>NC_090989.1:164670000-165295000 GCF_041146395.1 Eulemur rufifrons
ATTTTGTTAGTACATTTAGGGCTTTGTTTCAAAAGTAGAAAATACCAAAATCAACTTTTCTGAGCTTCAGTCACAAGGATGACCCTACTTTCATTTAATCTTAAGATGGGAAAGTTCTGAAATGGAACTTTATCAAATTAGAAGACTTTTCCAGTTTATGTTTCAGTTTTTCTACACTGAGCAAGTGGTACACTTGATCATTATTAACTTTTTATTTCCATATTCCTGTGGGTGATTCTTAGGCAACCTTAGGTTTTTTTGCTTTGCCTTTTACAACTCAGGATGACTTGAAAAGACACTTTGGACTCTTGAGAGAGGAAGAGTGGAAAAAAAGTCTCAAAATATAGGGGTTCAGTGGAGGGCAGACCATTCTCAGTGGCAGATCTGATTTAGAGGACGTATCCAATGAAGGTAATTGTATCCCTTTTTAATAGAAATTCCAGTGTTCAACCAAGTGCTCCAAGTAGAAGGACAAACCACAGCTGGAGTACCAGGTTGGATTGTGGGTTCCAGTGGGCAGGAGAGGCAGTAGTAAATTGGAGTAGATCCAGAGTAAAGACACAAGGATGGCGAGAAGATTCACAACCAAATCTCACGTGCCGGGGTCAACAGAGAGAACTCTGGGGAAACCTGATTTGGACAACTTATTCTGCATGGCTACAGAGGACAAAGGTGTGACCCAAGAGTGGAAAGAAGGGATGCCAAGATAGATTGTTGTCTTAGAATGAGGAAGAATGAGCTGTCAAAGATTAGAGTGTATTCCATTTCCGTGGAGGTGTCCGGGGAAGGGCTGGGCAATCATTATTTGGCATTTTTGTGGAGGGGGCTGAACAATTGAAGAATAATTCTAGGTCCCTCCCAATTTGCATGTTCTATGGTTTTATGAGACTGGATTTATTTCTTCAAGAAGATGAGACATTTTATGATTAGCATCCAAATGAATTCCAATACTCCATAGCAGAATCACTTTTCCTAAATATTTTACAGATTCTACTGTTATGATCTTCTTTACAACCTTTTGCTTCTTAGATATTATGATATAAGTCTTATACTAGTCGATTTTAAATTTATCTTGGATTCTCAGATAGCTAAAATTTAATGAATTTGCTTTTGGAATAAGAAAATGGGTGATGATGAAGATGATAATCTTCGCCACTTGTTTAAGAGTAAGGTGTCATATTTTAAAGGGTATAAAGTGTCTTTAGAATGATTTGAGAATTGCCTGTGCAGCATTTTGTATTCTAAATATTCTATGTTGTGAGAGGATAGTTATATTATCACCAGGTTTCTCATGACTTGAAATAGACTCCCGATTTGAGATGATTTTAGGCTCTAGAAAAGAATTGGACTCTACCTTTTTAGGTAATACATTAATTTTTGATTATTAAGTGATAACCCTGATAAAATGGTACTTCAGGGCCCTGGCATAAGTTCTTGCTCAATACCAATGTGAGATGCAGTGAGAAAGTATTGAGTGACAACATAGAACACCATTATCTCTATTTTTATTCAAGCCAATATCGGCGAAGTACTTCCTTGCACAGTGGACCAGCATACTCTGGCCTGATTGCCTGTTCAGCAGAGATTAAACCTAAGAGAATCAGAGGGCTGATAATTGAGGACAATTTAATCCTGCCTCCCTCTGTAGGTGGGATGAAGAAGGCCCAGAAAGCAGTGAAAATGACAGGAGTCAAGAGGAGAGAACTCCAGGACAGCAAGATAAACCATTACTTCTTACGAGACACTATTTAGCTTATACTTAATAAATCCTCTTTCCTCTGCTGCTGTCCTCCCTGTCAGCCACTGTGACATCTTGTTTGCTTTCTGCTTGCATCATGTAAGGCCCCTAGGGTATAATCGCTTTTTCTAGTTCCTTAGGGGATAAAATAACAAAATGGTGGTGCTTGATAGTCAGTTTCTACGGCTTTCAGCGTGATTATCCCTGAATCCGCTTGGCCCTTGACCTGGTTTCGCGCCCCAGTCTTTCAGTCAAGATCAAGAAGAGAAAGGGCTTCCTCTGCCTGTCCCAGTGCCCTTGGCCTCGCCTGAGAGCCTGTGCTGACTGTAGAGGGATGAGCTGATGTGGGGTGATTTGCCTTGACTCCTCAGTGCTGTCAGCATCCGCTTTGTTCCCTAGAGCAGGCCGTGGGGGAGAGTCTCATTGACCCAGGGAACATCAGTGCCGGAAAAGTTGGAGAGTAGACTTCCAGATTCAGAGGAAGGGTCAGGCCCAAGTGACGCTGCGAAGTGCATTTGGCATCTCCAGTGCAGTTCTCCTCTCTCCAGTTACACTCTGCTTTGGCTGACTGCTCTATCCCCCCCACCTTCCTTTTCTTCCTTGCCAACCCCCACTTGCTAATGAGAAGCCCAGTACTGGCACCCAGTTCCCATTCCTCACAAAGGGCCTTCCGGGGAGGGAGAGGTGCCTCCTGGCTTTCTCTATACTTCCCCATTTCCCTCTTCTTTCCTCCACTGAAATCTAACTCTGCTTTGCTCATAATCTGGGAGCCTGTGTGTTGATCACAAGTGGTAGTGGATCGGCTTCCTGGATAATATAGTGGAACATGTGGGGCTTAAAATTATTCTATACTTAATGAGTTAAGTAATGTATTCATTTTCTGTTGCTACTGTAATAATTTACCACAAACACAGTGGTTTAAAACAATACAGATTTATTCTCTTCGAGTTCTGGGTGTCAGAAGTCTAAAATCAAGGTGTTGGCAGGGCTATGTTCCTTCTGGAGGCTGCAGGGGAGGATCTCTTTCCTTCCTGTTTCTAGGCACCTGCATGCCTTGGCTTGTGGCCCCTTCCTTGTCTTGTTCCACCCACTTGACTCTGTCTTCACATCTCTGCATTCTGATCTGTCTCCTTTTATGAGGACATTAATGATGTAAGGTGGACTTTGTATCAGGTCCACCTGGATAATCCAGGGTCACCTCCTTGTCACAAGATCCTTAACTTAATAATATCTGCAAAGTCCTTTTTGCCATAGAAAGTAACGTATTTGCAGGTTCCAGGGATTAGGATGTGGACATCTTTGGGAGCAAGTAGTATTCAGGGTAGATACTTCTTAACTAACTGAGTGTTTCTCAAACCTGAGCAATATATAGACCCCCCTTTTAATGTAATAAAATTTTATAGATGCCCTTCCTTATTGAATTATGTTTATTAAATTGTTACATAAATACATATAAACATTAAACTGCTTATAAACTCCTCATGTTTGTAGGTCTTATACAATAATAAGACTAAGACAAATTTATAAGTTAAATACAAACAAGCCATAAAGTGAACAAAATTCAAATTAAATGTATTAATTTAATGTGACATATGATGTGGTTTTATTGGCAATGGACTTGATCAGAAAATGTAAATAGGGTGCTGAGCATAGGAGTTCAGTTTCTTCTGAGTTTAACATGCTCCTGCCATCATCTGTTGTGTGATAACTCAATTCCTCCTTCTTTTCCCTTTCAAATTGTGGTAAAACTTTTATTCATATAGGATGCTCTGCCATAGTTTGGCTTTTACTTGCCTTGAAATCTTGATAATTTCACTTCTTTTGTCATTTGCCCAAGACAGCAAAAGTATTACTACTTGGTCCCAAGACAGATACTGGCTCTGAATTCACATAGCAGTATTTGACTAAAACGTGGTCATCCAGGTGACCAGGATATGCTGATTCTTTTTTTTTTTTTTTCCCAGAAAAAGATTATTTTTGAATTGGAAAATCAATTATAATTCTTACAGAGAATTTATTAGAGAAACTGCCTTAACTCTGACTTTAAAGGTAGAAATAACAGGCAGTGCAGTGTAGGAAATATTTTTCATTGAGGATATTCTTCCAGGTTAATCTCATATCACTTAGGTTTTATTTTTTAAAATCTTTGTGAGATACTCTAAAGCTCCCTAGAGGGGTAGTTTAGAATTCTGTTCTATCGGTAGCCAGTGACCATACACCTGAAGGGGAAAAAAATTGGAAACGAGAGAGTAAGAGAGAAAGAAAGAGTGATGGGTGGGGGAATGAGTGAAAAAGAGGCTATAAATACATGAGAAACCTGGTTTGAATTATGCTAAAGAGTTTGGCTTTTGGGTTACATAACCACCTTGGAACAGATAAAATCTAAATGCAGACATAGTCTTGAGAATGCGTGGACTCCTGCAGTCTAATCCCCACAGATCTATTATTCCCTTGGTTTTATCCTCTGTCAGTGAAGGGTGGTAAGATGTGATTGCGGAAGCTTCTCTGGAAGCTTCTCTGGACTAAAGTGCTCTTGTTTGTTGAGTTCCTTGCTATTCTCAAAACATACATCCTAACCCTGTCTGCTCTCTTCTAGGGAAATTATGGTTTTCACTAGGGTCATTGCAGGTGATTAGAAATTCTGGATGATGGGACATGCATAACCCACAGCAGTCCTGTTGAAATTTATCGGCTTATATATATATATATTTTGAAAGAATAGACAAGTTTAACATGTCTACATTCCCACTAACAGTTCTTTCCTTTTCCTTTGACTAACTATAAGGGCTGCTGCTGCCATTCACACTAGAAATAACTTTATGCTCTCTTTGTGGAACAAACAATCACTTTTATAATGGAAGAAAAAATATTAAACAAAACCCAGCAAGGTATATACATTTTTTTCCCTTAAATTTGGATTTGGCAGCTAATATATGCTCTAAATTACTTGTATAAAATTATCAAAAGTCATAATCACATCAAAATCCTATTTGCTGTGCTGCATCGCCCGAATTTACCTTCTATTGATGAATTCACTCACCCTTCTTTTCTTCCTGTTTATGTCCTCAACTCCAAGTTTCTTTTAAAATTATTCTTATTTTTATGGATTTATGGGGTACATGTACAGCTTTGTTCCATGGGTGTACTGTATAGTAGTGAAGTCTGGGATTTTTGTGTAACCCTCACTCAATTAGTGTACATAGAACCCATTGGGTAATTTTTCATTCCATGCCCCCCTCAAGTTCCCACACTTCTGAATTTCCAGTGTCTTATCCATAGAATTCCCCATCTCTATGTACATGTGTACTCATTATTTCACTCCCACTTATTAGTGAGAACAGACAGTGTTTGATTTTCTGTTTCTGATTAAGTTTCTGAAGAGAATATAGCTTTTGCTTTTAGAAGTTGTTTATCCTGATCATTATGATATAGTGACAACTGAAAGACTTTGTATATAATATGTACAAAATTAGTATTCAGTAAATGAATGAATGAACAAGTGAATAATGCTAAAGAGCTGACTTTGTTTATTTTATTTATTTATCTTTAATTATTTATTTTATTTATTTATTTATTTTTTATTTCAGCTTATTATGGGGGGTACAAAAGTTCAGGTTACATACGTTGCCCATGTACCGCCTATCCCCCCAAGTCAAAGCTCCAAGCATATCCGTTCCCCAGACAGTGCGCATTGCACTCATCATGTAGGTATACACCCATCCCCTCCTCGCACCTCTCCTTCCCCGAATCAGCACCTTCAAGCGTGACCATTCCCCAGACGGTGCGCAACGCACTCATCATGTAGGCATACACCCATCCCCTCCCTCCACCCCCCACCTCAGTCTCATATCCGATTGGTATCATTCCCAGATGTGAATTTAGGTGATGATCAGGGAAACCAATTTTCTGGTGAGTACATGTGATGCTTGTTTTTCCATTCTTGGGATACTTCACTTAATATAATGGGTTCCAACTCTCTCCAGCAGAACCAAAGAGATGTCGTATCACTGTTATTTCTTATAGCCGAGTAATATTCCATGGTATACATATACCATAATTTACTATTTTTTTTTTTTAATAGAGTCGGGGTCTTGCTCTGTCACCCAGACTGGAGTGCTCTGGTGCAATCATAGCTCACTGTAGACTCAAACTCCTGGGCTCAAGCCATCCTCCCACTTCGGCCTCCCAAGTAGCTGGGACTATAGGTGCATGCCACTGCACCCAACCTAACCTTAAAAATTTTTTTGTAGAGAACACCTGGCCTCATGTGATCCTCCCACCTTGGCCTCCCAAAGTGCTGGGATTATAGGTATGAGCCACCATGCACAGGCTTTGTTGATTTTAATTTAATGGATTCCTTTGATGCCATCATGTGATTCTATTAGAAGTAGATTCTATTGGAAACCAAGGAAGGGTTGAAAAGAGATGGAATGGGATAAGGGTGTGGTATAGGAGGAGTAGGTTTGATTCTTTGTATGGTCAGAGATATTTTTAAGAACAAAATATATAATATTAAAGAAAATCATTGTACTCACCACTTAGCACTGACAATTTTTAAATTTATTTTTTTCTCTTTGCTTCAGGTTTTTGATTTTTGAACCAAAAAAAAAAAAAAAAACAACAACAAATGAAATGAAGTTTCTTTTTTCTCCATGCCCAAGCCAATACTCTTTCCCCATAACCCAAAAGTAGTCACAATTGTGGATTTGATGTGAATCCTTCAGTTTATACTTTAAACTTTCACATATATAGCTATAATATTGTCTTCGGTGTGTATTTTTAATTTACATAAAAGGTAGCATAGGTATGATTCCATAGGTTCCATAGGAAGGGGTTGGTTCCTCCATTTCTCCCCTTTTCTTGTTTTGCTTCTGAGCTAGTTTTTTGGTTTTGGGGGGTTTTTTAGGTTCATTTGAAAGAGAGTCTCCTTTAAGACAAGAAGTTATAATTTTCAGGATTTAGTATTTTCCACAAACAGGGGTGTGAAGGAGAAGGGGATGAGGGGAGGAAGAAAATTTATTCCAACTCCTGCCAGCTAAAACTGATCCCTGTTAACATCTTGATTTACATCACTCACTGAAGCCCACACTTCACACCACCCGGTTCCTTATCCCTGCCCAGCAAAACTCCTCAGGGGGGTCTTCTACACTCCTTGTCTGCTGCTCCTCTCCTCCCATCCTCCCTTCAGTCCTCTCGGTCAGGGTTTCTTCTCCGCCACATCACCGGGGTTCCCATGACCAATGATCAATTCTCAGGTCTCTTCCTACTTATCTTATTGGAAGCATGTGACACCCCAAACCTCAAGTCTCTCTTGACTCCTCTCCCTCACACTCTACACCCCTCAGCAAACCACATCAGTGCCACCTTCAAAACATGCCCAGAATCTGACCCTTCTGAGCCCATGTACCACTTCATCTTGGCTCAAGGTACCATCACTGCTGACCAGGATTATTGTAGTAGCCTCCTAACTGCTCTCCTGTTTTCAGCCCTGCTATGGTCTGAATGTTTATGCACCCCCAAAATTCATATGTTGAAATCCTCACTCCCAAGGTGATGGCATTAGGAGGTGGGGCCTTTGAGAGGTGATTATGTCATGGAGGTGGAGCCTCATAATGGGATTAGTGCCCTTATGAAAGAGACTGGTGAGAAATCCTCACCCTTCTGCTGTGTGAGGTCAGACAGAAGATGGCCCTCTCTGAGGAAGTAGGCCCTTGACAGACAGTGAATCTGCTGGTGACTTGGTCTTGGACTTCTAGCCTCCGGATTGTGAGAAATGAATTCTGCTGGTTATAAGCTACCAGTCTATGGTATTTGGTTGTAGAAGCTCATAAGGACTAAGACAAGCCCTTAACCTCTTTCCAGCACATTCTCAACATAGGAACCAGAGTGACTCTTAATCTTAAAACAAATCACGTCACACACCTGTTCCATGGCTGCCCACGTCACTCCAGGAAAACCCTGAGTGATTAAATAATGAGTTATGTGGCTGGCATGATCTGGCCACTTGCTACCTCACTTTGATCTCCTCTGTCACTTCTCCAGCCCACTTTGTTCTAGCCACTCTGGCCTCTTTGCTATCCCTTGAATACACCCGGCACTCTCCTGAGCATTAGAGCCTTTGCCATTTGCTGTTCTCTCTGCCAAGTACCCTCCCCCACCATCAGTATGGCTTCCCTGCCCACCCCCTCCTCTGGCTCTGTTAACAGTGAGGCTTGCTTTCCATGTAGGGAGTTCGTCCCGGCAATCCCTGCTCTCTCTGTCTCGCTCTGTTTTTCTCCATAGAATGAATCAGCATATAACATACTTTATATTTATGTGCTCATTTGTTTATTTCCTAGAGCCTGTCCTTACAATCTAAGTTTCATGAAGCAGGGAACTTATCTGTCTACTGTTATTTCCCATGTCTAGAATATGGAAGGCACCCAATAAATATTTATGTTTATGAATAAAGGAATGAATGACTTCAGTATTCTTCATATTATATACCCAATTCATTTTTTATAAAAGGGCATCATATAAAACATACCTTGCTTTTTAAAACCTAATAAACTGTCAACATTTTTTCATATCAAAAACATTCTTCTATACTTTGCATAATGGCCTCTTGGTATTCTGTTTTAGAGAAGCATGAAAATTTATTTACTTAATTCTCTATGATTGCCTCTTTTTATGGTGTGCATAATTTTTATAATAACACTGTAGGAAAAGATGGTCACTTGAACATACATCTCTTTCTCATGCACTCTCTTTTCCACTGTGTAGAATAGCACTGCAACTGGAGTAGGAGAGATGGCAGGCCTAGAGTTTTGCCACGGGCACTTAGAAACATGTAGCATTGTCTCTGGGCCTTTGGTTTCCTCACTTTATAAACTTTGCTCAGCCACCCAAATGTTAGTTGTTACTGTCTGTATTTCATGTGGTACATTTGATCAGAGACTTGAAACAAGCCTCTGGTTTCCTTTCTTTTTCCAAGCCATCTTCCAGTTTTGTTGAATATTGCATTTCAATACTTCTCATAATAGGACATGCATCATGGACTGAATCTTTCTGTGATTTGTTTCCCCTTAGGAGATTTTGGTTGATAGTTCAGGAATATAGCTTATTGTGTTTTGCTAATTTCATGCAAACTCTTGCCTATGACTTAATCTATAGCACCCCTCAAATCAATTGATCAAAGGTAACTTAGATAAAGCATTTGTTTCATTTCCTACCTAGTAACCAATAAGCAACAGTTTAGGAATAATTAAGCGTTCTCACTTCCTAGCATGCAACAAGTACTGCATGCCTCACTTATTAGTGCACAAACTTGCCATGTTCTAAGGGGAAATGTTTTTCTCTGTAGGAGGAAAAGCTCCTTACTAGCATGAACCTGAACAAAAATCAGAGACTCATCAGCTTCAGAGAATATCCTTTTTATCTTCCAAAGACATATACTTTCTAATTTGCTTGCCACTAAAAATTTAGAGAGATCCCAATTATTTTTATTTATTCATCCAAGTTGGCTAGCATAAGATGGGCTTATTCAAAGTCTCAGAATAAAAAAAATTGTATACAAATAAAAGCTGTTGTACAGTCTCTTAGGAATGATAGATTATATTTATCTGTAAAACATACTCTATTTAACTATTATATATGATAGACATAATGGTAATAGATCTTATTTTTAGTGTGTTTAGCTTATAGAAGTCTCCTGCATACTCTGTCATTTGACCCTTACAGACTAAATATCTTTATTTTATTGGAGAGGAAGCTGACTCTTAGAAAGGTCACTGTTTTGCCTATTGTTGCATAGTGAGTGGTGAAGCCAGAATTTATATCCCAACCACTGATCTGATTTTTTTTTTTCTTTTTGAGACAGGATCTCACTCTGTTGCCCAGGTTAGAGTGCAATGGTGTCATCACAACTCACTGCAACCTCAAATTCTGGGCTCAAGTGATCCTCCTGTCTCAGCCTCCCCAGTAGCTGTGACTACAGGTGTGCACCAGCATGCCCAGCTAATTTTTTTATTTTTTGTGGAGACAGGGTCTCACTATATTTCTTAGGCTGGTCTCAAACTCCTGGCCTAAAGCAATCCTCCTGCCTCAGCCTGCCAAAGTGTGCTAGGGTTATAGGCATGAGACACTGTGCCTGGCCTGATTTGATTCTTATAACAAAGCTTAGGAGATGCTGGGTACTATCCAATGTTCTGTATCCTCCTGCATAGTTTAATCACCTGGGGAGCTTTTTAAAAATACAGATTCCTGGTCTCACCCTTGTCAGAGATTCTGAGTCATTGGGTCTGGGTCAGGGCCAGAATCTTTATTTTTTAAAAGCTCCCCAGGCTCTTCTAATATGCAGCCAAGGGACTCTCCACTGTAGACTCCCTAGGCAGAGATGAAACAATATGCAATTAGCCACTAATCAAGAGAGAAGCAATTTAGCTCAAAAAATAGAAAAGAATGATGTCTTTATTTTGCTGCCCCTCCATGTTGTTAGAAAAATCATGGGAGTTTAAAAGTCATTGCATAGAGAGTTAGCTTTTTATTAAGAATTATAGGATGGCAGAGCTTCCAGGCCCCCTCAGGGAGGAAATCTGCCCACTTTGGGCTGGCAGATGGCTCCTTTAATAGCTTGCTATGTGTGGTTGGGAGTTTACCTTCTGATTTTCTTATCCTGACCTATCTCCTTTTGATGATGCAAAAGAATATTAATCAAGATTGAAACTTCTTTTGGTTCACCATAAGAGTTGACCCCAGTCAGTGGATCTCCACTCTTTGTTTAAAGTTTTGAAGTGCAAGGATTTGACTGTTATATTTGTCTTTTCTGTCTAGTCTGGAATGGGGTTGGCCTATCTCCAAGGCTCCAACTGTTTGGCTACTTTTCACACTCTGATCTGGAAAAAGCCATGGAATTCTCTGTTGTATGCATATCAACATTGTTGAATCATGAAAGGGCTTCTTTGGACTTTAGTATGCCTCTTCATGAAGTCTGTCTATGTGTATTTTTTAACAAGTGCTACTGCTTGATTTATCATGCCTTGTCTCTGCTGCTTTGGACAGACCTCCTCAGAGCTCTACTCCTATGTTGTTTGTCTCTATTCGTGTGCACTGCTCTTATGTAACTGCCTACATTTTAAATCACTGGCTTTGAGGAGGTAAGAGGCACCCAGGCAAAACTAAGCCCAGTCTTTAGATCCAGACCCATCTGCCTGGGTTAGAGTCAGAGTGCTGACACTTATGAGCTGGGTGTTCCAAGCTAAAATGCTTAATCTCTTTGAGCCTCAGTTTCCTCCTTTGGTTTGAGAATTAAATAAAATAATTTCTGTTAAGTGCCTGGCACACTATGGGTGCTCAAGCAGTGTTAAGTTTCTTTCCTTTGTCTTTCTAGCTTTGATATTCTACTATTGAAATACCGTTAATTGCTAAGTAAACCTGACTGTGTTATCTTCTTTCCTCATTACATAGGTCTGGTTATCCAAAACAATGCAGTTTATTTGGCTCTGTGTATTCTCTCCAGAAACCACCCAGAATGTGGACAGCCTTTGAAATTGCAAGTAGGCAGCATTAATATTCTAGCCTTATAGATTTGGATTTGAGACTCAGAGGATTTAACTTGCCCCCAGACACACAACCGACTGGTAAAGCCAAAATTCCAACCCTGGTTTGTCTGATTCCAAAGATCATTACCTCTTTAGTAGGCATCTTCTGGCTTTTCTGATAAGATATTTATTTGGAGGATAATAAAAGAGATACTTGAACTATGAAGTCCAAGTTATTACCTGCTTTAACAGGTGCCAACCTTTGCATAAAATATTTGGATAGGGTGAGGTATGAAAATTTGGGGGCATTGGTGATTTTGGTTCATAATTGTGTATTTGTGCGTGTATTGTCATGGGTGTGTGTCTGAAGAATGAATGTGATTATAATAACCAATTCACAGAACTCTTCACACTAAGTGGCAGAACTCTGTATGGTGAGAAACTCCAATGAGTCTTTAAATAAGAAACATCTCACAGGAATCAAATATCAACAAAGCATCTGTGTGACTAATCAAGGAGGTACAAGGCCACACTTAGTCAACAGGAAGATTCCCTATAGAAAGACATCACTAAAAGAAGTGCTGCATGATTTATTTGCTGTAACCCAATTTCCATCTGTCTCATAAAATGGATTGTGTACACATTGCACTCCAGGCATGTAGCCAGGGCGGAAGCATACCAAGGAGCAGGAGACCTTCTCCTCCCTGGGGCTGTTGGTGACATGCTCTGCTAAGAGCCAGGCAGAGCCAGCGTGGTCCACATGGAAATGCCTTGGGCTACCTCGCTGACATCTCAGACCTCTGGGAGTTTTGCGGGATCATGGGCCTTTGAACAAGCCTCCATAGCGATAATGGGGACCAGGTGGGTTTTGAACATTCTGTTTTTTCCCAGAGACTCCTTTGACTCACATTTGCAGACTCCAGATGGCAATTTTTGCCAGTTCAGGCAAGATACTGTTCACAGTTGCTTATATTTTTTACATAAATGGAGAATGAGCCAAATAAATGCCTTCTTGCTAAAGTGTGTTAAAACAAATCAGGTGAAACCAAAACCTTTTCTCATCCTGTAAACAGAGTATACAAAACATAGGAACTGTTTATGGCCGAGTAAAAACCAATGTGATCCCATAGAACTAAACCATTGAGTAAGAACCACAGAGGGAGAGTCTTGTGAAAACTGAGGGCTATTTTGGGCTAAATATTGGCTTCTCCTTGTTTTTTCTAGGTAACAGAAACCTCATCTATTTTGTTTCTAAAGCTTCTTTGTTTAAGTTACTGTAACATCATCAATAGATTTGAAGAAAGATTTTAAGAAATTATTTCTGTAGGAAAATTTCTTCTTTCTGTATCTCTTTTTGTTAGGCAAACCTATCTCATGGAAAGTTAGCACTGCAACACATCTGCTGTGGAGAGGAAGAAGAAGAAGTCAAGGAGAGAATACCTCTGTACAGGGTTACTCTCCCTGGGACCCATAGCATTTCTGTGAGCACACCACGCCCTACCTGTGTGACTTAGGGCAGTTATTTAATGACTCAGAGATTTAATCCCCTCACCCAAGAAATGGAAATTATAATACATATCTTATGGGTTTCTCTTGAGGGATAATCACGTTCTTACTCCAGTATGCTGAGTAGACAGAGTTCAGTAAATATTACTTATATCTGAATCTGAATGTCAAAGCGTCATGCTGGAACAGGAGATAGAGGAGGACAATTCTTGCTTTTTGGGGTTGGAATATCTGCTAGATGAGGAGGGCATTTCTTCATTAAATTACTCAGCAAACCTCACCGAGAGCCCATTATGTGGCAGGCACAGTTCTAGGTGCTGAGGAGAGATGAATAAAAGAATCCCAGCACACACAGAGCTATGGCCTCCTTGGGGAGAGGGACATTCAACTAAATAAATTGCCATCCAGGGGTGAAGCACAGCAACTGAATCATGTACAAAGTGGAGAGATAACATAAAGCAAGGTCAACAAAGTAAGGCTATGGGGTTAAATCTATTTTTATAAGCGAAATTTGATCAGAACACATCCTACTCATTTGTTTGTGTATTGTCTATGGCCATTTTTGCCCTTATAGCGACAGAGTTGAGTCGAGTCAGTTCTGCTCTAATGTGATATGTGTGTTCCTAAAAGTCACCATACTATGCAAGATTGTGCAATAAAAACCACGGGACATATGAGGAAAATGGCAGTGGGGACAACACATCAAACACTTGGCCAGTGATATATTAAAAAATGGATAAGAACTTGATAAAGATGACAACATAGTCCTACTTGTGCTAAATGGTTAAGAAACATACAAATACTGCAATAAATATGGCAGCTGACCCTGAAAAAATCCTGTCATTTGCTTATGGAAGCAGGGGTGCGAAGGGTTGCAGCTTGTGAACTGTTATGAAGTAGTGGAAGGGGGTTACCTGCACTGCGAGGGAAAGTTGTAACCCTGGATGTGCTTATAGCACCCATGGTGAGCTGAGGTGAATGGCAGATGTTTGGGGGTGTGTGTGTGTGTGTGTGTGTGTGTGTGTGTACGCACATGTGCTTGCATACACACGCATTTTATATGTTCCTATTTGTTTCAGCTGGGTGCAATTTTTGGCTTTTTACCTAGTGTTTCTCACAGAGGAAATTGTATGTAAGCAAACGTGAAATTCATGTTATGCTCATATTGTTACCTAATATATTAATCATATTGGAACAAATTCACATTTTGAAACAAGTGTTACAGCAGAATTGATTATTGTTGCAATGGAGACCATATGGCCCACAAATCCTGAAATAAATACTATGTGGTCCTTTCCAGAAAATGTTTGCTGATCACTGGCACAGAGGAAGGAACGGTCAACTCTGAGGGATCAGAAGGGTCCCAGAGGGTGTCATGTTTAAATTGTGTTTAGGAGGCTGAAGAGGGGGAGTCTGAGAGGTAATACAAAGGAACAAGAACATTTTGCCTTTTTAAATTATTATTCACTCTCCTGTGCATATGTCTACATTCACTCATCCTCACCTCCTTTCCCAACAACTTTCAACTTTTATACAGAATAGATCATGATACAATGCACAGCCTGGTAGGTCAGAAAATGCTCCTCTGATTTAGGAGCACGCAAAGTGCTGAAAAAAGTAATTCTCCCATTATCCCCTATCTGGGAATGGCACAGGCCTTGGGCAGTCCCTCCCATGTGGAAGAGCAGATGGCCCACCGGAGGGTCCACAGAGTGGCCCATCAGCAAGGTTACGATGGCACCACGTGGTCTTCCCATCTACACCCTCTGTGTGACGTCTGGCCTCATCAGATCTTTTCAGCCCCAACTCCCCAAACCACATTGAATTCCTTTCTATTTCCCCCTGAGAGTTATGAAACTGAAGAGAGATATGCAAAACCATTTCAAAGAGATGGGCTGGTTCACAGATCAGCAAAATGAGATGATGTCATTAAAATATTTGACCTCAGTAAAAATAAAAAACAACATGGCAGCAATCAAAAGGAGGTGTGTTAGTCAACCATGAGGAAAAGAAAATGGAGAAAGGACATCTTGGTCCATGTCTTTAAGGCTTCTGTTCTTATGAGAGGAAACATAGGCTTGTCAGACTATCTTAGTCTCATGTTGGAAAACAATCTTGTTACATAACTCTCCTTGGTCTCCTTTCATGTTCAATCATTAACTTTTTGATTATGATTTCCTTAGGGAAAACGTATGATGGCCATACTAATGTGATTACTCTAATCCATGTTATTGCTCATAGGAAACAATACACTGACCATCTGGTGTTATACATCAGGCTCTTGTGTGTGGTTAACGAGAGTTTACCCTGAGTGTCAGCTCCACTCTCGAGCTCCAGATTAAATCTGATGTCTGGTTCTGCAAAGTAGAGGACTTGACTGGGCTCCAGCAAATACATCAACATAATGTTCATCCTCTGTGAGTCTCTATGTTGCCCACAGCGTTCTTTCCCACAACTTGGGTACTCTCAAGCCCTGCGAAGGTCAAGCCCATTGCGTGTGACTTTTGTGATCCCCTTTCTCACTCCCCAGACCATGCTGTTCTCACTGGCCTCTGCAACCCCACAGTGCATTATTTCTACAAACCTGTCTTAGAGCACTTATAACATTTTATCTTGTGCTATAGTTATTTGCCCATGGGCTATTTCTTTGCCTAAACTTGGAACTCTGAAGAGGTAGAGTCTTATTTTTCTTTGTGTGCCTCATTGCACCCAGCATAGTAAAGTGCTTAGTTAACTAGCAGCATCCTGAGAGCATTGGTAGGCATAGCAGTTATGATATGTGTGCCTGCGTGTGTGTGTGTGTGTGTGTGTGTGTGTGTGTTGAGAAGTTGCATCTGGAGCAAAGGGATTTTTCTGAGGGAAGATATTCCCAGTTAAAGTGGCATGTGGCATGGAGGAGGAAAGCTGGATGGTTAGGCATAGACTGAGAGACCACGCCCTGGAGTAAGTGCTCCTATTGTAGGCACTCCTCTGAGCACTTTGCATACACCATCTCCCTTAATCCTCTTAATGATCCTGTGATGTGGCTGAAGTTCACTCTCCTACTTTTACAGCTGAGGAAACTGAGGCTCGGAGAGATTAAGGAATTTTCTTGACATCAAGTAACTAGTAGCTGGGCTGGCTCTATGCCTCATCCTTTTGACCATGATGCAAAAGCTTCTTGCCACACCTGGCCTTGGACCAGCTCCACATAAAGGGAGGGAGGTTTCACTACAAGTAAGCAGTGAGTCACTGGCAGAATAATAAAAATGAAGGGGCTCTTATGTTCAGATTCCCTACCCAGCACATTGCCAGTGAGCCCTTGTGAGAAGTGTCCTGTAGAGTGACCACGGGGCCTGAACTACACCTGTGTGCCATCCTGCCCAGTTTTCACTTCTGTGTAAGGGACCACATTTGTGCAGGCCCCAGTATTCATTGGGGCCATTTTTGGAAATAGACCCTGTAGAGCTGTGTCTATGAGTGGGTTAGTTTGCAGAGTAGGGAACTCCATGCCCCAGAATTATCCACGCGGGATGACCATGCTCAGGTTTCAAGAATGCTTGGACAGAAGAGTATGTGGGTGAGGGAAGGTGAACCATGGTGAACTATGTGATCTCATTTTCAAATGATTTAAAAGATCGAAGGGCCCTTGATTCTTCCTTTTTTTTTTTTTTCCTTATAAAAAGCTATAATGAAAGTACTGCTGATAAGTGTCATGTGATGGAAAGATACCTGGACAACTGTCCAGAGGTCGGCTGGTCCTGCTCAGCCGCCTGCGACTCACCAGGTGATCGGGGGGAGGGGATTGCGCTCCAGTCAGTAGGTTCTTTCCTTCAGTCGTCTTGTCTGCAATTCAGATAAGCTGACTTTTTTATCTGACAAGATATCTTTGGAGGAGAAAATCAGATCATAAGTGTGAATAATGTGTTTTGAAAAAGTTGTAAAAAGGCACCATGGCACATTCTACATCTTATTTAGGGAGGGCAATTTAAATTTTTTTAAATTAAATATTTATTTATTTTTCTATTTATTTTTTTATTTGTGTATATTCATGGGGTGCAAGTGCAAGTTTGCTACACTGATACATTGCATTGTGGTGAAGTCAGACTCTTCAGTACATACATCACGGAGCAATGCACCCGTACTCACCGAGCAACCTCCCATCATCCACCCCCCTCCCCGAGAGCCCCCCTTGTCCATCATTCCCCACTCTCTGTCCATGTGTACAAATTATTTAGTTCCCACTTATGAGAACATGCAGTATTTGTCTTTCTGTGTCTGAATTTTTTTACTTAAAATAATGGCCTCCAGTTCCATCCATGTTGCTGCAAAAGATATTTCATTCTTTCTTATGGATTAATAGTATTCCCTTGTGTGTATATAATGCATTTTCTTTATCCAATCCTCCATTGATGGACACTTAAGATGACTCCATACCTTTACTACTGTGAATAGTGCTGCAATAAACATATGAGTGCAGGTATCTTTTTAATATATTGATTTCTTTTCCTTTGGGTAGATATCCAGTAGTGGGATTGCTGGATCATACTGTAGTTCTATTTTTAGTTCTTTGAGAAATCTCCATACTGTTTTCCATAGAAGTTGTACTAATTTACATTCCCACTAAGAGTGTATGAGTTCCCTTTTCTCTGCATCCTCGCCAACATCTGTTATTTTTTGTCTTTTTCATAATAGCCATTCTGATTGTTGTAAGATGATATCTAACTGTGGTTTAATTTGCATTTCTCTGATGATTAGTGATGCTGAACATTTTTTCATGTGCTTTTTGGCCATTTGTTTGTCTTCTTTTAAGAAATGTCTATTCATGTCCTTTGCCTACTTTTTAATGAAGTTAACTGTCTTTTTTTTTTTTTTTATTATTGTTGTAGAATTGAGCTCCTTGTAAATTCTGGATATTAGTTCCTCACTGGATGAATAGTTTGCAAATATTTTCTCCCATTCTGCAGGCTATCTGTTCACTCTGTTGATTCTTTCTTTTGCTGTGTAGAAGCTTTGTAGTTTAATAAAGTCCTATTTGTCTATTTTTGTCTTTGCTGCCTGTGCTTTTGAGGTCTTAGTCATGAGTTCTTTGCCTAGACCAGTGTCCGGAAGAGTTTTCCCTAGGTTTTCTTCTATTATTTTTAAAGTTTCAGGTCTTACGCTCATGTCTTTAATCCATCTTAAATTGATTTTTGTATATGGTGAGAGATGGTGTATAATTTCACTCTCTGCATTTGGCAATCCAATTTTCCCAGCACCACTTATTGAAAATGGTGTCCTTTCTGGAGTGGGTGGTTTTTAAAAGCTGTTCCTATCGCATGACTTGAAGGTCATTAGGTGTCAAAATGGCTTAATGGTTCCAGTTGGTATATGTTTCACATTCAGTTAGAAAACCCTTTTCTTTTCTTTTTTTTTTCTTAATGCCTTTGGCAGGCTGAATAACGGCCCCCAAAGATGCTCACACACTGATCCCTGAAACCTATGAATACATCACCTTCCATGGCAAATGGGACTTGACAGATGTGACAAATTAATGATCTCAAAATGGGGGGATTATTCTGGATTTTCCAGGTGGGCCCAGTGTAATTACAGGGTTCTTAAAAGAGGGAGGTAAGAAGGTCAATGATGGAAGAAGGAGGTGGGACAAAGGAAGCGGAGGTTGGAGTGACGTGCTTTGAAGATGAAGGGAGGGACCACGAGCCAAGGAATGCAGGTGGCTGCTGGAAGATGGAAAAAACATGGGAGCAGGTTCTCCCCTGGAGCCTCCAGGAGGAGCGTGGCTCTTCCAACACCTTGATTTAGGCTTCTGACCTTGAGAACTGTGAGAGAATAAATTTGTGTTGTTTTAAGCCACTAAGTTTGTGGTAATTTGTTACAGTAGCAATAGGAAACTAACAGAACTCCTTCCCTTCCTCCCTCCCTCCCTCCCTCAGTCCCTCCCTTCTTTTCTTCCTCTTCTCCCTTCTCCTCTTTCTCTCCCCCCGTGTCCACTCTTTCTCTCTCCCTCGCTCAGCCACCTCCTCCCTTCTTTTTTCCCCTCTGCTTCCCATCTTCTCCCTGTTTCATTTCCTCTTCCCTTTTGAGAGTAAACAAACCAAGTCGCAGTTAGTGAAAGACTTGATGATTTAGTAGTTATGGTTTTTTGGTTTATGTTATTTTAAAGTTTTCTGCTGATTATTGCGAGCTCTGGTGAAGAGATTAATTCAGTTACGGTGATTTGTTTCCTTGTCTTGACTTCATAAAAATCACAGGGATACAGGAATATAGTTATACATCCCCTGGGCTCGAAAACGCCCAGTAATTACAAGTGATTCACGAGAACAGCTTAACTTGTAAGGGATTGTATTGTGCTCCACAGTAAGCAGTCATTTATTAAGTTTTAAAAATGCCTTTAGAAAGGATGTAATGGGATCATCAATTAAAAGTGTGTTTGGAAAAAACTCCGGGGCTGTCAGTAATAATTCTTCTTCGTCCAAACCCTTCTTTTCAAAGCTGCCAACTGGTGTGTGGCTGCGGAGTGCCTGCCCTCCTTCCCGATGTTTCCTGATGCTGGCGGTGCTGCCTGAGAACCGTGCAGCCTCACGCGGTGCCAAGAGTGGTTCAGACCGCCTGGCCTTCCAGGGCCGAGGGACCGTGGTTCCCCTTCACAGCTCGGCCATCCATCATTTGATTAGAGCCAGGTTACTGAACTGACACATCCTGGCTTGGGCGCCTGATGCCGCGGTAGAGACAGGCCGGCCAGGCTTCCGCAGGCAGTCGGTTTGCTGTCCACCTTACTAATGCTCGGCCCTGCGACTGACAGATGGCCGAGAGTGACCTTCCAGGGGAACTCAGCCCTTTTGTGGCAACTGGTGCTTCCAACACATGACTTCTAAAAGTTCTTTTTCTCTGGTGCAGCCCAGAATGGGCCTTTACCTTCCAGGCACGGTTCGGTGGGCTGCTTTCCCCTCTTCCTTGTGCAGAGCAAAACATGAAAAGCAGATGCTCCATGCTTCCTTTCTTGGCCACACGCCATCCCTTTCCTTTCCCCAGACTTGGTTTACAGCTGCAGCCCTTCCTTCTTACCTCCTGGAAGAGACTGCGGCTAGACTAGGACCTGCCCTGCCGGGTGCTCTGGCCTCTCCCGCCTCCTGTTGCCGGTGCTGTCCTGGGAGGCAGCCTGCTTCTCACAGCCAATTCTTCCATCCACCTGCCGTGTCCTGCGGTTTCCCCAGGGACCTTGCTGCTCTCCGTCTGCTGCCTGGACACACAGCCCCTTCCCTGCCTTTTCACTGCTTACTCACGCACTTGCCCCATGGGCTCTTTTCCCTTTCTCCTTTCCCCTTTATAATAGATCCATCCCTTCCATCTTGAAACCCTCTTTCACTCTTTGCACTTGGTATGCATTGGCTGATCTCTGTCTCCATCCACATCCAAATGCCTTCATTTCCTTGCCTTTTATTTCCTCCACAGTCCTTGCAGTCTGGCACCATCCTCAGTATTACGCCAAAAACCACAGTCAGTCGGTCTCTCGCTCTCTTTTCCTCTTAGCCTCTTAGACAAAGTCTCTGCTGTTTCCAGAGCTATTCTTAGTTCAAGCTGTATGGGACACTGTAGATACCACTCCCCCTCCACAATTTAAAACTCATTTTTCAACTGGTTTTTAGGTTCTGTGTCCTCAAAATCCTCCATACTCTCTCATCCCTGTTGACTTTTTTTTTTGAAATGCTTATAATTTATCCCATATTTTCAATTACTACTATCATTTGTTCTACACTCTCTACATCATTCCATCTCTTACCAGGCCCCAACAGACATACTGCATTTTAGTCATTCTGGTTCCTGCACCCTACTCTCATATACAATGCTTATTTTCACCTTAGTGACTTTGCTCATCAGTTTATTCATTAAGAAATATTCATTGAGCACCTGCTATGTGCTCGATAGGGGTAGGGATACAATGGTGAGTGTAAAGCAAATGGATTCCTGCCTTCATGGAGCTTATAGTCTGTTAGGGAAGACCAATGTTAGAAAATAACCACACGAATAAGAGCCAAATTTGCAAATATGTTAAGGGCTTTGAAGGAGAGGAACATGGTATCCTGAGAGAATATCATGGGTGGGGCATGGAGGGTGGCATGTGGGATCTAATTAGGAAGGGAAACTTGAGTTGAAATCTGAAGTTTGGATAGATGTGAACTTTCACTCAGGGGGTGAGTGAAGAGCTTTATGAGCAGCAGAAACAGCATGTGCAAAGGCCCTGTGGCAATAGAAATCATGGGACTTGGTGTCAGAAAAAAGCTAGAGGTGGGCTGAGACCTGAACATGCAGGGTTTGCAGACCACCCTGATAAGGAGGGATTTTAAAGGAGCCATAGGAGGGAAGCACGGTCAGATTGGTCTTTTGAAAAGACCCTGTTTATGTAGCCTGCTTTTACATAGCCAATTCCCTTTCATGGATTACACACTTTTGAGATGTGCCAGGGAAGAGGGCTGGTTAGAATAGTCCAGTCTGGGGAGAGTTTTCAGTGAAATGGAGAAGGCCCCTGGGAACAGGCCTAACAGATGTTATCAGCAAGGCAGGAGGGGGAGAACTTCGGTTTAACCAGATTTCTCTGGGGACCTTTCTTTGACTCCACTTCTCTGGCTGAGTCACATGGCCCTGATGCCATCCTTGAGAGCAACAGCTGACACTGAGAGGAGGAGGTGGCAGTAGCTGTGTGCAGGTTGCTGTGGGTAATTGGAGGTAAAAAAGGAAAAGTGGCTCTCCTAATTGTATTCTAAATCACAGCCATTGTTCAATTCATTTCTTAAAAGTACTTGATGCCTTCAAAAAGAAAAGTTCTTTCTAGAGTAGGGGGTCATGGGGAGCAGAAGGAGGGATGGATGCACTTATACTCATATCTCCTTACTCAGGGTGTTGTAAGTGCAGATTTGAGTGGCTTACTCAATTATTTTCATGGTGTGCATGCTAATGGTAATAAACTTGGAAAACTGAAACACATGAGTCTACCGTAATTGTTTTCTAGATAGTGCAATAATTCATGATAATTGCTTGCAAAGCATTTTCCCCCTCCTTGTCTACAGGGGTAAATACATTAAAGCCACATTCTTGTATACTATTTTACAACCTATTAGCACAATAACCCATTGTAAAATAAGCCTTGCTGCTGTGGGAAAGTGTGTGATATTGGTCCATTAGACACCTTTATCTTATATACAAGCAACTAATGGCACTATTTATGGGCATGATGTTAGCTTTGCACATGCTTGTTACCAGCTAATAGATTCAGAGCATGAAGTACTGTTTGATAAAAGTTATCCAGTACTAACAATCCACCGTGACTCTAGCCTCTTGCTTACTTGAAAATTGCTTATAGCCGCATGTGAATGGGAAAGTCATCTTGATAAATTCAGCTGCAAGCCAAGTTATAACCAATGTTCACAGAATGTAATCAAGTTAGATCTTAAAGCCCTAAATTTCATCATTAGCATGTATTATTTTTTTCCTCAAACCTTGTAATTAAATAGCATATTAGGAATAGATAATTTTTTCCCTTTTATACATTTATTAGGTATCTGAGGTTAAATTTAGAGCTCTGTTATGATACACATCTGCCTATTCTTAAATTAGGATGGCTTTAATGATACCTGAAGAATTAGAAAAGTAATTGGTTAACTAAACTAAGGGAATCTGTGGCAAATAAGATATCATTATGTTTACCCAAGCACTGTTATAATCTGAGAGTTGTATAATTAGCCAAATTATACAGAGGGAAATTAGACACTCGTTATTTACTTTTCTTGGACATTCTGTGGGTTTGTGCAAAAATTTTCACTACACTCATGAGGCTAATTCTTCTTGATGTTTACGTCTGGTTTTCCACAAGTCAAAGCTTTCAAAGAAATGCTATTTTCTTACTCCCCGTTAGCAATAAGCAATCCATGGCGTCGTGGTTACTGTAGTAGCTATTGTTGTGGAGAATGGAGGCTGCAGGGGCTGCACACAGAGGCAGGACAGTGGGTCCCATGACTGCTGAGACACAGAGAGCCCCCTTTTGTGCCAGGTGGACTGGTCTGGATCTCTGGGCAGGGTCTGGTCTAGGCCAACTGGTTTCCTCCCGTTTTACTCATCCTTCTTCCCGTCTCAAACAGGATCTGCTGCTAGGTTCGGCCTAACAAATTCCGAAGAAGCTGGTAGCTTAGTGGTTCTCAACTCTGGCTGCATGTCAGAATCACCCAGGGAGCTCTGAAAATTACAGATGTCTGGGCCCACCCCCAGAGACCCCAATGCAGTGTGCCAGGAGAATTGCGCTGACTGCAGGAGCTCAAACCGATAGAAGGTAAGAGCAGCAGGAAGTGCCGTCCCACTCCTGGCCCCAGAGCCATGCCTGCTGGGAATCTGGGATTGCAGCATGCTTTTCCACTGAGCAGAGATTCACCTTCTCCTGGAAGCTGTTCCTGATTGATCAAACCTGACATATAAAATGAAGCAAATATGTCATCCCTGGCTTAAGGTGTTACTTTATAGGTACTGTATTTAGAGAATTCACTCATTCCTTTGACAAATATTTACTGAACATATACTTGCTGGGTGCCAGGCACTGCTGTAGAGTCTAGGGCTATAATAGTAAAGGCAACAGGCATTTTTTGGAACCTAGTGCAGGAAATGAAAAAAAGAGAAATAAAAGAAAATGCATACAATATAGCAAATCATTTCCTAGGGAGGAAGCAGTCATGAAGCAAAGATAGAGAATGGTAATTTCAAGTCTTGCAAAGACTTGCTCACAGAAGTAGAGCCCTGGTTGTTGGAAAAGACTCTGATATGAGCCAACCCAACCCCAGGAAATCACTCTGGACAGCCAGGAGCCGTCCTGTCTCTCTCATCTTGCCTTTTCATCCTGCTTGTGACATGAAGATGTCGGTATAATTTGCTGTCCCTGGAACTGACCTTTTGCCATGGCCACCTGATGGCTTCCCTAGACATTGGTGGTCTTCATGCCCGGGGTCTCCTGTGTCCCCACCTGCTCAGTGGCCTGCTGGTTTTCAACTCTCTCTTCATAGCAGCCACCTGAAAAAGACCCTCAAATTAGAAAATGGCCCCTTCTTTTCATTATTCCTTTGTCTCTAGCCCCCAACAGAGTGGAAGTCCCAAGACTCGGCAAGGATTCTCCCTAGGACACAGGCTGTAGATGGGAGTAAAATAATAATGATTTCAAAGACTTCCTTTCCACTCCTGCAAGGGAAGCCATTGGTACCAAATTGTTGACACCGCCTCATTCTCTCTGCCACGTTGAATAAATATATTTAAAATGGGATTAGTTTGGGAGTCCTTGGCTTGATTTATAATACATTTTCTATTCAGATATGTGCCGCTACTGTTTATCTCCACAAAATAAATATTAAAATTGCATTTGAACCTCATATTAAATTTATATTCATGCTATTACAATTTTATTTCTGTCGGGTGATAGTCACTTTTCAGACATAAGGCAGAAATAAGAGCACATAGGCAAATAAAAATAGTTATTATTATTTCATTTTCTCCTGATTGTCTCCTTAAGATGTGACTCTGGGCCTATTCTTTTTCTCATTTACAATCTATATAATAAATATTGGGGAGATGAATATGAGCTCCTTGATTCTCACAGTGCATCTAGGTGAGCAGTTTCTACTAATAAAGTTTTTCCTATTACTTGAGACCCAGACAGACAGAAGCAGTGAGTCCTTTGTCATCCACAGATGTTGGGTGTCCAGTTGGTGTCAGAGACCCATAGTCGGCAGCACATGGCTTTGGGGTTGTATCTCCAGTGGTAGGAATGGTTCCTACCAACATTTGCTCATTTCCTAACTAGTTGTTCTCACAACTAGTGGCCAGTGACCCCCATGTGTGGGACTGCTGAAGTTAGAGTCTAGCTTCGTGTCCAAAACTTTGCTCTGACCTGGTCTTCACACTATTCTTTGATACCATTCTGCAACATCACATTTCAGCCTGTAGCAGCAATAATGATAGTAATAATTGTGATGGACTAGACCCTATCATTTTAGAAACCTTGACTGTAGAACTGGTGTGGGGAGATGTGATATAATTACGAATTACTAGCAAGATTCTATCTGTAAAAAGTCACACTATCTTTAACTTTGGAAGAATTCAGTGATACAACCATAGGTTTTATTTGTTTTTGTTGTTTGTTTTTTGCTCTACCAAATTGAATATTAATGACTTTTAAATTAGATTTACATTTTCTTCATTACTGCTGATGTTGAACATATTCAATGATATAACTTTGGACAGCATAGTATTATAGTCCAAAGACCCTCATCTCCCTAAAGAGTGACTTTTAAGGTTTTTTTTTTTTTTCAATTATTATTTAATGCAAGTAGTTTAGTTAGAATAATGCCAAAAGAAATAATAATTCTTGCCTTTAGTGGCTACTTGACAGTCTCTCAAGGATAATATTATTGAAAAATGAGAATTATCACAGCTACCATATAGTGCATCTCTACACAGGTACAAGTCTACACATACTACTTCATTTTAGACTCACAGCAAACCTATTAGGTAGTTACTATTATTGTACCCATTTTACAGATGGGAAAACTGAGGCTTAGAGAAGTTAAGTAACATGTTCAACATTGTTTCAGCGACTCAGTGGTGGAACTGAGATTCAGACACAGATTGATATCATTCCCAGCACAGCGTTTTCAATTCAGCCTTTATTCCCTTCATCCTTTATTCCCTGCAGAGAAGATTTTTCAAAATGTGGAAGATAAAGTTAATATAAATTTTTAGTTATTTCATCAACTGTACCTGAAGGACAATAAGAGAAGTGTTGGGTTTCAGTTTTGGCTTAATCACCTACTACTTCTCTGTTCTCAAACAAGCAGTTTCTCGGTTTGGGGTCTTAATATCCTCATCTAAAAAATGGGGCTAATGATTCCTAACTTGAATGAGATGATGGGAAAGCATTTTATAACTTAACATACTCTGTGAGTGGGATTCATCAGCATGCTGCAAATCCTCTCCTTGGTTCTATCTTACTCAATGTTCTCATTATCTTGAAGACATGTAGGCCATAATCAATAAATCTGTAAATGACACAAGCCTGGGAAGCATAACTAATTTGTTGAGTCAGGTAATCAGGACATATTATGGTATCTGTAGGCTGAATTAAGCAATTAAGACTGTCAAGATAAAATTAAACCACTTTAGAAATCACATGAAAAACAATAGTATTCAGTTTATCCCAAACTAATGCCTAACGTTCATTGAGCACTTACTATGTACCAGGTGCTATTTTCAGATCTTTTCATATGTTTTCATGTAATTCTCTCAGCGACTGTTTGGAGTAAGCACTGTGCATAGTCTCACTTTACAGGAAAGAAAATTGAGTTGCAAAGAGACTTTTTTTGCCCAAAGACATAGAGCTAGTAAAAGGAGGGGGTAGCATGTGAGTCCAGGCAATCTGGGCTCTTTATCTCTACATCATACTGCACTGTTCAAAAAGCTAACACAGTTTTTGGCCATGTCAATAGGAATGTTACATATAGGTGAGAATTAATAAGAGTCTCAACCAACATCTTCATGAATGCTCCACATATTTTAAATAATTATGTCCATACATTGAGGGACCTTGACAAATCAGAGAGCAAACAGAAAAGGGCCATTGGGGTAATATTAAATATCATCTAAAGAATGTTTGGGGGAACATGGAAATGTTGAGATTGGAGAAGAGGGGATATGGTGAGACAGCCGCCTTCAGATATTTACCATTTGGAAGTTAGAACTGAACTCTTCCATGAACTCCAGAGAGTGGACCCAAGCATGGGAATGGAGATTAGAGGAAGGCAGTTTCTCTTCAATGTAAGTAAGACCTGACTGAAGATGAAGTCTGCCCACCAGTTGAATGGGACTTTGCCAAAAAGTGAGTGCCCAGTCACAGGAAGTATTCAAGCTGAGAATGCTTGTGTGGCTCTCCACCAGGAGACTTGAGCTGCTGGGGATTTCTACATTGGTGGGAAAATCCACTGAATGACTTCTAATGTCCTTTCTATCTTTCATATTCTACTACTCCATCCATCAGGTATTGTGTCACCTGCTTCATCCTTAAACATAGACATTTCTCTTTGGGGTAACTCCAAAGGGTTAATGATGAACTGGGTTTAAAATTTGTATTTTTCGGTGATGAAGCAGCCATAGCTTATCCTGGCAGAAGTGAACACCTGAACCAAGCAGGCTCAATCAGATTCTCTCTCTTGTAATTTGGTATGGGTGGTCTTTCTGGAGCTGGGAGATACTGGAGCTGTGGAGCTGGGACAGCCATTTCCATGCTGTATGGGGGAAACTGAAAACACCAATTGGCAAATAAAAAGATAAAGCAAATACAAATTCAGGATGCAGAAATAAAAAATCACATGATCCAAGGGAAAGAGAGAAAGTGAGAGATGATAAGTTTGGCAATTTTGGTTCACATTAGCTTGTGAATTCTGAATTCACAAATACTCTTCCCCAAGCCTGGCTGGACTTCCTGCTTCTGGGTTGGAGGAGACACCTTTGGATTCTCCTAGTTATTTCTGATAATTTTGCTCAAACCAGTCTAAATAGGTTTCTATAATTTGCCACCCAAAGTTCTTAACTTTGGACAATCCTTTTTAGATAGGTGACTCTTCTTTCTTTGCATCAAAAACTTACTTTCATGGTCTTCAATTGGCCACTTAATAGTGACAAGTCATTACAGGTACACATTTTCCCCCAAGATATAATGGTTATAATTAAGTGATTCAAAAGTACTTTAGTGCAGAAGGGCCAGGGCTATCCAAATGTCAAACTAAATTATAAAGTGAGCAGAACTAAAATGCCACCGGATGTAACCATCCATAATTTATGAGTAGTAGGATCAGATCCGTCCATAAAATGAGCTGGAATAATTTTCTCCATGGTTTCATATGTTTTTATTAAAAGATATATCTCTGTAACAGTGAAACACTGAGCATTAATAATGCTGCAAAAGAGTGAAGCATTCTTACCATGTATCCCTCGGCCCCCATGTTTTTGATCATGTATTGGGGGAAATGTCATTAGTTAAGGCACTACTTTATGGGCCTTTGAGAGTCTGAGCCATGAATATTTTAGGTGGGACATTGGTTCTCAGGAGGACCCCATCCTTCTGTTTTTATGTGGAAGAAATCTCATGTGTCTTAGACACATGAGCCTAAGAGAAATCCTCATAGGCTCTGGAGCAGCCCCCTGCCGCCAAGTATAAATCCAAACTTGAGATCATTTGGAATGGGCCTACGTGACAGCAACATTTGCAATCATGTCACTGAAAATGTTTGTTTTGCTGGGTCTACATGGCAAATAGGATACAGATCAGTGAGCAAAGAAATGGTTTGCTGAGTAGGCTGGAGGTGGCTGATGAAATGTTTGCTGGCAGCACGTACCATGAGTCTTGCTTCTGCATGCCGTCTAGGGGAGTTGCCACGCTGGCTGATAGCACTTCCAGTCTCAGTATTTATGAGAAACGAGCTGAAGTATTTGTCATCATTAAGACTCTAGATTGTTTTCTAGGAGTGTTAAACCTTCCAATAATACTGTAGCTCAGGGAATTTGGCCCACATCCCTCTCCAAGTTTGGATCAGATGCAGGGCAGCTGTCCTTGACATTTATGGAATAGATACGTTCCAGGGAGCTGCCAGTAAAGTAAATCGCATTTCCCCATTGATTGACTGTAAAATGAGAGATATATGTATACTTTGGAAAGAAATAGGCTAAATGTTTGGTGAGAAGATAGTGTAGGTGGAGTCTCTTGGTGGATTCCTCTGAACACCATCACTGATGAATATCTTTGGAAGATAGTAGTTCATTCTTAGTGCCTTAATATTTTTCTATGCAATTTCCCTGCACAAGGGCCTGTCCCTAACCACTGGACTTTAGCTCTGTACACCAAGTAATATAGGATTCCACTCCAACTTGGAATCTCTTTATGCTATACTCATGCCTTTAAACCCCTCTTTTCTCCTTCAGTCTGCTATACTTATGATTTTAGTCCTTTCTTATTTATATCCTTTAACCAAGCTGGGCTATAACATCATACACCAGTTCAAGTCTCCAAAAATGTCATAGTTGTGATAACAGGATGCAAGTTGGGAACCCCAGTGGGTATATAGCACTAGAAGATACTATTGTTTTAAAATCGAGGAGCAACACAGTGAAATAATACCCAAGAGATGCAGTGACAATTGACTGAATAAATCTCCCAGATTATTATAGAATTATGCATATTCGTAAGATATTGTGAACGAGCTGAGGAAAAATAAGTTAGAATCCACTCAAATAACAGTTTTCCTTCACAAAATTACATAAAACCACATTTACTTTTCAACAAGTTGTTTTGAGTCTAGGTAAACATGAGTTATTAATTGCCCTGTGATTAGTGAAGTTTTTCTTTTAATCATGGTTGATTGGGAGGGGGACGGAAGTTGACCTGTTGAAGTTTGTGCTTGAAGCTTCTATTTGGTTAGTAGCAGCGAGCATAACATTTCTTTGCCTGTGAGGGAAAGGGAATATTTTGAGAAGTGAGAAAAAATAATTTTTGATGTTAACTAGATTCCTCAGAGCTATAATACCTAGGTTTTGCTTGTTTTTCTGAATTTTAATAAGTGATATTGGGGTCTGTTCAATTTCTCAATTTTCATTATATGCATCTGGTGAAAATGATAAAATTTCTATAGTTGCACAGACTTAGCATTTCATAAATTTAGTTACACTTGTTATGATGTACCTAGCTGTTCCATGAATCCAGTTCCACTGGGGGTTATGTCATGTCCTATCTGTGTTTAATGAGGTAGAGTGCATTTATCAGAGTGGAAAGCCTCTATTGCAATGCTCATCTTGGTCCCCCTGACATCCTTGTGACAAAGAGGTCCTTGCCACCACACTGTGCTTACTTCTCTCACAACTGCCATTGCTTACATTTATTCAGGTCTCCCCCTGTGCCGGATACTGTGTTAAATGCCTTACTTGCATTACCTCAATCAATTCTCTAACCAACTTACTGCCATGTCACAGATGGAGGAACCAAGGCTCGACAGTTGAATTATTAACAACACACTCAAGCCCACACCGCTAGCGCTAGGTAGCCAAGCCAGAACTTCCAACCAGGTGAGGCCCTGCCAGGGCCCATGCTTATACTCACTTTTCTCAACTATCTCCTTCTCTGGTTGCCGTTTCATTTACAACCACTCTATTGAGGTCTGATCAACCCAAAAGCTGTGTATTTAATGCATGCAGTCTGTTGGATTTGGAGATAAATACAGCTGGCCCTCCATATCCATAGATTCCTCATCTATGGACTCAACCAACCACTGATCAAAAATATCTGAAAAAAATTTCATCTGTACTTAACATGTACAGATTTTTTTTCTTGTCATTATTCCCTAGACAATACAGTATGACAACTATTTATATAACGTTTACACTGTATTAGGTATTAGAAGTAATAGAGATGATTTAAAGTATACTGGAGAATATACATAGGTTATATGCAAAGACTATGCCATTTTATATTAGGGACTTGAATTTTGGCATCCACGGGAGGTCCTGGAACAAAGCCCCCATGGATACTGAGGGATGACCATATCCATCCATGAACCCAGTACCACAATCTATGCCATAAACATGTCTATCACCTCCAAAAATGTCCTCCTTATTTAGTATCATTTTTATGGGTGATATGAACACCTAACATAAGATCTACCCTTTTAGAACATTTTTAAGTATACCACACAGTATTGTTAACTGTAGGCATTATGCTATAGATCTCTAGGACTTACTCATCTCATATAACTGAAACATTGTACCCTTTGACTAATACTTTTCATTTTCCTTCTCCCAGCTCCTGGAAACTGCCACTCCATTCTCTGTTTCTATGAGTTTGATTATTTTAGAGTCATCATAGAAATGGTATCTGTGGTATTTGTCTTTCTGTCTGGCTTATTTCACTTAGCATGATGTCCTCCAGGTTCATCCGTGTTGTCACAATGTCAGGATCTCCTTTTTAAAAATGATTAATACTTATTGCATATATATACCACATTTTCATTTCTTTTTCTTTTCTTTCCTCTTCTTTTTTTTTTTTTTTTTTTTGAGACAGAGTCTTGCTCTGTTGCCCAGGCTAGAGTGCCATGGCGTCAGCCTAGCTCACAGCAACCTCAAACTCCTGGGCTCAAGCGATCCTCCTGCCTCAGCCTCCCGAGTAGCTGGGACTACAGGTGTGCACCACCATGCCCAGCTAATTTTTTTTTTCTATTTTTAGTAGAGACGGGGTCTCACTCTTGCTCAGGCTGGTCTCGAATTCCTGAGCTCAAGTGATCCTCCTGCCTTGGCCTCCCAGAGTGCTAGGATTACAGGCATGAGCCACTGCGCCCAGCCACATTTTCTTTATCCATTCATTCATTGATGAGCATTTAGGTTACTTACATGTCTGTGCTATTGTAAATAATTCTGCAATTATTTACATGGGAGTGTAACATGGGAGTGCAGATTTCGCTTTAACATACTGATTTCAATGCCTTTGGATATATACCAAAAGTGAGATTGCTGGGTCATATGGTAGTTCTATTTTTAATGTTTTGAGAAATCTCCATACTATTTTCCTTAGTGGCTGCATCAATTTATATTCCTACCAACAGTGTACAAGGTTCCCTTTTCTCCACATTCTCGACAGCATTTGTTATGTTTTGTTTTTTTGGAAAATAGCCATCCTAATTTGGTTATCATTTAATACTAGAGCCATTAGACAACATCACAACAAAATGAGCACACTGCAAACTATCAAAATAAACCATTCGATCAAGAAGTTTACCGAAGGGAATTTTGACAGAGTATGGACCTCAGCCAGGTTGAAATTTCCATGCTTCAAGACACAAAGAACATAGTAGATATTTTTTCCTTAGCAGACTTCATGATAAGCCTGTCATGTATCATTGACCTAAGTGAGGACAATTGCAACCCAGAGGGGAACTTTTGTTTCTAGGATATTCTATAAATAACCCGTTTGATTAATGACTCTGTCCATGGAGAATAGAAGTCCAGTTTATGGCTGAAGACAGGGATGCAGTTCACACCCTCCTTCCCAGACATTTCTGAAACTGGCCCACTTACCTAGATCGTCTACTTATTTTGACTTTTTCATTTAACCTTTATATGTCTCTGGGACTTAATTTATTCAGGGTGTTATAACCTCAGCTCATGAGATGTTTTTGCCCAAAGCAGGATAGAAGTATTCATTTCTCTCAGAAATAAATCTTGGTGACCTTTGTACTGCAGTTTAGGGTATTTATAAATCTTTGAGATAAACACTCAAACAGAATATGGCAACAGAAGTCATCTTCAGACCTCGTTACCCTGTCACTGTCCTGACATCACTCAGTTATCCAGTTCAGAGGACAGGAAAACTCCAGGGAGTGACCAGGAGCCTGTAGGCGATACTTAAGCAGTGTTAACTCAGATAAGCCAGCTAACTAACCATCAGTTTGGGACAGGAAAAATGGAAATTAAACTAATTGATCTCTTCACTCAAAAAAATTGGCTCTTAGAGCTTCAAGGATATTTCTCCAGATTAGAAAAGAGAAACTCTATTCCCAATATTACGACATGAACTCACCTATCTGAGACATGAGAACCATCTTCCTTAGAGGGTGATCACAGAGACTGTTTTCCCAAAGTGTTTTCATTATATTGTTCAAGCATAGCAGTTTTTAAACATTTTGATAGAAAATTTCAAGTACAGTGTTGTAGATTGCAAAAAGACAAGAAAATGGCCACAGATTCCTCTCATCCCTGCATACATGCACCTTTGTAAAGTAAGTTTGTTACTCCCCAGTCAAGAGTTGGAGTCATTTTCTCTATTCACTTAAATCTGGCCTTGTAGCTTCTTTGACCAGTAGAATGGGGCAGAAATGATGATGTAGGAGTGCCTAATCTGGACTTCAGGAGGCCTTGCAGTTAATCTCATGTTCTTGCTATCTATAAGAAGTGCAAAGTAATATCTCCTTCTAATGTTATTATGAATGTTAAATGAGCTACTAAATGTACTTAACATGATACCTGGCATTCAACAACTATTATTTTCCATCTCTGTGTGATGTTATGTCAGTTTAGACAGTGGCAAAATTGCCATAGGCCTTGAGAAGGGTATAGCAGATCCTCCAAACAGAAGCTAAAACGAGAGAATCTCCTACAGAATTATTGAGTAGCGAATGGGCATGTCCCACACAATTGTTGAACAATGGACTTTTGTTCCAGAAAGGAAATTTCAAGAGAATCTAGTTAGTTCAGTTACCAAAAAAGAATGCTGAAGCTTTCAGAAATTGTCATGCCTGAGGTCACTTACTGGAAGCTGTTCTTCAGCCTCTAGTAGCATTGTTTGTTTTGTGGTCTACAATTTGCAATACAGCTTTAGTCTTTCATTTTCCATAAAGAAGCTGTCATGAATGGAATTCCAAGTGCAGTGAATGGTGTCAACATTTGACTCAACCTAGCTAAAATGTTTGACCCCAGAATGTGGCTCAGAGCAGAACAGTTGTTCAGAAAGTTTTAGTAATCTCAAGTAGTTGGCTGAGATCTTGAGATTAGCACACCATGGTAAGAAGATGTAGAATTTAACTGCAACAACCGAGTAGGGAAAAGGGAGCATACCAGATTAGTGTGGTTCTTTTTTCTGGTATTACAACCCTACTCAAAAAGGCAGTAAGATGCCATCCAAGCACAATGTTTGGATCACTATACCAGGTGACTTTAAGAAATTCCACTGTGCATGTAATACATGCTCATGGATAACAAGGGAAACCAGAAAATTGAAAAACAAATGTATTGCAAGTTTAATACTGACTAGTTTTTACTATAAACATACTTTTTTTTTCCTTCTGGAACTGTGCTCCGTGAGGCACATATGTCGTCAGCACATGCAGCAGGCACTATCAGTGCGTCACCCGTGTGCCCTCCATCCCTTTCCTGCATTATCTACAATTCCTTTACTTGTTCATGCCCTCTGGCTTATGCTGTGCTTTCGGTTCCAACAGACAGCACCAAGATCTCTTGTTGGAGGGCTGCCTTCTTTGCTGGCTTGCACTAAGAGCTGAAATACTTGGGACTTTACATCCCCTTGGGGGCAGCCCCTCACCAATGGCTGACTGATTTGAGAATATAAATATTCTGGCTAAGGACAACACTGAGGAGTGACCTCCACTCTCTCTTGACTTTTCATGGGGCTTGCTTGGCCTCCTTCTCTTTATGGTCCCACTTCGTCGTGACCCCATCAGTTTTTCCAGGGAACACTTTCTAATGTATCATTTTCACATGAATCCTCATCTCAGCATCCACTTCTGGGGAACTCACCCTGCTGAGAGTGTGTCAGAATTACCTTAGAAAATCCATTATATTTTCTATATATACAAAACTCATGGCTTATGTATACAATCCTAAAAAGTTGTTTTTGCACTCTGCACTTTGAAAACCACTAAAATACTCAAGCAAAGAGTAGAATCAGATTCTACGTGGAGATGCCTGGGTCCTTAAGGTAGTATGCAAATCTCAGACAGTAAGGGGAGATGGATGGAGAATTCTAAAGGGTTCTGCTTCATTGCATGGTTTATTTAATTATATTTTAATATTAGGCTTTTATAATTTGAAAACATATTAATAGATTTGCTTGTTGTTACTGTTGGGAAGGTTAAATAAGATTTTACAGAGAGGTCAGTTCTACAGTCAGCAGGGAAATTAAATGCATGTGCAATGATGAAATTAACCTGTGTCTTTTAAAATTCATTTATGCACAACATATGCACTGAGCATGTGTTATGTGCCACCTACTATTCTTAACACTGGGGATAAGACAGCAAACAAAACAGACAGATCCCTGCCTTTGTGAAGCTTGCATTCTAGTGGGAGGAGACGTAAGTTATTATATAACATGTCAGATGGAAAGAAATGCTATGGAGAAAAATACCCCAGAGTTAGGTGGGTAGGGAGTGCCAGGGTGGGGGTACTATTTATTTGGGTGGTGAGGGTGGCTCACTGATAAGGTGACATTTGAACACAGACCTAAAGGAAGTGAGGAGGCTAGCTGTGCTGATATTCCAGGTAGAAGGAACAGTGTGGTGGACATGGATCCTTCCCTGGGAGAAGAATAGTTGACCACAGACCAGCGGCCCACCCACTGGGTCCACTACCACACTCACATGGAGGCCACATTTCCACTGAGCCACTCTGACCCTGTGGGTGAGCACAGTGGAGTACTAATTCAGAGCCACTCCTGTGAGACACGGACAGACAGCCCCTTGGCCTACTGGAACTTTCCTTAGTACCTTGCTGCAGTCTGACACCTTCCTGCACAATCCTTCTTCCTTCTTCCTTCCCCTCTCCCTCACAGACTGGCATTGTGGTCAAAGGCTTTTCTCATCTTTCTCCCCTCCCTCCCTTTTATCCTTCACCTGCATTTCCCAGAGATAAATTTCTTGCACATCTAATCCCATTTTAGCATCTGTTGTTTGGAGCATCCAAACTAACACAAGCAGCAAATGCAATGGCCTGAGGCAGGAGTGTGCTTGATGTGGATGAGGAACAGCAAGATCAGTGTGGCAGGAGTAGACTTAGAAGGGGGCAGAGTGGCAGGGCACAAGGACAGGCAGAGACGGGCCAAATCCCCAGGGCCTGGCAGGCATCCTAAAGACCTAGAGTTTTACTGTGAGTGACACGAGGACACCTTCGGAGGGTTTTGCCCAGTGTAGGGTGGTGTGATCTGCCATTTTAAAAGGATTATTGTCATGGCTGCATGGAGGGCAGGCCATAGGTGGAAAGGGCAGGGAGATGAGAAGCAGAGAGGCCGCTGAAGAATCCAGACCAGGGAGGATGGTGTCTGAGGCAGGTGGGTAGTGGGGGAGGGAGTGGGCAGCAGACGAATTCTAAATATATTTGAAGGCACAGCCAACAGGATTTGCTGATGATCTGGGCATGAGTGTGAGAGAAAGAAGAGTCAAAGATTTTTGGCATGTGCAAATGAAATTGGCATTTACTGAGACAGGAAAGAAAGGCTGGATATTGTGAAATATCATGATAGATGTGCTAGTTTAAACATATTTCTCCTGCTAGTACGTTGCCAATGGTGCTTTGCCTATATTTCTACTTCATTACAAATCATACTGTGGTTGCCGCTGCTACTATTACTACCTATCATTGGGTGCCTACTCGTCGCCTACTACCCTAGGCACCATATATATTTTTATTACATTTGTATCTCTTACTTATATATAATTATGTTTTTATGTTTATATATAATATTTAAAAAATAAATGTATAAAAATATAAAAATAAACATATGCCTCCCTTCATTTGATCCTTACAATAATCTCATGAAATTAACCCAGGTTTTATTTTGTTTTTTTTTCTTTTTGGGGGGCCTGAGGTCATAAGAAAGAGTTAGTGGCAGACTCAGAACTGAATAGGACAGAATCCAGGATGATGGGACTCTGAAGCTGTCCTCCTCATTATCTACGTGCTTCCTGTTGCCCCATGTGGCCCTTTAATGACTGCCTCATGTTCACCACTATCTTCCCTACCAGTTTCTATGCTTTTCAGCCAAGGTGGCATCATTGTCATCTTCATATGTGCTACTTCAGCTACTAAGGTTCCTTGCATCTAGTAGGTTCAGTAAGTCCTTGTGGCATTTTGTGAATTCTGTGTCCTTGATTCTCTTCCCACCCACCTTGTAACTGCCCAATAAACCTTTATGGGAATTCATAAAAATGATCATATCCATTGACTTGATACTATCCAGTGGCTTCCTTGCATGTGCCTTACCTGTCTGACACAGTGAGGCCCCACTCCAAACTTTTGTCTGATTTTCACCACTGAGCCCTTGGACTCTACATTCCTGGTGTCTCTGGGCTCCTCCTGGCCCCAGGAACTTTAGGGAGAAGACCTTGTCTGGACTCTAGGACCCAACACTTCACTGATGATGCCAGTGTCTTGGCTAGAGAGAGATTTGGACACATTTAATTCTTGGGTTATGTGTTCTCTTTTCCCTAATGTCTAAAGGGCTCCCTTTGTGCCAACTGAGTTAGTTATAACTCAAGAACACGTATGCCAGTTGACATGTATGAATTATATAAGCAGGTTGGGTTTCCATTGTGAAAGAAAAGCCAGAACAGCAAAAAAATGGACTAATTGTTGAAATACTTTTTCTTATCCAATCCCAACATTTACATAAACTTGAATGTTAATTCTTAATTATTTTGCAATAACAAAATGCATTTGTAAAGATTCACCTTCAAAATGGCCAGTAGCTTTCTGACACTCTCTGGCTGGTAATAACTCTGGACTGCGGACGTCTAATCAGAATTAATTGCAGCAGACTGGAGTCCTGCGAATGTTAAAATGTCTTTAGTTTTACAGACCAATAGATGCTATGGTTCAGCAGTTCTGCGTTATTATTAGTAAGCTCCCTGAATCTTTTGGGAGGCAGCCCAGCAAACCATTGTAACCTTTATAAATTAAATGAGAATTAGTGACCGTGCTTGTTGATTGCAAGTATCAAGAACAAGGACATAGAATAAAAATAACATCCTTTTTATGTCCACCAAACAATTTAACATATAAAAGCTTGCTTTGCCTAAGAGGTAAAAATAAAGCAGTCAGCCAAATATAACACATTCATCATATGCAGGGGAAATATCTGACATGTTTAGGGAGGGGACTGATAGATGACGAAGAAGGAAACACCATTAAAAAGGTCAGAACATAATTAAAGAGGTTAGTGGTTGGAATATGGTGCCAGGAAGACATTAGTCTCCAAGTCAAGGTGAAGGTCTCCAGTATAGCAGCCATATATAAACCAAAGGACTGAAAGGCTGGGCTTTCTGCACATCCCTGGTTCTTCCTGTGTGTCATATGTTCACATGACAAGTAGAGCAGCTTTACTATTGAGAGCATATAGTAAAATGGTTATGTAGAAGTTCCATGGGAAGATTGGCAAAATTTAAAATGATCAGGCTGCTGAAACCTGGGAGAGGGCAGAGGGTAGTGCATGAGGGGTGGGTGATAGGGAGGGATGAGGAAGAAACTCGACAGACTCGGTGTGAATTAACAGGCCATGGCAAGGAATAAGAAGTAGTTTCAAAAAATGTTAAATTAGATGGAATTGGTAGAAATTATCTATTATAATTAGCAACAAAGGGTACCCCAACATCCAACTATTTATTGACTAACTATATGTAGTCCAGAAGGTTGTGTTTAGGGCTGGAGGGACAATAAGACAGTATTAATGTTTTCCTTCATTTAACATCATTTATTATGTGCCCTCCATGTATCAGGTGTTGTGTTAAAATGCTAGGGCAAGTCTGGCAAGTCCTGGTACTCATGTCACCACTTGTCCATCATCCCCATGACAGATATCACCAATCAATCACAACGTTCTTCCTATTGCTTCTGCCCATGGCATCACTGTCTTTTTCAGCTCAGATACAGACCCTCTCTATTGGCAGAGACCACCTGGAGGCTATTGCAGTAAAGTCAGGTAACAAAGGGTGAGAGCCAGGATGAAGTTAAAAGAATGTGGATAGAGAAGGGAACACATTCAAGAGGTAAAAGAAACAGGACAGTATAAACAATTGGATTCTGGCTAGGGGTGGAAGTTGGTGGGCCAAAGTCAAGAATGATGTCAAGATTTGCAGCTTGGGCAACTGGATGAATGAAAATACCCTTCACTGAGGTTTCTGAGAAGGAATAGGGCCTATAGAGAGAAAGATAAGCTCATTTCTAAGTACTTTGAGTTTTAGGTCCCTATAGGCCATCCAAATAGAGATATCCAGCAAGAAACTGAGTATCTGATCTGTAATTCAGATGCACCATCAAAGCTAATGAGGAAATGCTACAGGGTGGTTGTTATGACATATAGACACTGGAGTCCCATTATCTGGTTTTGAATTCTGGCTCTACCAGGTACCAGCTGTGTGACTTTGGTCAATTCCTTAATATGTCTGAACCTTCTGTTTCCTCATCTCTAACGTGGAGACAACAGCAGCATCTATCTTACAGGATCATCTTGAAGATTAAACGAATGCCTGGCACACACATAGAAAGCACTATGTGAATGCTAGCTTTTATTATCATTGTCATGACATCTAAACAGTGCTAAGTTAGTATTTGTGAAAAGAATGAATCAATGCGATCACTCATAGAAAGTATGCAGAATGAGAAGACCAGAGGAATAGAGATAGAAATCTGAGTTTATCACCCCTTGGAGGTTAGTAATCTAGTTCAATGAGAATTCAGATGCTTTGAAATGTACTTCAGTGAGCAAGCAGAGATTCAGATCCAAGTAGTAAATCCTTATTGGGAGCACAGAAAAGAGATTCAGTGTGCCATGAAAAAAGATTGTTTGAGGACCAGATGGGTTACTTAATCTTGAGCCAATTAGGTCCCCTAGAAGGGATAGGTCTGTCTAAAAAGCAAGTGTGGGCTAGCCAAGCACCCACACTTGATTAAAAGGCAAGATGAGGAAGCAAGGGGCAAGGTTTTGTGGATAAAACAGTTTGGCAGAGTTGCATCAAGCAGTATGTATGATGGCCAAACCAAAGCAGGCATTTCCATGACACTGGAAATAACAACACAAATTCACAAATTTGGTGTGCTCCCACAATAAACATGCTCCTGAAAAGATGTATGAGAATCACAGTATGATAAATCATCTACTAGTTTTATCATATTTTATCATATTTTATCATCTACTAGTCTAACTGGAGAAACAATATTTATAAAAGCCAGTGCTAGTAAATGTCACCCCCATCCTACAAAGTTCTCAAACTAAAACCCCCAAAGTCATCCTTAATTCCTCTCTTTGCTCTGCCCTTTCCTCCCCATCAATTCATTAGGGGTCCTATTGACCTTCAAGGACATCTTATATCCATTATCCTTTCTCCTTCTCCACTTTTATCATCCTGGCGCAGGGTGGCATCTTCTCTCACCTGGGTGGCCTGCAGTAGCCAGCAGTCTCCTTGCCTCTCCCCATAATTCATTCTCCACATCAAGCTATGTAACACCCCAGCTTAGAGTAAAATCCAAATTCTTACCTGCAAAACTTTGCATAATCTGGCCCTGCCTTCTTCTTTCATCCTGTCCCTTTCCCCGCTTTCTGCCCTGGTCAGTTTCACTGGCCTTCGCAGGGTTCTCAAACACACCAAGCCCTTTCCTGCCTGAGGGCCTTTGTACCAGCTGTTCCTTCTGTGAAGTCCTTAGATTTTCAGAAGACTGAGTCCTTGGTCATCAAAGTTCTCAAGTGTGTTCTCTTCAGGTTGCCGCTATGGACATTCTGTCTGTACAACCTCTCCCCTGGTCACTTTCTAAGATAGCCTTTTTAGTTGCCTTCATTGTACTTTTATCGCCTTGACGTACTTACTACTTTGTTATCATCTCCCCCACTAGAATGTAAATTCCATAATAGCAGGGACCAGTACCAGCCAACTCATCCATTAGACACAGTAGACATAGTGCCTAAGATACTTGTAGGGGCCCACAAAAATGTCTTAATTTTAATTTCTCTAAAAATCAGAAGAAAAAATAAAAGTAATAATAATGACTATAATATCATAAATGCAGTCTGGATTAAATTTGCCTTTATACACAGTCATAAAATATAAGTTTAAATATTTTTTATGGAGGAAGCCAATAAAGTCATAATGTAGGCATGGAAGGGACTCTGTCCATGTTGTTCACTGTGGTGTCTCCAGCACCTAGAGTTATACTTGGCACCTAGAAAGCCCTGGATATGAATTTGTTGTTCAAATAAACGGTAGTGTCTTGAGAACTTTGGTGTCTGGCCTAATAGAACTCAAGGTGTGTGCGTGTGTGCATGTTTGTATGTGTGCGTGAGAGAGAGAGAGAGAAAGATGGACATCTACTTGCCTCTCTAGACCCATTCTCTGCCCTTTTCTACTTGTCTCTAGGCCTGAAGAGGCTGATCAATGGCTTCAGGCTGAGTTCAGCCAAGGGCAGATCTGAGGATCAAAGGACAAAGAGGTCCCAACGCTTATTTCTGGGGTTTCCTTCCTGCTCTGTCAAAATGAACTTCAATCCCCCATTGCTTTAATGAACCATGATAATAATATTACCAATAATAATACTAATTGGTATTTATTGAAAATAAATCTGGTGTTGATTTTTTAGGTAGTGAAATGGTATGCTAGCATGATACAATAGCCTTTGCTTCATATTTGAACTTCATAGCACAAAAATGTTTGCAGACTTCATCAATTTCCTTAAAGATCTCCTCTGATCTTTTGAAATTCATGTAATTCTCTTGGATGTCTCTCTTTTGCCATCATGCTTGTAAGTTTTCTCTTCTATTGTCAACAGGTCTAGCTTTGCTAGATTCTCATTTGTCAATGGTTTCATTATAAGATTGTGCAACTTTCCAATATCACTGTCATTAACTTTATAAAATCCTGAATCTTTTGTGGTATAATCATGAGCATATGTTTACTCTCAGAGTTTCCCTGGACCAAGACTAATTACAATGTCATAATGTTCTGAGCTCTTAGCATTAGGTGGCCCTTGTTTCTGTAAGAACAACTAGCAACCTGCTTCCCAAGCTTCTGAGATAAGAAAATCCACAAAGCACTTAAAGAACTCTTTGGCTTTGGAAGGAATTTTTTTTTATAATAAAAACAGACATATGGTAAAGCCTAAATTCTTCCAATGAGTAAATATTATGCGATTCCTGGTTTCCGGGGCATAAAGCTATGTTTCTGCTTTGTCGTCAGCTGCCTTTGGTTCTTAACGTTTTTTACTTTCATATTTTCTCTAGAAAATCAAAATTTCAAAATACATAAAATCTAACAGTAAGATCTTGAAGTCATTTTAAAGATAAGTAATGGATGATTAAATAAAATTGTATATATAACTGTACTTTTAAAAGTATCACAAAAAAAAAGTATCACAAATCAGTGACTCAGATAAATTCGGTTTTAATATGTAGCAGCATTGGTCCTAATGGCTAAGTTCTTTTTAATAATCTGTGTATAAATTTCCTGGTAACATGACAAGTGTTTGGAAGTACATCTCATAAATTATTAGTGAAATGTGAGATAACTAAGTTAATTCATCTACTTTTGCATTTATTTTGGTCAAGGATGTTTGTCATGTCTCTAAGTAGCTTGCAGCTATATAGGTAAGTGCTGTTGATTTTTTCATCTTATCAGCTATCTGAATGGCAGTTATATTCTAAAATAGACTTAAATTCATTTGCTTTGGGAATCCATATAAACCACATTTCATGTCTAATTATTGGCACAGTACCATAGTAAAACTTATATAATTGTTGGGGGCATCAGTGTTTAACTGTGATTACTATTGTTTCCATGATGCTTTCATGTGGCTGTTTGATCAGCATCTCTGGTCTGAGAAGGCCTAGTTTGACTCTTTATCTTGCCTCTTTCCCTCCTCAATGGCGTCCTTCAGTATAATGGCAGCCTTATCTTCACAGGTGCTCAGAGTAAACAACTCTAAGGTCATCCTCTATTTGAGCCACTACTCCCATCCTACCCTTCCTCCTCTTTCTTCCCCCAATACTCCATCCAAGAAATCACCAGGTCTTGTTGCTTCTTTCCAGAGGGCAGAAGGGGGACAATTTCTGACAAGGAGATGTGGAGAGCCATGGCATGGCCAGAATACTGAGTCACAGGGGACAGCAGTGGTGGGAGGTGAGCAGGTAGAAGAAGACCTTGCTGTGCCTTGAAAGTCTTGCTTAGGAACTTGGATTTTCTCCTTTATCTCAGGAGGAAACCACTGGAAAAACAACCAGAAAAGTGCAGGACTGAGGATTAGCATAATGTATGCAATGAAAGGAAGTTGAGGGAGTTTCAGGTGCTGACAAAAGAAGGACTGATGGGGAAGATGGGAACATAGGCTGGTCAGGGACAGAAGGAAAGCTAAAGGTGGAGACTAGGGTAGGTCAGACTGAAAAGGAGGAAGTGGTGCCAGAGAGCAGTTTAGAGGGAATGAGGAGGCAGGACAAGCAGAAGGTAGCCGGTGGTGGTCAGAGGGACATTTCAGAGTTGAGGGTTTGAGAAGAGTATGACCCAGGGAGTAGATGGCACATACCATTGAGATAAAAGAGGACAAGGAACTGCAAGGCTAGGGCTTTGGTGGGGTCATTCTTGGGGCTGTTGATATTATATTGTTGGGGATATCATTACTGATGGCTGCATTCCGAGTGGAAAGGAAATCCTCCACATACAGGAGTGTGAGACGGTATCAGTGGATGCTGGGCATGGGGCAAGGCAAAAAGATGTATTGGTTGAGAGCACTGGCTGCATTTAAATCCTGGCTCCATTGCTTTCTGACTGTGTGGCCCTGGAGAAGTTAGGTCACCCTCTGTGTCTCTGTTTCCTTATCTGTAAAATGGGGGTAACAGTAGCAATAACTGTCACAAGGTTGTTAGATTGCACAAGATAAGGCATGTAAAGACTCAGAGTAGTGCCTGGCCCACAGCAAGCACCCAGTCAATATTGGCCATCATGACTCAGAGAAGTAAAGGTTGTCTGTGGCCTGAGAAGGAGGCAGGAGATTGTTGGATCTCTTTCCTGCTGAGGGGCAGGAAAACAAGTGCCTGGGAGAAAAATATGTCCCCATTTAAAGAAAATGTGTAAGAAAAAAACCACACCCACTCATTTTTGTATAGAATAAGCATCGTTGAGAATCCAAGGTAACTTCTTGGCAATGGGCTGAGCCCTCAGAGTGCTCAGGGGAATGATGGCCACCCTGAGGGGCTGACGCATGGCCTGCACTGTGGTAAACAGTGAAGCTCAGAGTGGCAGAGGGACAGGATGGGCTACTCAGCCTTGGAATTTCAAATGGAACTCTGGAGAGGGGTGGTGCATGGGGTCATGTTTGCAGAATCCCATTTTATGGAGTGGATAGTGGAAATGGTTATGACCAGTGTGACTGGAGTCTAGCACCCTCAGAGTGAAGGTTGATTAGAAGGCACTTCAGTGAGTGTTCTGAGCAGCCAGAAGATGCCATGAGGAACCAGCTCATTTAAGATGAGCTTTTACAGATTTAAATGTAAAAGGTTGCATATCCCCTGCTCTTGCAGTTAGTCCTAAAACACTTGATTCTACCTGAATCTTAATCCTCACTGTATTTTACTTTGGATTATTGAGTTTAGTCTCTGTCTTATTTTTTGGATCTACCCTCTTTGTCTTCCTTGTTGTAACTCTTATCTCTTTGGGGAATGATTCAGCTTGTCTCCTTATGACACAGCAGTCTTAGACTACTCTGGGAAACAGCCCCCTGTCTTCCACTGGGTTCCCTGCAAACTTTTCATAAAGATGAAAAGTTGGGTGCTGAGGGTTTATCAGGGAGTGCTCTTAGGAGATATACCTGTAAGGAGGAGGGGAAGGCAGGACTGGGGAGAAGGAGACGCTGATGTGTGGGGAGATTGCTCCTGAGGCCTCAGCCAACCCTGCAGGGGCCCTGGAGCTGGGATGGCCCTTCAGAGTGTTCCAACTGAGGCCAAGGTGCTAGGCCTTTGCATCTTAGCATAACCAGTCATTGACGATGGGTTGCTTCCTGGGAGTCCCTGTAAACTTAGATGAGGTAGTTTCCTGTGGCGGAGAGAACATCCCAGTGACAGAGGCTGCAGGGAGTCTTCATTAGCTGACATTCGCAGCAGGTGAGGGATGGGTACCTTGGCCCTGGAATGCAGCCCTGGACAGAGCACCTAGTATCCACGATACCCCCTAAAGGGTCTTAACTTAGTGCTATCCAGCTGGCCCTGGTTCCTTTAGAGCACAGTAGAGTTGGGATGGGATTGGGGAGGAAGAAAGAGAGAGGGAGAGAGCCAAGCAGGGAAGGTGGGCAAAGGCCAAAGTCTTACTTCACATCCTTTACAATTTTGCCCATGGACATCCACAAAAGGCAAGGCCATAAACATGACAGAGAACCAAGGGCAGAATAACAACGTGGAAATCACCTTGGTGGTCTCTGCAAGAAAAGGGAGGAGTTTGTGCATTCTGTACCACTCTTTCCATAACTGCATCCACAGATCTTCTTTAATATCCACAGGGTCATTGTCCCATCTGACAGTCCTACTGTGGCATTACAATGAAATTTATCTACATATCACATGGATACTAGCAACCAGAAGAATGAGTTTTTGGTGATTTATCAGAGAGTTGAGGTGCTAATTATGACAAAGTTACTGCCTCCTTTAGAGAAGCTACCTTTACAGAAGAATGAGCAGTGAATTCTTCATTAGGAGTATTTTTTAAAGGATAAGAGCTTCGTTAGATATTAAATTAAAGGCAATACAGGAAAATTTAAAAGTCTGAGGGGTGAAAACAATGGCAGCTCTGTTCTAATATATGGAGTATTAAGATGCTGGATATAAAAGTGCTGTCTGGGCTGTATACCAGGGTGTAAAACTAATGTCCACTGACCTGTTTGAAACATGCTCAAGTGAGTGACTGTGTTTCCAGCAGGTTTTGTGACTCTTTCTGGTGTGATCTTAACACCAAAACATGCTTCTTTCTTCATTGGGACCCAAAGATCTCCTTTTAGGGGCAATTATTTAAATAATTTCCCCAATGTTTCAGAGAATTGTTGATTCCCTGACCACCAGGAGGCAACTTTTGATACTTTCAAAGCCAAAAGCAAAAGACACTGAAAATTCCTCCTGTTCATTCACTGGGAACATTTCTAAAAGATGGCACTTCTCTTATTCCCTGGAAGAGAATAAAGAAATATAGAAAATGTGTTATAAAGAAACTTCAGATATATCCCTCTTCATTAAAGTGTGAATTTCACTCCAAATGTGCTCATTTCCTAAGTTGTAAATTATATTTGAAAAAAATAAATAGAACCTGACCATTCCCAAGTATATGAAATCATGTAGTCTTTCCTGATGAAAAATTCCCTGCTCAACAACTAATTTGCTGCTAATGATAATAAGGTCATCCAAATGCACAGCTGTCGGGTTTCCATGGTACACACAGTGACTGATTAAAATTACCTAGCTAACTCATGGAAGTGGGCTATTATACCAGTTGGAGAATTGTGCATGGAAGGAAGCCTTAGGCATTGATGGGAGCTGGTTAGTCAGCCTGCAGTTAATTAGCAAGGGAAATCTCTCCCGTTTTAAATAATTTATATCTTCATCCAAAGTAGATAATAGAAGGAGTATAATAATGAGGAAGCATTACTACGCACCAGGAGGCCTTTTCCAAACTGGCATAAGGAGTACCTAGGTTTGAACACAGTTTTGAGAAATCTCAGCCTAAACAATTGACTCCTCTGATGAGATTATTTAATATGCAGCTGAAACTAGTTAATCTACTAAACTAGATATAAAGAAAATGTGGTGCTTTTATATCTTTGGTGGGAAAATAGCATCAGAAATTTTTTGTCATTTATTCTATACTTTTAGGAAAAAAAGTATATACTTCACTTAGATCCTACACAGTCCCTTTCTGTGCTTCAGTTTAAATAACTGGCAAAGCCATTGAAATAAATGCCATTTTTTTTGAATGGGGAAAATGTAGATTGATTCCATTCATATAAATAATAAATTCTCCAAACATATAAAATATTTCTTGAGCTGCATTAGTGCACATTTGCATTTCTCTTTAATATGAAACAGCTGTTGTATTTTTCATTTTATGGTGTTTTAAAGAGAAGGAAAGGATGGAGAACAAACATGAATCACACATCCCCACTATGTTTCATTAAAGACAATATCACATTAATTCCCGTTGCTCCTGAGTCTGATGGAGAACAGAAACTTGCCTCATTTTCAAAACCCTGAAAGTTAACATAGAAATTGTAATGTAAGCATTTAAATTATCAACTTGAAATGAGAAAGGGAGTCGGCTCTGATATGCATCAGCTTAACGGCACCACTCTGGATTTAGAAGCCGGCAAGGTACAGAATTTACTTACATAAATCAAATCATCCTGGTGAAAGGTAGCCACGTAAATCCCCATTTCTCACCTGGCATTCTTATTTGGATGGAAGAATTGATTCTTGTAGCAATGAAATAGGCTGCCCTCCTTGTCCTTTTGCTAACAAAGTTTCTTTTTAGTTATGCAAACTAAATTTCAGTCATCTTCCTTATCATGGCCTTGGGAAATAAAAATCTGGCTGGTTAAATATGGCCGATGTTTTTCATTATAGTTTGATACCTACATTCTACATGTATAACAATAACCAAATCTAGACTTTTTTTTCTGACGTGCCTGAGCTGAAAATCAAATTAATTTTCAGTCACCGTGGACTCATGACTTTGTATTTTTGATAGGATTCTGAGTGCACATGCACACTTTAAGAAGATATTTTGTCCTCCTTTCTGCCTCCTCTCTCTCCTGTTTCTATGCTTTGGCACTAGAAAAAAAAAAAAAAAAACATTGTATTTTAGCATCAGATATATGCATGTCAAAATGTTGACTCTGTTGCTAACCTGGTACATGGACTTTGGCAAGCAAGATGAACAATCTGAGCTTCAGGTTCTTGGTTTTCTAAATGAGAATACTAATTGTTGCTTACCAAAATTGTTATAGGGGTTAAAGAAGATCATATGAGTAAAACTCCCTGCCATGGGGCCAGCAGGAGCTCCCGCATTGTGGCCTCTTTCCTTCCCCCTCTCCTTCCCCTCACTTTCTAGCTCAAAGGGACAGTGGTTTGGCAGTTGTCAAGGACTCTCTCAGATGCAGGATAAGAGTGTCTGCCACCATTTGTAAAGTGCCATTGAGAAAGCCTCCCACAGAGGACATGAGTCACTGCCACTGTGGACATGACAGCATCCTTGTGTGTGTAGAAATGTCAACCCCAGGCTCAGCATGACATGTCATGTCTTAAAGGTAGATCACAAATGGCAGCCTGGAAGCAGGGGGATCCCAAAGGTCTTCGGTGATATTTGAGAGTACGGCACTGTCCCAGACTTGGGGTAGAATCTGTGAGTCCCCTTCCGAGGCCCCAGGAGTGGGACCTGGAAAGCCCTGGACTGGAAACTAAATAAGGCAGCAGAAATCTTCCAGGCTAGGATATGGCCACGGTCAAAGCCAGAACAGTCAAGAGTTCACAGAATCAAGAATATATGCCAGGATCCAGTGGCTGAAAATATAATATTTTATTCTTAAAAACACCTATACAGTGCAGAAAGAATTTCCCACATTATTATTACCTTGATTCTTACAACTCTTATGCCGTGAGGATTACTTGCCTAATTTTATAAATAATGTACACACAGAGAATCTCAATGAGATGAAACCAGCACAGAACTCTCAGTCCTTCTATAGTGGGAGGTGGTGTGTAGAAATTACACCTGTAGACTCTAGAATCAAACACTTTAGCTCAAATCCCAGCCCTGGCACTTCCTTGCTGCATGTCCTGGGGCACATCAGTTATTTAACTTCCTTGAACTTCAGTTTCCTCAGGTGAAAAATGAGAATCACTTTATAGGGTTGCTCTAAAGATTCAGTGAGATAATGGGCTAGTTGTTCAAGCCAAACCTGGGCATCTTTCTTTTCTCTCAAACCCTTCATTCCTCTTCCTTCTTCCCACACTCCCACACCTGCCTGTCCTGCACCCACTCATTGTTCAGATCAATAACTAGACATCATGCTTGATTCCATTCTTCACCCAATCCTCCTCCCCACCCATCTCTGCAACCCACAAGTCTCTCAGCTCTGCCTCCAGGATACTTTACAAGTCTGATCTCCATTTACATATTTAAACCTCCTATCCCTGGCTGGGCAACTACAGCAGCCTCTACTTTCACTCATGCCCCTTATAATCTATTCTCCACATTACAGCCAAAGTGGTCTTTTAGAAATGTAAATCAGATCATGTGACTCTGTGCTTAAAATCTTCCCATGGCTTCCTGCTGCACATAAACTAAACTCCAAATAAACTCCCTGCATGGCTGCTGCCTGTCAGTGAGAACCTACCTCCCACCCTTTCTCCTCTTGTTCCCTATACCCTGTCACCCGTCACCCTGGTCATCACAGGGCTTTGGATGGGCTGTCCCCTCTGGTTGGATTGTTCTCCCTCTCATCCTTTAGATTTTAGAATCTAAAAGCAGAGCTCAAGGTATGACCTCAGGGAGAGCTTTCCTGAGTTCCCTATCTAAAGTAGATCCCTATGCTAGTCATTGTAAAATTATCAAAAAAAAGATTGTTTTATTATTTAATTAAAATTAAATAAAATTAAACTCAACTTTCTCTGTCTTCTTGTAGAATCTTCTTTGTTCCTGTATGGGACCTGTCACTTTCTACCTTGATTGGTTGTGTCAGAATAATTCTTTTCAAATGATGACATGTATAGCCCAAGGGGTCCTTGGACATGGTATGAGATGCTAAATCAGATGGAACCCAGGACTTTGGCCTTCTACTTCAACCAGAGCAGTGCATTTTTGTCTGCTTTACCTGGTGGAGTTCTGTATGAGATTACATTGCTAAAAGTTTGAAAACCACTGCTCTCTTTACTCCTGTTAGATTTTCTGCTCAGACCCCTTGACTACAAGATTTACTTTTGATTCATTTTTTTATCTCCATACTACCTGGTCCAGCAGTAGATATTCAAACAGTTCTGGCTGGTTGAATGGAGGAGTTAAGCCCTAGAGAATAGGGCCTAATGCAGCGCCACTCCACAGCCCTACACATAATTATTGAGCCTCTTTTGCAATCAAATACCTGGCCAATCAGGGGGTGGAGGCTTTTCCCAGCATCCTCATCACTGTCAGTGTTACTATACATGTGTGCAGTTTATGGCATTTTCTACTGCATAACTTATTTTCTCTCTCTTTCTCTCTAACAATTATTTGGGTTTTGATTTACAGTTTGGCTTACCTTTTCTGATCTGTTTACACCTCCTAACAATCTTTCATTCATCCAGTTCTCCCTCCAGGGAGTTTAACCAGATTGGCCAATTAGCACTTCCTTTTCAACAAACAGATAAATATTTCACTCTACTCAAATGCGGAGGACACCTTGCAGTGATAAGATAAATCAGAACTTCCCTATAGATTTTCGTTACCTAGAGTGAGTGCATCACTTGAAGCAATTACATCAATAATAATAATGTACACATAGGCACATGTTTCATGGTTATATCTCCACTGGGAGCTTTGATTTCTCCTTGGAGTCAAGGACTGTGGAATCCCATGAGATTTCTCAATTTGCTTGGAGGTTAGATGGGCTATGTTGTTTAATAATTATAATATATGATGAATGTTAATGTAAAGTGGGTTTAGACAAAATACATTATGTCTGATGTCTGTTTCCATACCTCCCCCATAAGATGACTAGAATTATATATTATCATATATTCTAAAAGACAGAATTTGATTTACTATCTTTTCATGTCCCAGATGGTTCTTACTTTTCTAATTAGCTATTCAAATAAATTGGGTGACAATTCTAAGAAAGCACAATTGATATATTAAAGAGTTAGTTTAGGCCGGGCGCGGTGGCTCACGCCTGTAATCCTAGCACTCTGGGAGGCCGAGGCGGGTGGATCGCTCGAGGTCAGGAGTTCGAGACCAGCCTGAGCAAGAGTGAGACCCCGTCTCTACTAAAAATAGAAAGAAATTATATGGACAACTAAAATATATATATATATACAAAAAATTAGCCGGGCATGGTGACACATGCCTGTAGTCCCAGTTACTCGGGAGGCTGAGGCAGTAGGATCGCTTAAGCCCAGGAGTTTGAGGTTGCTGTGAGCTAGACTGACGCCACAGCACTCACTCTAGCCCGGGCAACAGAGTGAGACTCTGTCTCAAAAAAAAAAAAAAAAAAAAAAAGAGTTAGTTTATTCTAAATAATGAGTATCACATTTTACTTCTTAGCTCTTATAGAGTTGCTCACTATATCTCTTAATGAGTTAGTGGTTTTGCTGAAACACTAACTTATCTTTGTTTAACTGAGGAACAATAATCAAGTTGGCTTTTGATGCACTGGTAATTTATAGCTGTGCAGGTGATGGTACTAGCATCAATCTGTGATGTTCTTTTATCAAGACTAATTCCGATGTAATATTTCAATTTAGTTTTCACTAAAGCATTCAATTTACATTTAAAAGGCAGTCAATATAGGTTAATAAAATAGTGTCAACTAATGAACTGTTTGTATAGCACTGCCCTTATTACCATGAATTGTCTTAGCCTGACATCCCACTACCCTGGGTGCCAGCCAAAAAGACATGTGAATGCCTAATAGTGCCATAGACTATTGTGTATGCTAAATATGGATGGGATGCTAAATATGGATGTTCTACTATTTTTTTGTCCATGCCAATGTAGCTAGGTGTGTAAGGGACACAAAACCAAATTAAGAACATCCAATGAAAATAGCTAATAACACTAAAAGGGAAGGAAATAAGTGCTCTCATAAAAGTCAAGACAAGATGTGACAGGAATCGATGGGTTTTGGAAAGGCTTTATAGATGATGTGGGCTTGGAATAAGACCTAAGAAACGAAGACGGCTGAGGACAGAAGAACATTTTGGGGCAGCATATTGGTTTTCTATTGCTGCTGCAACAAAAGGCCAAAAACTCAGTGATTTAAAACAACACCCATTATTATGGCATAGGTACCATGGGTCAGAAGTCCAGCATAGCATGACTCAGTTATTTTTTGCTTAGGTTCTTACAAGGATAAAATCTAGGTGTCAGAAGGACTGAGTTCCTTTCTGGAGACTCTGTGGGAAGAATCTACTTCCAAACTCATTCAGGTTACAGAAGCAATTCAGTTCCTATGGTTGTAGGGCCGAGGTTCCAGTTTCCTTGCTGGCTGTCAGCCAGGAGGTTCTCTCACCTCCTTACGACTGCCTACATTTCTTGTCTCATTACTCTTTCCATTTTGAATCTCTCCTCCTTCTCCTTCTACTGCAGCTCTCTGACTCCAGCCAAAGAAAGATCTCATTTTTAAAGGGCTTATGTGATTAGATTGGGCCCACCCAGATAATTCAGACTAATCTCTCTATTACAAAGTCTGTAACCTAGATTATATTTGCAAAGACTCTTTTATTGTAACATATTCACAAGTTTCAGGGATTATGGCATAGACAGGTCTGGAGGCCACTGTGCCTACCAAACAGTAGAAACAGAGAATCTCTTCATGGCAACAGTGAGGAGTCAGGTATGTGCAGAGGGATGGAATCGGAAACGGAGGTGGGGGAGGCAAAATTGGTCACTCCCTTCCATGTGTTCCCATAACACTTTGCTGACCCCACCAAGAGTAAACTCAGTTACATTGAGTTGTTTTTCCCATTTGCTCTGGAAGGCCAGGAACCTGGCTTCATTCAGTTTTTCACCCCAGCTCTAGCACCCTGCCTTCCCTTCTAATAGGTAACAGATAAATATTTTTGAAGTTGAGTTGAAGTGGTGCAATTCATGACAGCAAAATAACCTTTTTTAGGCTAAAGAGTAAATCTCTAAATGAGAATTGTGAGACAGAGGTGGTGGCTGAGATTATTTTAGCAGAGGTTTGGTTGAAAGACTGGAATCACTCCATGGAGTGGCCTCCATCTTTCCCTCTCGTGCGCACTGCTTCCTACCTTCTTACGCCCTGTGCTACCTTGAAGATTTCTGTGTTTGGAGTCATTGCTGTACCAGCTTTGGTATTTCTAGGCTGGTACATTGTTTTCCAGGCTTCCCAGCAGTCCACAGCCCCTCTGCACTGCAAAGGGCTCCACACGTCTTGACTAATTGTAGTTTGGCTTCAGCTTACCATCTATGAGCTGTTCAGTTAACTTGTTGGGTCCAACAGGACGAGCATCTGATCACATCACCACTTGGGGCTTAAAAGCGAGGCTGTGCTTTGCAAGTCAATTGCTGTGGATTGTGGTTGGTCTATGTCACATAACCTCTCTGATGCTCGGTATCTTCATCCACAAACTGGGGATATAGCATCTCATAGATAGTCATGCAGATTAAATGGGAACATCTAAGTAAGTGCTTGGAATTTAATTATTAATTAAATTAATTAATGGTAAATGAATATGAGTTCTCAACCCTTCCTCAGAACGATTGCTGTCTATGATAGCTTATTAAATTAATATTGGTTACACTGATGTAATTTACACATGAAATACCTAACATATGAACAAATAGAGACACCGTGGCAAGTGGGATCCTAGTGAAAGGACACCCACTTCTCTCCTCCTCAATTAGTTCCTTCTTTTTCCTACTCTTCCTCCATCATTGGGTAGGTGCCTCTGTTTCTGCGCTGGAAAAACAGGGGACAGATTCATTGTGAGGGCTCCTCCCATAACCTGAGGGATTTCCCACTCCAGCTGAAGAGATCGCTCTCTCTCCTCCAGGACTTGTCTTACTTTTCATTTGGCAGCTCATTATGTACTGTCTTGTGACACCCCTTCTCTTATTTAACTTTTCTGGTGTTTATATCTTATTTTTCAAGCTATTCTATAAGCTTCTAGTCACTCATTCAAACATGTTTTTTTGAGCACCTACTATGCACTAGGCCCTAGAGAGGTAATGAGATCAGGATAGAGCTCAGGCCTTGATTTGACTGCCTGGTGTGGAAGACAGAGAGTTAAACAATCAATTGTAACCTGTGTGGCATGTTGTTATAAGGGACAGACGGGGTCACAGGAGCACAAAGCAAAGGTTTCTTTATGCAGTCCATAGTACCTTACACTTAGCAGGTATTCAATAACTATCAATAGATTGAAAATGTTTACAATTTTACGCTGAACTTGGGAACTTGATACAGTCGAAATAGGCAATATTGCAGGTTGGTGTCTCTCAACTGGAGGTCAGATTCCCCAGGAGGGCATGATGTTAGGGGGCTCCCCTGCTCCCCAGGGGTTACCCTCTGCACTGCCCATGCCCAGCCTGGCCCAGGTCTGCGGACTGTAATCTCCTTGCTGTCCCGTGAGCAGCTTAACCCAGTGACCCAGAGCTTCACATGTGCTTGAGGATCTATCCATGTACTAAGAGGCCCTCCCTATTTTTGTTGCCCTAGTCTCCTTGTTTTTACCTTTGTCTTCCTTGCCAGTGTTGACTTTAAAGAGCAGAACTTATGTTTTTGACAGAAATGTATTTCAAGAACCAGTGAAACAAAGGCGACTATTTTGTGCTTTTCCTTCTTGATTAGACTGAAATTCTGATTATTTTGTGAAGGCTTGAGGGAGAGGTCATGGGCAGCCTCAGCGGGTCCGCAGATGGACAAGTTTGCAGGCCATGACACCCATGATAACAGGTCTTCTATTCATCATGCTCGTTCCATATGTATGCAGCTCTCTGAGGCATCCCTCAAAATACTTGCTCCTTCCCCTTGAAGTCCCAGAAAATTTCCTGCATAGATCCAAGGACAATGTGCCTTCCAACTCTCCTCAAACCAGTGAGCGTCCTCCAGGAGCAGCTGACGAGGATGGGCGAGAGGAGAATTATGTTACTCTGATCTTTTGCTCTTGACAGCCTTCCTTATGTGTGATGAAATATAAATAGTATAAACCATGATTCACTATTAAACCTGGAAGAGAAACGACACCCAGATTCATAAATTAATGTTATACCTATTTTCCGCAGTGATTGCAGGATTAGGGAGAGCTCACTTACCTGCAGTTAGCAATGACAAATGATCTCTAACGAATTTTGTTATTCAGTTTTCAGTGACAATATTAAGAAAAATATTAAAAATGCTTTATAGAATCATGAATATAACACTTGGTAAGGTAGCTTTTCTCCCAATGCCTTTTTTTTTTTAAGTCACATGGCCCCTTAATTAACCTGAACTTCTTGACATACTAATTAACTCTGATTTAAAACAGCCATTATTTTTAGAGTTAAGCTTAGTGAACATTGTCTAATATTATTATGTGACCATTAATATGACTAGGGAAAAATGAGATAAGAAAAAGAAGAAGGCAGTAATTAAGATGAGTAATTTGGTAACAAAGTTGAACTAAAGCAGGTTGGTGATTCTTCAGCATGTGATAATGTACAGTATTGGCAAAATTTATCTTTCAAACTAAATGACTCCACTTATCCCCAGGCCCCTCTATGTTAAGTTTGGTTTTTATAGCTATTGGCAAATGAAATGATAGACTTGAGAATGAGTCCTGGGAAGTCATCGCTCTGTGAGTTCAGAAACTTTGACCTCTGAATGCCTTATGAAACTAACTATGTCTTGGTGCTTTACTAATAAGTAACAAGAGGGAAAATTCAGAATGCATTCAACGGGGGAAAAATTTTTTTGAAGTATAAAATAGGACCCAAGGCAAAATGTCCCTTCTTGTTCTTGTAAAGAGTGAGCAACAAGCTACCAGTGGCAGCAGGACCATGCTATTTGGAGATTAATGAAATCATGAATGTTTGCCATGACTAAAGTCAACATTCCTTGTCTACTCAATGAAGAACATATTTCTTGTGATGAAGACATTCCACACAATGCAAAAGAAGAAATTAAATCATCTGGATGTTTTATCTAAATGGTTCTACCATGTGGCTATAAAATCATTCATTCAATACATTTTTTTCAATTATTCGATAAGAGCCTATTATGTATTTTAGGTGCTGGAAAGTCACCAAGGAATAAGAGAAAATTCCTGCACTGAAGGAGTGTATGTTCCAATAGTGGGAATAAAAACATAAATCAATGAACAAATAATCAAATATCAGAAGATGATAAGCGCTATGAAACCAAAAGCAGAATGATGTCATAAAGAGCGAGTGGGGAACTGCTTTAGACAGAGATGTCAGGGTAAGCAAGTCTGAGGAAGTGGCATTTAAGCTAAGACCTAAATGATGAGCCAGTTACAGGGAAAGAATGCCTCAGGGCAAGGGGGCCTAGGGCAAAGCCCCTAGCAGGTTATGACCTTGGTGTGCGCAAAGAACAAAGAGAATGCCAGAGAGATCAGAGCCCAGTGAGTGAGTGGTAGTGGTGTGAACTAGGATCTCAGAGGTAGCAGCAGCAGGATTCAGTCCACGTGCAATGGGAAGCTCAGTGGGTCTTGAGCAAGAGTGGCATAATCTGACATGTATTATTAAAGGCCAGCCGCTGCGGAAGAGCTAGTTAGGAGACTGTGGTGGCACCCTGGATTGAGGAAGTGGGAATGGAGAGGGAGAGATGTGGGTGGATTCAGGACATTCGTTAGAGACAGAGTTAATAACTCTCCCTGATAAAGTGGAGGTCAGGTGAGACAATGAGAAGTCAAGAATGACCCTGAGGTTTCTGGCTTGAGCAACAGGGTGTAGTGCCTGTTACTGAGATGGGAGAAGGCTGGGAAAAGAGCAGAGGTTTTGTTTTTTTTTTTTTTTTTCAATTGATACATAATAGATGTACATATTTTGGGGGTAAATGTGATGATTAGATACATTCATATAATCAAATCAGGGTAATTGGGATATCCATCACCTTAAATATTTATTAAGGGAAGGGTAGTGGATAGAAATCAAGAGTTCTGTTTTGAACATGTTAAGTTTCAAATGGTTTTTAGACATCTAATCACCTGTGCAGGCTTTTTTTTTTTTTTTCCCCTATGAGTCTGCTTCCTTGGGAAAGTGCAGCTTTTTAAAATAGTATAGGTTTTCAGACCACTTATATCATTGAGGAATATACTTGGTTTCAAGTAAGAAAATAACTAACTAGAAGTGCCTTAAACAAATAGGGTCTGATTTTCTTTACATAGAAGCAAATGCAGAGACATGAGGCTCAGAGCTGGTGTTCAGCCATGTCATCCAGGTCCCAAGATCTTCCCAGTTCTCTGTTATGCCATCCTTAGTGTTTTGGTCATTGCCTATGGAGACAAGATAGTGGCTGCCTCTCCAGACCTCACTGTCTACATTTAAGTCATTTAAGTCAGGAAGAAGTGGGAAGAGTGATGGCAGAAACATTTATCTTTTTCTAATTAAGAAAGCAAAAGTTTTCTTAGAACACTCATCAGATTTCCACTTATTGACTAGAGTTGTCACATGGCAAACCCTAGCTACAAGGGAGTATGGAAAAGAGACATTTTAGCTGATGCCCTATGCAAAATTGAGGTTATGTTAGCAAGAAACAAGGGGCACTTGCCAGTGGATAAGCAATTAACGATACATGAAGATTCCACTTAGGAGGTCTGTGAGAGGAGAAGGTGGGGAGGTGGTTGGTGCCATATATCCTAACATAAGTGGGGATTGAATAATGGCTGGTGTAGGCAACAAGCAGAACTTGAGAACAGGCTGAGCAGTGGTCCCTGTTCCTCTTCAATTCTTATACCATCCATTCCACCAGTTACCTAGTGACAGATTACGGGAGGCAAGATGTGGGTCACTCTGTCTTCTGAGGCTACCCTTTAGGCATCATTTTATGGAACAATTAGTTTATTAAATCAGAGGTAATTGTAAATATCTTCCTTTTTATAAAGTGCTATAATTTCCCTTATTTGAAGACCCCATGCATTTTTGGCATCAGGATGATTCTTGGAAGCACAGTTTTTTCCAATTGCTGGGTGATATAATCATTTCTGCACCCCCACTCTCCAATTCTATCCTACATCAGGTTCACTCTGCCATACTTATCCCCTGGGTCAGAACAAGAGTGGCTGGCAGCCTCAGTTATCTTGAGCTTAGGTATAATACAATGTGTCACTCCCCATTAGGAAAATTGCCATTAATTATTAACAAAACATCTTTGACATGATGTATTGTCTACATTGTCACTGCCAAGAATGGGATGGTGATTAGTGGATGCCCCTTAAATGGAATACAGCAAAGTGTGATGTAGGAAAGGAAGCTCCTATGTTTAGAAAAGAAGTACAGAGTATTGGACATCTTGGTTTCTCTCTCTCTTTCTCTATTTCAAAACACATGCACACATACACTTTAAAAGGTGAAAAAAATTCAGCCATTTACGAAGTTGAAAAATAAATGTAATTTTTAAAAAATTCTATGTAACAAAACATTTTAGCCTCTTTGTTTTCATCTAGTCCTTTGAGCCTGGTGTTATAGGTAGACTCTGCTCAGAACAGAGTTAATCTTTGGAGCTATCCACTTCCTTTTTGTACTTTCCTATATACTTTGAGGACAATGTTTTCTGTGTGCCTAGGTCTTCCCTAAAAGCAGGCGGTGCCCTGGAACTTTCCCAACTAGCACCCCGACCCATTAGGACAGGAATTCTAGAAGTAAGAAATCCAGCAGTGATGCAGAGGCTTAATCATGCTATCAAGAACCTAGCCTTTTTCTAGACCCTGCTTCACCAGGTTAGCTTATTGGGTTGTTGCTTCATGGCTGCCATATAGCTAACTGCAATGTAGCTCCAAACATCCATCCACATTCAAAATGAAAAGAAGGGGAAAGAGTTGTACCAGCAACATCTTTTTCCTTTTCATTAGCGAAGAAAGAGCTTCCCCAGAAATCCCCAAACTGTAAAGAAAGTTGGGAAAAGGAGTCTTTTGTTTAGGAAAACTGGAGTTCTAGAAGGAAGAACAAAGGAGAGAATAGATTGATGTCTTGACTTGGCTGGATGATGACCATATCGATGACCATGAGTTATGGGTGATAAATATGTTCCCACATATCGATAAGTGAGTCTTCCTGCACAGACACACATCATAGTGGGACGCTAGGCTTGAAGGCAGGCTGGTGAGGGATGTGGGTCCTTTCAAGTCAGACCTTGTGAACTTCTGCTATGTGTAAGATTGGAGCTGCCTCTATGACTTCATTTTCTGTGAACTTTGGCAATAAATCAGTGGCTCCTCTTCAGGGTTTTTGGGAGCATCTATCACTTTGAGCAAAGGCAGGGAAAATATCTGATCCCAGAGTCCATCTCTCTACCAAAGGGGGATATAATACTCTGACACAGGGTGTAATATTTGCTGTTAGCTGCAGACCAAGCAATTAACAATATTTTATCATAAAATATCAAAGGAATATTAATATAATCATCTGGGTTAAAATAAAAAGAAAAATCGCCACTGTGTTCACAACACTGACATTCTTTCCTCATAGACTAATGGTTATTTATTCTTGCCCTTTCACCTCATCAACCTCATTTTAAAAGCTGGTATTATCTGCATAAAAACTGTGTCTTGTTAAAATCACCATGGATCTCTTTTGCTGATTAAAAAAATTTTTAATTGAAGAATAATTTATATAGAGTGGAATCCATAGCTCTTAAATATACAATATACCATTCAATCAGTTTTAATGACTCTATATCAAGGCACATAACAGTGACACCACCCCAGAAGGTTCCCTCATGCCCCTTTTCCATTATTCTCTTCTCTACCCCAGCAGAAGCAACCATTGATCTGATTTCTGTCATCAAAGTTAGTTTTGCCTATTTTAGGATTTCATATAAATGGAATCATTCAGACTGTATCTTTTTTGTTCTTTCTCTCAGCATAATAGTTTCTGAGATTAATCCATGTTGTTACATGTGTCAGGAGTTTATTCCTTTTTATTGCTTATTAGTATTTGATTGTATGACTATACAATAATTTATGTACCTTATCCTGATGACAAACATCTTGCATGTTTCCAGCTTTGAGCTATTATCAATAAAGCTGTTAGGAACATTTGTGTACAAGGCTTTTTGTGGACAAATATTTTGATTTCTCTTGGATAAAAAAAAATTAGAAATGGAATTTCTGTTATACAGTATTATATATTTAACTTTTTAAGAAATTTCCAGTTTTCCAAAGTTGTACCATGTACACTCCCACCAGCAATATATGAGTGCTCCAGTTGCTATATATCCTATAAAACATTTGGTATTTTTAGTCTTTTAAATTTTATGGGTTGTGGTGTTCTATGGTTTTAATTTGTGTTTCACTGATGACCAGTGATATTAAGCATGTTTTCATCTGTTTATTAGCTATGTGTATATATTCTTTTATAAAGTGTCTGATTTTTTATTGGATTATTTTTATTTGCCTTTTTATTATTGAGTTGTAGGAGTTGTTTACATATTCTGGATACAAGTCATTTGCCTAATATATGTACTGTAGATATTTTGTCTTACTCTGCCACTTGCCTATTCATATTCTTTATAGTGTTCTTGATAATCAGAACCTCTTAATTTAAATGAAGTCCAAGTTATCAAGTTTTTTAATGGTTTATGCTATTTCTTCTCTAAGAAATTTTTGCTTACTTCAAAGTCACAAAGATAATGCTCCTATTTCTTCTAGTAACTCTGTTCTTTTAACTTTTATGTCTATGATCCATCTTTTTTTATAAGATTTTTTTATTTCAGCATATTATGGGGGTACAAAAGTTTAGGTTATGTATATTGCCCATGCCCCCCCCAAATCAGAGCCTCAAGTATGTCCATTCCCCAGACAGTGCGCATCACACTCATTATGTAGGTATACACCCATCCCTACCCGCCCACATCTGCCTGACACCCAGTTGGTGTTATTCCCAAAAGACATTCTATAAAAAAGACATCTGCACCTGAATGTTTATAGCAGCACAATTCACAATCACAAAGATGTGGAAACAACCCAAATGCCCATCAATACATGAGTGGATTAGTAAAATGTGGTATATGTATACCATGGAGTATTACTCAGCTATAAGAAATAACGGTGATATAGAATCTCTTATGTTCTCCTGGATAGAGTTGGAACCCATTCTACTAAGTGAAGTATCCCAAGAATAGAAAAATAAGCACCACATATACTCACCAGTGCATTGGTTTCCCCGAACTTCACCTATGATCCATCTTGAATTAATTTTTTCAATGTTTTGAGATAGAGGTCTTTCTCTTCTTTATTCAAATGTGTAATATAATAATACTTGGAAAATCTGGTAAGCTTTCAAACTCAGAGACAGTCTTCTGGCCCAACCTACCATAGTTAGTGTGATAGAGAATGTATATTGTTTATTGACTAAGAGCATGATTTGGAATCACAATTATACCAGTTGCTAACTATGTGACATTTGCAAGCTAATCATCTCTCTTTATTGCTTCATCTATTAAAAACACACAATAGTATCTAGTTCTAGAATTCATGTAAATTCTCTACCTCTAAAATTACAACAGTACCTACATTATGAAGTTAATGTGAAGGTGAAAAGAATTTGTACATTTAAAGTACTTGAAGAGTAACTGACTCATACTAACCACTTTATAATATTAGCTATGATATATGATAATGATATAGCCTAACTCGGTTTTCTCCCCTTGATCTTTCTTACTCTGGACTAGCCATTCATTGAATACTTACTATGGGAGGCAGTTCTGTTAGGTGCTGGGAACATCACAGAGTACAAGACAGATGTGGTCTCTGCTCTCATGGAGCTTCCAACATTTAGAGAGGGAAAGACATTAAACAAATATCATGACAAGTGGTTTGAAGAGTATGTACAGAGTACTAGGACAGTGTAAAACCTAAAGACCACGTTCCTTATGAGGAGTCAGGGAGAGCATTTCTGAGGATGTGAGATTTCAAGTGGACCAGAAATGAAGAGTATGGAACAGTCTGAGGAATGAATGGTAAGCTCATCAGAGGCACAAATCTGTGTGTGCATATTATTCCCCACAACATCAAACTGAGTGATGACCTAGAAAGGATTAAATACTGGTTGAGAATCTATAATGTCATATAAGGAGAAAAAGGTAAAGAGCATTCCTGCATTCCTACCAAATGTTTCCTAAATGGATGATTAAATGAAGGAGTAAAATAAACATATATATTGAGTACCTTAAACACTAGGCAGCATCACGGTATGGTGGGTCCCTCAGATATTGCTCCTGAGTTTCCCACTCATCTGAGGCATATTTTGAGTAACTATTGTGGGCTTTGATTACTAAAATGCTGCCGGAATTCCCTCCCCTCTCAGGGGAGCCAGGAGGGCTGGCCTGGGCAGAGATTCATGATGTTGGAGTGGGGGAGGGTAGATACAGGCAGAGGCAGCATCTCTTACCTGAAGTTGTGGGAGTTGCTGAAATCAGAGGAGCCTCCGGTGGAGGTGGAGGAGGATGGCCAGGGCTGTAAACCAGGGAAGGACACCCAGCAGTTCTCTACATTGAAGAGGAGCATGGGAACCAGGAGGCCGAGAGCAGGCTGATTGAGTCACTGGAAATTCATCACAAACCAATGTCAATGCCTGGCCTCCTCATCTTCGTTGAGGTGTGGGTTACCTGTGTTGAAAGTTAATCATCTGGTTTGGAAGAAAGTGCAGAAACAAATGGGGGAGTGTGGTTGAAAGCCACCTAATAGATTATTCTTTAAAGCTGCTTAGAGAAGATGAGGGTAGCTGAGCTGGATCTTAACATTTCCTGGGAATTGCCTGGGTGAAAGCAAGTGGAAAAGACAGACGGAAAGCTTGGCAGAGGTGTGAAGAACAGGTTATATGGCCTCTCTAATAACCCATGCTGAGGCTGGAATCTCTGAATTTAGCTGAACTATTTTGGAAAGTAATTACATCTTTGGTCTGCACCATCTCTTGAGATAATGACTTTCCATAAGGTTTCCATGCACTGTGAAAGACATGCTTCCTGTTATTTGTCATAAATTTCTTTAAGTGCTTCTTGTTTAATGTTCCCTTCCTATTGCTATATACTTTTTCTTCTTTAATCCAAATTAAGACTCAAGCTTCCTAAAAATACACCTGAAAATGTATTATTATACACACACATGTAGAGAGAAGATTTTTATTGGAATACATCTATTGAAACAGAAAATAAAAATTAGTTTACTTAATGAGGAAATTTAAGATATTTTTACTTGAAATATATTTGTGTAATAAAATTTTATATAAATGTGATAAAGTTCAAAAACTAAAGAATACTCAATTAAATTCCCTCTTTAGAAAATTATCAGTTGTCAAAGAATTAAGGCCTAAGAGAAGAGGCCTGCCTTATATTTAAATATTAAGATAGATTTGTTTCAAAAATATGTCATTACAGAAATAATGGTGAAAATCAAGATTACCATGAAGCTTACATGGGATTTTGAGTTAACCACCCAAACTAATTAAGCAAAATTATCCTAATTTGTTTATTATGTTAATGATCTGAATTAATTTACAGTAATTTAACATGTATTACTAAAGATTTATTATGTTTCCTACTAAATGACTTAAGAGCTATAAATCCCATGGTTAAATGTAATTAGTGGAGACATATTTATCGAAAGGGATAATTACATCTGATAAAAGTTCTTCAGTTAGGCTTAATTAAAACAGATTATTCCCCCATAAATGAAAAGTAAATATGGTAATTACTAGGTAGATTTTCATAGCAAAAATGAGTATCTCAGCATTTAAATTTTCTAGAAGGGGTAGGAAAATAAACTATGTAACTGATTACTTCCCAATAAAGTATGATTAATAATCCCTTGGAAACAAGCATTTTCCAGGAGTAAACATTTTGCTACTTAATTACTAAATGGGGAATTCTTCTCAGGAAAATCTATCATTAACTCAGTTGTAAAGTGGACTGTGGCTATTTTTGAACATAATGAATAGTGTTTTAAGGAAATTTTTTTTTCCTGAGAAGATTATCTCTAGCTCAGCTAAATAGCAGTGTTAGGAAGGAAAATGACTGTTAATCACTCTAAAAATAAAATTTTCCACAGTAACCCGGGCTGGGCATGGTTATACGTGCACAGAATATAGAAGATCTGAAGCCAGCAGAACATGTTCAGGACACACAAGCACACATGGAGAGATTACATGGTAAGCTGATGTTTCAGTTACAAACGTGCATACCTATTAACATGTAAAACTATACGTAGGGCATATTTTGAATTATTTGATATTGCATGGACGTTTTTAAAGTAACAGCACTGATACTAAAAGATACTCTTTTACCGTTTGAAAGCACTTTTAGTACATTATTAGTTCCTTAGATCATTCTGTCTACCCAGGAAGACAGGTGAGCAAGGGTTATTGGCCTCAGGGAGGTCAGGTACAAGGTCACACAGTTAATTAGTGGACTAGTTAGGACTTGAATTGGTATTTTGACCCTCAGTACAACTTTCTTTCTCCAACATCATTAAAGTACTGAGAGGTCCACGAGCATGGCAAGAAGATGGGTTTGACGATATGCTATTGTAAGTATGAACTGCTACATATAAACACATCTGTGGCATGACCAGATGGAAAATGTTGTGCTCATAGTATGGTTTTTGTGTTGAGACAAATGGTAAAACAAACAAGGCTGCTGTGGTGGTTCCCCTGTCGAGTGGAGTAGCCGGAGTGACCATCTACAGACCAGACGATCAATAGTATGCCTTGGTCTGCATGAGGACAGCGTTCAGTAGGATGATGTCAAATAGACCACCATCTACCCCTTTTTGCCACTTAGTGGAGCTGAAACTGGACCCTGCCATCCTGTCATTCTCATTCCTAGGCTTTTGCCACATTTAAATATGTGTCTTTCTCTGGAGACCTCAGAGTGTTATCACAGACAGTATTGCATTTCTCCTTACAATATTCTTTTGCATTCCATAGAGCCCAGGTGATTTGTCAAAGTCAGTAGTCACGGCTAATACCCTCCCTGTTCTCCCAGAATTATATAAATGCGCAGAACTGAGGAAGGACCTATGCTGCCAGAGCTCTAAAACCAAAGGTATTTTAGGCAAGATCACAAGCAGAGGCTCTCTTCTTCTGTGCATGGGCTTGAAAGAGCTTTTTTTTGCTCCCCTGACCCCAGAAAGAATAACTGAATTAATATTTAAAGATGTGTACTAAATACTACACATTAGACAATTCCATTTTTATCAATATCTGTATTAGTTTCAGACACCTGCTTAATTTGTATTGTTGAAACGTATTGAATTGTATTGGTCAAATGAAACTGAAGATCATTTCAAACATTTTCACTAAAAATGGCTTAAATATTACTATAACGTACCCAAAAGGGTGTCCAGATTCTTTGGACACATTGAGATTTGAGTATCATCATTTGTGGTACCACCATGTGGTCCACACTCTGTGACTTGCAAGTTACTTTTTTAGTATAGAAACTTTGGCTGTATTTCTTGAAATGATAACTAAATCATTAAGATTGCCATAAAAAAAAAAAAAAAGATTTCTAATTCTGTGCATAAAAGACGTATTGAATCAGACATACACCTGAGTCTGTAAGTCTCAGGTGCCAAACTCAGTGCCTGTGAATAAAAATAAAAACACATGTATGACACAAAAAAAAAGACTTTGAAAATTAAAAATGTGATTTAAAAAGTTGTTAAACTTTTATGAGAAAGTTGTGTCGTACACAACTTCTATCTGAGCAAAGATACTCCAACCCCTATGCCTGAGCCCATGGATCAGAGTTTCATGCCATTTTTGCAAGAAACCTAAGTTTATTAATGTAAAATCAATGACAGCTTAATGAAAATTGCAGTCAGAGTGGCATAATCATATCATGGTGAAGAGCCAAAATGCCTGGGTTCAAATATGGCTTTGTCAGGTACCAGCTCCTGTCCTTGGGGAAGGTGTCTAAATTTTCTGTGCTGTATTTTCCTTATCTGAAAAATGGTGGTGATATTAGTACCTACCTCATAGGGTTATGTGAAACAGTTTTAGGTCTTATTACTAGTCCAAACAGATTTAGGATCAGATTTATTTACATTTGGGTGATGTTTGTGTGCTCCTGCAAGATTTTGTATTAAGAAATACACGTATACTTTTTGGCCTTGATGCAACAGAATATATGCTAAAGGAGGTGAACAGGTTAATTCTGGAATAGGCTAATATTGGCTCCACACTGAATGCATCTGAGTGGCACTCATTATCCTGTTACATTGCTCTGCTATCCATGTAGCTTTCACTATTCTGGGACTTTACTCCTCTCTCCATGTGGCTTTCATATTGAAGATGAGCAGAGTAGGATGTGCCCCTGGTAATTTAGATGTTTGAATGATTATCCACAGGATAAATCCATATCCACCAAAAGCTGTTGGAATGCAGAGTCCCTAAACAAGAGCCCCATTTTTGATCTATTTTGCCTTCTTGTTTTATATTCATGGTTTGCTCTAACATATTTTGGTTCTGAATTCCCAAGGACCAATATCATTATCCTCAAAGTAAATAAAGTATGTCTAATCTGCTCTACTTTTTCACAGAAGATAAATCAGTGTTTCAAGCCTTTTTCTTTGCATTTGCTCATAGACTTTGTCATCATTAGTTTTTGCTATTTCTAGAACATGGTTTATAGCCTAGCAATACATCAACTTCTTCACTGTTGCCTGTAACATTTTAACATTATCTTCCAACTTGACTAAATCATCCACTAGTTAGAATTTTAGATGTGAATAGTTTTAGGAGGTCAGAAAACTCTCTATTTCTTCTTAAGTCACGAATTCTTTCTTATAACTGCTTTTATGTTTTCAAGATACTAGGTAAACCCCATTTCTCCTACAGAAAAATACCCAATATTCCTACAGGTTAAGAAACTCATTTGCTATTCATGAGTTTAAAAATGCATTATGCATCAATTTATTTATCTCCTTAAAGTTCAGCTTCTCTCTCTGGGATGTTTTCTCCCCAAACTAATTTCTTTAAAACAAAATTCAAATACATAGAGCGTGATTGAATATCACTTATTAGGAAACCTGACCTCTTGGTGTTTTTATTACTTTAGCGTGAATGTGAGGGGCATGTGGTGGTGTTTTTTTTTTTTTTTTTTTTTTTTTTTTTTGTATGATTTCCTCTAAACCAAATGCTTCTACTTTAAATATGAAATTACAGCAGTAACTTTCCCTAATGCTAACAGTAGAATACATGAAGGGGAAGGAATGTGTAATTTGTTAAAAGTAATTCCAACTGTTTTATTGCCTTCCAATCCAAGATAATTGTATATAAAGAAATTAATTTAAATTATTGACATTAATTCACTAACTAGAACTTTAAATAATAACTTCATGAAAAGGAAAATTCAGTGAAGTCCCAGAAATAAACAAGATTTAACAACTTATTAGAACTGTTTCTACACTATTATAAATCAAAACCACATTTCTATAATTTTGGCAGCAACAATTTTCTTTTTGCAGAATATGGAGTTAAAATATGTATAAGATGGGGCTTAATAAATATATATTTTAGTTCTTATTAAAACAACCTACATGAACAACTTACATCTTCCCTCCTTGTTTTTATTCTTTATATGGTTCATTTCTAGAACTTATAAGCTGAAACCTTATGATAACATTCATTCCAAAGGAGTCCATAATCATTTTACGATCCAATTGTCTCTTGGAATATGCTGGGGATTGGTTCTAGGACCTCCTTTGGATACCAAAATCCATGCATACTCAAGTCCCTTGTGTAAAACAGTATAGTGTTTGCATATAACCTATGCACAACCATCCGTATCCTTTAAATCATCTCTAGATTACTTATAATAACCAATATGGTATAAATGCTATATAAATAGTTGTTATAACTGTATTGTTTAGGAAATAATGACAAGAAAAAAATGTCCATACATGTTTAGTACAGAAGCAATTTTTTTATAGAATACTTTCAGTCCACAATTGGTTGACTCCATGGTTGGTTGACTCCAAGGCTGTCTAACATATGGATGTGGAGGGCTGATTGTACTTTCATTTATTCCACAAATATTCAAGCACCTACTATGCTGGGCATTGTTCTAGGTGCTGGGACATAGTGCTGAATAAGTCCTAATTCGTGCCCTTGTGGGGCTTCCTTGGTGGTGGAGGGAGACTAAAATAAACCAGTGTATAAAATAATCTCAGCTAGTGCAGGGTTCTGTAGAAATACAAAACCAGGTAATGGCAATGGAGTAGTGAGCTGGTGGCAGTTGGAGGGGATGCCACAGAGGGAGCCCTCTCTGAGGAGGTGACAGTGAAACTGAACAGTAAGAAAAACCAGACCTCTGGAGGCTGAGTGTTCTGAGTGCTGAGGTGGGACCAGCTGAGTGTGAGAGTGTTGGAGGACTGGGGGGCAAGCGGGTGTGGGTGCAGGTGCAGGGTAGTGAAAAGGGGCAGAGGCACGAGGTACAGCAGAGGCCAGAGTCTGGATTTTATTCTAAGTGTCTGAAAAACACACTGGGAGCTTTGAGCAGGCGAGTAACACGACCTGATTTATTTTTTAATCTCCCTCTGGCTTTTAGGTGGACAATAGATTTGGGGGTGTGGGCAGGAATGAGAGCAGGAAGTGTAAGATGGCCCCTGGACAAGAGGTCTGTAATTAGAATTGTCAGAGCTTCTGCTAAGTGGTTTCTTTTATGAAGATAACACAGTCTGGGGAGGCAAGTTCTTAAACTAGTTCTCTCTTGGCCTTGAGCTTCAGGATATTGACCAGATGATGACTTCTAAGCCTAATATCACAAGAAACATACTCCCTGCACCCCAAGAAATTTCCCCAATGGCATCTCTGTCTTTCTACCCACCTTGCTGGAACACTGAGGGTTCTTAGCTCTGCTGGTTGGGTTGGGTTTCTTGTGATACCACAGAGAGGCAGGCGGGGGCAGCAAGAGCCAGAGCGGGAGACACAGTCGCCTGGGTGGACAAGGTAACAGGGAACTAGCAAGAGTGATAGCTCCTCCAGGGATACAGTTCCATTTATAGAGTAGCCTTGGGCTCCTGGCCTGACTTCATTCCATAGTAGCAGGAATTGTCCATGCCAGCTGGGACAGGTTTGAAGCCTGAAACCTGCTTCCTTCTAATCTCACTTAGCCACTTAGCCTCAGAGTAGTCTGAGAGTTATCCTAACCCTAGGATGGGTGGCAAGGGATGCTTAATCAAGTCTGTTTTACCATTACCTCTGCCTTGATTGTGTGCTTTAATTCTCAAAAACGAGCACTCCCCACCACTCAGCCTGGTGAATTTTTCCCAGGCAGAAATGGTACCTTGGTTTGAGATTTCTGAATCTCAAACACTTTGCATGGTTTCTGGCATATTTAAGTGCTGACTGCATGAATGAACCACTATGTCTGATGTAACCAAGCTTCAGTGTCTATTGCAGCTGCTAACACAGAGCTTTATTTTATTCTTCTGTCTCAGACCTATCGTGAAACTCTGTCTGGGGCACTCTCTTCTTCCAGATTTAGTACCTCCCCAGGTCTGAACTATCTTCCTGCTTCTGACCCTCCCTTCTGTAGTGAACCACAGTAAGAGGTTGCTGGGTATCTCTGACTCTGCTGGCCACTTCAATGTTCTCTTCCCTCTCTTCCCTTCCCCCGGACCAGCAGACCTATCTGACACTCTGCTTCTTAATCCCGTCAGGAACATCTCAGATACCTGGAAGGCCCTGTGAGTCTCTTGGCCCCCTGTGTCAAACATCTGGCCTGGACAGAGTTCAGCCCAGCTCCTGGTCCATCAAATCCACTCTAATGGGACACAGTCTAAATCAGTAAATTCAGTAGGGGTCACAACTTTTAGAATGACATTTCTGTTCAGGCTCCTATAGTGAAGTGACCCTGTAAATTAACAATTTTCTTCAGCCCACATTTGCTGGCCAAGATGGATGAGTCATATTTATTCTCAGCATTAACAGATCTTTTCAAATGGAGGCATCAGAATTCACAACCGAGCTCTGTTCTATGACCCAGGGTTTGTACAGAAAAGAATTTCATATGAGGAAATTCCAAGGCTAATTTTCAGTACAGGTCAATGCATGCAATTTCAAGACATTCGTTTTTGAGGCTGGAAGAGCATAGGAAATAAGAACGAGGCAGAGAGAATTCCCACTGACGGTGTTCTCTTGAATTGACCCGTGAGAAGATGTTTAACCTGTTGAAGAGCAGTGGAAGAACTGGGCAGGGAATGAATAAATTGCCAGCACCATGGAAAACCCAGTGGCTGTCTGAGCATACTAAGGAAGGCCTAATTCATTTAGCAAGCTCGTGGAGGGGTTAAGAGCTTAAGCCCTGGAGACTGAGTCTTAGTTCTTATTGTTGCTAGATATGTGACCATGGGCAGGTTACTGAACCTGTTTGTGCCTCAGATTCCTCCATAATAAAATTAGGATGATAATAGTACCTCACTTTTAGGATTATGAGTATTAAATGAGTTAATGATAGAAATTGCTTAAGCACAGAGAATGGCTTAGCAAATGGTAGCCTTGGTTACTGTTATGGTCATTTCTACTACCCTAGACCATGCCACAACCATATCTCACCTGAACTGTGGTATTTGTTAGAAGGTAATACTGCAGTAGACTCCTCATTGATCACTCAGCATCTGTCTTACTTAAATTCATTCCCCTTAATGTGGCCAGAGTGACCTTTTACTAAAGCAGATCTGATTGTGTCACTTCCAGATGAAAACCCTTCAGTAGTTGCCTATAGCTCAAAGATCACGTCCTTCATCATGTGGCCCTATTATTTACGGAAGCCTATACTTGACTTCATGGTGCTAATTAAAATCTCAGTGAACTAATTGTGTGATCATTTAATATGTATCTGCCTACTTACACTATGACCTCTATAATCTAATGGGGGAAGAGTTGTCTGTTCCATCCCTTGTGCCTAGCACAGTGCCTGCCACATGGTGAATGCTCAGGAAATATGTGTTGGGATATCCACTACATATAAAGATTTGTGGGTGGATGGATATGACTAAGTATAAAGAAAGTATAAGAAACAACTTTGATGTGTGGTGGGATAGAAGTTTTCCTTATAGCGTCTCACACAGTTTTGATGTAAACTCTTATTTTGATTCTCTTTAAATGTCACACAATAGGGGCAGAATGGGGAAGAAAGACAGATCAGAAGGAAAGAATAGTCACAGGAGCAAATTTAGCTAGTGAGAATCACAACATCATTCCATCTTAACATTTAGAGGATATAATTTTGAGAATCAAGTGTTAGAAGTTTTTTTTGTTTTTGTTTTTTTACCAAGTTTCTAATGTACTTTGAATTTCAAGTCTGTCAATGACATTTTATGGTGAAGGCATTTTATTTTCTGCATATTTTTTAAAGCTTGAAAGTCTGCATTGTTATCTCCAAAATATAACTCTACTCTATGCCTAGCATAAATGGGGGGAAACATAAGACCAAATTATTTTTCTTATCACAGTTAAAAACCAGCACTCTCTTCCTATAGATATATAAATTTTCCTAATTTTGTCTTTTATTTGTATGTTAGGTTTTTGCCTAGCAAATAAGTGGTATCCATTAATTCATTTATTCAAAAAAGATTTACTGAGTGCCTAATAGGCCAACTACTGTGTTAGGTTGGGCTACACTTGCATCAAGATGCAAAGCAGATTTTAATAGATAACCCATGTGTGCCGGTAACCTTTTTAAGAATGATTTTTCTTGCCATAAATTCAAAATTTATGGTAACTTTTAGCCCTCCCTGTGCTCTCTTAATACATATTTTAAAACTTAAATTGACCACAATAATCATTGTGTGTGTGTGTGTGTGCGTGTGTGCGTGTGTGAGTTTGTGTGTTGCGGTGGGACTGGGAGAGGTCAGAAGAAATGTCTGTTCCCTCATTGAAGTGGAAATATTTATAAGGAACACTGCTTAGCAATGTCACTGATGACCATTGTCCAGGGTAGCATACGGTACAGCTGTTCCCCTTCCCCTTGAATAATTTCCTGAGAGAAAGAGCTGACTCAGTTTCTTTCAGCTAGAATCCTTTGGACACAGATATGCTGAAATCCAATATTTTGTAAGTTTGGAAAGAGTGGGTAAGTTAATTGCTCTTACCTTCAATACTTTAGAAAACCCTCAAGTGCATAATGCAGACTTTTGATTCAGAAGGAACAATGCTTAAATCCATCATTTTGATGTTACAGCTGTCTCCGGACTCTTCCCGTGGCCTCAAGTCTCGATTACTTCAGGTGGTGCTGAGCTGAATTATCCCCTTGCTGGTGAGGTAGTTTCTCGCTTAAATGCATGGTGGAAATTGTGAAATTTCCTTCTCCCCAAATTTCCTAATCTTATCCTCCAGCGTAACTTAAACAATGGTCGGATTTAGTTGAAGCAGATTGTTTGATGAGCACCCAGAAGAGATAATGGGCATCTTGTGGGGAGTATCATGGAGTGAAGAAGTTGAAGAAGAGAATTTTCAGAAATAAAGCTGTGGTTATAGATTATCCCACCTTTGTTCCAACTCACTTAGCACACCCGAATACTGGAAAGGTCAGAGCTTGGTGGTTGAGACTTGTTAGCGTCCCCAAGAATCTTCCGTGCAACTTGAATCAGGTCATCAGTGGTGTCTTTCTTCCATGCTCTGCCCAAAGATAGAGCTTTCCTAGATCACAGCTGGGGCCCAGGACTCTGTTTGGCAAGCAAGCATTCCACGAGGTTCTATTAATAACACTTGTGTCACACTTTGAGGAGCACACTTAGTTGGCATTTCCTTCAGCCACCAGGATTCTGCCTACCTGAACTTTGGCAGCTTAGATTCCTGCACAATGATCTGTCCTTGGTCTTATTGAGGGGCCTTTCTAAGAAATGGCCACATAATATATGTCTGTGCATCTTCTAACTCTTCTGTTGGAGATATTGTTTATTTCAGAGTTCCTTGGATAAAAATCTAGTGAGATGGTTTTAAACAGTGCCCTATAGAACCCCAGGGTTCCTGGAGTCGCTCCAAGGATTCTACAAATTACAAAGTATTTTCAACCTGAGGGGAAGTATTCAAACTGCCTAAAGAACTTCCCTTCTCTTTTTCTCTTTTATATATTAAAATCCAGAATAAGATTTTCTTTAAACAAACAGTGCTATTGCTAAGTTTTAAAATTGTTGATGTATAATAATTTAATCCTAGCATAGAGGATTGGGTTTTTCATAAAGGTACTTTATTTTATAATATATTTATATATTTTTATTTTATATTATATATTAACATGTAAATATTCACATACAAATATATAATGTTTATATATAATATGCATATATAAATTAATATGTATACAAATAAAATATTTCCCTTTTTGTTTTGGCTGCCAGAAAGCAGATGAGGGCAATGAGCACAGCAACCATTTACTTTCTATTTTGGTGCTTTCTCATTTGAGTTAACATGAAAGATAGTATAGCAGAGTGGTTAAGAATATGAACTCAACAGCTAGAGCCCCAGGTTCAAGTAATGGCTCTACCACTACTGGTTTGTGACCTCAGGCATCTCACTTACCCTCAGTTTGAAAGGTTTCACAAACTGTGCCTCAGTTTTCAAATTTGTGCAACCTACTTCATAGGATCCTTGCCAGAATTAAATGAAACAATACATGTACAGCACTTAGAATATAGGGCCTGGTGCATAGTTAACAACCCTGTTTATTTTGTAATACATATTTGTTAGTATTTATTTTTCACAACAATTCTATGAAGTGCTTATTGGAGTAGAAAAAACTAGAGCTCAGGAAGGTCAGTAACTTGCCTAAATTCCCCCATTTGAGTAAAGTTTCTGGGATCCAAACCCTGTCTGTCTCAGTCCAAATCCTTGGACCTTTCTAACACATCACAAGGTTTCCTGTGTTGTCAGAGATAAAGTTAATGCTTATCTCCCTAGATTAGCCGATGTCGTCGTAATATTTATATTCCCATTCCCTCAGTATGGCTTTGATATCCCCTTTTCATTGCCATTTTGATTGCATTATCTTATATATCTCTTACTGTAAGCTGCCTCAGATATCTTTTGAAAACAGGCAGGGAGTAATTTTCAAATAAAATAAATATGTCAAAGAAAATACTCAGGACACATGTCGGTTTCCTGAGTAAGTGGCCATGTAAGTACATTATGATTGAAAATAAAAGTTGTGTCATTGGGTTTGAGTCCCAAGGCGAGCATGCCAATATTTTTGGAGACGCTTCTCTCCATAAAGATCTAAGAAAAGCAGTTGCTGAGTAAATCCATGGACATGTTTCCACTGTACTGGATTTACCAAAAAGAATTCCACGAATTATATAGAATGACAACAAGATATGAACCCAAAGAATAAAAGGCTGCATTTTTCTTGAAGGTCTGCTACAAAAATTGGAGGTAGAAACTGTGGTTTGGCTGATGTGACAATTGGTTGGAACTTAGATATTGATTGAGTCTAGTTCCTGCAGAGATTTTTTCCTCTCTTGCAAAGTAAGAAAAGTAGGTCAAAACAGATAGCATGGTTGCAATGCATAGCAAGTACCTAAGAAGAAGCTAAAATGATTTAGTGAAAGACCGTGGTAAGTACAGGCTTACCAGTTCGTGGATGCATGGTGTGTCTGTTTTTGTATCATCATCCCCATTATCTTTAATCCTAAGGACAGAGATACACACCAGCAATAATCTCCAGCTCTTTCAGTTTTTGTTATGAAGCTCACAGTTTTCCCTTCCTTATGGGGGATCCTCACCTTTTCTTCTTTTCTGGACAAGAGCTGATTGTTTCCCTGCTGCTTCAAACCTCAGGAAGTGCTTTTATGAGGCGCCGGAGCCGAAGCACACTTTCTGGGATTCTCTGAGACTGCAGCCTACACTAGAGGAGCTAGTCTTCCATTAGGACTCTTGAAAACGTGGGTCACTAGAATCGCTGCAGGAAGTTAGTGTGCAGGACATGCTGTGGCTGTGACCTTTGGCCCCAGCCTCTCCGTCTCCGCACCACTGACCAACAGGGATCTGTGAGCATTCTGACAGCTACTGCAGGTAGAGGGTCTGTTTGGGAGATGATACCGACTTCATCCCAGGCAGGAGCTTTTCAATAATCTGTATAGTTGCTTCTAGTAATTTAGACAGTCCCTTCATTCTAGGGTTGCCATGAGCCAATCATTAGCAGGAGCTTCTTAGTCTCAGAACAAAGACTTGTGACACCGAGTGACCAAGGACTCTCTTCTGTGCCATATGGAGCACGGATCTTCCCAGAGCATCCCTTTCAGGCCTTGGGGATTCCTTTCCCTTCCCCAGCCTGATTACTTGAAAAAAAATCTATTGTATTGGATCAACCAGAATTTTTTTGTTTGATCCACAAGAAGATTCTTCCTGTTTCTCCATGAAGCAATTTCATGGAGGTTCCCGAATGCTCTGGAAAAGCCATCTTCCATTCAGTATGGCAGAAGAGGTGCTTTGATAAGGCTCTGGTGGGGTTTCAAGTTAAAAAATGGAAACAACCTTGTCTTAGCTTGGCCTGCCATAGCAATCTTCAACAGCCTAGGTGGCTCATAAAGAACAGGAATTTATTTCTCACAGTTCTGGAGCCTAGAAGTCCCAGATCAGGGTGCAGCCCCGTCAGGTTCTGGTGAGGGCTCTCCTCTGGGTTGCAGACTGCCAGCTTCTCACCGTGTCCTCCATGGAGGAAATAGAGCAAGCTAGCTCTCTCTGGCCTCTTCCTGTAAGGCACAGCCCATCGTGAGGGCTCTCCTTTCATGACCTAAGTACATCTCAAAGGCTTCATCTTCAAATATCATTGCAGTGGGGATTCAATTTCAACAAATGAATGTGGGAGGGACACAAACATTCAGTTCATAACAAACCTAAATAATAAACAATGAGGTAATGATTTTATGTTACAACTAAGTATTTGTTAGTATAATATTATATCAACAAAATAGTACAGAAAATAATAATGTGAGCATATTCCTCATTTTTTAAGAAGCCTGGAAGAAAAAAAGAAAAATATATTTAGCACTTACTATGTACTAGGTATGACGCTAAGTGCATTCCACACATCATTATCTCATGTAATACTTGAAGCAAAACATATGGAAAAGTTCTACTATGATCTTTATACTATAGATTAGGAAACCAAGGCTTAAAGAGATTAACCGGTTTGCTCAGAATCACTGTATCAGTTAACTTCTGCTAACAAAACAGTGGTTTAAAACAACAAACATTACTCCCCATAATTCTGTGGATTGGCTGTAATTCTTCTGGACTTTAATGACATGGCTAGGACTAGATGGTTGAGGATGGCCTCACTCACATCTCTGGGTTTTTACTGGGATGACAGGACTTTCTGTGTGGTCACTGACCCCCAGGAGGCCAGCCCAGGCTTGTTCACATGGTGGTGGGGAGTTCCCAGCCACAAGAGAGGGCAAACCCAAAGACCCAAGCACGTTTCAGGGCAGTGCATCTTGTTTGCTGATATCCCATTGGTCACAGTCATATTGGGCCAAATCCCAATTCAAAGGGTGAAAAAATAGATTCCATCTCTTGACTGGGGGAGTGGCATAATCACGTTGCAAAGGGGCATGCATGCGTACAGGGGTGGGAAGGATTTGTCGTCTTTTTCAATTTATCCTAATCACAAAATCAGTGAATGGCACAGCTGGTAGTAAAATCCAGGTAGTCTCATTCCAAAGCCATATGATATTGCTTACACATATTATAATAATCTTCTTTGGATATCTTAATGCTCTGGGGAATTTTCTTTTAGTTTTATATAATGTGCATGAATTACTCTGAGAATTAAAGTAACTTAAGAAAATCCTACTATGAATGCATTTAGATGCTCTAGGCACTTTGAGTAAAAGACAGTGACGTCACAACCACCTCATTTTACCCTCTTGTCAGTGTGTCTCCTGGCTTGCCAACTTCCGAGGTGTCCATGGAGTCGACCGCAGACTCTCAGAAGTTGCTGTGAATGATGGCACAATAGCTCAGATGAACTCTCCAGAAACAGCAGAGAGTAGCCCTTTGACTCCCACTCAAGTTTCTCATCATGTGAGCCAAACCCACTTCATCCCAGCAGCTCTCTGCTATATAACTGTCCTATCACCACAGGAATTGCTGAGAAATAGCCAATGAACCGAAAGGTTGCAACTAATTGCCTCTTGTATTCATTAAGCCTTGGGAGTCTGAGTTTAGAAATAGTCTTGTGCTGATTCTTCAAGCTGTGTGTGGTTAAAGTGTTCTGGCGATAGAAGTGATGGGTCATACCATTTATTCATTCCTTCTTCAAATACTGATTGAGTGCCCCCCACGTGCTTGGCACTGGGCTGGGAGCTGGGGATGTAGTAGTGAACAAGACAGATATGTGCCTGACCTCAAGGAGCTTCCATTTCAGTGAAGGAAACAGACAGTTAACAGGTGCACAGGTTACAGACAAGGTGACTACACAGCAGTGAAGGTGATGAGATAGCGGGTCACTGTGCATTGGGAAGACGGGGGTGGTTTCTCTGAAGCGGACGTTAGAGCACTAACCCGAAGGATGAGAATGAGTGGGGCCCATGCAGGGCTGGGGACAGGGCATTCCAGGGAGAGAGGAAGCAAATGCAAGGGCCCAGAAGCAGGTGAGGGCTCGCTTGCTGTGCCGGACAAACAGAAAGGAGGCATTGTGCTTTGCTTCTCCTCTACTCTGTTCTCTGCCACTTCCGGGGCTCAGTCAGTGCAATGGCTCGGTAAGAACGCAGATAACCAAATCAGGCAAAGTTCATAACAATATGGCAGATAAAAATGTCAATTTTTAAATGAGAAATATGACTTACCATCCCAAATAGTATCTTTTCACATATTCGACAGTTTATGCCATCAAAATCAGTATTCATGAGAAGGGTGATCATTTCTGGATTAAAAATCTAATACCTAAGTGTAATTCTAATATACTAGCGAATGCCCATGGGATTAAATGGTACTGAATATATCTGTATGTGATTGTCATTCAGTAATTACCTCTAGTAAAATCATGAGCTTATGGATGCTTAAATATGAAACTGGTAAAAAGTATAAAAATTACAGCATAATTTTTGGTTTTCTAAACCATTAGGATCACTTAGCAGAAATTTTCCTGATATAGTTTTTTTCCCAAAGTACATTTTTGTTGTCTTCCCACTTCATATATAATTATCTGCACTTTGTCAGTGAAACTGTTTTATCACTTCATCTGTGCAATCTTACTTTATTTTAGGTTTACAAAATGCCATTGATTTAACAAATACTTATTGAGTACTGCTCTATCCCCAGCACCAGACTAGGTGTTGAGAATGCAAAAACAAACGAGACATGATCTCTGTCCTTTTGGGCATGCTGTTATGTGCCTCTTAGGGCAAGCCTTCCCATTGCAAATAGACAATTTAAAATTCGCTACTCCCTAAAATTCATCAGTGTTATAGAACTAGTTTCTATAGCAGTTTACCCCCAAGCTTATGGGGTAAATAGAGAAATATGATTTTACCACCTACTTTCAGAGACAAAAAATAAAAACAAACTCCTACCAAAACAATTTCTCCCAAACTCTGCCAGCAAAGTGATGGGCCCTGAGATGGGTGCTGGCGGTCAGCAAGATGGAAGTCAAGGGTTGTTTCAGATAAAGGGGAGGGATCAAATGCAGACACTAAGCATTCACAGTGTGTGTATATGTGTCTGTGTGCAACCGAACATACAGCTCTAACAGAAAGAAGCTGAAGGAGTTGAATGGAGCATTAAGTTTTGAGTTGCAGCCTTCAAGGCATGGCCTGCAACCTAGTTTCCGAAACCTCCCATATCTTAGAGATGCAGAAACTAGAGTGCTGAGTGGGCCAAACTGCACAGCCCACACCACTGGGGCTCTCATGGTCTGATTCTGATCAAGAGCTCCATTATTCATTGGCCAGGTATGGCTGGCAGAGAAGCATCCATTAGTTGGGTTTGCTGGCAGGAGGTGGAGATTTTTGAGGTTGAGAGAGAGAGAGAGTGTGTGTGTGTGTGTGTGTTTCAATAAAATTTAGCTTTGCTAGGGTTGTTGCCAAGAATAAAAACGTAGCCTGGGACAAAGTGTGTGTTTCAATGCAAGAAGACTGAATAATACTTCTTTGTCTTAGAGATGTTGCTGTTATTGCTGTTCATTTTTGCTTGAGAAAATGTCTTGCTGTAGAGTGCTCAATGTTTAGAGGCACGATGAGAAAATCCACAGTTTGCAATTAGGTAACTCGCAAGGTCAGTCAGCAAAAGACAAGATCCAATTGCTTCAAAAGTGTTTTACTTGACAACAAAGTTTGGCTAAACTATTGCAGTCAAATACTCCATGGTTGCTCGATGTGTAATTTCTGTAATTTTAGTCCCCAGTGGGGTGAAGAACAACGGCAGATATTGTACAGTGAGAGATAGGATATTTCTTGATAAAAAATAATGGTTATGAACTTCAAAATGTTAGGTTGAGTGAAAGAAGTTGGCACAAAGGAGTATGTAGTATATGGTTTCAATTTTATGAAGTTGAAAAACAGGCAAAATTTATCATTGCTGATAGAAATCAAGGAACTGATTGGAAAGGGATGTGATGGAACTTTCTGAGATGATAGAAATGTTTTATATCTTGTTTTGGGTGGTAGTTACTCTTTAGATCTGTGCATTTTAATGTATGTAAATTATACCTCAATTAAAAATGAATAAAACTGAACACTTCAGATCTGTGCACTTTAATGTATGTAAATTATACCTCAATTAAAAATGAATAAAATCACACACACACAAAGATATCTGTTAAATATAGTAATTCTCAAATATTGGTTTTTTTTTTTCCTGAATTGATCCTCATTTAAATATATTGATTACTTCTGGCTTAAAGATGTCTTTCTTTTACCTGTTTGCCAATGAGAATTTGATTAAATAAGTCTTAAACCTGGATAGCCTTGCCAGTTTTCCCATTGTAAATTATTATAACTGGTATTGGTGAACTGTGGTTTACATCCTAGGTCCACCTTCTATGGACTGATCCTTGTTTAGACAAGGTATAATTTACAACTCTTCAAGTCTTAGTTTTTTAATTTGTAAAACGGAGATGATTAAACTTGCCGGAAGATTGTTGTGGGATCAAATGAGATAATGTATGTTATAATCTTGCTATTCCAAGTGTCATCAGTGGACTGGCAGTGTAGCATCACTTTGGAGCTAGTTAGAAATGCAGAATCTTGGGCCTCACCCTGGATGCACGGACTCAGAATTAACAAAATGCCCAGCTACTGTATATGCACACTCAAGTTTTAAAAGTGCCATCTTAAAATACACTTCCACTCAACATAACATTCTGAGGTGCATAACCATGCAGCCAACAAACTGCATTTCCAGATAGCTTTTCAGGACACAATTTCATAAGGTGTGGGAGTGGCCTTAAATCTATGTGAATTCAACGCACAATATCAGAACACTGAGTAATTTCTGTGACTTCAAAGGTGGCGAGAGATTTCCACCCTGGAACTCGATTTCCGTCCCCCCAAATCGGTTCCTAGCCAGTCTCGGTAAAAGCTGCTGCCATCCACTCAGTACTCACACTGGCAGCCTCCAGGTCGGCCACGATTCTCCTCTTTGGGTGACCCCGTCCCTGTCTGATCCATGCACATGTCCCATCAGTGCCATCTGCAAATTCTACCTTCTGTCCCCGCTCCACCCCCTGTTTTCATTAGGCTGCCACCATCTCTTATTTGAACAGCTGTCCCCTAGGGTCTCCCCACTTTCACTGCGTGCCGTTTGATCATTTCCTAAATGGCCGAGAAAACACCCCTGCTGAAAACCCTTCCCTGCGTTGCTGTTTGCTTAGAATAAGTTCAGACTCCACACCTGCACCTGGAGTGGCCCACAAGGTCCTGCCTGAACTGTGTACCTTTGCAGCCCCATCTGGCCCTTCTCTGTCTCACTTGCTCTGCCCGACCACATTGATCTTCAGGTCTTCCAGCATGCCCGTGTTTTCTGCCTTGCAGAGGCTGCTCTCCTGCCTCAATCTTTCTTCTCCCCTCCGTTCAGTGCTTAGCTCATTTTTGTCCTTGGAGTCTCAGTGAATCCCTTATCTCCTCAGAAGTGTCTTCCACAAGTGCTCAGCTCTACCTAAAGTAGACCCTACTGTCAACCTCCACCTCAGCCCCTTGGTTCCTTCCTTCAGGACACTTCATTACAAGTTGCAGTCATTTTGCATATTTGCCTTTCTATTTTTGTTTTACCTTTCCTTGTAGAATAATAGGGCTCATATCTCTATTGTTCACCGGATACAGGGTCCAGCTCAGTGCCTGGCACAGCGTGGGGTACTTAACAGATACTGGTTATGACTGACTGACTACGCAAATGAATGAATGCATGAACAAATGCATTCCTTTGCACAGCTGGATGGCCGCTTAATTACGTGAAGCTGTCTCGAATTTACCCCTTGCAGAAGTAAAAAAAATACCCGCCTCTTAATTCTAAACTCATCACCCTCACACCAGATTGCTGAATGCATTGTTATAATTCTCAAAAAATTACTCAAAAAAAAGAAAGAAAAGCAGAATTCATTTGTGGAGCTTGTTTGCTTTGTATCCCTAGTCCTCCCCTGACCTCATTTTGCTTTTGGAGAGGGCGGCTCCCTTGCATTGGTTTCGTCTGTCCCCAGTCCCTGGCCCCCTGCTGTTGGAAGCCACAGGAAACGCAAGCACAGCATCACCTTTAATTAGCAGGAGAGGAGCCTGCCTGATATACACAGATAGTGCCTTGGTAACAAGAAACAGAAAAATGTAAGGCAGGACTAGGTTCATTGGGAAAGAACTAGAAAACGAAAAAGAATAATTTTATCCTGTTTTAACATGATGTTGTTAATCTGTATTGCCCATTATCACCGAGAGTGTCTTGCCTGGTGACGTATGCTAGCTGTAGGACTGCTCTTTGCTCCGCCAGTGTAGCTAACGCGAGGGACTGGCTCCCCATCCATCATAATAATTAGTTTGTCATAATTTTCTGCCCTTCCTGGCTCTGCAGTAAAAAGATAGAAGAGGCATTTAAAGTTACTCAGGAATTGTTCCCCAAATTTTCTCTCTGTTCTTTATGGGAACAGATAGCTGTATTTCTGCCCTATTTATTTTATGTTTGGCCTGTGATAATGAAGTATATTTCATCTGGAAGTATATAGCCTTAATTTTCATGTTCTACTTGGAAACATCTCGCTGTTTCATTTTGTTTCACTCCACAGTATATAAAGAGAGCCCACGCTTCTTTCTGAACTCACCCATCACCCACCAGAGTTAATTCTAGTTTCAGGACCAACATTATGACTTCATGAGCCGACTGCATAATAACATGCACTGGATCTGCAGTACTTTAGTGTCTGTCATGTTTTCCTTGTTTTATGTCTTGATTCTCACAACAGCCCTGGCGTGTAGAAAAGGCAGGGGTTATCCACATGCCCATTTGACAGACCGAGGAGCAGAAAGGTCACCTGACTTGCCAGGCCACACTGCTCGAGCAAGGAGGTGCTGGGACTCGAATCCAGATGTCCTAGTTGTAAATTCCAGCAATTTCTCCTGCTGCTGCTGCTGGGCTTGCTTCTGCTGAAATGGAAATGGGCAATTTTCAGTTATTCTTCCATGTCCTCATCATTGTGAACAAGATAAGCTTGCCTTCCTGCGATAGGAAAAGGGAAAGGCAGTTGGTATAAAAATATGGGGTTTCTGGCCTAGGGCAGGGGTTCTCAAATGTAAAATATCAGGCTCCACTTCAGACCTCTTTACTGATCAGAACTCTGGGGTGGGGCCCCACAATCTGTGTTTTAACAAGCTCTCCAGGTGATTCTGATGCAGGCTAGAGTTTGAGAAGCACCTGTCTGGTGGTGGAGAAGATGAGGAGACACGGGGGAGAGGAGAAAAGAGAGAAATGACATTGTGTGCCCAGGGCATGGACTCTGGGGCCAGGCTGCTGGGTTCCTGTCACTGTCCTGCCTCTTCATTCATCCACAAAGTATTTACCGAGCATTCACTGTGTGCCAGGCACTGTGCAGATGCTTGGAATGTACCAGTGAAGAAACCAACCATCTCATGGTCTTGACGGTTTGCCTTACACTAACTGGCTGAGAGGTGGAAGAAGCAAATCGCCCTGGCCTTTATTTCCTGGCCTGTAAAGGGAGAACACTAACGGTGCCTCATCATGGAGATTTGGCAAGGGCGGAACTGAGACCACTCAGTGCCCGCACACAGTTCGGGCTCCACAAGCACTTGCTCTTGTCCTCGTTGCACTCTGTCGCCAAGTGCTGTCGACAAGCTGACGGTGCCATCCCTTGTCACTGTTCCAAACTGTTATCATGAGCCCCAATGAAATATATCATTTCCTAGAGGAAGCATGAGATAGAGATATCACCGAGATACTTAAAGTAGATGCTCAAAATATCCCATTTGAAAGTGTCCCGAGGACTCAGGGACCCAGCTGATAAGACCTATTTTTGAAATATTCAGGTTTTGTCATATTTCAAGTGTCCTTGTGGCAATATCAGCCTGAGTCCTCTGGGACGAAATATGTCCTTGGCACTGTTTCTGAGTCGTCTGACCTGACATACATGCAGGGCTTAAAGACGAGGGACGTACAGAGTGATTTCAAGAGCACAGAGCTTTTATGTAAAGATGTCTTTGATTTAAAAGTCTGGCTGCTCCAGGAAGGCAGCGATGGAGTGAAGATGGGCCTTTCTGGGGTTCACTTCAGGGCCTCATTTCCCCAAATATAAAATTGTTTGTGCTGTATTCAAAGCCTGGCTCAAATCTCAGCTCCTCTAAAACGTGGTCTCATGTTGGGTCTGCCTGTGTGGAATTCTCTAGTCAGGGCTTGGTGCTCTCCAATACCCCCAGTGGAGCTGACATAGTTTAGCAGCCTGAGAAGCAAACTGCCGTGGCTGTTGTGTGACGCTGTGCTCGTTCCTTGACATCCTTCCCACCCAGTATAAGACTGTGTTGAAAGCTGTACTGAGAAGGTGGTGTAGGCAAAAGTCAAAGGTGGGCCTCCTAAACCACCCCACATATAAATATTGTGTGGTATGTTTGTTGGGTGTGTCAAAGAGAGAGAGAGAGAGAGAGAACAGCTGTGTGGGCATCAGAGCAAGACAGAATAAGAAAGGAGGCAGAGAGAGGGGAGGGAGGAGGAAGGAAGGAAGCTGGAAGAAAAGGGAGTAGGAGGAATGGAGGGAGGGAAGAAGGAGGGGAAGGAGGAGGAAGGCGAGAAGGGTAGGTAGGAAGGAAAGGAAGGGAGGAAGGAAGAGGAAGGGAAAGGAGGGAGGGGGAGAGGACTTGGGCTTGCAGAGATGACTCTCGAAGTCCCTGTAGCCACCCTGCAGCCTGAAGCAGTAGAGAAGACAGGGCTGTGCACCTGCTGTCTGTCGGTGGGACCGAATGCCAGCTGGATCCGCCGCAGCACAGGTGGCCTGACACGCGTCTCTGTGTGGAGCGAGAGGCTGCGGGAGGGCGCATCTTGTATGGGGAGTCCTCCAACTCAGCGTCCCTGAGTCCCAGCATCTGTTATACAATGTGGCCCGATGGCTGGAGAACCTCTGCTCATTGAGCCTGTGCCTCTACCCTGAGATTCACACACACATCTGCATCTTCTTCTGGACTTTGGGCTCTCGGAGGGCAGGGTCACGTCTTATGCTTCACATTTAGTAACAATCGTGAGGTTTATATAAGGTAGTTGAATTATTTACCGAGAACTTTGTCCTATTTCTTGGGAAAAAATAGAACCATTGGGGTACAGTTTTCCTGGTCACTCTGTTGATTATAAAGGATGCAATGATTCCTCCTTTTAATCACTTCTTAATGACAAACCCTTACTGAGCCAAAATTTAGTGGAGATTTTGTTTTGTTTTGTTTTTTCTTTACCACTCCCCTGTCCTGCCCCATTCGAACAAGAATATAATGCTCTGGAGAATACCACATATTTCAGATCTAAATTTAAAGAAGTCAGCCTCAATTGCTCAGTTAATTAAATTTTCAGTAGTCTCTTTGGAGATATTTATGGACTTATTTTCACACTTTTCTATTTTCCTTTTCCTCCAGTTGAGTAGTAGCAAATACAATGTGACAACCACATTACTGTACATGTCAGTTTTTTACAGACCAAAGGATTGATTTCCTGATAATCATTTAATAAGGTAATTTTCCTGGGACACAGACTCCCAGATCTTCCGGTTTACCCTATTCACATATTGCATTATATGTTGCCTTAACCACACATGATACCCCAGAGAGAAGCACAGCCCATCTGAGTTGGGCAGACACACTGTTTGAAATTTGAGGATTTCCTCTGTGGCGTGTAGCTAAAACCCAGAGATCTGGACATGTGCTCTACTATCCAAACATTTTAAAAGTAGAAGCCACAGAATAAGATTAGATCCTCAAACTTTCCATTGCCTAAAAACTACAGAATATATAAATTCCCAGTTTCAGGACAAGGTTTCATTCAATTGTGAAATATTCAAGCCAATTTTTGCAATAATGATACCGAACACTGTGTAACATTTAAAATATCACTGCCTGTCTTTCACATCCGTAGCTTCCAGTGTCTCCGTGATATGTGCCAGGAACTTTGCTAAACTGTTTTGATGCCTTTCCTTATGGAATCCTCACAATGCCTTGTGGGATAAGTTGTTGCTGTCTCTATTTTATAAATGGAGGAACTGAAGCTCAGAAAGAGTAACTGATGCCCCAGGTCACACAGCATCTGGTCTCAAGTCCAGATCCTCCGATGACTAAACCCGTAGGATTTTCACTACTCTATTTTTGTTATATATATAAAAACAGAATCTGAGATGAAAAAAGCCCAAAATAGTGATAGAAATAATAGATAATGAGAAGCAATACATATTCCATAAATTAGAGTTTTATATTGAGAAAGACACAAAATAATAGACTTTCAGACTCATCTTCTTCATAAAGATATTTAGTATTATGGATTTTAAAAAATATTCAAGAAAAATTTAAAAAACAAAGAGGGTACATGCCCTATCAGGTATCAAAACCCACTGCAGAGTGGTGGCAGTTAGAAAAGTGTGACATTCACAAAGGGACCAAGACAGAGAGCCTGAAAATAAACTCTTAAAAAAATGAAAATTTTGTCTATGAGAAAGTTGGCATTTAAAATAAATGGGGAAGAAGTGGGCTGATTATTCAACAAATGGTGTGGGGACATTGACCATTTGGAAAAAATAAATGTCCCTATCTCACATTATTTATGGAATTATTGTATTAAAAGTCTAAATATTTTTAAAATTATGTGTTGGAAACCATAAGGTTGCATTCCTATGAGAAGGACTCAGGTTTGAGCTGTAAAGTAGAAAATGTATTAATATTTTCCCAGACTTGAGAAATAACTGTTCACTCTTCAGACAACTATATCAATACAATGTTTGATATCTGAGCAGGTGCTGCTGACTGCACCTGAAACATGGTTATATTAACCCATCTCCTACTCGCTTACCTGGTCCCCTTGGTAATCAGAGGATTTTACTTTGGAGAGATCTAGCTGGGATTGGGGCTGTAAGACTTTGCTATGGAAGAAAGCAAAGCCAACCTCTCCTAACTCCCCATCCACCCTGTGGTGCAGGCTAGGTGGCCCTGCAGTGTGTTCCCATGGCAGCGGGGATTTCCTGACTCCATCATTATTGTTGCTGACTGTTGTGACTTTCTTGCAAGATTTTACATTTCAACAGAATGAGGGCCCTGTCTGCTTTGCTCACGACCAGGCTTACTCCAATATGTGGTCAATCCCAGTGGTCAATAGTACTTTGTGCAATATATAAATAAGCATGCTTCTGGCTTTTTGGACAGAACCAACAAAGAGATTTGTAGGAAAAAAGGCCAAAAACGTTTAATAGGGTGATTGGCAGGCCCATAGAAACATTCTGGGCCAGATGGGAAATGTGTGTGCTTGTGGTTTCTGAAGAGGTCTGACAAATCAGGAGAAAGCATGGGAATGTACCATCCCAGGTCAGGATGGCTGTCTAGAGGCAAGTGGACAACGACATAATACACCAGCTACCCCTTTCCGAATCCTTACAACATGCCAGGCACTGTGCTCAGAACTTTCTGTACACTCTTCCATTTACTCTCTACAGTAACCTTAAGGGATGGATACTATCATAGTCATAATTTTCCATAAGAGGAAACTGAGCCTCAGAGAGAGTAAGTATCTTTCCCAAGGTCACTCAGCTAGTAAATGGGAGAGTTGGAAGACGAAATCAAGCCTGTTCAAATGGACTCCTCACTGCCTCCCTATAGACTGAGCTGAGTTTAGTGAAAAGGATGCTGTTTAGGTATAAGAAGCTCTTGCATTCCTAGCTCAATATCCTGGTTCTTCAGTCCTTTCCAAATCACTTCGTCAAGACAGTCAGTATGAACAACTCAAAAAAGAGCAACCCTAACAAATGAAACCTGCCCCTTGGGGACCTCAGCCCTCCTGTGGGTGAGAAATGATTTCTGCTGCCCTGGGTCCAGGGCCCTCCCTGGGGGTCAGTGCTTCCACATTGCAAAGGGATGCTTGCAAGACAGATGGCGCTCTTGAGCTTCCCAGCAGGCCACCTGCTCTAACAACATACACTTCACAGAGAGCTCAAACGTGGTGAGCTGCTAACACCCACCAAGAGCTAACCTTGTCCACATGGAATGTTTCTGCAGTCCTGCAGCTGCCTGCTCAGTCTTCTGCACAGGGCCAAACCTCAGACTTATGAGCTGCAAATTAGTAATGGCTGTTAACCAACTGGATTACTGCAACTGGTGATCAACAATTTTAATTTTCAGTGACTGATTGCCTCATTCTGTAGGAAGTTAGTGCTATTAACCTGTGCAATAATTACTTGGCTTCCGCTAAATAGATCTGTGTTTCCTAAATGAATTACAGGCACTGGCCTAAATATGTCTTAGTTTTCTTTTCTGCGTTAGGAAACGTTGAAAATTTGCAGAAAAATACCAAAACCGGTAAAAGTAGAACAATTTTTCTTATTTAACTTGTCCATTTCCAACATTACTTTTGATGAATAAGCAGAAATGAAACAAAACAAAATATTTTCATAAATGTTACTATTTGAACAATGATTTGAAGATAAGAGGTTCAAGTTCCTAATTGGAGGAAGTGATAGGAAATCTATCAGTTGACTGGAGAATGAAAATAAACTATTCAAATTAGCTTTATGTGGCCTATGGATATTTTAATCCTGGAAAACCAAAATTAACTAGGCTAATTTTAAGAAAGAATAGCATTGATGTAGGTGTTTCTGACTCACATGAATGATTTTATATAGAAATATACTATACATGTGATTACTAAATCCCAAGAAATGACCACTCTTGAAGGAAAATAAAATTGGTGCAGAAGATGCATTTAGTTATGTGATCTACACTCAAATGAAATATCACTGACCTACTAAATAAAAACATAGTGATGTGAATTTCATCATATAGTATTCTGGCACAGTTCTGTCTCTCACATGAACAGGTAGTTCAGTTCCCTCAAGATAAAGCTGGTTGCCACTCCATGGCCTCTTTTCAGAGGATAGGTTCTTCAGCAAGGAAATCTGGGGGCAGATGGGGCAGGTCCTCTCCCCTGCTCAAGAACCAGTCTCGTTTAGGGAGAGGAAAAGAACTTTTCCTTGAGGTTTGGAGGTCCCAGTATGGATTATGAACAGAGTGGTGGAGAAAGGAGAATTCAGCCTCAGGAACCTTCTTAGACAGATCAATCTTGGTAGTGACTTGGGGATCTAGAAATTGATTCCCTTAAACAACTTCTGTTTTCCATGTCTTGGAAAGTTCCTGTGTACCCCACCCAGGAGTATCATGTCCCAGTTTAGAGTTACCCAGTTGGGGCATGAGGTTTTTATGGATTGCCTCTTACAACATCTCATAAGGTGTCATTCATAGGCAAGGCAAGGCTGAGTGAATATTGGAGTCGAAGTGGTTTAGCCCATTTGTAATACCTTTTGTCTGGCTACAGAGGCAGGTAACTCCTGGGCCAAGTCATGGCTCACGATGGTATGTGACTGTGGGAAGAATTATTCTACCTCCCTGAACTTCAGTCCCCTCATCTGTTAAAGGGGGATGGTATCATCCTTCCCCGTAGCACTATTTAGATGATCAAATAAGATAATGTGCATGCATTTTTACATTTAAATTTCAGGTAGTCAGTTGGTGGTTTATGAATTGACATATTGATGCAGGATTCAACTCAGATACATTAGTGGCAAATGGTCAACACATGTGACCCCCAAATCTTTTGCTTAGAAGTTGAGCTTTCTCTGTAAGGTATGTGGCTGCAGGAAAGTAGTTTCCTTAGGAAGACACTCAGAGATCCAGCTCAGTCACACTAAGAGTTTGAGAAATGCTTTGAAGTGTAAATAGTGCAAGCCTTAGGTTACCTAATGGAAGATATCTGACCATTAACTGGTAAAAGAACATGAAGGGATTTCTGCAAAATGCACTTCTCCTCACCTCAACCAACTATCAGTTATGTCCTAAGTAATGAGAATAGATAACCACTATGTAAATGAATAGAGATATTCAAAATTAAATAATTTTATGGTACTAAACAGTTGATCATGAACAAATTAAACAGTTATGTGGTTCATATAATATCCCCTTGCATATCAGATAGCATTGGTCTTCATATATATCGATAAGCAAAAGACATCCATAAAATTATAGGCTCTGAAGCCTTCCAGAGAGCTTCTCATAGATAGAACTCATTTATTGTAGGTTACACCAGTAAGTCAATTCAACTTAGTTGGATAGCTCATAACTGTCCAGGCTGCTGTATTTACTGAGCTATGCACTACCTTTTTTCCAGGCATGCTTGAGAAAATTACTTGTAACACTATTTCTCTTCTGGGCACAATCAAGTGTTTTAGAATGAACTCCATAACTGCAGATTCAATGTAGAATTGGGCTCGGTAATAATATAAAAAAAAATATGGCTTTAATAATGCCTTGAAGTTGCCTGGAATCTCATGACTTTCCTTCTCCTAGTAATTCAACCAGATAACTTATCAGTGAGTATTTGTGAGTATAAAGAGCAGGACACTTGAAGGTATGACAAAAACTTTAAGGTTACGGTAAGAGGATCAGGATCAATATCTTCTAGGAGTCAGCTCCTTTGGAGGGAGGCCACCACCCTCACCTGGGACATTGAACCTCCTTCACAGTGAGAAGACAGGGCTCTGGGACAAAGGGAGGCTCCTTGCCAGGTGGTTTGGTTCCTCTCCTGGGATCTTCCAGTTGTTTCTCTCCATTGCTGAGTTTATGTAAACCTTTAAGGAGATTCTCTCCCCTGTGTGTGTTCTTCTTCCTTTCAAGTATGTTAAAATACTTTGCAAACTATAAAGTGTGGTATAAGTATACAAGCTTCCCATACCATATGTGCACCTCATATGGTGCCCGGTGCTGCTGGGAGTGTAAAAGAATAATGCAACGTGGAAAGGACGCTGGGTACCCCTCACCAAATGCAGTGTTTCTGTAAGTAGAACACCCACCCCTGGGGATGCCTGGGATGATGCTAGGTGGTACCTGAAGAAACATTTTTATTTATAATAGTTATAATTTCTATTTCAATAGGTATATGTGTATTTATTTCCATATGATGGGAAAAATATAACTGGTGTACCAATGCTATAATATCATACGTATTATGTAGGACAAGGTACATAACATAAATTAGTTGATTTATTTGAAATAGAAAAATAATGGTATAGGTGCTACATGGACATGATTTTAAAAAATGGAGATGGTCTATAAATTACTGAAATTTGGGAAATGTTGAGGCCCAGTGAAGAGGATGGATCTGCCTCGCCCAAGGTCAGACAGTGAGTGAGACGCAGCACTGGGACTGTTATCCCTGTCTCCCAACTCCCAGGCTCTCCCTGGTCATTTGACTAAGTGGGGATACTTCCTTCTTTTACTGGTCATGTCCCCACTTCAGGTTTGGGTTCACCATGAATAAAGCATAATGCCTTTCTATGTCTATCAGTGGAAGAGTTGAACCTAGACAGTGAAGTGTGAAAATCTTCAACAGTGCCATTTCAAACATGGCTTTGGACATGTTACTATCAATAGTGTATAAACGATGAGCTCAGGCCAAGAGCGGGGACCTTTCCCTGGCCCTTTGCAAAATCTCAGCAGTTGGACATAACTAGAAAGAGGAAGCAGCAGCAAAGTCACTTCAGTATGCGACGCACCTCTCAGTCTGCACCTTCTTCCCCCCATGCCAGGCCAGATCACCAATATCCTAATTCCCATCCACTTAGACATCAACGAGGAAGACTAACAACAAGAAGGTTTTGATAAGAGACTGAGAAAGAAGACTTAATCCCTGTCCACAGCTCGTTTGCAATAACTGCTATTCATGCCACACTGTGCCCACATGATTTCTCAACCTCATACCACTACAAGTGAGCTTCAAGTAAATTAATTTGTCCAAATGGAAAAGTCAGGTCTCAATTCTGGGCCTTTCTAGAAAAGTCGCAAGGCTCATATTCAATATTATTTCATACCTGGAAAAAGGAAAGACGTATGAGTGATATTAAATAATACGACACATGTAATTCGATGCTAGATTAGATAATAGAGAATTTTAGAGCTAAAAGAGTTTAGAGTAGGACAAATCATTGCCTATTCATTTACCTATCCAAACTCATTTTGGATCTCTCACTGTGTTCTAGGCAGACATCATTAATCTGAAGCAGAGGTTCAGCAAACTACGGCCTATAGGCAAAATCCAGCCCACTGCCTGTTTTTCTAAATAAAGTTTTATTGGAACACAGCTGCATCTATTTGTTCACATATTGTCTGTAACCTTTTTCATGCTACAACAGCAGAGTTGAATAGTTGTGACAGAGGCCTTCTAGCTGGAAAAACCTGAAATATTTACTCTCTGGCCCTTTATAAAAAAGTTTGCTGACCTTTGATCTAAGCATCCCAGAGGACTTTGTAGGAGAGGTGAAACTTGATTAAGAAAGGAAGATTAAAACTCTGAGTACAGGAGAATGGGTCACAGACTCTGAATACTAATTTGGTCCCAATACTCAGTCTTCAGATGACCTAGACAAAATAGCAGCATCTTTGAGCCTCAAGGTTCTCATTGTAAAGTGGAAATAGGACTACCTGCTCAGACTGTCTCGTATGTTTCAGTGGATCAATGACACAACAGGTGATAAATAATTATTAATAGCTACATTTTATTGCATACTTATCATTCAGGTATTTTTCTAAGCAATTTATATATAATATTTTATTTAAACGTAACCCATTGAAAGGGTTTCTTGGTACAAAGAAGTTACTTATTAGAAATTATTAATGTGTTTTATTCTTTTATCTTTCTGAGGATGTGATCTGTGTCTTCGTTGGCCCAGGGCTGGCATCTGCCTGGGGCAAAGGGGAGGGATGTGGAGGAAGATTATGATTTGTTAAGGAGGGAAGTCAGAGACCAAGAAGGAGATAATCTTTAGCTTCTGAGATGCAAAGGCAGAGCAAACCTAGAGACAGGCTGCAAATTGGGAAATTTTCTTGCAATAAAATTAAAATTTTTATTGCCTCTTTTGGAGTATTGGTAATGGGGGCAAGTATCTTCTCCACACCCAGTTTATGGTTGTGGAGAAGATATCCCGTCTGCTCATGCAGGTAGGCTGGCTTTAAGGTAGCAGGAGCCAACGGCAGTAAGAGGCCAACTGCCCACCCCTTTTCTGGCCTGGTAAATGGTAGGAAGATAAAAGAGGGAAGGGGGAGGGAGAGTAAGAGGAGGGGATGTGGCCTGAATTTTCCCATGCTTGGCTTCTGGGAGGGATGGAGGCAGTTCTATCACGTAAGTGAGGGCTTAATGGAGGGAAGGGGGCTTATTGCCTGTGCCCATTTAGGAATGTGGACAAGCATTTATCTTGCACTTGTAAGTTGCGCAGGTGGTTAGGAGAAGGAGATTCTGGGCTGTAGCTTCCCCAGCCCCACAGGGGAAGGTCCCTGAGCACAAGCCGTGGACCTGCCATGGGGCTCTCAGTCACATGGCGTGGAAGCAAGACACTGCAGAGAGTTGGGTCTGGAGCCAGCAGGAGTGAGGAGAGGTGGAGACACCTGGGCAGTGGCAGTGGGATTGGTCCAAGCCCAGAGAGAGGCCAGGTCCCAGTTGTGAGTGCCAGCCTGGCCACAATGACCAGGGGCCCAGGGGCCCAGGGGCCCAGGGGCCCAGGGGCTTGTCCCTGGAGACCTGAGGACTCCTGGGCCCAAAAGCCTGAACCTCCCACAAGGCCTGAAGTCATATAAGACTCACCACTTTCTCACCAAGACACCTGGATACCTGCTAAGGGAGAGAGACAGCAGGAGGGGAGCCTCTGAGAGTCCAAACACTTTTAGGAAGGAGACCAAACTAAAGAGATTATTTAATTCTTAGATTAGATTCCATTTTAAACAGGATTGCATATTGAATTCTCTCTCTCCATTCTTCCTGCCACTGTCACAGTTCTCACTAATGGTGAACGGGGTGTGGAAGTCAGACTAATTTTGGTCAAAATTGTGTACAGTCAGCCGTCTGTATCTCTGGGTCCTGCATCTGCGGATTCAACCAATTGTGGATTAAAAATATTCAGAAAAAAATAAATAGTTGCATCTGTACTGAACATGTACAGACTTTTTTTCTTGTCATTATTACCTAAACAATGAAATATAACAATTATTTACATAGCATTCACATTGTACTAGGGATTATAAATAATTTAGAGCTGATTTAAAGCAGCAGTCCCCAAACTTTTTGGCACCAGGGACCAGTTTCATGGAAGACAAGTTTTACATGGACCAGGGTTGGGGGAATGGTTTCAGGATAATTCAAGTGCATTACATTTATTGTGCAGTCAAACCTCTCTGCTAATAATAATCTGTATTTGCAGCCGCTCCCCAGCGCCTGCATCACCACCTCAGCTCCACCTCAGACCATCAGGCATCAGATTCTCATGAGGATCGCACAACCTAGATTCCTCACATGCACAGTTTACAGTAGGGCTCACACTGCTGTGAGAATCTAATGCTGCTGCTGATCTGACAGGAGGTGGTGATTATGCACCAATGAAACCGATGGGGAGCAGCTGTAAATACAGATGAAGTGTCTCTTGCCTCCTGCTGTGCAGCCCAGTTCCTAACAGGCTATGGGCCAGTATCGGTCCATGGCCCAGGGGTTGGGGACCACAGATTTAAACTATATGGAGGATGTATGTAGATTATATGCAAATGCTGCACCATTTTATATAAGGGACTTGAGCATCTGTGGATTTTGGTATCCATGAAGAGTCCTGGAGCCAATCCCCCACAGATGCCAAGGGACAACTGTATACTAATATTTTTTTGGTACAAACAAGTTGTATTGTGAGTTAAAAGTAACAGCCCCCTTACACTATCATCATCCTCATTTACACTCCTCTGACTCCAGAACCATAGTGCCATTGAACACTTTAGAGACTTACACAAACTTAAAGAGCTGTTATCAGTGTGTTATTGTGATTGTCATTATTAACCTTTGGGTTACCACATTAAAATCCAAACAGCAGACTTCACAATGCAGGCTGGAGCCAGTGTTCTGGAAGACACCAGATGTGTCCCAAGGTGAAGCAGGATCCTCAAAACCAATTAATGACTGCAACAACAGGCTACTGACTTCCATATAGAAGACCTGAACCACAGCCTGCCCTGGGGGTCCTGGGGCAAGAAGGGTTCTGTCTTTCAGAGATGTGCATTTTTACCCTGTCTGTGTTTTGAGTTTCACTTTAAAGGAAAGGTTGAAAGCAGTGTTGCGATTGCAAGAGCCTTAGATCTGCAGGAGAGTTTGCAAGGAGGTGGTGTCTCTCCTGGTCTGCTGTCTAATACCACTTGCTCAGAACCGGTACTGAGGAAAGAGCAGGTGGCAGTTAGATCGCAGGGTGGGCGGGGGCAAGAGTGAGAGTTCTGACTTACATGGAGAGATGGGGGCAGGGGGGTGCTTTTCCTCCTTCCAAAAACTCTAGAGCTACCCTCGAGACCCTGACTGTGGTCTAGCTAGCTGGCAAATACTCCCTCCCGCATGCTAGAAAGAGAAAGAATGCTAAGCCCTTGGAACACCATCTGCCGAGCATGTCCTGGTACATGCTGGCTGCCTGACTTTGAGTGATTTGGAAGTTATTTATGTTTCCAGTCCTAACTGCAGTCTCCAAACACTGTCTTCCTACCAGGAAACTGTTTTGCCTCTTCCATGAGAGGTCTGTGAGCTCTCTGTTTACTCCGGTGCAGAGAAGCCGTCAAGACAATTCATTTGGAGCTTCCACTTGGGGGAGGAAAAAGACTTTTTTTCAAAAGTAGGCAGAATTGTGAAGTGTATATAATAAGGCCTGGATTTGACACCTAGACTCAGAGCATTCAAACCAAATCTCTTCTAGCAGGTAGGCAGGTTTCCAAGTTACAAACTGTAGTGAAAAATTTTTAAAGTATACACTTATTATTGATTACAATCACCTTGCTGTGCTATAAAATATTGTTCATTCTAACTATCTAACTATATTTTTATACCCATTAGCCATCCCCACTTTATTTCCTCCCTCCCCACTACCCTTCCCAGCCTCTGGGAACCATCATTCTACTCTCCATGACATCATTTGTTTTTAGCATTTAGCTCCCACAGATGAGTGAGAACATGTGAGATTTGTCTTTCTGTGCTTGGCCTATTTCACATAACATGCTGTTTTCCAGTTCTATCCATGTTGTTTCAAATGGCAGGATTTCATTCTTCTTATGGCTATATAATATTCCATTGTACACATGTACCACAATTTCTTTATTCATTCATGTGTTGATGGACACTTAGATTGATTATATATCTTAGCTATTGTGAATCGTGCTGCAATAAACATGGGAGTGTAGAAATCTTTTTAATATACTGAATTCCCATCCTTTGGATGTGTACCCAACAGTGGTATTGCTGGGTCATATAATAGTTCTATTTTCAGTTTTTTGAGGAACCTCCATACTGTCTTAAATATTCCCACCAACAGTGTACGAGGGTTCCCCTTTCTCTACATCCTCACCAGCATAGGTTACTGCCTGTCTTTTTCATAACAAACCATTTTAACTGGGGTAAGATGATATGTCATTGTAATTTTGATTTGCATTTTTCTGATGATTAATGATGTTGAGCATTTTTTAATATACCTGTTGCCCATTTTTATGTCTTCTTTTGAGAAATGTCTATTTAAATCCTTTGCCCATTTTTATCAGATTATTTGATTCTTTTCTATCAAGTTGTTGGAACTCCTTATATATTCTATTTAGTAATCCCTTGTCAGATGGGTAGTTAGCAAATATTTTCTTCCATTCTGTGGGTTGTCTCTTCACTTTGTTGATTATTTCTTTTGCTGCACAGAAGCTTTTTTGCTTGTTGCAGAAAAGCAAACGTTTGTCCATTTAGGATTGTTATATTAATGTCACCTTGCTGAATTGACCCCTTTATCATTATATAATGACCTTCTTTGTCTCTTTATACAGTTTATGTCTTGAAGTCTATTTTATTGATAGAAGTATAGCTACACCTGCTCTTTTTTGGTTTCCATTTGCATGGAATATCTTTTTCCATCCCTTTATCTTTAGTCTATGTGTGTTTTTATAGTTGAAGTGTGTTTCTTGCAGACAACATATAGTTGGCTCTCATTTTTTAATCCATTCAGCCACTGTATGTCTTTTGATTGGAGAGTCCATCCACATTCAATGTTATATTGATAGGTGAGGACTTACTACTGCCATGTTGTTATTTGATTTCTGGTTGTTTTGTGGTCCTCTTTTTCTTTCTTCATTCCTGTCTTTCTTTGTTAAAAGTGATTTTCTCTGGTAAGTGTGTTTTAATTTCTTGTTTTGCATTTTTTGTGTTATCTTTTGTAGGCTTTTTTGATTTGATGTTACTATGAGGCTTGCAAAAACATTTTATAACCAATTATTTTAAACATATGTCAACTCTGTGTATAAACAAACCAATAAACAACCAAAGAGAAGTCTAATAGAAATTCTACTCTTTAACTCCATCCACCTCTACTTCTTGACTTTCATTGTTTCCATCCATATCTTTTTATACTATTTAGCTCTTAAAAAGTTGTTGTTATTTTTTTTTTATTTCATCTTATTGTTATGGGGGATACAGAATTGCAGGTTACATACGTTGCCCATGTACCGCCTTTCCCCCCAAGTCAGAGCTCCAGGCGTGTCTGATCCCCAGATAGTGCGCGTTGCACCCATCATGTAGGTATATATCCCTCCCTTCCCCACCCCCCCCTTCCCGAGTCAGCACCTTCAAGCGTGACCATTCCCCAAATGGTGTGCAATGCACTCATTGTGTAGGCATACCCCCATCCCCTCCCCTAGCCCCCACCTCAGTCTGATACCCGATTGGTGTCGTTCCCAGATGTGTATTTACGTGATGATCAGGGAAACCAATTTTCTGGTGAGTACATGTGATGCTTGTTTTTCCATTCTTGGGATACTTCACTTAGTATAATGGGTTCCAACTCTCTCCAGGAGAACCATAGAGATGTCGTATCTTCATTATTTCTTATAGCTGAGTAATACTCCATGGTATACATATACCACAGCTTACTAATCCAATCATGTATTGATGGGCATTTGAGTTGTTTCCACGTCTTTGCTATTGTGAATTGTGCTGCTATAAACATTCGGGTACATGTGTCTATGTTACAGAATGACCTTTTTTCCTTTGGGTATATGCCCAATAATGGGATTGCTGGATCAAATGGCAGGTCTACTTGAATCTGTTTAAGATACCTCCGTAATGCTTTCCACAGGGGTTGCACTAGTTTGCAGTCCCATCAGCAGTGTATGAGTGTTCCTGTCTCTCCACATCCACGCCAAAATGCGTAGTTTTGGGATTTTTTGATAAAGGCCATTCTCACTGGGGTTAAGTGATATCTCATTGTGGTTTTGATTTGCATTTCTCTGATGATTAGGGATGTTGAGCATTTTTTCATATGCTTGTTAGCCATTCTTGTATCTTCTTTTGAGAAGTTTCTATTCATGTCATTTGCCCACTTTTTGATAAGGTTGTTTGATTTTTTTCTTGATGATTTTCCTGAGTTCTAAATAGATTCTTGTTATCAGTCCTTTATCTGATGTGTAGTATGCAAAAATTTTTTCCCATTCTGTAGGTGGTCTGTTTATTCTTGTGACTGTTTCTTTGGCTGTGCAGAAGCTTTTTAATTTAATCATGTCCCATTCATTGATTTTTGTTGCTGCTGTGATTGCCTTGGGGGTCTTCTTCATAAATTCTTTGCCTAGGCCAATGTCTATAAGAGTCTTTCCTACACTTTATTCTAGAATTCTGATTGTATCACGCCTAAGGTTTAAGTCTGTTATCCACCGTGATTTGATTTTTGTGAGAGGTGAAAGCTGTGGATCTTGTTTCAGTCTTCTACAAGTGGCTAACCAATTCTCCCAGCACCATTTATTGAATAGGGATTCTTGTCCCCAGAGTATATTCTTTCCTGCTTTGTCAAAAATTAGGTGACTATATGAAGATGGTTCTATATTTGGCTTTTCTGTTGTGTTCCACTGGTCTGTGTCCCTGTACTTGTGCCAGTACCAGGCTGTTTTAAGAACCATGGCCTTGTAGTATAGTTTGAGGTCTGGCAAATTAATACCTCCCATTTTGTTTTTGTTGCTTAAAATTGCTTTTGCTATACAGGCTCTTCTCTGATTCCATACAAAGTGTATAATTATTTTCTCTATGTCTGTGAAGAATGATGTTGGTAATTTAATAGGGATTGCATTGAATCTGTAGATCACTTTGGGTAGTATAGACATTTTAACAATGTTGATTCTTCCGATCCACGAGCATGGTATATTTTTCCATCTATTTGCAAGTTCTGCTATTTCTTTTCTCAGTGTTTCATGGTTTTCCTTATAGAGGTCCTTTACCTCTTTAGTTAGGTATATACCTAGATATTTTATTTTCTTTGTTGCTATTTTGAAGGGTATTGAGTCTTTAATTTGGTTTTCCATTTGACTGTTATTGGCATATATAAATGCCTCTGATTTGTGTATATTAATTTTGTAGCCTGAGACTTTGCTATATTCGTTAATCAATTCCAGGAGTCTCATGGTTGAATCCTGGAGGTTTTGCAGATATAACATCATATCATCAGCAAAAAGTGAGAATTTGATCTCTTCCTTCCCTATTTGGACTCCCTTGATTTTGCTCTCTTGCCTGATAGCTCTCGCCAGGACTTCCAATACTATGTTGAAAAGTAATGGGGACAGTGGGCAGCCCTGTCTGGTTCCAGTTCTAAGTGGGAGTGCTTTCAATTTTTCCCTGTTCAGAATGATGTTGGCTGTGGGTTTGTCATATGTGGCTTGTATCATTTTTAGGTAGGTTCCATCTACGCCTATTTTGTTAAGCGTTTTTATCATAAAAGGGTGATGAATTTTGTCAAATGCTTTTTCTGCATCTAATGAGAGTATCATATGGTTTTTGTTTTTGCTTCTATTTATGTGGTGAATTACATTTATAGATTTCCGTATGTTGAACCACCCCTGCATCTCTGGGATGAAGCCCACTTGGTCGTGGTGGATTATTTTTTTGATAAGTACTTGGATTCAATTTGCTAGTATTTTATTGAAAATTTTTGCATCTATATTCATGAGAGAAATTGGTCTGTAGTTCTCTATTTTTGTTGCATCCTTTCCTGATTTTGGTATCAATGTTATATTGGCTTGGTAGAACGTGTTGGGGAGAATTCCATCCTTCTCGATATTGGAGAATAGTTTATGTAGGATGGGCACCAGTTCTTCTTTGTATGTATGGTAAAATTCAGGTGTGAACCCATCTGGACCAGGGCTTTTCTTTTTGGGAAGGTTTTTTATTGCTGTTTTGATTTCAGTTCTTGATATTGGTCTATTCAGGTACTCTATTTCTTCCTGGTTGAGCCTGGGAAGACTATGTGTTTCTAAAAATTTGTCCATTTCCTCCGCATTCTCCAGTTTGTGTGCATAAAGATTTTTGTAGAATTCATAGATGATACCTTGTATCTCTGTAGCATCGGTTGTGATTTCTCCTTTCATGTTCCCAATGGAGGTTATTAGAGATTTTACTTTTGTGCTCTTGGTTAGTCTAGCCAGAGGTGTGTCTATTTTGTTTATCCTTTCAAAGAACCAACTTTTTGTTTTATTAATTTCCCTTATAGTTTCTTTATTGTCCTTTTCATTTAATTCTGATTTGATCTTAGTTATTTCTCACCTTATGCTTGGTTTGGGGTCGTTCTGTTCTTCTTTCTCCAGTTTTTTGTGTCTATTTGTTAGGTTGTCTATTTGTAGGTTTTCTATCTTTTTGATATAGGCATTTATGGATATGAATTTTCCTCTCAGGACTGCTTTAGCTGCATCTCATAGATTTTGATAAGTTGCATCTCCATTGTCATTTAATTCAAAGAAACTTTTGATTTCCATCTTGATTTCTTCCTTTATAGAATAACTATTCAGGAGAAAGTTATTTAGCTTCCATGACTTTGAGTAAGAGTGAGGGTTTCTGTTTGTGCTCATTGTTACTTTTATTCCGCTGTGATCTGAGAAGATGCGTGGTATAATTTCTATTTTTTTGAATTTTTTAAGACATGGTTTATGTCCTAGGACATGGTCAATCTTAGAGAATGTCCCTTAAGCTGATGAGAAGAATGTATATTTTGTGGACTTTGGGTAGAATGTCCTATAGATGTCAGCCATGCCCATTTGTTCTAGCATTCTATTTAGGTCCATTATGTCTTTGTTATTTTTCTATTTAGAGGATCTGTCCTGTACTGTCAGTGGGGTGTTAAAGTCTCCAGCTATTACAGTATTGTTATCTATCATTTGGTTCAGATCTAGTAGGGTTTGCTTTATGAATCTAGGTGCACCTAGGTTGGGTGCATATACATTGAGTATAGTCATGGCTTCTTGTTGAATTGTGCCCTTAACCAGTATGTAGTAGCCATCTTTGTCTTTTATTATTTTTGTTGGTTTGAAAGCTAAGTTATTGGAAATTAAGACTGCCACACCAGCTTTCTTTTGGTTACCGTTTGCTTGAAATATCGATTTCCATCCTTTTATTTTCAGTCTAAATGCATCTTTGCAGGTTAGGTGATTTTCTTGAAGACAGCAGATACTTGGATTGTGTTTTTTTAATCCATTGGGCCAGTCTATGTCTCTTGAGTGGGGAATTCAAGCCATTCACATTTATTGAGAAAACTGATAAGTGAGACAGTTTTTTGTTCAGCTTGTTGGGTAGAACTTCATTGCGATGTTTTCTCTCTGGAGCCATTGTGGTATCTGGAATTTGATCTTTAGCTCTTGAGTAGTTTTACATTCGTGGATCTTTCTTGTGCTGATCCATGTGTAACTCTCTTTTGAGTACTTCTTGGAGGGCTGGTCTTGTCTTGGTGAATTCCCTCAACCTTTGTTTATCTGAGAATGTCTTAATTTCTCCTTCGTATAGAAAACTTAGCTTAGCTGGGTACAAGATTCTAGGCTGGGCATTATTCTGTTTCAGAAGCGTGAAAATGGGGCCCCAACCTCTTCTTGCTTGTAAGGTTTCAGCTGAGAAATCTGGCGTAATTCTGATGGGTTTTCCTTTGTATGTTACTTGTTTCTTTCTCCTTACAGCTCGGATAAAGGACTCTTTAGTGGATATTTTGGTCAACCTGATGACTACGTGGCGTGGTGTTTTCCTATTTGCTATGAATCTCCCAGGGGTCCTTTGAGTTTCTTGAATCTGTATGTCTAGAGTATTAGCAAGGCCTGGAAAATTTTCCTCTATTATGTCTTCAAATAGCTTGTCCAACCCTTGCTTATTATCTTCTTCACCCTTAGGAATGCCAATAACTCTCAAGTTAGGTTTCTTCACATAATCCCACATTTTTTGAAGACTCAGATCATTTCTCTTACTTCTTTGATCTATCTCTGTGACGGCTTATTTAGTTGCAAAGAGTTATCTTCAATTTCTGAGATTCTTTCCTCTGTTTGATCTACCCTGCTCTTGAGACTTTCCACAGTGTTTTGTAGCTCTCTGAGTGAATTCTTCATTTCTAGGAGTTCAGTTTGGTTTTTCTTCAATATTTCAATTTCTTTAGTGAATTTTTCCTCCAAATCCTGTATTTATTTTGTGGTTTCTTTGTGTTGGTTATTCATTGATTCTTGCATATTATTCAGCTTGTTTATGATCCATAATTGGAATTCTTCCTGTGACATGTTGGTGTTTTGAGTCTGGTTTGTGTCAAATGGTTGAGAGCTGGTATTTCTCTTTGAGGGGGTGAGCTTTCCATTTGATTCTTTGTGCTCCCCGTGTTTTTTCGCTGGGCCCTTCCCATCTAGAGTTATCGTTGGATCTTTTCTTATAGATTTAGTCTGGTTAACAGCACTCTTTGTACTATGTTCTTAGGCTGTGAAGCAGTCTAGGTATGTTGCTTCCTTTAGCAAGAGGGGGAGACTGTTGTGTATTGTTTAGAGATTTTTCTATTTCAGTTGGGGGACTGCTTCTGATGGGTCCAACCCTAGAGGATTGGAGTGATCCAAGACCGCTTTGGCGAGTTAGGACACTGTGTTGTGGTCTTTCAGAAGGCAGGCAGGGTCCACACTAGTAGTAGACCGAAATTCTCTGTTTGTTTGTTTCCCTTTGGTTCTTCCTCTATAGGGGTGGCTTCTGTCTCTATCCGCAGGAAAGATACTAGCTATGGGGAGTGGATAGTGCCCTCGCGCGCTCAGCGCCCCAGTTGCTGCAGCTCCCACGGGCAAAAGTCTGCCTTGGCCCAATGTCCCCAGGGACCAGGCTCCACACTCTGGCTTCTGGAGAAATATTCAGTGTTTACACATGGGCGGGGCACCTATATAAGGTCTGTGGACCAGGGGAGGGGGCCGTCCAGGGAGCTTCTTGGGACCCTATTGCTCCGCAGTGACTTGGCTGTGGGCCCCAAGATGGCGACTGTGCGCAGCAGATCGCCGGTGCTGGGGGTGAGTACTCAGGTTCCGGTATGTACCAGAGCCAGGGGCCTGGCCAGTTCCGAAGCTCACTGTGGCTCCCCAGCTCAGACCTCACTCGCTCTGTTTGTCCCACGTTGATTTTCCGTGGATTCACACTGCTGTTCTTGTGTGGGACGGTCCTCCAGCGTTGTGGCAGGTCTGGATCCATGACTTCCTCACCGGGAGCGTGAATCCAGGCAGTCACCACCACTCCGCCATCTTCTCCCCTCCTAATGATATTCTTTATTGCCATGCTATCATTTTTTTTCCCCGAGGCCCAGCTCGCTGGGGTGTCGGGGTGCGCATGGACCGGGCACCGGTAGTGGCAGCCACGGCAGCAGCAGCAGCAGGAGGAGAAGGACCGGCTAAGCGGTGCCTCCTTCCCAGCCCGCAGCGCACACTGGCTCCGTGGGGGACGCCCGGCAGAGCACCAAGAGGGGAGGCGAAGCAGCGACAGGAACAACAGCTGCCACGCGGGGCTGGGTTCAATCCGGCGCTTGGGGGCGGGGCAGAGGCAGGTAGGATTGGGAAGGAGGGTAGAAGTGGGGTGCGGAGGGTAGAAGTGGGGTGCAGAGGGTGGAGCAGCGAGTGGCCAGGTCCTGAGAAGGCGCCCCGGGCACCTAGGGATGCCACCGGGCCGTTGAGCCCCCAGGGCTGACACCGCCGGCCCCTCTCCCCGCCCGGCTAGCGCTGCAGCCTCTGGCACACGGGCCTCGTCTCACTCCCCAGCTCACTGCCAGCGCCCTCTGTGCGCCCTACTTTGTGCTCCCCGCAGCCGACCTGTTGTTATTTTTGACAGGTTTATCTTTTAGTCCCTACTCAAGATATAAATGGCTTATATACCACATTTACAGTAATAGAGTATTCTGTATTTGTGTCCTTACTGTTACCAGTGAGCTGTATACCTTCAGAAGATTTCTGATTGTTCATTAACGTCCTTTTCTTTCAGATTGAGGAACTCCTTTTACCATTTCTTGTAGGGCAGGTCTGGCGTTGATGAAATCCCTCAGCTTTTGTTTGTCTGGGAAAGTCTTTATTTCTCCTTCATGTTTGAAGGATATTTTTGCAGGACATAGTATTCTAGGGTTAAGAGTGTTTTTTTTTTGTCTTCAGTACTTTGAATATGTCATGCCACTTTCTTCCTGCCTGTAAGGTTTCCACTGAGAAGTCTGCTGCCAGATGTATTGAATCTCCTTCATATGTTATTATTTTTTCTTGCTTCCCTTAGGGCCTTTTCTTTATCTGTGACCTTTGGGAGCTTGATTATTAAATGCTTTGAGGTAGCTTTGTTTGGGTTAAATCTGCTTGGTGTTCTATAACCTTCTTGTATCTGAATATTGATATTTTTCTCTAGGTTTGGAAAGTTCTCTTTTATTATTTCCTTGAATAAACTTTCTACCCCACTCTCTATCTCCTCTTTAAGGCCAATAACTTATGTTTTCTCTTTTGAGGCTATTTTCTAGATCTTGTAGGTGTGTTTCATTCTTATTTATTCTTTATTCATTTTTTCTCTTCTGACCATATTTTCAAATAGCCTGTCTAAGCTCATTAACTCTGTCTTATGTTTGGTCAATTGTGCTGTTGAGAGACTCATGCCTTTCTCAGTTTGTCCATTGAATCCTTAAGCTCTAGAATTTCTGCTTGACTTTTTTTTATTATTTCAAACTCTTTGTTAAATTTCTCTGATAGGCTTTTGAATTCCTTCTGTATGTTGTCTTGAAGTTCATTGAGCTTCTTCAGGACATCTGTTTTGAATTCTTTGTCTGAAAGGTCACCTGTCTCCGTCACTCCAGCATTGATCACTGGTACCTTATTTAGTTTGTTTGGTGAGGTCATGTCTTCCTGGATGTTCTTGATGTTTGTGGATGTTCATCAGTGTCTGGGGATTGAAGAGCTAGGTATTCACAGTCTGGGCTTATTTGAACCTGTCCTTGAGAAGGCTTTCCAGATACTTGAATGGAATTGAGTGTTGTGGTCTGTCTCTGGTAACTGCAGCTATATCAGCCTTGGGGGTGCTCCAAGGCCAGTAATGCTGTGATTCTTGTAGACTCCTGGTAGTAGTGCCTTGGTGAGCCTGGATAAGATACAAGAGAATTCCGTGGATTACCAGGCAAAGTCTCTCATTCTCTTCCTTCATGATCTGTGTTGGGTTGCTGGAGTTAGGGGAGGAGTGACGTGGTCACTCCCTTATGGCCACCAGCACCAGGTCATACCTGAAGCTAGCCCAGTCTCACCCAACGCCAATGGAGACTGTTGCCTGGTTACCTCTGATATTTATTCAAAGCCCAAACGCTCTTTAGTCAGCAGGTTGTAATCTGTCCAGGACCTTCCCTTAAAGGCAGCATGTTTCCTTTTGGCCCAGGATGGGTCCAGAAATGTCCTCCAGGAACTAAAGCCTGGGCTCAGGGGTCTTAGGAGTCTGCTTAGTACTTTATTTTATTGTGCTGAGCTGGGCCCAAGTTGCAAAACAAAGTCCTCTGAGCTTTTCCCTTTTCTTTCCCCAGGTGGAAGACTCTGCCTGAATCTTGCTCCCTGTATCTGGGGGAGGAGTAACACAGGCACTGGCTTGCCTGTAGCTGCTGGTGTCTCACTGGGTCATGTGCACCCCAAGTCCACTGGCTCTGAGCCAGGAATTGCTCAAGGACTGTATCCCTTGTGGCCCAACTGCCTTACAAATTTAGTCCAGGCCCCAGACTGCTCTTTTTCTGCTGGTGGTGGGGCTAGTAGGAACTCAGGTTTCAGGGAGGAGGATTTCCTTCTGGCTGGGCTTCTCAAATGTTCCTTCTGTGGGCACGGGCAGAATTCTGCCCTGTGCTGTGTTCCCCTGTGGCAGGGCAGTCCTGAGTTTCAGTGTGAAGTCCCACTGTCACTTCACTGTCCCTCCCCTGGGCACACAGATTCTCTCTCCACTCAGAGCGCTGGTGCAGCACTGCCAGGGGATGGGGAAAGGTGGCATAAGCAGCGCAAGACTGTCTTTTCTGCCCTTCTCAGTGCCTCTTTCCTTTGTATAATGTTGAAACCATGTGATGTGATCACTCACCTGATTTTTGGTTCTTCTGAAGGTGCTTGCTTGCATGGATAGTTGTTGAATTAGGTGTTTGTGCAGAGGGACGCTCACTGGAGGTTTCTAGTCAGCCATCTGCTCCACCTCCCCTTCTTTTAAATTTTGTGTTGAACAACCTGTTGTTTTTTTTTTTTTTTTTTAAAAAAAAAAAAACTTATTTAGTTATTTTTATTTGACAAGTAAAAATTGCATATTTTATGGTGTGCCACATGATGTTTTGATATATGTATACATTGTGGAATGGCTAAATCAAGCTATTTAATATATGCATTACCATGCATACTTATCACTTTTCTTTGTGGTAAGAACACTTAAAATCCACTCTATTAGCAATTTTCAAAGATACAATATATTATTATTAACTGGAGTCACCATAATGTGCAGTAGATCTCTTGAACTTATTCCTCCTGTCTAATTAAAATTTTGTGTCCTTTGACCAACATCTTCCCAAGCCTCTTGCCCCCTGCCTCTCATAACCACCATTTCACTCTCTGTTTCTATGAGTTTGACTTTTTTACACTCCGCATATAAATGAGATCATGCAATGTTTGTCTTTCTTTGCAAAGAAATGGGCTTATGGATAACTTTTCCCTTGTTGCTTTTTGTTTCCCTGCACTGTGCATATTTTCTATAATGAGTATATATCTCTTTGCTTCTCAGAAAAGAAATATTTAAAAAATAGGAGTAAAAACTTGGATCTTAACAACTGCTAATCTCCCAGGCCCTCAGATTATGGTGAGGTGTGGAGAGAGGAGAGAGAATGACGATCCAGCTTTTCTTTTAAGGCCTCCTCTCTCTCTACCTCCCCATCACCACCTAATTCATGAAGAAATCTACAAATTGCTCTGCTTCAAAAACTATGGTCTGGGTTTAGATACTACTAGGGAATGATTGTTTAATTTTCTTAAGGGTAATGATATGTTGAGAATGTACAGGAGAAAGTCCTTATTTGTCGGAGATACACATAGTGTTGAAGGATGAAATATCATAAGATCTGCTGCTTAATTTAAAATAGTCAGATAAAAAGAAAATACGAAGCAGATGCTGCAAAAAGGTAATCATTGTAGAGTTTTGTGATTGCTATATGTGTATTACTTGTATTCTTCTTTCAGCTTTTCTATTCATTTGAAAGTTTATTTAACAAAAAATTGGAAACAAAAACAATGACTCCTTTCAGTCTCCCCTTTCTTTCACCATCTTCTACTTTTCTTCTTTCTGTCTTGCTCCTTTCTTACCTTGTTCTCTCACCTGCCTGAATCTGTACGCAGGCATGACTGACAGGGAAGAATGCTCATGGTGGGCATTAGGAAAAGATATCCTTCTGGATGTTCATCGATGCCATCCTTCCTGCCATTCCACACTCAGTGCCCCTTCCTCTAATGCCTGTGTGTTTGTGCAAGATTGTTCATTGCAAAGTCATTGCACTATTGTTTATAATACTTTAAAACTGGAAATAGCCTGCATTTACATAATAAGGAGGGTGGTTAAATAGTTCAAGGTACATCTACACAATGAAATACTACACAGGCTAAAGCAAGTTTGCATGTATTTTTATAATTTTATTATTTAAGTAGATAAGAAAATAGCCAAAGGGAAAGTTAAAAACAAATCACTCAATTTCCCACCCTCAGAAATAGCTGACTAGAAAAAGACAGGCATCCTAACACAAAACACGGATACTTTAAACAAAAATCCCAAAAGAGAATATTCACGTGGCTCCTGAACATATAAAAAGGTACTCAACCTCATTAGTAATCAGGGAAATGAAACTTGAAGCTGCAACGAGGTGCCAGCATTCACCAACCAGAGTGATTAAAATGAAAGAGTCTGATAATGTAAAGCATTAGAAAAAATTTGGAGCACCTGGAATGCTTATGCACTGCTAGTGGGAGTGTAAATTAGTACTGCCACTTTGGAAAAACAGTTTGGCATTATGTAATAAAGTTAAAGATGGGCATACTCTATGATTCAACAGTTCCATTCCTAGGAATATTCCCTAAAGAAATCCATGCATCTATACAGCAAGATACATAGGAGAATATTTATAAGAGCGTATTCATAATAGTTAGAAACTGGCAACAGTTCAAATACTCATCAACAGTAGAATCAATAAATAAGTTATGTATAATAGTTTTACAATAGAATATATACTGAAAGAAAATGAACAAACTATAACTATAAGAAACAATTTGTATTAATCTTAATAAATATAATGTTAAGCAAAACAAGCAGGAAAAATAAGAATTCATACAATAGGATTCCATTTATATAAGGTCCAAAAAGCAGGCAAACTTAGATGATACTGTTTAGGTTTGCTTGCATAGAAGGGTAAATCATAAACTAAATCAAGGAAATAATGACCTTGAAAATCAGCATAGCAAGTTAACTTGGTGGGGAGTGAGAAGACTGATTTCCACAGCAACGTGGGAGCCTCTGGGATGCTAGCAATATGCTGGAACTTCTCTGAGCAGTGGTTACATAAGGGTTCATTTTGTTGCTAAATATACATATTATATACATTGTCTCTCTAGTGGGCTCTCACCCAGCGGGTGGGCTTGCTCGCTCTCTCTCTCTCTCTCTCTCTCTATATATATATATATATGTGTGTGTGTATAAAACTTCTCTGTACTTCTCTGTGATTATTACAATATACAGGTTAGAACTGACACTTAGAATATAATCTTATTTTATCTTATTATTTCTACATGTTTTTTCTTTTGTCTTTATATAATTGTAGAGATAGATGTTAAACATCTTTTCATGTGCTTATTGGTCATCCATATACCTTCTTCTTTGAGTTGTATTCCTTAAAGTGTTCAAATATCTTATTATTTTTTTCAGTTGGGCTAGTTATCTTCTTACTATTGAGTGGTAAAGGAAGGTATTTTATATATTCAGAACACTAATTGCTTGTCACATATATACGTGTTGCAAGTATTTTTTCTCAGTCTGTGGCTTATTTTCTCATTTTTAAAATCTTGATTGTAGAAGAGCAAAAGTTTTTAATTTTGATAAAGTTAAACTACCAGTTTTTCTGTTTCATGCTCTTTCGTGTCCTCTAAAAAAAATCTTTACACATCACACATTTGTGAAGATTTCTTCCTATGCTTTACTCTGGAAGTTTTATTGTTTTAGCATTTATGATTGGGCCTATGTTTAACTGGAGTAATTTTTGTATATGGTATGAGTTAACAATAAAGTTTCATTTTTTCCCATATTAATATAATACCCAGTTGTTCCAGCAACTGGGTTTGTTAAAAACTAAGTTTGTTAAAAACTCTATCATTTTTTCATTAAATTACCTCTGTACCTTTGTTGAAAATAAATTGACTGAATATGTGTAGGTCTATTTCTGGATTCTCTATTCTGTTTCATTTATTTACATGTCTATCCTTATGTCAACATTAAACTCTCTTGGTTACCGGCTTTATAATAAAACTTGAAATCAGATAGTGAAAGTCCTCCAATGTTGTTTCTTTTTATTACAATTCTTTTGACTACCTTAGGTATTTTGCATTTTCATATAAATTTTGGAAACAGATTGTCAATCTCTACAAAAATATACTGACATTTTATTGTATTAATTTATTGCTCAACTTGGGGAGAACTGACATTTCACTATCAATTCTTCTAATCTACAAATGTGGTATATCACTCCAGTTAATTAAATCTTCTTTAATTTTTCTAAGAATGTTTTGTAGTATTCAGTTTACAAGTCTTGCACATATATTTTGTTAAATTTTTCCCCAAACACTTTGTAATTTTAAATTATTATAAATGATACTGTTTTTTAAATTTTAATATCCAATTGCTCATTGCTAGTACTTAGAAATAAATTGATATTTGTGTATTGACTTTGCATTACTGTGGCACCGGCTAGGAAGCAGAAACCATAGCAGTAATTTGAGCAGAAAATTTTAATAAAGTTTTATTTATTTAATAAAGGATTATTAAATAGCAAAAGGGGGTTAACTACTATAAGGAGTAAAAGAGAACTCTAAGCAATTCAGGAATAGCAAATACAGGGAGTAGCAATTACCACTAGGACTGAGGCAGAGTATCCAAAGGTAGAACTAAGGACTCAGAAGAGTCTTCATCTGTTTGTGCTGCTATGTATAAGAAAATGTTACAGGCTGAATATTTTATAAACAATAGGAAATTATTTCCTCACAGTTCTGGAAGCTGGGAAGTCCAAGATCAAGGCTCCAGCAAGTTCAGTTGTTTAGTGGGGGCTGCTCTCTGCTTCCAAGATGGCACCTTGTTGCTCTGTCCTTTGTGGGGAGGAACACTGTGTCCTCACATGGTGGAAGGCAGAAAGGCAAGACAGCCAAATGCTGCATGAAGCCTCTTTTATAAGGGCCTAATTCCATTCATGAGGGAAGAGCCTTTATGACTTAATCACCTCTTGATACTATCACATTGGCTATTAAGTGTCAACATCTGAATGTTGGAGAGAACACTTTCAAACCATAGCAGAGCTGTACCCCAGCCTGGTTCAAACCTCACTGGAGTGGGTGTGACTGCAAGTCCGGTGGGTGATGGACATATATGCTGAGGTGTGATGGGCTGGAGCTGGTCCATAGGAAGTCACCTGCAGGGGTGCCAGAAAAACTGCCTGGAGAATGACTGCCACTGAGTCCCCTGCATGCTGCCAGTACCATGCTTTATGGGGAAGCAGGGGGAAAGAGAGCCGGGAAGAGAAGCCCTGTCTTCCGCTATCGCTTGCAGGGTCTCTCCAGTTGTCTCTGTGACAAAGACTGACATTGTACAATCTGACAAAGAACAAATGTTTACAAGGTGCAGCTCCATTATCACCACGAAGGGTAGAGAGGTGGATTTGGAGCTGAGAGGTAATACACTGACAACTGGCACATTTGCTAAACTTACTGTTCTAGTAACTTAGCGCTTTCCTTAGTAGTTTACTGGTTTCTTAATATTTTCTATGTTTTTAAATCTGTTAATAAAATAGTTTTATCCCCATCTTTCTGATGTGGGTGCCCTTTATTTCTTTTTCTTGCCTTAGTGTGCTCGATAGGACCTCCAAGAGAAATTTTTAAAAAGTGAGGAGAACATCTTAGTCTTGCCCCTGATCTGAGGGGTAAAACATTCAAATTTTTACCATTGAGTATGATGTTAACTATAGTTTTTTTTTTTCTTTTAAATACGCTCTTTACCAGATTAAGAATGTCTCCTTTTTTTTTCTCTCTCCCATGCTGGTGTGCAGTGGTGCCATCATAGCTCACTGCACCCTCAAATCCCTGAGCTTGAATGATCCTCCTGCCTCAGCCTCTCTAGTAACTGAGACTACAGGTGCATGCCGCCATGCCCGCCTAATTTTTTTTTTTCATTTTTTTAGAGACAGGGTCTCACTATGTTGCCCAGGCTGATCTTGAATTCCTGGCCTCCAGTGATCCTCCCACCTCAGCCTCCCAAGTTGCTGGGATTACAAGAGGATGTTTCCTACTATTTGTAGTGTGCTGAAAAGTCTTTATCGAGAATGAATGTTGAGTATTGTCAAATGCTTTTTATGCTTCTATTAACATTATTATGTGGCTTAAAAGATGATGATGTGGTGAATTGCATCAATTTGTTTTGAAATATTGAGCCAACTTTTCATTCCTGGGAGAAATTCTACTTGATCATGTGGTTTTATTATTTTGTACATTGTTGCATTTTATTGGCTAATATTCTTTTAAAGATTTTGTATCTATGTTCATGAGGAATATTTGTATGTAGTTTTCTTATAATCTCTTTAACTATTAAATGTATTTGGCATCAGAATAATGCTGGCTGCAGAAAATGATTATATAAGACAATTTCTGTCTTAAATGTTTAATAGAATTTATCACTGAAATCATCTGAGCCTGGACTTTAACTGTGTGAGAATTTTAAATTATGAATTCAATTTCCTTTATAAACATAGGATTTTTCAGATTTTTAATTTTTTCTTGATTTAGTGTTGGCAATTTGAGTCTTTTGAAGATTTTGTACATTTCACCTAAATTGTTGAATTGATAGGCATAAAGTTGTTTATAATATTCCCTTATTATCCTTTTAATGTTTGTAGAATCTGTAATGGTATCCCTACTTTATTTCCTGCATAGGTAATTCATTTCTTTTGAGTATTTTTCATCCTATTATTATAATTTTTGCTCACCTATTATTTATTTCCTTCTACTTACTTTGGATTGACTTTTCTGTTTTCTTCTTCTGATGTCTTTATGTAGAGAGATCATTCATATTATTTGAGATTACCTCATTCTTCTTCTAATATAACCATTTAAAACTATAAATTTCTCTTTAAGCACTTGTTTATTTGCATTCCACACATTTTTATATGTTGTGTTTTCATTTTAATTTGGTTCAAAATATTTTAAAATTTCCTTTGAGATTTCTTCTTTGACACATCAGTTACTAGCAAAAGGTAAAAGACTTATGCTTTCTGAAGAGAAATCAGAATGTGTTTGACTTATATAGGTTATTAAAACTGTATTTTTTACTTTCCAAATATTTAGGATTTTTCCAGATATCTTTCTGTTATTGATTTATAATTTAATTCTGTTGTTGTCAGAGAACATATATTTGTATAACTTGGATTTTATTATTAATAAATTTATTAGGACTTGTTTTATGGTCCAGAATCTATCTTTCTCGGTCAACTTTCCAGTTGCTTTTGAAAAAGAAAATGTTGGGTGGAGTGTTCTATAAATGTCAATTGAATCAAGTTGGTTGATAGTGTTATTCCAATTTTGTACATTTTTATTGATTTTCTATTAATTGTTCTAATAATTACTGAGATGATTGTTGAAATCCCCAGCTGTAATTGTGGATTCATTTGTGTCTCCTTCCAGTTATCAGGTTTTGCTTCCTGTACTTGGAAGCATTGTTATTGTGTGTACACCTGTAGGATGTTGAGTCTTTTCAATAAATTTACCTCTTTATTATTAAGAAATATCTTTTTTTCCAGGTACTGTTCCTTGTCCTAAAGTCTACTTTGTCTGTTATTAATTTAGCTCTTCCCTCTTTTTTATGCTTAATACTTGAGTGGCATGTCTTTTCCATTCTTTTAATTTTAACTTATCTTTGAATCTATATTTAAAGCCATTTTCTTGCAGATGGTATAATTTGGAGTCTTGCATTTTTTCCTTTCCTTCCCTCCCTCCCTTCCTTCCTTCTTTCTTTCTTATTTCAAAATATTAAGGGAGTACAAATGTTTTTGGTTACATGGTTCACTCTTGTAAAGCTTGAGTTGCAGCTATACGTGTGCCCATCACTCAAATAATGTTCATTGTACCCATTAGGTAGGTTTTTGCCCCTCTCCTCCTCCTCCCTCTCCCTTGCTTGCTTTCCACTGAGTTTTACTTCCCTCTGTGCACATATGCGCTCACTGGTTAGTTCCAATTTAATAATGAGTACATGTGGTGTTTGTTTTTCCATTCTTGAGATACTTCACTTAGAATGGTCTCCAGTTCAATCCAAATTGTTGCAAAAGGCATTAATTCATCCTTTTTATGGCTGAGTAGTACTCCATGGCATACATCCACCACATTTTATTAATCCACTCATGCACTGATGGACACTCGGGTTGATTCCACATCTTCACAATTGTGAATTGTGCTGCAGTAAACATCCAAGTGCAGGCGTCTTTTTGATAAAGAGACTTCTGTTCTTTTGGGTAGATAACTAATAGTGGGATTGCTAGATCGAATGGTAGGTCTACTTTTAGTTCTTTCAGGAATCCCCATACTGTTTTCCCTAGAAGTTGTACTGATTTACAGTCTACCGACAGTGTGTAACTGTTCCTTTCTCTCTGCATCCATGCCACTATCCATTGTTTTTGGACTTTTTAATAATAGCCATTCTTACAGGGGTAACATGATATCTCATTGTGGTTGTAATTCGCATTTCCCTGATGATTAGTGATGTTGAACATTTTTTCATATGTTTATTGGCCCTTTGTCTATTGAAAAGCTTCTGTTCATTTTTTTTCTAGATAAAAGATATCATATCTTCAGTGAAAAGGGATAATTTGACCTCCTTTTTCCCAATTTGGATACCCTTTATTTCTTTCTCTTGCTTGATTACTCTGGCTAGGTCTTCCAGCACTATGTAGAATAGAAGTGGTGACAGTGGGCATCCTTGTCTTTTTCCAGTTCTTAGTGGGAATGCTTTCGACTTTTCCCCATTCAGCGTGATGTTGGAAAGTCTCAATCTGCTGCCGTGGGTGGGAGAGGGGTGGGAGAGGAAAAGAATCTGGATGGAAGAGAGCCAGGACCCCGGCTCCTCCTGTCCCCCTTCCCTGAAGGGAACCCTGTGGATCCCAAACTGGGATCATGCCAGTTCTCCACACATTTCAGGGGTTGCAGCAGCGCCCAGTCTTGCAAGAGTAAAGAAACTTCCCAACAACTCGGTATCCTGCTGATTACAGAAGGTGTTTGGGAAGGCGAAATGGAATCCCCTTATCCTTTCACAGGGCTCTGAGTCTCTCTGGGTCTTATCCCTGCCAATCTCTTCTTTTTCTTTTTCCTTTTTTGTTTCTCCTGTTCTTCTTCTCAGTTTCCCTCCATGAAGTCCCTGGCAGGCTCTGGCACCTCCACCTCTGAACTACCCTGAGCTGTGCCTGTTCACCCCTCTCCTTTATCCGGAACCCTTCCTTTCCTCCTGGACACTCTGACAAGCCGTGTCTCTAGTTGGTCACCTTGCCCTCTCCAAGTCTTGCATTTTCATAGTCTAAAATCTCTGTCTTCCAATTGGAGAGTTTAGACGATTTACATTTCATGTAATCATCATATTTGGGTTTAAATCTACTGCTTTCCTGATTTTTTCTATTTGTTTAATTTGTTACCTTTCCCATTTTTAAAAACTCTTCTCATGCATTCTTTTTGATTGAGTATATTTAACATTAAATAAAATTTAATATTCTATTTTATCTCCACTATTACCTTATTAGTTATACTTATTTTTATTAGTTGTTCTAGAGTTTATTATCTACATTTTTAACTTATCACAGTCTATTTTTAAACAACACTGTACATATGTTACATATAATGTAAGTTCATTTCAATAGTATTATTACATGACCCCATCCTTTGTGTTATTCTTGTTATAGATTTTATTTTCATGTTTTAAACCTTGCAATACATTGTCATTAGTTTGCTTTAACCAATTGGTTGCTTTCAAAGAATTTTAAAACTGGGGAAAAAACTTCCAAATTTATCCACATATTTTTTGTTTCTTCTTTCTTTTGCAGATCCATGTTTTCATGTGGTATCATTTGTCTTCCACCTGAAGAACTTTTTAAAACCTTTTCTGAAGTGTAAGTCTACTGGTGATGAATTTTCTTAGATTTTGTTTGTCTAAAAAAGTTTTTATTTTACTTTCCTTTCTGAAGGGTATTATCACTGGATATAAAATTCTAGGTTAATTGATATTTTCTTCCCATTTTCAAGATGTCTTTTCATTGTTTCTTGGATCTATAGGTTGATAGTTTTCATCAAATTTGGAAAACCATTGACCATTAAAGTTTAAAATATTTTTCTATAGCCCTTTTTTCTAGAACCCCTACAATGTGTATTTTAGGTCACTTTCTATTATTTCACAAATCACTAAGGGTATGTTCATTTTTTGCCTTTTTTTCTCCCTGTGCTTCATTTACTTTATATTCACTGTTATGTTTTCAAGATTACCTGTTTTCTTTTGTACTGTCAAATCTGTTTTAAATCTATCTAGTGAAACTTTTATTTCAAACCACTATGTTTTTATCTCTAAAAGTTCCATTTGACTCTTTTTCACATTCTGTTTCTCTCCTCACTATAGTGGGTTTTCTATAAAATATGAGTTCTTTGTTATAATAGCTGTTTTGACTTTTAACTCATCCTTGTCTGTGAGGTCTATCATCTCTGTCGTTTCTACATTTATTTCATTTTATTTTTTATTTCAGCCTATTATGGGGGGTACAAAAGTTCAGGTTACATACATTTATTTTTATTGACTGAATTTTCTCCTGGTTATGGGTCACATTCGCCTGATTCTTATCCTGTCTAGTACTTTCTGATGGGATACTACATATTGTAAATATTACCTAGTTGAGTGTCTAGATTTTGTTGTCTATTTTAGAGTTTTGAACTTTATTTTGAGGGACATATATTTTCCTACTAGTTTGAGCTTATTGGGTCTTTTTAAGCTTTGTGAAGAGTAAAGTAGGTTTTGCTTTAGGCATATTACTATTACTAAACCATGACCTCTCCAGAAATTCCACAGAATGTCCCAGGTGATCACTGTGGACATTCCACCCTGGCTCATCAAAGCTTGAATACATCCCAACCCTGTTGAGCTCTGAGATTGTTCTGCTCTGACAAGTCAGTGATTATTTGCCCTGGCTTGTGAAATGTCACTCTCTGCTTGCACAGCCTTGTACTTACGGGTTACTTAGGTAACCCTTATGCAGGTTTCTAGAGCTCTGTTACTATGTAGCTTCACCCTTTCTGAAACTCTGCCCCACAATTTCCAGCCATTTCATCCTCCTCCATCTCTGATTTTTGTTGTATGGAGGCCAAAAGACTATATTTGTGTTCCCTCCCTCCCTGCCTGTGGTCTTGAAATCACGTCATACAGAAAACCAGAACAATTGTAGGGATCATCTCATTTGTTTCCCTTCCTTCAGGGATCAAAATCTGTGTTGCCTATTTTCCCATGTCTGAAAATAGTTATTTCATGTATTTTGTCTAGTTTTCTGGCTGATTATCATAAGAGGTTAAGTATGTTCTTTATCCTCTATAATGGACAAAGTCTTACATATCTAATTTTAAATAAAACATATTAAATATAAATTATTTGAATTTGGCAGCAGAAAAGTCATCTTAAGATATCGTATTACTTTAGATAAGAAGAGCTACGCTTTTTTTAAATGATACTCTAAATTTTAAAATATGTAAAAAGCCATAAGAGTTTGAAAAAATTAGTTTTTAATTACATATGTCAAACTTAACATTTATAGACTCTAGTCTGAAAGGTAAGGAAATTGATAATACCTTTAACTCCTTCCAACTTGCTCTTCCTCCACTAATTATTTTATGCTTTTGTTTATATATTGTTAAGATGTATAACTTTTTTTAATCTGTAACCATGGTTTACATGTTGGTGTTAATAATGATAATTCTACGTCGAATTGGATTTAAGTCTCACTGGTATTTTACCATAACATCTATTTTGGGGTTCTTTATTTTAAATTATCTCTTGTTTGGCTGGATGTATCATCAGTTCCTCCCCACCAAAGACTCATGGGGGAGTATTCTCTGAGCCCTTAAGGCTTATGAGTTTCTGCCTTTAGCCTTGTACTTGCAGTAAACTTGGCTAAATATAAAATTTCCTCAGAACTTTTCACATATTGTTCTACTGCCTTTTATCATCTAATGTTGCTGTGGAGAAATCTGAAGCCAGTCTAATATTTCCCCTTTGCATATGAACTACTTTTTGGCCTGTATGTCCATAAAATTCTTTCTATACATCTTTGAAGTTTAGTAGCTTTTCAGGAGATCTCTTGCTATATTTCCTTTTGTATTACTTTTTACTGAGTTATGGTGTGCCCTTTTGGCAACAGATTTATATCTTTATTTCAAGAAAAATATTCTTGCACGTTTGGGCTTGTCTTCTTGGAACTTTTTTTAAAAGACTTCTTCTTGGAACCTGGAATTAAGGAGAAGCCTGAGGGTCTTGAGGATATTGTCCCATGGAGGCTTGAAGGGAAGGAGGGAAACTTCTATTGGAAGCTTTATAAAAGGGGGGCCACATTATACATTAGCAGGAAAATTGATTAGACTATCTCCTGTAGTAACTTGCAAAATAGAGAACGTCTAATGTGCTGGACTGGATATTTCCAGACAGGATATTGAAAGTGCCAAGTGTTTTTTTTTTTTTTTTTTTTTTTCAGCTATTTATGATAAGTACAGTTAGAGAGAGAGGAACTAAAGAAGGAATTATTAATATTTCATTTTTAAGCAGAATTTAGAGGAAATATTTCCAACCCAGAACTTGCTGGATCAGAAAATAAAACTATTTTTTATTCCAATATTATTAGTCAGGAGAAATTTGTCAAAGTAGGAAGCAGCCTCAGGGCAAATATAAGACATAGAACACTGCCTGTAAAAATTGACTTTCCAGTCAACAGCCTGTAAGTTCCTTTGTGAAGACATTAGAAAGATATAAAGCAGTGCCTCATAAACCCTTTCTCATTTAAAAAAAAACAAAGCACTTATAATAATCTTAAGAGTGCGATTTGTAGACCCTCTCAGCTAGACAGTGGAATTTCTAAAAATCTTAAAGTCTTGTCTTACAATACTCTGACTCACAGTCCAAAAGTAAGGAAAAACTTTTGGATGTTGTCTTTGTCTAATGGAGTGGATTATAATTTGATACCAAGGAATTCCACAGAGTTTTAAAAGGAATTATATCAGCTTGGACTAAAAGGTAGCAGAAATAGTTCAGAATGAAAAGAAACTGCTAGATCTCTAACTTACTTTGAGCAGAAAACAGGTTGAGAAAGCTACTTAGGTGTGAGCATGGAACATTTGTGTGTGTGTGTGTGTGTGTGTGTGTGTGTGTGTAAAAGAAAGGATGACTCTAAGGGACCAGCTAAGGCTCAATGCTTAAAGCCAAGACAGATGGAAAATGACTGAAGATTAAAGTAGAACTGGATTCTGATCAAGGAATCTGTAATATAGGAATTCTGTAATCCAGCTCTATTTCAGAATTACTATGGACCACTGGCTGTTATGTGCTTTTCATTGTTCTCCTTGTTGAGTGAGAGTATCTCCTGTGTTTCTGACTCTTTTTCACTTCACATTGTATATTGGGTGTGTGTATTGGGAGATGTGTTTAGAAACTTGCCTTTTTAGTTCATACATCTTCAGATCAAGAGGTATACCTGAGGATCCTCATTCACATCTGGAACTGATTTAAATGACATATTCTGAAGTCCAAATCAAGATCCGATGCTATAACAAACAGGATGAGATTCTGGTATTTCTTGAGGGTGAGAGAAGTGTATTTTGCACGTGGGAAGGTGATGGGTGGCTACAGCATTGGAGGGTACATGACTAGACTCTTATTTTAGTGGTTCCTCATGAGCCATGCCTTCCAGTGTGTATGCTCTAGCTTAGTCCCCTCTCATTAAATTTGGACTGGCCGTGTCACCTATTTTAACCAGTCAGATGTGCTGGAAGCAATGCTATGTCAGTTCTGGGCAGATTCCCCTTCTGACAGCTACCATACAAGTCCAGCCGCCTTGAGAGCACCATGCTGTGAGGAAGCTCAAACTAGTCAGGTGGAAAAGCCATATGGAAGAGAACTAAGGAACTCAAGCCACAGCCCCAGCAGAGCTCTCCGCTTACATTCAGCACCAAGTTGCCAACCACCTGAGTGTTACTCATCTTGTCAGTGGATTTGCTTCTGTCAGTTGAGTCACCCCTGCTAATATTATGCAGGGTATAGATGAACGGTCCTTCTCAAGCCCTGCACAAATTACAGATTTGTGAGAAAATAAAATAAATTTTAAGCTACTAAGTTTTGGGGTACTTTGTCATATAGCAATAGATAATTGAAACATTTTGAATTTCTACCTTGAGTTATTTTTATTGCAGCTGCTTTTTGTTTATGATATTTCTTTCATCCTCTCCAGCCCTCCCCTGCCAATTACCTATATATTTGTTCTATGTTGAGTTCTTTCCAATTATTACTATTAATAGTTATCAAGTAATTTAACTAAGTAATCAAATAACTTGGTGATTCAACTAAAATAAAGTATTGATTTATAAATAAGAATATGCAGTGATGAACAGGGAGGGCAAATTGTGTCTCTTTGAATCAGGTTTCACTCTTATGTTCTCCAAATGGGTAATGTCTCCATTTGGATTTCAGTGTTTCCAGTATTTCCGTGGCTCAGAAAAAACCCTTAAAAGTTACAAAATCTTCTGCTTATAATCCAATAGCTAATGCTATCTTTCCTATGTTTGTCCCAAACCATTTTCAGCAATATCTCTTAGTAATAAATAGAGAGATCATAGAATTTATTGTCTGAATTCACTCTTTAGTGAAAGGGGTTGCTATTTATAATTGCACTAGGGTGGTAGGTGTAAAGTGGGCAAATCAGGTCATCAGACCACATTGTTTGTAAGCTTAGATTTTGGACAATAAAAATGGTATGTATTAATACCTCCTTGAACTCTACCTACTAAGCTTTCCTACTGTGGAGCAGGGACAGTCCCCATGCTGTGGTTTGAGTGTTTGTGCCCCTCCAAAATTCATGTTGCAACTTAATCCACAATGCAACTGTAGTAAGAAGTGTGGCCTTTGGGGCGTAATTAGGTCCTGAGGCCTCTGCTCTAATGGTTGGATTAGTGCTGTTACGAAAGTGCTGGAGGGAACTAGCTGGGACCCTGTTGCCCCTCCATGTTCTGCCGTGTGACGACACAGCCACAAGGCGTCATATTTGAAGCACAGATCAGCCCTCAGCAGACACCAAAACCTGTTGGTGCCTTGATCTTGGACTTCCCAGCCTCCAGAACTGTGAGGAATAAATTGCTATTCTTTATAATATAATTACTCAGCCTGTGGTATTTTCCTGGAGCAGCAGGAACAAACTAAGACACTCCATTTCCCCTTTGGCCTGCCTAGGTCTCTGCATCTCATGGTTTCCCTCAGTGAATGCTGAATTGACCTTTTAGGACTGAGTCATTTGCATATTCAAGGAATCCTATATCCTGCCTAATTTCTGTGGAGGTTATGTGTAACCTTCAGTGATTTTTCTCATTTTGGGTCAGGTTTTAAAGCACATGGCAGAGTTTATGCTTTGTAGCTCAAAGCCTGTGGTTTGGGATTTTACTTATATACCTCTGTCATTACTATGGGGATATACTTTCCTTACATTTTATTTTTTAAAGTTGTTTTTGATGGGTTTTTGATGGGTTTAGATATACTTTCCTTACATTTTATTTTTTAAAGTTGTTTTTGATGGGTTTAGGAGGAAGTAGAATTAAATGTCTTTACTCTGTTATCTTTAACTGGAAGACCATTGTTTTGATACAGAGATATGACCTTGATATAGGGCCAAACAGAAGAAAGCAGATTATAGTACATTAGTTATGGTATATATTCCTTTGTGTTAAAAATACATTTTATATTCATAACCTGTTACGAAGAATATTTATCTCACTGGTAATCGAGGCTATTTTATGGAGTGGAAAGGATGTATATAATGTATATAATCCTGAAATTTTTACAATGGGCATGAATTACTTTTATAAATCAGAAAAGAAATCAATGAAGATAATTCCATTTAGGAGAAAAGTAAAAAGGCTTAGGCCTCCGTGGCCCTTACTGCATCAAGGAGTTGAAGATCTACGCTACTAACAAGGCATCTTGTGGTTAAGCCTGAAATGCCCTTTTCTTTTGACCTAATAGCCTTTCATCAAAATTTTCCCATTGCAGACCTTACAGAGAATTATCTTCCTGAGCTCCAGAAAATGTAAGAGTGACCGGGCAGGGATCACCTTGATGCCACAGGTTAAAGGCTACTGGGATAGATTGAATTAACCACAGTAACAACAGAAAGAAAATTCCGATGTCTGTGTGGGATGGTTGATGCCTATTGTCTGGGTTTCCGAGTCCACGGTGGGCCTGTTTCGGACTGTTTGTTTGCCTCGCTCGCATGAGCTCTCCCCGCCCACTGTCCTCTGCCCTGTGTCCTGCGACGCAGCATGTATTTTAGCAAGGGTGGTCTATCCCTTGGCGTATCCAGAGTGGGGGAGACGGGCAGTAAATAACAGCGCCAAGCCTGTGCCATGAGTGTTTCCTCGGAGGGCTTTACTGAGCACACAAGAAATGGATTCAAGAAACTTAGTGTGGTGGAGTGGAAAGTAAAACACAGAAAAGAAATAGAGTGGTGCACACGGCTGTCACACAGCGTCAGAAGTCTAGACGAGAAAGGTAAGCATCGGTGGCTCGAAAAGACCTTCCAGGGAAGGGCAGGGCTGCTGCGGCGTGTCAAGCGGCTGACACAGGAGCCGAGCTTGACAAGTCATTTTGATGCTGAGCTGGAAACCCCCTTGGAAATAAACACATTGTTCAAAAAAGCCAAACAAACCCAAATCAATACAGAGAAGAGACCTAAGGGAATGAGTAAAAACAAGTTAGTGAAGGATAACGACCGCCCTGCACCCACTCCTGACCCCAAACTGAGCCTCAGCCAGGGCAGGTGTCTGAGGTTGAGAGGTTGCCTGGTGCCATGAGGCAAGTATGGCCGGAGAGCCAGAAAGACCCATGCTGATCCCCGGCTTGCCCACTTGCCACTTGGCTTTAGCATTTTGGGCAAGCAACTTCTCTCTGCTCATAGAGAAATCCTCAGCTGATTCTGCTCAGCGTCACTGATTCTGAGTATGGGCTTCTTTATCTGTAATGTAGAGATAATAGTATGCTCCCCATGATGTGGCTTTGAGATTAAATGAGATAACACCTGTAAACCCGTATAGTCCACAGAAATTTTTCAGTAAGAGCTAGTTGCTAGTTCTCTGGAGCCTGTCCTCTGTTCCCAAGCTCTCCGGGGTGGAGCACTCCAGTGCCTTGCCCTCACCTCCCTCCTCCTCCTGTTTCTCTTTTTCTTCTTTCTCTCTGCCCTGTTCTATAAGGATAGTGAAGTCCTGAGCTGGCAGATAAATTGGACTCCAGCTTGGGTGAAGCAGAAAGAATTCTTGACGTATTTTTTTCTGCAGCAGGGAAAGCAAGTTGCACTGTGCTCCTGGTTTCCATTACTGAGCTGGTCATATTTTATCTTCCCTTAAGTGGCAGCCAGATCTCTCCAGGTCGGGTCAACACAGACTCTGAACACAGGAGAGAGAAGCAGGTACTAAAGCTGGTCAGAGGTATTTATTTCTCCTACAGCTGTACTGTCTAAAAGAGGCAGTAAAGTGTTCCAGCCCCAGGTTGGGAGTTGCAGTTCTCTGCAGTGCCCTTGGAGCCTCAGGCCTCTTTCCGCTCAGTTGATTCTTCCTGATGCTGTCAGCCTTCTTCCTTTGCCCAGCTTCATTATGGCACCCACCTTCTCGAGGCTGTCATTAACTCCCCACTGCCCGTAAAACAAATCTCCAAACCTTATCTTGGTATCCAGTGCCTGCTATTCTCTGATATCAACTTACTGTTCATTTTATTTCCACCATCCCTAAGCACTTGCTAATCTAATACCCAACTATGCACTGTTTCCAATATGCTCCCTATATTTCCTCCCTTGTGCCTTTTTAATGTTTCTTGTGTCTGGAATATTCCTCCTCCTCCTCCTCCTCCATCCCTCCCATGACAAAGTCATACCTATTCCAAAAAGCCCAGCTCAAATGCAAGCCCCTCCACGAAGCTGTATTTGTGTACCCTGCAGTGGGAGGCAACCGTGTCCTTCTCTAAACTGCTTTGGCTTTCTGTGAACAAAGCACTGACTTAGAATTCTTGCTCTGTAGTACAAACTTTTCTAATTTTAGTTTTCTTCTCTAATAGGAAGGCCCCTTGGTAAGATTTAGCCCGACTCCTACCTCTTTTCCCCACAATGTCTAACACACGCTGGGCAACTGGATGAATGAATTTGAAGACAGTTAGTTGAGCTGTTGTACATAGATACAGTTGCTAATGATGCACAACTTGATACATCGCGGATGGCAAATCCCTGCCACACATGCCTTTTGGCTCCTCTGGTGTTTGTGGCAAAATTCTTCTCATTCACCAACCCCAACCACATAGTGGCTGCCTGGCGAAGTGGATTGAGAACCATTCTGAGGTTGCATCTTGTGCGTAGGAGGAAGTGCTGTGATTGATTGGCAGCGTCCCCGACTAGCACTGGATCAGAATTGACGAAAGGTGGAAGCTTTCTCTACCGTACTGGTAGAGAGATAGTCCTTTTAATGGGACAGATTTACTTGCAATGAAAACTGACTCTCCTAAAACTGTTAGGAAATAACACAGAATTGGAGCCACCAGACCTAACTCTCACTTGGGCCTTTTCAACTTGGAAGCTGGTAGCACATTATTATACTTAATCTTCATTTCTCCACATGTGAAATGAGTTACTAACACCTATTTTGCCTACCTCACAGTCAAAGAACAAGATATTTTTTCCTGTTTATGAGGACAAAATGAGATATGTATAAATGTGTCAGCTTATTTTATCTTTATTACAATGACTTTCCATTTGGCTTAGAGGCTCCCAGATTGTCCGTGTCTGATGGAGCCTGTGCTCACCTCCCTTTGTGGCACCCCAGGGCCAGCAAGGAAGCCAGTGGGATCAGAGCCTTCTGCACTGAGCGCTCCCGCACCACGTGCGGCCAGAGAAGTGAGGATGGAAGCAGCACTTTGGCTGTTGCACATACGTGATTCAATACTCGACCTATTTGATCTGATTTTTTAATCCAATCAAAGAGTAGGAGGCTCGTGAGGACCGAGGAGAGTCCCTCAATTCTGCATTTCTTCCTTGTATTTATTTCTCAACCTATTTCTTCATAAAACCAGCAAACAAAATCAAGAAACACCTAAAAAGGATCACCTTTTCTCTTAAACATAGTATTTCAATCCAAATGAAATTATTTTTTAAAATCACATTAGGGTATGTGCAGTTTTCTCTTCAATGTGGTTTCCAACACTGACAAGTTAAGTTATATGTGCTGAAGAAGAAATATAGAAATAAAACTAAGTATATCCAAACTAGTTCATCATTTTTATATTACTCCCCCCTTTAAGGCCTAAGAAATAACTCTAAGTATTGATGCTTTTAATTATTAAACCCCTTTTATTGACCCAATGCCATCTTCTTAATGTTAAGTGAAAGCCGGAGCACTAAAAATGGGCCCAATGTTTTAAATCCATCATAATTGCCCTTGAGTGGCCAAGAGAGTGGACCTGTATGTATCGAGCTCTCGCGTTACATGAAATCTTGTTGTGCTTGCCTGATCTGGACTGGGAAATCACCTCAGCCCTTTGGGCCCGTTGCTGAAATGGACTCTTTCAACTCAGAAACATAAATTAAATCAAAAGATTGGAGTTCTAGAAAATCTGCCATTCTCCACCTCACCCCACGGCCATAGAAGAAAATAAAACAGCAAGAGGAAAGAGCTTCGTGAAATGGCTAATGAAAGCTAGGTGCAGAAGGACATTAAGCCAAGGAAATCTGAATGGAGAAACCAAGCGTCGGATACAAGAGAACATTAAGGAGACGGTCGCTTTCCCCAGTTATTGAAAGCTGGGCCCTTTTCACCAGCCGTGTTGTGTACCTGCTGGCAAGTTGCCTCATGCTGCTGCACAGAGAAGTCTGGCTCTGACAGGCACTTGTCACCCCAGATAATAGCATATTTTGTGGTCTGGAAACATTATTTGATTGGCTGCTTTAGTGATTACAATATTGATTTGTTCCTCTTGTCACATTCGTTACATCTGTGTTAGCATCCCAGGGAAAACTGTAGAGTTGTGATTTGTTAACTGTATTTTTTTCAGATAAAAATTAGATGATTCCCTGTGTTTGTTTATCTTTCTCTGACCAGGCAAAGCTGTTACCAAATAATTAACTAGACGTTGGCTTTAAGAAATAAGCAAAGCACTTTTAATTTTTTTTTTTTTGACACCTGCATTAAGTGGAAAAACTTTAGAGGAGAGAAGACTTTTCAAGAAATTGTTCTACAACATGGTTAAGAAATCTCTCTGTGATTATAAAATCATAATAGAATAATTGGATGATGACACTACCTGATTCTCCTAGGAATTCTATGGACATTTCTGAGAACTGAGAATGGCCTCTCTGTGAATCTGGAAAACATTCTGTAATTTTTTCCCTCTTTTCTCTTCAGCTCAATAGGTTCCTGGTCAAGCCCCAGGACCAGGAGCTGAGAGAGAGAGGCTGGGCTTGGATCACTCTCAAGATGAAGTGAAATGCCAGATGTGCTCCAATACTTGAAGTCTCCAGGGAAGTTAAAAAACAAAAAACAAAAAACAAACAAACAAACAAAAACAACAAAAAAAGCACTTCAGAGCTGTCTACTTTGTGAAAAAAAAAAAATCTTAAATTAAGCATTCCAGGGTAGCTTCCTCTGACCAGCTCTTCAGTCCTTTTCTGTTATGGCATGGTTGAGAAATCCTATTCCAGTCCATGTGGGTTCGTTCATATGCTAAGGTGCATGGGGTGTTAGGGGCAGGGTCACACTTCAACTGGAAAGTTGAAAATCTGCACAGTATGAAAAAGAGAGAACTATTGTCCACAGGAGACACATATTCATTAGCCCTAACTAAAATAATGACATTTTGATTGGATTTTTGTGGCAGTTGCTCTGTTGCACCAATACAAAATGTCCAGCTAGGCCAGCACTTAGAACACCTGTCCTGGATGCTTAAGGATAACTAACAAAAAATGGATGGCTTTCAAAAGAATGAGAAGACAAGCCACAGGCTGGAAGAAAATATTTGCAAAAGACAGCTGTAAGGACTGTTTTCCAAAACATACAAGGAACTCTTAAAACTCAACAATAAGAAAACAGCCCAATTAAAAAATGGGCAAAAAATCTGAACCTCAAGGAAGATATAAAGATGGCAAATAAGCATATGAAAATATGCTTAATATTATACATCATTAGGGAATTGCAAATTAAAACAACAATGAAATACCACTATGTACTTATTAGAATGGCCAAAATCCAGAAAACTGATAACACCAAATGCTGACAAAAATGTGGAGCAACAGGAACTCTCATTCATTGCTGGTGGAAATGCAAAGTGGTATAGCCACTTTGGATGATGGTTTGGAGGTTTCTTACAAAACCAAATATATTCTTATCATAGGATCCAGCAATCATGCTCCTTGGTATTTCCCCAAAGGAGTTGAAAACATGTCCACACAAAAACCTACATGTAGATATTTATGGCATCTTTATTCTTAATTGCCAAAACTTGAAAGCCAGCAAGATGTCCTTCAATGGGTGAATAGGTAAATAAAATGTGGTACATCCAGACAATGGATGTATGGAATATTATCCAGTACAAAAAGAAATGTGCTATCAAACCATGAAAAGATATGGAGGAACTTTAAATGCATATTACTAAGTGAGAGAAGCCAATATGAAAAGGTTGCACACTGTATGATTCTAACTAACACTTTGAAAAAGGCAAAACTATGGAGACAGTAAAAAGATCAGTTGTTGCCAGGGATTAGGGGGAGGGAGGGATAATAGGAAGAGCACAGAAGATTTTTAGGGCAGTGAAACTACTCTATATGTTACAGTAGTTGTGGATACATGCCATTACACGTTTGTTCAAACTCAAATAATGTACAGCACCAAGAGGGAACCCTAATGTAAACGACAGACTTTCAGGGATAATGATGTGTTGGTTTAGGTTTTTCCTTAAGGTAAAGTGTAGACCTGTGAGGAGCAAACAATAGACAAGATCCAGTTCTCAGGGTACTGGGATACTAAGCAGTAGTTTATATATTCTGTAGACACACGTTGATAATTAGAGTGTGTTTCTCACATTCCACAATTGAATGATGTGAAGTGGATTATCAAGTCAGGAACTCAGAGAATTAGGTCAGGGTCAATTGCCAAAACTGGGGTAGGATGGGTGATGGTAGCTGCCATAAGAGGCTAATTTGATCAGGAACCCCAGAAATGCCAGACTCTGCCTTAGCCCAACCACTTCTATTCTCTGTAAGGGACCCAAGGAATTACAAGAAATAATGACACAGGAAAAAAAAGAGTAGCACTTTATCATTAGCTGACCTTGTATTAAAAACTTCAGTGTAGAGCTATTGGATAAAAAGAGAAATGGCTCAAGAGACATGAAAGGAGGTTCCTCCCTCTTAGACCCATCCCCAAATCTTGGGATCTTATTACAAGAGATGAGAGAACCCCTGTACAGAATGTAAGCTTCATAGGGACTGAGATCCTACCCCCAGAGGGAGAATATCTATGTGTTCAATATTTGCCGCATACATCTATGCACTCATTCAAAGACTCCTACACCTAATGAATATATTTACCAGGCACTGGGATAGGGCAGGGAGGAGACATGGCTATTGTATTCTGAATTCATAGTCCACCATCAGAAACATGCTTTCACCACAGTATGGAGAGTTCTTTGGGAAGGAAAGACAGAGCATACAGGAAGCTTCCAAAATCCAGGGCAAGAGAGGGTGGGGAGCCTTTTCAAAGGCAATGTTGCCTTCCTAGATCCTTACTGGGTTTAGACTGGAGGATTTCTGGCATTTGTAAATAGTAAAGATACACTCTGTTGGTGGACTTGCTGGCAGTATCCAGATAGCTTGAATGCAGAACTGAATTTTTAGAATGATAGTCAGAATGATGATTAGTTGGCAAATTTAAATGGTGATAAAGCCTCATTAATATGTATGACCCATGCTTTTCCTAAATTTGGTAAAATGAAAGCCAGAGTATATGATCATTTAAAAAAACCTACATTCATACCATTCATTTGTGTAATCTGGCATGTAATACCTGATTACCATAATTTTACCTAAATAATGAATAAATTAGACAGGGGAAAAATTAAAATCTTTCACATTAGGTACAATTGTAATTCTTTTACAGTAACATTCACAGTTAAATTCTTAATTAAGCTTGCATGCCTCCTTTACAAAAATACATTTCGTAGATGTATTTAATTTTTTAGTATTTGCATTAATGAGAGGAAAGAACAGCATAGATAATTCCCCAAAACCAAAGTTCAAAATCCATCTCCACTAGGCTTTGTGATAAAGTCTATCCTGTACGATGCCTGATATTTGCTTTCCTGATGATGCTCTTTATGGGATAATATGCACATATATTTGCATGTCTTGAAAAGAAAAAAAAAACAGCTGATGCAAATCAGGACAGAGAATGTGGCAAGGGCTGAGTGATGGGTAAGTCTTTTGGGACTGACATATTTTCAGTGACAATGGGTATATAGATAACTGGCTAGTCTATACATCATAAGTTGAAATAGAAGATGATATATCCTCCCTCCCTTCTTCCCTTCCTTCCATCCTTCTTTCCTACTTTCCTTCCTTTCTTCCTTCCTCCCTCCCTCCTCCCTCTCTTTCTTCTCTAACCTCAATTCATTTATTATGTTTCCCAAAATGTTCAGCATCAACAAAGACACATAAATCTATCCAAGTTCAGGTAAAACTTTAACAATAAACTTGGGGAAGCAGCTAATCAGTATGATCATCTCTGTGGGAACTAAATACTTCAGCCCATTTCTAGCCTAAAATCCTGTAGGCACATGATTATAAACTTGAGGGTGATAGCTTCCTGCTGTGCATATGTCGACACCTAATACAATATTTTTTGGGAAATTATAAGGAATTCAGCAAGCATCTTCAATCATGGGAGAGCATTTTGCAGTATATGTTGCTGTCATCATAATGAAGATTACAAATGATCTCCCTGCTGCTCTGTGTACATCCTCTAGGATCAGACATCAAACTAAAGATGGCAGAAATGCATTTGGAGCCCCACTTTATGAATTTACTTTGTTTATTGCATTTCTTTTCTTGGAAATGTAATTGCTTTGGAATTACTGGGATCATGGGGAAGAGAATGCCATCAAGAAAGTAAGCTATAGAATGGGGAAATGTGAAAAAGTCAATTTAAGTTGGATAGAAATCTTGGGATTTTCTGATCTACAACTTCTGGGTGACTGCTTCAGCTTTTGCAAGGGAAGAGGGAATATTTTTATCCACTGATTGTTACTGTTGTTGTTCAACACACACACAACAGGAAGACCTGATACATTACCAGAAGACTGGAGATATAGTTCAGAATAATATGCCATCTCCAAAAGAAATCATATCATTGTATCACCACACAAACACAATTGTTCTTATTTGGGGGTTGTGAAAAAAAATAAAAGCATCAGCAAAACAATGAATTAAGGTATCAAATACTAAACAGACATCAGATTAAGCCAAACTTCTCTTTCATTTCAACAAGAACAATCTTAAATCCCCATTTAGTTCATATAAAATTTAGCAAAACATTATTTTCAATAGTTGTTCAAGATATCACATAAAAGTTGCAAAGCATTTTCTCTTGGGCATGAGGTATATTCTTTTGGGAGTAAGAGCATGTAGATGTGTACATACACACATGCACACACTGGAATTCTCATGTCTCTTATTCTTTAGGCACCAGTGTACATGCATAGATACAGACTTAGTTGAGTTTCAGTCTAGGTTTCTTTGATTGCAAGTAACCAAAAAGTAGCAGGTAGCCAAAATGTATTTTGGCTAATGTAACCAAGCAGAAATATGTTGAATGGGGTGGGGTTGCCTACAGAATCAGTGGGAGGCTGAGGAAGCAGGCTTGGAAAAGGACAAGAACCAAGGCAGTTCTACTCAGCAGGGATTATTTTGTAGCATCATCAGAGTGCCAAGGCTCCCTGAAAGAACCCCACTCATTTTCATTCTGTTCATTCCTTGGTTGAAATTGAGATTCCTGGAAGGGAGCATCCAGTTGACCTATTTGCTCACATGCTCATTCTTGGAAGGAGAGAGTGGGGCATGTCCATCACTTGTCCCACCAGACTAAGGGGATGGGTGCTGGGCAGCCAAAAGCAGCAAGCAAACAGTCCATGATCTGAGGGTGCATGAGTTTCACTCACCCTAACCCTGAGTGGAGAGCTGCCCTTCTCCTCTTTGACCGTTTTCAAAGTATGAACACAGCTTGGCATGATGCAATGAGTTCCTGATGTGGAGTCTGAAGACCTGGGCCTCATACTGCTTAGTTTTGTGACTTTTTGCAACTCTTTTGTCCTCGTTGTATATTAGTTTCCTCAGCTTACCTACCTCACAAGGTTACTGTAGACACCAAAAACAGTCTAATTAATGTATGTGAAAGTACTTTGTAAAACCTTAAACTGATTCCCAAATGTTCCTAGGAGCTTGAGAAGCCTCTCTCTGTTAGTGACTGCAAGAGATCAAAGAGAGTCGCAAGGACTCAGTAGCATGTCTGAGACCCTGAGCGTGCCCTGCGTATTGACAGCAATGACCTTGACAGATTAGATGGATGAAATAACTGTATATCCACCACACTTAGGCCATACCTTATAAAGCAGTCTTTACTTTCCACTTTCTAGAACAATCTGTTCCACGTTGCTGGTTCCCAGCAGTCCTTATGCTTCAGGCATCTGTCTGGATTTTTGGTTCTTAAATGATAAGTGAAAAACACACGGAAAGGGCATACTTTATTTGAAAAATATGTTCCTGGAGTCCTTGTATAATTCAAAATTCACCTATTACAAGATTAATACCAAAAAATAGGGAGGATTCTGGTTTACCAGCTAAAATGAGTGTTCCCAAGTAGCCCAACCGTAAACTCCACTGTCTTCATTCTGAAATTAAATTATGTGATTGTCAACAAACTTTTAATTTGGTGGGGGGAGGTTGCATTATTTCCAGTTTTGTACATAAAGAGAGGCTCAATGCATTTCATGTCACATAATTTTGAATTCGTGTGATTCAAATCTGCATGCAATGTGGTATCACTGTAATTTGGTACAGTGCTATAGTACCCATATTTTCTGTAATACTCCAATACTGAGGAGCAACATTTGGTTTAAATCAGTAGCACAACCACTGTCAAATGTATCCTATTTAGCAAATGCATAAGGAGGAACCCAGTAAGTTGTGGATGCTTTAGTGTGCATTTCATCTTAACTCACCTATAAAAAATTCTAATTTAATAAATCTGGGCCCTCATGTTTTATGGCTGTGTCTTGTTTTCACAGGGGCCGACTCTTGTGAATTGAATGAAGAGTTTTCAATTCCATGCTGGGCCGATTTCTCAGTTGTGAAATGAGTTTCTCTGCTTTTGCTGAGGGGTTGAGTGATACAAGTGAAGGGATCAAACTTTGAGCAGATTTCCTTAGTTAGTTGCGAGGAAGGCTTCATACTAAGATAGGCATCACCAAAGGGCTATTGGAGAAAACACTGGAAACTGTATGGATGTTGGCACCCACCCTGCTAGTGCAGCCACGGGCATTGGCCCCTGGGGTCCTTGAAACGAGCCTTTAAAGTTCTCATGTTGACTCTTGGTCATGAGACAACGGGGGCCCCTGTAAGTCTACTCCACAATGCAGTCACACAGCCAGTGTGTGGTGAGGCTGCGCCGGCGGCAGAGCTGTCTCGTCATCCACAAGCAGCTCACTCTCTCCTTTGAAGGCAAGATCTTCAAGCTATTTTGTAAAGGAGCCCCTGGAACCTCTCCTCTTGTTTTCTCTAATTCTTTCTACCATATCTTTTAACGTTACTTCTAAAAACAATTCTCCATGCTCTACCCACAAAATTCATTATTTTCAAGGAATGATTACACATTTTGTCAAATAAATAAACAAACCCCTAGGCCTTTGTATGAGATAAAGGAAAAATAATACATTTCAAAAAATAGGTGGCTATACAAATCAGCTGAAAATTTTAAAAAGGGATAATAGGATAATTCTTAAATGAATATCTTTCAAGTAGAATGCTCTTTGGTGTGGAGTTACATGAACATGGCATAGATGAATTATGGAATAATATTCTAGATTCCCCTGCCTATATTCTTGGCTCCAGTTGGAATCTTTCCTTAAAATTTATTCACCTCTATTCTTTTGTGTGTGTGTTTCAATGTGACCTTGACGAACATTGCACTGGGAAATTAATAAATGAAGCTATTACTTCTTCTTCCCAGTTATTCGTGGTATTGCATACCCAGGTTCTATCCCTTCCTATAATGAAAAGAATCTCTTGCAATGATCTGGGGGTGCATTGTCTACAAGGCTGTTTCTGCCTTCTGATCTCACTCTATCTTCACAGTGGTCCTCTGGCTTAGAGACAGACTGACTGTCATCCTCTTCTTATGGATTCATAGCTTGAACTGCAAGATATTTTGCAGCTTGCTAGGGGCAGTAGAGCTGGGATCCACGTCCGAGTCTCTTGATTCTATGCTCTCTGTTCTTTCCCTTTTGCTACGCAGATTCTCCCTAGGTACACTCCTCAGATGCTGCCCACTTCTCCCCAAGTCTGTATCATGGGGCTTTGCCCATCCACAAAGGAATGTGACCTGAAGTAGCATTCTGGCAAATGCCATCATGGGTGGTGCCTGCTCCTCTCCTTACAGGCATAATTATCTGTAGCTAAGTGGTGTTGTTCTCCAACCCAAGCTAGTGTACAAATGACATTTCATTGAGTCTAAAACTCAGGAGTGGTCAGTTGCCATCACACCCCAATCCTCTTTGCATCTCGTTAACTCACTGCTCTAGCAGAGGAGCTTCACACAGCCTCCTCATCTGAACCAACCACCAATACCATGTGCAGGCCCTGTTGTAATTAAGTATCGATTTCACCTAACGTGTGTACACAGAAGAGGTTCATCTCATTTGTGAGCTGCTGTTATCTGTCGGTAGAACAAAATGTGATTACCAGTGGATGTCCTATGGCTATCTATGGCAAACTATAACCTCTAATCCATCGAATTATAGAGACATTATGGTATGCCATTCAGGAGTGGGCCATTCGTCTTAACACGGCCTCTGCTGCTGTTGGCCTGCTTTTGTTCACAAAAATGGCTGCACAGATTCTTCACTGCACCTCTTTCTTAGTCCCAATTTGGCCCTACCAGAATGGAGGCACGCAAAGTCCATCTACTATAATGTACCATGGCTGTGACTTCAAATAAATGGGGCACCAGGTATTATTTGTCTTCTGCTTTCTTTGAGGCAGTCAGTCCTCCTGCCATTATTCTGGTTACCTTGCTACTCCTGGCAGAACAGAACAAGAAATTTTGGATAGAACAAAGTTCACATCATTAACATTGTCAGGAAATGCTAGAGGTTCTTTAGTCCCCTGTGACCTTCGAGCTGAACTGAGGATGCTCTGCTTTTTAGATTTGATGAGGATGATATTGGGGAGGCTGGGGGTGTCAAGCTCACTATGGGAATAAGAGCCTGAGGAACTGGGGTCTGTGTCTCTCTTAATTGTGTGATTCCTTTTTCCATTTGACAGTTTCATATCCACTGAGCCACTGGCTGTCTTGATTAGGAATTTTCTCCTAGCAGTGGAATGAGAGTTTCTAAATAAAGCTATGAGCTGTTTGTGTAGGTGTCTTTGCTTATTTGGAGTTCTCCATCGTGGGGTGGGAGGTTGGATGGAATAGCCTACGTGGTGGTGTTTTGCCTTCCCCGCTTGCTCAGAGTCTTGGCCTGGGGTATCAAGAGATGAGCCAATTAAAAAGTCTTGTTTCCTGTGCCGGTACCCTGTCCTTTAACACAGCAGTTTTTTTTCTCTTACCTACTGCTACTTAAAGTTACTTCCATTGGGTGTTTCTTTCCTGCTGCCATGTAAAGGGATTAAAAATAGCATTGTAGATGGACTGGTGTTAGGGGGAAATTTTCCTGTACACCATTGTGGGTTATGTCTTTGAAGCTCACACCGAACTCCTTAAGTTCCATTTTAAATGTCACTTTATCACATCCCTTTCACGTGGGTGAGTTAAAAGTCCCCAGCTAGGGAATGGGAGATAATTGCCAATCACACCGTAAAAGTGTCAATTGCATATTAAATGTGGCACTCAGGAATCTGGTAAATGTGTCAGAGACAAAATATAAAATAAAATAATATTCCTTGCATGTCCTCCCCCTATACATTTCAGCAGAGGTCTGTTAGTGGCCATATCAACAAATTGTACTGCAGAAATCAAGAATGCTTCTTTTGGTACTTTTAAGTGGGGAATGGAGGGTCAGTGGGGGAGAAAATATAGGCTTTGGGCAAGAGGGATCCAGGTTCCGATTCCCAGCTCTGTAACACTGAACAAATAAATATTCATCCCTTAGAGCCTCAGTCTTCTCATCTACAGAATGTGAGCATGACAGTGATCTTGCCAGGCATGAAGACCAAATAGGCAGCACTCATAAAGCCACCTGGCTCAGTGCCTGGAACATTATAGCCACTCACTAAGGCATCCTGCTGGCACACTGCCTACCACACTGTGTGAATGCCATTCTTTTTTTTTTTTTTTTTTTTTTGAGACAGAGTATTGCTCTGTCACCCAGGCTAGAGTGCAGTGGCATTATCACAGCTCACTGAACTCAAACTCCTGGGCTCAAGTGATTCTCCTGCCTCAGCCTCCTGAGTAGCTGAGACTACCAGCACATGCCACCATGCCCAGCTAGTTTTTCTACTTTTTATAGCGATGGGGTCTTGCTCTTGCTCAGGCTGGTCTTGAACTCCTGGCCTCAGGCAATCCTCCCACCTCAGCCTCCCAGCGTGCTAGGATTACAGGTGTGAGCCATTGTGCCCAGCCTCTCTTCTTAGTTAATTATAGATTTGACTGTACAGACGTTTTCAAAGTTCAGTCTTGTTTCTTTCATACAGTCATTTGAACTATCTATTGGGTGTTTCCAAGACAATACTTAGAACACACCTGGATTATGGGAAAATGTCCTGAGTGATTGTTCAAAGGGACCCACTCAGAGGCAAATGATGAAGCTGGTGAGAATTCCGGGGTCTGCTTAAGAATCACCTGGGCACTTGCTAAATCTGGGCAGATTCTAGGGCCCGATCCTAGAGAATCTTATTTAATAGGTTTGAAGAGGGGATCCCAAAATTTGCATGATCAAGGTATTCCTCGGGTTATTATAATGTAGAGGCCTTTTGGACCACACTTCAAGAAATACTGCCAGAAACATGTCAACAGAAGAACCACTGAGGACCCGGCTTTGACAGCTGGGAAAGGGCCACTCATGGGAGACAACAGCAGCCTTCTAGTCACTAAAGAGCTATGACATGGACAAGGATGTGATTTGTTCTGGAGCCCCAAAGATTGAAACAGAACCCAATGGATAGAAATTCCAGGAAGCAAAGTTCCACTTAATATAGGCAAGTGTTTTTCTAAGAATGTAAAGGACATTGGAAATCAAGAAGGAGCAAGGGAGGAAGTGGGGAGGAATAAAAACTTACCTCTCGGGTACACTGAACACTGTTTGGGTGATGAACACACTAAAAGACCTGACTTAAGCATTATAAAAGGTATCCATGTAACCAAAACATTTGCACCCGCTTAATATTTTGAAATAAAAAAAGCTATCCAAGTGTGAAATATACTGCCTCCAGGGGTAGCGAACTCTCTAATCCAGGAGGAATTCAAGTTTGTCTGAGTGGCCTCTGAGAATTTTACACAGAGGAAATTAACTCATGCTCTTAGCCCCTGTGGCACTGAAGCAGTTTTATGGTAATTGTTTACCTATAGGTCCGCTGCATTCACTCTCACAGGTGTTCGTTACCCATTTACTGGCTGCCTGATTCTGTGAGGACGTAAACCTAGCTGAGAGTGTGACCTTAGCACAAGCTATTGTTGGGAAAGAAGAAATTGGGTTTTGCTTTCGATATGAAAAGAGGTAGTTGGCGTATCTGCCAATGAGAAAAGAGGGAGGGATTATCCATTGGAAGGAAGAGATAATGGATAAACTGGTTCTGCTTTGAGAAGGATGATTCTTTCACATCAGCATCCAACAGATTAAGTGAAGCTTTCATTTTCTTTCAAATAGATATCCATTTTTCTACTTTTCTCTTCAGAACTGTGAAATTCTAGTTGTCTCTTAGAAATAAAATGGATTGCTAAACACTTATCTGTCTTAGCTCCACATGCATCTCTCCTGCTCCTGTGAGATTTGTGGCCACCATTAATGTATGTAAGATGTTCCCCTTTTGATTTTCATTTGACACACTCACTACAGACTTTTATGAGGAACGTTATTTTGTGGACACTGAGTAGCCTACTTCCTTCTGGATTTCAAACTAATAGCACCAAATTCTAGAGTCTAAACTCAGTGTCTGCTCTAAAGCTAGAAGCTTTCTATTCGTACCAAGATGGCACATTGGATGTTTTTAGAGTTGGGGCATCCAGGTGACGTTTTGTTAAATCGTACATGGGCCAATTATTTGACCTACAGAATTTTGTATAACAATTAGGTGACTTTAGGAACCTTGTTATACCACATGTGCAACTTTATGTGAAATTGTGGCTTGGTTTGATTGTTCTTTGTCAGACCTCTTCTTCTTCTCCCCCTAATTCCTTGACTGGCACTATTTATTTGGCATTTTTAAAAATTTCCTCTTTTCGACACAAAGATCCATCCACAATAAAAGTCATAAAGATACCTTGATCTGAGTTTCTTAAAACCCTAGTACAGAAGACGACTGTGGAAGGCTGACTTTTGAAAGCTGCCATCAGCAGCAGCTTTTGCTGAATAGTGCTGTATGTGTTTAATAACAAGGTTTCCTTTTTTTGTCAACTATTTCTTGGGGAACTATTCACTGTGCTGCTGAGGTTACAGAAAAATATCATTTTTCTGTCACTGTTGGTGTACTTCAGGGCCCACTTTTAAATGGATGTCCTTTTGAAACTTAGGTGGTTATCTACATCAGAAAAACACCTTATCCTGGGCCCCGTTGAGTGACTTGGACCAAATAATGCAATTTAGATGGGGAAATGGTATGTATTACGTTTTATAAGAGCGATAGTCCAATAATAACCATCTGACCCTTGTGATCCTATGTTTTCAATTTTCCTGTTAAAGAATGCAACAAGCAATGCTGCACAAGCATATTTTTCTGTCAAGTGTTTGCTGATTTGTGAGTCGCTGGGCAGATTTTCCATCTTCAGTGTTACAAGATGCAGACATCAAATGCTTACTTTTCTCTTAGAGCAACTTCTCATGTAATTGTCTCATGGCATATGCTAAATGAAAAAGAGTTCCTTATGTATGAGTGCAGAGAAATAGGGGCATGATTTTAACCTTGGTTCTAGGTTTTTAGTTTTTTCCCTAGGTTTTTTTTTGTTGTTGTTTGTTTGTTTGATCTTTTTGACTTGGATATGAACTCAGTGTTTGCTAATTAAAAGAATAAACATAGCAGCCCATTGCCAACACCAAAATACATTTACTGAGTGTCTGCCTTGTGCATAGTCCTTTGCTAGGCTCTGTTCTGGGACAAGTTATGCAACATATACTACTTAGAAGACTGCTTAATAAATAAGCAGTTTGTGACTCCCTGGTGGGAGGTAGGTGGTGATATTCAGTGTATTTTCCCAACTGCCACCTGGAACATCAGCTTGAGAATGTCTATGCAGGAAGATGATTCATTTAAAAAATCATTTGTAGGAAATCCTCTGGATCTTTTTATAATTCCCTGGCCTCCAGGGAAAGAAGTCCAGATAACTCGGGTGTTACCTGGTTTGGTACAAATGTCAGACTGAATCCTAATCTCAATTCCTACCTTCCTTTCTTTTTCTCTTTTTTTTTTTTTTCTAAATCAAAGAATAGTTTCACATTAGCATGGTTGTTGCATTATTTATCTATTGCTGCGTAACAAGTTACCCCCAAACTCAGCAGCTTAAAACAAACATCTATTTATCTCATGGTTTCTGGGGGGCAAGAATTCAGGAGTGGCTTAGCTGTGTGGTTCAGGCTCAGGGTCTCTCAGGAGGTGGTGGCTAGGAGGTCAGCAGGGCTGCAGTGATCTGAAGGCACACTCCCATGGATGGCTCTTGGCAGGAGGCCTCAGTTCCTGTCCATGTGAGGCTCTCCACATGGCTGCCTGAGTGTCCGGCGGCTGGTTTTCCCCAGAGCAAGTGATGGGAGAGAGAGAGAGAGAGAGAGAGAGAGAGAGGAAGAGATATCAGACAGAAAACCACAGTGACTTTTATGAATTAGCCTCCAATGCCACACACCTGTCACTTTCCTTTTATTCTATTTGTTAGAAGTGAGTCACTGAGGCCAGCCCACATTCAAGAGGAGGAGAATGAGACTCCACCTCTTGAAGGGAGGAATATCCGAGAATTTCAGAGCACACATTGAAACCACCACATTTTCATGTGTCATTTAAAGTTTCCAAACATGGTTTCTTCAAGAGTTCTCAATGGCAGCAGTGTCTTTTCTTTCTCACTCAGGTGCAAGTGTCTCTTGCTCTAGAAGAACTCTGGTACATGACTGGCCTTTAGCATAAGTCCCTGCTTCCAACTGCTATCCTATTGCATTCTGGGAAGAATTTGTGTTACTCAGCAGAGAAATGATAATGTGCTGAGACATTTTGCTGTACTCAGAGCACTTCTCTGTGGTTTCAAGACTCCTCAGTACCATATTTTCACTATCACGAGGGTGGCATCACTGACAGGCAAGTATAGGTGTGCTGACATTTATCTTGTGAACATTGGAGAGAGAGGGGTGCTTCTCTCTAAATTTGTAGTTCTCTTTGGTAAGACATATTTAAACAAATCACATGTTCATAAATAAAGTTTAGGAAAGAGCATCAGAATATACTGGAGAAGTTGGGATAATAATAAGGCCACTTATTTATATTTCTCTCTCGAGAAACTCTAAGCATTTTTAAGATATTGGAAACTACAAACCTTTCTGGAGGTTCATTGTTAAAATCTTTTAGATTAATCTTTAAAGTAAAATTGACCTTTTTGGTACACAGATCTATGAATGATAACATGTGTATGGATTCTTCTAACCACCACCACAATCAAGATACAAAACAGTTTCATTACTCCAAAAGACTCTCTCTTGCTATCCCTTTATAGTCATACTTTCCCCCGTCCCAATCCCATTTCAACCTCTGATCTTCTCTTCATCACCATAATTTTGTCTTTTTGAGAGTGCCACAACAATGGATTTTTTTAGTAGGTAATTTTTTGATACTAGCTTCTTTCATTCAGCATGATGCTTTTGAGACTCATTCAAGGTGCTGTGAATATCAATAGCATATTCCTTTTAATTGCTAAGCAGTATGCTGTTGTATGGATATACCACAGTTTGTTTATTCATCTGCTAAGGACATTTAAGTTGTTCCAGTTTCTGGCAATTATGAATAGAATCACTATAACACATTCACGTAGAAGTGTTTGAGTGACCATAAATTTTCATTTCTCTATGGTAAACACATAGAAGAGGGATTTGTAGGTCATATGGCAATTGATGTATAATTGAGAAGAAATTGTCAAACTATTTTCTAGAGTGGCTATACCATTTTGCATTCCTACCAGCAATGAATGAAAGTTCAAGTTGCTTCATGTGATTACCAGCACTTAGAATTGTCAGAATGTTTACCTTAGTCATTCTGTTTAGTATTCTGTGTCTATACAAGTCTTTTGTTTAGATTTAAATGGGATTTTTTTTACTGCTGAGTTTTGTGAGTTGTGCTTTTATTGTTACACCTAATAACTCTTTGCCTAAATCCAGGTCATGAATATTTTCTTCTACGCTTTCTCCTAAAAGTTTTTTTAATTTTACACTTTACATTTAGAGCTATGATTCATTTTTTAAAATTTTTGCATAGTGTGTGAGGTTTAGATTGGGAATTATTTATGTATTTATTTATTTTTGCATATGGATGTCCAATTGGTCCCACACCATTTTTTGAAAAGACTACCCTTCCCCATTGAATTGCCTGTAAACTTACTTAAAAAATCAACAGTTAGTGACCCTGCTCTTATAAAAAGAAGAAAAAAAAAGAAAAAAAAATCAACTGGTCATATTTATGTTTGTCTATTTTTGGACTCTATTCTGTTGAGTTGAGATTTTTCTGGTTCTTCATAAGCTGAGTAATATTGTATTAGATGTTAAACATTTTGAACATTGTGTTATGAGATTCATAGGTTTTTATTTAAATCCTATGAAAAATGTTGATGGTTTCATTTCAGCAGACATTTAAACTAGTTAGGTTCAGATCACAAGTTCTGATCAGCTGCCTCCTTAGGATTGTGATTTCAATATCAAGTCCATTTTCAAAGACTTCATAGTGCTATTCAGATCATTGTGTACTACCCAGTGACCAGTCGAGGACTAGGGTGGGTGACTCTGGTGTGTTTAGAGTGAGAGTTATATATGAATCACTTTGGGGTAAGTCAGGAATCCATGAATAAGTTCATGGGTTCACTTCCTCAATCTTCTTCTTCTGCATGATCTCCTCAGTACTTTCTGGATCTCTGTGTCTCCCTTTTTCCATCTTCCATTCAGAAACATAGAGCTTTACTTATCCCACTCTGATGCACATTTCCCATGACTGCACCCTGGTCCAGGGCCATCCAGCAGAAAGAGACAGAAAAGAACAACAACAAAAATCACTAAGCAGGGTTTGCCCCTCACACTCTTGGAGACTGCAGCTTCTTTGATCAGAGAAGAAACTTCTTCTTCCTCAGAGGTTTAGGGGCCTGTGGATCACCATAGCCTGTACACAAGAGAATGGAGAAAAGAGAAAAGAGAAAAAAATAATGAAACAAAACTGTTCCCCCACTTTGTCTAACCCTCAGGACTCCTCTTTCCCACTCTTCATGATGGAACTGGAGAGCTCCTCTTGGAGTGCACTCTGTGTCTTGTACCCATTTCTGAATTTTGGGCTTCCTTGAATTGGGGTAGGGGATACTGGAGAAAAAAATGGTAACTCATTCCCATTCTCTGAGGCAGCCAAAATGGTCCTCCAATTTCAAGGAGAGGGAAAACAGACTCTGTCTGATGTCATGGCTCTGGGACCTAAATATTAAGTCTTTTTTGGAAAAAATAATCTGCTCTGACTAATTAACTGATCAAGGATTTCAAGATAGTGATATTTAAATAGCATTTTATAATGCACACTTGCTGGAGTATTTCTATAAAGTAAAACCTCTCATCTGTGGTTAACCAGTGGTACAGATTATATAGAAAAGGCAAGATCAACATATGAATCTTTCCCTTTATGTACTAATTTTCAAAATAATGAATTAGCTTACCAATATCCTCAATGCTGACCTACTAGAGTCTTTATTTTTTTAAGAATCACCATTAACTCATGAGTTTAAACATATTTGATCTGTTTAGACTATTGCAACTGTTAACCTTATTAATGTTCAAATGGAGTACAGATATTTTTTATTATCATTTGGCCACCTAGGCCGAACCATGACTTAGGCCAAGTCACTTCCCCAGATCATAGAGATAACAGGGGACAATGCATGACTAAGATGCCCAGCAGACTGATCTTTTCCTTAAGGGCATACTGCCATTACTGGCCAGCAAGTGCTCAGGAGGTAAGTACAACAGCATCCATCCTTTCATTTCTCAGTTATTCATTCACCCATTGAACCACCATTTATCGAACACCTACAGCGGCTGTGTGCCAGCCACTGTACTAGAAACAAAGATCTCAATAGCAAATAGAAACAGGCATAGATGCCCTACTGTCTTGGAGATTATTTTAAAGTCAGAAAGAGAAAGAGATAGACATTGGTTAAATAATTGGGAAATATGCATAAAATTGTAATGTGACAGGAATGAAAAAAACAACTTTGAAGAAAGGTATGAGAGTGATCAGGGGGTTGATCCCTTCTGGAAGGCCTGGGAAGGCCTCCCTTAGAGAAAGTAATTTATCTGAGATGTCCAGGAGAGGAAGAGGCTGATCAGGCAAGAGTGGGGAGAAGGATGCAGGTACACGAATGGGCATATGGGATCTTGAATATTTTTATATTATTCCCTCCCCCTGCTGGCCCTGTTTATATATTATGATCTGGCCCCATGCCAGATGCAATCCTCCAAAGCCTAGAGGGGAAAAACGTATATTTTGAAACCTTCTACTGCTGTCTACAAATTTTTTTCCTCTCTTTTTCATTTTCCTTCTCCAACAAATGACACTAACCTTTTCAGGTCACCAGGTCGAGTACACAAAATAGGCCATTTGTACAAATAAATAAACAGATTCTCCATTCACCCCCTCCTCTCAATAAAGAAAAGCCCATCGAGGTCTTCTAAAGATTCCTTATGTTGTTCCTCATTTTTCCTTGGGACACTGTTGAACTTCCTTTAAAAAGAGTCCAGGAGCACTTAATTATCTGCAGAACAAGTTGAAACATGTCTCCAAGCTTAGTTTTGATTGTAGCTGAGCCCAGTAACACTAAGGCCCCGTGGGACTTGCTTAGTCTGTTTGAATTTGCATTGGTGACTCCTGGTAACCAGGCATTGAGGCAAAGGAAGAAAAGGCTTGGATGTTGGCTAAATAAACTGGCTGTTTACCTGGAAACTGTTCCCTTAGCGGTGAACCTGGCCTTTTCAGAGAGGGGAGAGGCTTGGCACAGAGAGAGAGAGAGAGAGAGAGAGAGAATGAGCAATGAGCACAGTGGCCTTCTACCTTAAATTAAGAGGCTCCCAAGGCACTGAAGACATCCTAGATAAGTTGCTCAGAACAGTGAGGAACATTCTGGGACAGCTATGAGGTCAGGACTTCAGTCTTTTCATTTTGTTCCTTCTATCCCAGGCTTGTCCTTTTGTAGCTGCATGCAGGTGCAAGGGTCCCACCTGGGCCCAATGAGAATGCACTCTTAATCTGAGGGGCGAGTAGCCATTCTGTGGACGCTCAGTGCTACTGCAGGAGAAGAGCTGTATTGGGAGCAGAGCCCTCTGGCTCAAGGACCCTCCTAGGCACTGTTGGTCACACACTAGCAATCACCAGAAAAGCCATCACTGGTTTGCTATCCTAGGTCATTATGTCACAAGGACCTAGAAACACCCATGAGTCTTGGCCAGAAAATGGGTCAGAGTTACAATTTCAAGGAAAAAAAATTTCACTGGTGACTCTTTCCAAATTCAAACCAGCTAAAGCCAAAGAGGATCTTATTGCTTTTACAATCGAATAATCCCTGGGTAGACATGGTTTCAAGCATACCGTGATTCAACGGATGTCAGGGGCCCTTGATGTCTTTCCAAAGCTGTAGAAGATTAGAGTATTGTTAAAAAAAGAAGAAAGAATGGTATTAGGTTGTCACAAAATAATACATGTCCATTCCAGTTAGTTTAACATACATAGCATGTCTGGGTGGGATTATTTTTTTGTTCTTTCTCCCCCTTGCTGGAGCCTGGTACTTCCCATGGATAAAGCAATGGGAAGGAATGTTTGCAAGGAAAATCCAGAAACGGACGGCAATCACGTGGTATATGAGGTACAGTAACAGGAAGTTAACCTTTTCAGGGCAAGATATCAAACTGTTTCTTTCAAATAATCCATCTGGAGCTACTATAATGGCTTCTCCACCCACTATCCCTTCTTCCATCCTCGTGATTTGAAGCTTCTCTCTTCTTAGGAAGAGAGTGGAGTGGAAGAGAGAATGACTGCCAACCCACAAAGAGGAGGTGGTATGAGAGTGGCGGAAAAGACGGAGTTGAAAGGAAAGAGGGGGGTTTTGAGATGGGAAGAGAAGGTGAGGGAGAGGGTCTGTCGCTAAGGTGCTAGTCCTGTGGGCATGCCCTGTGAATCTTTAGAGGCCAGCCCTGCAGCCCAAACCTTACCATTCTTTGGACTCAGTAGAAGTAAAGAATTTGTCACATCTTCCTTGGGGTTCTGGCGTGTATGTGAGTGCACACATGCATACATGTGTGGGCACACGCCAGGTTGAAGGAGGGAAGTGCCAGCAGGTGCCTGGACCCCCATCATGGAAGTGGGGCTGGTGAGCACAGCCCACTCAGGGGTGGGGAATCTGTAGCCTTCTGATTTCAAGATTATTCTTTTTTAAGCACCAAAGGAAGCAAGAAAAGCTTCATCTTTCTCTGCTGCACCCCTTTTAATAAAAGGATGTGTTCTGTAAAATTTGGATTCAGTCAAAAGGCCACACATAAGGACCTAGAAGGCATTACAAATTTTGTAAATAATTGCCTTATTCTCTCTTCTCCAAGATCAGTTTCCTCTTCAATCTTTCAGTAGCCAACTTCTGAAGGGTTGATGTCTCTATAGAAAGGCCTTTGCACTTCAGTGGTTAGGCACGTGCCCTGGGGTCAGACGGACCTGGGCTGGAGTTCCTTTTTCACCTCCTGTTACCCAGGGGACCTCATGCAAGTGTGTTATTTTTTCCCACACATAGTAAGCTGTCAATAATTGCGAGACACAATCATAATGCAGATTCCCATATCTTTACTGAGTTTGACTCAGTGAGATTTTGGGACATGATTTTGAGAGTCAAATTGAAAAAAAAAACTTACTGAAATTATGACTTAAACATTTGGGGTGAGAGTCCCAGCTTTGCTAGTATCTGGGCATGAGACCACAGGGGCCACTGGGCTGGGCTCCGGTTTCTGTATCTTGGGCAGGTGTTTGTATGACTGCTGCCCCCATCTCACAGGACTATGTTACACCTTGGCTTGGGTCTTGCTTTGTAAATTGGAGGGGCAGGAGGTCAGGGGACAGGATGTGGCGGGAGGGGGACATGGCTCCTGCTACCAGCTGTTGAGAGCAACACTGTCTCCCCCTTTCCTTGGGCTGCTGGGGCCTTTCCTCTAAGCACAACTCAGAGGTTTATGCAAGAAAATCTATTTAAATTCATCTGTTCTGATTCCAAGTAGTGAAAGATCATTTTATGTTCTCCGAGCTGAGAGGGAAGAAAAACTTCGTATATTGTTTCCTTGTGATGTATGGAGGCATGAGCTGGCTTCTATAACTCTAGAAATGACGACAAGGGATCCATAAAGATGAGGCGAATCCCCATGCAACAGTTCCAGTACCTTAAAGGAATGTTATTTAATACCCATTCAGGGAAGTGTGGCAGCATTTAAAGACTTTGTTTAATCCCTTCATCACCGTTGGAAAATGAGCAAGCTCCATCTGGCTAAGTGGAGACCCAGGTCATCTTCCGGCTCCATCAGACTGGGGCTCAGGTATCCCAGGTTGTCTGGGCTACGTCCACAGCTATTTTGTGCACTTTTATAGAGCGACTGAGTCTGTTTAATCTACCTTTAAAGTTCTCTCAGCTTAAAGCCAGCTTCTTACAAAACATGTTCTGATTTAATTCAACCCTGTTCAATTCAAATTCATTCAATTAAAGGAATATTGGTTGAGCAACTAGTTGGTGCCATGCTAGGCCTGCAGGGAATAGAAAGATAAACTGGACCAGGCCTCTGACCCCCCAAAGCTAAGTGGATGTTCAGCAGTTGCTACCTAAAGCTCCATAAACCAGAGGATTAAGGCAGGATTGAAACTTATACACAGCTCTCTCTCTGACCAGACTCGGCCAATTCTTTTCCAGTTTATATTTTTTTATCTTCATCTCCTTGCTTTACCTAACAACTAGCACATTCATTTATTCAGCAGATATTAATTAAGGACCTATTTATGCCAGGCAGAGAGGCAGTGTGGGGAGAACAGCTAATTGCTCTCATTTGTTTGCGCAGCATAGCTTGATGGTACCAAGAATCCGAGCTAGAGAGCCAGATGGCAGGGCTGTCAACAAGGGCACATCAGCAGCCTCTCTAAGCTCCAGTTCTTCATGGGAACATGGAGATAGCAATAATATTGACCTCACATAGTGGTGAGGACTAGAGCAGCTAATGTATGCAGAAGGTTCGGGACCTTTCCCAGCACGTAGTAGGTACACAACATCTGCTCTCTATCATCCTCATTATTGCCTACTTGAGAATAGAAATACAGGTCAGACACAGTTGCATTTTATGGGAGACAAATAGCCAACGCCTGATAACAAATGTTATGTGCCAATAATTAATATAAAGTACTAGTAAAAAGACTTAAGTATTCAGTACTCTCCCCCATGCCTCCGTCCGTAAGGAAGACCAGATACGGTGAGCTGCGATGTTATCTCTTGCAGCACAAACCTGAGCCCGGTAAATGGGGGATTGTGAAAGAGGCAAGAGGCCAAGCAGATCCACCTTAGAAGGAGCTGAGTCGGAGTCACGTGGAGAAAGAGCAGTGGGGTTTCTGCACGTCTGCTTTGGGCAAGAATGTGGGAGACACCAGGAAGAGCGAGAGGACAGGGACTGCTATTGCCTTCTGGAAATTCTCAATAATTTTCGATCAGGGGGCTCTGCATTTTCATTTTGCATTGTGCTCCACAGAGTATGTAGCTTGTCCTCCTTAAGGAAAGATTTGGGTAAGTTTCGCTGTGTGAAATGAATATAATCCCCTTTTAGTGTTTTCTTGAGCTTTAAAGAGCTTTCAGTTATTCGGGGGGTTATTCCACTGTGGATCCTTTGACTAAAACTCGGGACAGGGCTTGGTCACCGAGTTGTTCAGCTCTGCCCAGACAGCGTGGCGGAAGAGCAGCTCTTGCTGCATTCTGGCCGGGGGAGCCCCCTGCACCCCGCTCCCAGCCCAGTTCATTTGCAGCGTGGACGGAAAACCTGCAGGCAACCACCAGGGTGTGCTCCCTCCGCCGGCCTCTGAGGGGACCCAGCACAACACTGTCACCCCCGTTCCATTTTTCCGGCAAAGTGTTCCACGCTGAGAGCAAAGGCGCGAGGTGCTCCTCCCGGGCGAAGATGAAGGAAGCAGAGCTCCTTGACACGTGTGTAGGACGGGAGAATGTCTCACTAAAGCAGTTCAAACTTGGGCAGAGACACACTTCCGCTTCTGGCTGGATTCTGTGCGGAGCCCCTTTGTTCTCGCCGCTCACATTTCGGCAGAAAGTCACCGCGCAGAGAGAGCACGAAGTGCTGCGAGTTCAGCCCATTATCAAACGGTTTCAAGGGTCATTTTGATCTTGTCGGGATCAGCGGGCTTCCTTTCAGCAGCCTAAAAAGGCTGACGGAAACAATAAATGGACAATTTTGAAAGTCTTTGTTAGAGTTATACTTTGGGGGCAAACTCGGCCATAAATACCCGTTTCTAGCCCCCTCACCATTTACCGATCCACCCCCGTCTCTGAACTCCGCGTGGCCATCAGCTTATCTGGCCGGCCTCGTGTCAGCAGGTGATTTGCGGCCGCTCCTGTACCTGCTCCGCGACGCTCGCGCGACAAAGAGCCAGATGTGATGTGCACCTCGGAGCGCGCATCCGTCTCTAATTTAGTGCCTACGTATCTGTAACAGCCGTATTGAACCGAGGCTGAGAAAAATCACCCTTGCCACCCTCTGTTTTTACGGAGTCTTAGATAGGTCTGAGGATTACTCCATTGATCACTAGTCAGCAGTGATTACCTCTCACCCTCCTCTGCCTCGTCAATAAATGGCACCAAATATCAATCCCAGGAGACACATTCAAAACAGAGGTGTCTAGAGCTGTGAAGAGAATTATAAATGAAGTGCAATTTAAAGGAAAGCATTCAAACCCCAGAGACACATTATAGGATATGCCGCACCCTAGAAAGGATTTAGACTTTAAGGGTATTAACATTTCTTTTATAACAGATTGTTCCACTCCCGGAAATTACAATTACTGTCATTTTTTGATACTGACATGCAAATTACATATATTTTCTTCAGATGTGGTGTTTGAACTAAGTAGTGAAATAAGGTAGCAAGTAATTCTAAATGAGTTTCAAAGAATGGGTTGACTTAACTTTCTAGATCTGTATGTCTTTATAAAAAGTTTCTTGGTGACTTGTTGAAAGGCCCCAACTCTAGAGCTAAGCCAGTTGATTGTGCTGGAAATCCCATCAACCCCCTAACAAAGAGATCAATTTGGCATAAAGAACTGGGAGTCAAGAGTACTTTATAAAACAGTTTAAAATCTATGCTGTAAGTATTATAGTAAAGTCTTACTATAATACAGATGTCAAATTAAAGCGAGAGACATGGGAAATCCATGCAAGGCAGATGTCTCTTATTTGAACTAAAGAGAATGATGCAAGCCAGCATTTCTGTATTCAGTAGAATGCTTGCTTCATAAGGTTTTTATAGGCATTGTGTCAAAAATAAATAAAAAGAGCTCTGTTGGTAAGATAAGATACACAAGAGTCTTTGTGCTGACCAAAGTCAAAAGAATTATCTTATTGTAAGAATTCTCAATGCATTTCCAATTTGCTAAACTGCCTTGTGAATATCTAAGAGTGGAGGGAGAACACAGGACAGAACACTTCTCAAACTTGATGGACCTTGGGAAAATTTTCTGGGGAATTCAAGGGATTAAAGTTCTGGAACCTACTTTGGGAAAGTCTTGTCTTGGTTCAGGAGGGCATGGGTAGGATAGTGAATGGGACGACGTGGGACCTATGTTTTTGTAGAAGCACCCAGTGGTTAGGGCCCTATAACTATCTGGGCTGGTGTTTAGAGGAATCATTATTTTCTCCTTTTCTCATGGGGCTTTTTTTGGAAGATCAGAGAACAGTTCACAGTGATGAGACAGGAGGCAGCATAGGCTACAGTTCTAAAACATCAGGTTAATTTGCTTGTGCATAAGGGATCTTTGAAGTTTCATTTTCCCTTGAGGGGTGAGGATCAGAGAACAAATGGTGAGTATGCTTACACACTGTGAAAAGAAAGTCCAATTAAGAACCATGGGGTGTCCCCCAAATGCCTCACTTTGAGTGTGGGTGTTCTAATGTCAACAAACTTTGCATCTGCTGGGATTTAATGGGATGAAAGTCCTCTGGGACCCAGGAAGGCCTGATGGTGCCTGGCTAGTCACCCTCCCACGTCCCTCCTGGGTGAGGTTCTGGAATGTGTCACAGACCTAAGGAGTAGGAATGTGCTTGAAGCTATCCCTTGGTTCACAGCTGCTTGAATGTTGGGCTCTAGTACTAATAACAGCTTGAGACCTGGGTGGGCCTACTGTTTCTCTTTCCTCCATGGACCTAGATCCCAGTGCCTACCACTGTTCAGCCCTGCAGAAGGAGGAGGGTGGGGAAGGAGGGCAGCGAGATAGCTGGAGAGAAGCCCTGGCTTGGTGCACTCCCCAGCTTCAGCCTGGAGCACGGTGAACAAGGTGGAGGAGCCGGAGAGAAGGCTGAGAGGCAAGCATGGAGTCTGCAAGGCAGAGGCCCTACACATAAGCCCCAGATAGTCTGATGTAGTAACCAAGAGGCAGATGAGCCTTGGATGACAAAGCTAGAGAAACACAAGAATAAGCAGGTTAGGCCCTGGGCTCAACTGATTGATTGGATGATGTGCTGAGCCCTGACTCCACCCCTGGCTTCCCCTTTTGAATGCAAACATTCAAAGCCCTAGTAAAAGCCAAGACACATCCCCACAGGAACCCATAACATCACACTGACCACCAGGTCCCCTCTGTCCGGAGAGAGGGCCTCTGGACCATAAAAGCATCCTGCCCCAGGACCAATCCTGGGTGATAAAAGGAGATAGGGTTGGGTCCACTGCCTCCTTCTTTGCCTACTGAACAAACTCACTTACATATGCCTCTCTGCCTTTGAAGGAGTGGAGTGTGCAATTTGATTGACCAGTAAATGGGTAAGAAATGATTAGAATAAGCCATTTGTCTCACTCCTTTCTGTGGGTACTTTGGGAACCAGCTGGAAGAGCTGGTTTTCTACTTCTGAGCTGGTTTAGTCCTGATTGTGGCCCTGGAATCCTAGACTCTGTACTGAGTAATATTCTGTAAGGTCAGCTGACCTATTACTCTCAGACACATTGGGACTGCCTCAGAGGTACAAAGCTCTTCTATCTTTCCAAACTTCTTTCCCTATTAAGATATGTTTCCTTACATGTAACCTCATTCTCTTATACTGCTCTTTGTATAAAAAACAGCTGGATATTGTCTGTGGGAAAGTCTTCTGTATGCTTAAAGATTCTTGGTCTTACTTTCTCTAAGCTGAAAAATTTAGTATTCTTAACCTTTTTTTTTTTTTACAAGTCTTCCTTTTCTTCTTTTTCACCATATTTGTGAGTTTCATTAAGTTTGTTAATCATTAGAATCACTGGGAAACCTTTCTAAACAGACCAAATTGCACATCCATCTCCAGACTTCCTGCAAAAGAATTACAGTGGCAGAGGCAGTTTGGAGCCCAGCCAGGAATGCCCAATTTTAAACATGACAAATAAATTATTGGAATCTTTTTGAAACCCAACTTATAGTTCTCCCTTTTTCAAGGAATGGCACCTGTTTTTCAGAGGGGTCCCTGGTGTCTAGGTTGGCTCTAGCATTATGGATGGAGGATGCCTGGTCCAAAGGAGGACAAATTGAATCTTTTCTCCAGAATTTGGAAATGGAACTTATTGGCAACAGGTCAATCTCTGAGGGTGACTAAAAGTATGACATGAAAAAAATAGAGACACCAAATTATGAGAAGATAGAAAAGCCAAGAAAGACGGTCTGCAGAGAGGAGGTAGAACGAAGCAGATGTTTTCTGAGAGATTCAAGAATAAATTAAGGTTAAATAAGATCATAAGGGTGGGGCCCTAATCTGATAAAATTGGAATTCTTATAAGAACAGGAAGGCAGGGACATCAGAGCTCTCTCTCTCTTCCCACCATGTGAGGACACAGTGAGAAGATGTATATCTGCAAGTCAGGAAGAGAGCTCTCACCAGAAACCAACCCTGACAATACCGTGATCTTGGACTTCTATCCTCTAGAATAGTGAGAAAATAAATTGGGTGGGTTTAAGCCACCTAATCTATGGTATTTTGTTATGACAGCTCGAGCAGACTAATACACCTGGCTAACGTGGATTCTCATTACCAATCACCAAAAGTAGCTTAATCAAATACAAAATTAACAGCTCTACCAGGAGAGGTGATAAGGTCACAGACAATGTCATCTGTCTGTTGACTCACCCTGGAACTCTTTATTTTGCTTTCCTGAGAGGGCACATTCCTCCTTGACTTCTAGAGAATCTTTTATTGACAACATCTAACTAGACAATTTTTGTACACTCTAAACTCAGGGTGTTGAATGGTCTGCCATGGAAAATCCTCCCAATTAAATTCTCCTTCTAGTAAGAAACAACAAGAACAACAAAAACTAGTATTTACTAACTGATGCATTCACCCAGAAACCTGTGAACCTGTGAAGTCAGTACTGTTATTGGCCCATTTTACATGTGAGGAAACTAAGGCATAGAGAGGGTAGATAACTTTCCTTAGGTCACAGAGCTCAAAAATGGTGGAGTCAAGACTTGAACCCAGGTGTGACTACAGAGCCCAAAATTTCAACCATGTTGCTACATTTGTGTTGAAACCCAAACTCAGTGGTTACAAGTAAAACTCAGTGGTTAAAAGCAAAACTCTCTTGATGCTACCTGAGAAGTAATATGCAAACACTCATATCTGCACCAAGAGAGGAGTCCAGTTGGGACTCTTCTGGAAAAAGCAAACAAGGTAGGGTAGATGGCCCTAGAAGTTTTTGTAGATGAGTCAGGACTTAAATTGAGCCCAGACAGTGGTGGGGATGAAGGGTGTTGTCATCTCAATATCCATTTCCCCCTTTGAAGAGATTTCTGATTTTATTCGGATATCCATCTCTTCTCTAAATTGACCATATGCTAGGCAAGGCTGACTTCACCCCTCCCCTGCTTTATTTTATTTTTCTAAGGGCAAACCCATCCCCCTTGCTGGTGATTGGGCATGTGACCCAGGTTGCATCAATAAAATACAAGCAGAAGTTTTCTGAGGGCTTATGGGACAGCTTTGTTTTAGTCTTACGGGAGAAATTTTAGAAGAGATTCTCTCTTCTGATTTGGATGTTACTATTACTGGATGTTACCAGATGTTAAGTGCTGCCATCAAAATGCTGCATAGGAAAAACCCACCAAATCTCAGAAGCATACAGCAAGAAGCATTTAGTTAGTTGATCTAGGCCTTGCTAGTTGCAGCAACTCAGTTCTCCTGACCTTGTTTGTGTTCAACAATGAGTCTGGGGAGTGAGCCAATCTAGCTTGGGTTCTATACTATCCCTTCTCACGACCAGAAGGCTAGACTACACACATTCTTCTCAAGGTGGTGAGAGAGGTTCAAAAGTGCCAGTGGAAATACACAAGCATATCTCAAGCCTAGTTTCTATCACATCTGCTAACAACTCATTGGCCAAAGAAATGCACGTGGCTACTAAGCTTAGTATCAAGCCCATCTGCTATGTAGTCATAGTAGATCACATGGCCAAGCTCATCAACAATGGAGTGGGAAAGTATACACCTCCCAGGGAGGAGGTGAATATTCTGAGCAATTACCTAATCTAGCACAGGGCTGTGCGTGGACATGAGGCCCAGAACCACAACAGCCCTCTCCCTCTCATCCCGAAGATGAAGCCAAACAGAGAGAAGAGGGCATCTGAGAGAACCCCGGGAAAACAGAGCTGGGACTACTGGATCAAATCAACCTGAAGTTCAACCCCACCTCTGGACTTTGAGTAGCACTGGCCAACTTCAACATTACTCGATGCTGAAACTCTCTCAGTTCAGAGAAAGTTCCTTGAATCATTTAAGACCAAAGGCCTAGAAGGTGCAAATAAACATAATGCATTGGGGAAAAACAATGCTGAGAGCCTAGGGGGAGAATTTTTTGTCCAAGTGTATTGTCCTTGGAAACCCAACCAAGGCTTCCTCTTATCACCCATTCACCTTGCATCAGATCTGTTTCCTCTTGATTTTGTGTAATTCGATTCATTCGCAGATGTTTGTTCTTCTGACCTTCCAGTTGGTATGGTAATGGCCTGGCTGGACTGTGGCATTTATTATTCACTGCAAGCTCTCATCAAGTTAGTAAGAATCATGTTTGCCTTCTTTCAAGCTATACAGGGCACTGAGCCATTGAGAAGGTGGCATGGTCTTGTACCCCTGCTGGGGTCGATGCTTGAAAATCTCCTGTTAAAATGCTACCATTTTCCTCTGCTCACACTGATTGAGGTGGCCCCTTCCTTTCCACAGAGCGCTTACTTCCTTGCTGTGGCAGGCAACATTGATTTCTATCCCCGCCCCATCATGTTACATTAATAACAGCACACAAATTGAGTGGGTGGTAGATCAAAGAATTTGCAAAAGTCACATTAAAAAAATACTGGGAAGGAGCAAAGGGAGATATCTTAGAATGAGAACCAATCATTTAAAATAATACTTATAAAGGCTTACTTTGTACTTATAACCCAACTAAAGAAGTTCTTGATACCCTCAAGGTTAAAAATATTGAGGAAGAACACAGCTAATATTTTGGGGGTACCTACTATGTGCCAAGCACTCTGTGGGCTCACCAGACACCTTACTCATTCAATCTTCACAATGACCCTGAGAAATAACTATGATTGTCTCCATTTTAGGGAGAAAATAAACTTTTCCAAGACCTCACAGCTGGTGAGTAGGGGGTTTAGGATGTGAATTTAGAACTTTCAAGTCCATTTTATTTATACTACATTATACTTCCTTGAATAGAAGAGACATTGCACAGTGGTTATGAGAGTAGACTTGCCTATAGGAAGAGTAAAATCTGGCCGTACCATCTGCTAGTTTTATGACTTTGGCCAAAGTGCTTAACCTTTCTGTGCCTTAGTTTCCTCCTTCATAAAATGGGGATAATCCTAATATCTATCTCATAGAGTAGTTCTCAGAACTAAATGAGATAAGGTACACAACACATGTAACACATGAGTGATCCATAGTAAACTCTCAAGTCATGGCTGTTATTTTTATCACAGAGTTAATGTCTAGTACAGCACTGTGCAATAGAACGTTCTGTGCTGGTGGAAATGGTCTATAACTGCATGGCCCAGCGCTGTGGCCTCTAGCCCCATGCACCTATTGAGCACTTAAACTGTGGCTAGCACAACTGAAGAACTGAATCTTTTATTTCATTTAATTTTTATTAATTACGGTGTAAACTTAAATAGCCACATGTGCCCAGTGACTACTGCATTAGACAGCTCAGGTCTAGTAGGTGCTGGATGCAATGTGTACAAAATAGAATAAGATTTGATTCGTATTCATGGGAAGCTTATAGTTTAATGGAGCAACAGACTGATGAGCACGTGATTAGTAGACGTGGTGATAAGTGTCACAGTGCAGCGATAGACACAGTGCTGTGGGAACTAATTCTGCCTGTGGATCAGGGAAAGCTCTTTAGAGGCAATGACACTTGAGTTAGGCCTTGAAGGGTAAGTAAAGATTCAACGCATTCATTTTTCAGGCATTTTGAGTGCCTTCTCTGGGCCAGGCACCAAGTTTAAGAGCACATGTGATTAAGTGTCAAATGAGTGGTAAAGGTAAGAGTTCTGAGGAGACACCCGTATTTGTTGGAATGTTCAGGAAGTTCTTATTAGAAAAGGCAGAGCTTGTACTGTTGCTCAAATCACAGATGGGATTTGGATGATACTGGGAGGTAAGGGAGGTCATTCCAGGTGAGGGGAACAGTGTGAGTAAAGAGGGAAGGCTGAGAAGAATGCCGGCCGTGTGACCAGGTCACTGAAGTAGAGAGTGTGACTTGGGGAGGAGCTACAACAAAATCCTGCTGCCTCGAAAGTCAAGTGGGGGAGGGCATAAAGCAGGCTTTGAGTGGCAGTTAGTGGAGTTTACCTGTGCACCACTGGAGACTTTGGACCACATGCTCCAAGTTGTCGAAAGTAGTCTGGCAAACGTGCTCGAAGTGCCTTTGAAAAACAGAGACAGAAGGTTCCTTTGTGAAGAGCTCTGCAGGCAGGCGATGTTGAATGTTTAAGCTCTTTCCTGGTATTCTGGCTGTCAGCACCCGTCCCCTTCCCAGAGCCCCCCTCCCCTCTCCCAGGGTCACTTCTCCATTAGCTGTATATTCCTAGTGGTCTCTCCAGTGTCTGGGCCACACTGCAAGAGGAACCAGACGCTGCCCCTGGACTCAAGCACCAGGTGTCAGGAGAGGTCAGTTGGAGGTCAGAGCATGGCTGTTGCAGTGTGGCAAGAGTGGGCAGTGCAGGGTCCATGTGTCTGGCCCAGACTGTGGCCCTGGCTGTCAAGTCACCTGTGGTTCTTGCCTGTTCTCAGAGTCTGAGCCTCCAGCCTCCTGGAAATGCCGATATACAGTCGATCCTTCGTTTAAACCGCGCGGGTCCACTTATATGTGAATTTTCTTCTGTCTCTGCCACCCCTGAAACAGCAAGACCAACCCCTCCTCTTCCTCCTCCTTCTTATGATTTTCTTAATAACATTTTCTTTTCTTTTCTCTAGCTTAATTTATTGTAAGAATACAGTATATATTTTCTATGACCATACCACCTTGAGCATGCCCGATCTTGTCTGATCTTGGAAGCTAAGCAGGGTCAGGCCTGGTTAGTACTTGGATGGGAGAATACAGTATATGATACACGTAACATGCAAACTATGTGTTAATTGACTGTTTATGTCATTGATAAGGCTTCTGGTCAACAGTAGGGTATTAGTAGTTAAGTTTTTAGGGAAGCCAGAGTTACACTCTATTTTTGACTGCACGGGGGGAGTCAGGGCTCCTAACCCTCATGTTGTTCAAGAGGCCTCTGTGATTCCATTAAATTTCCTTTCACTTGAGATCATCAGAGTTGGTTTTTGTTGCTTACAGGCAAGAACTCTGGCTAATACATTTGTCAATAATAAACCTGGAAGTGAAAGTGCTTGGTGGTGGCCCTAACTCTGCGCTGACTTGAAATCTTAGGAAAGTCCCCTCCCCCCGGGCCTCACTTTCATGTCTCTATAATGAGGGGCCCACACTAGTGATTTCTAAGGTAGTTTTGGGCAAACATTCAACCGTGGTTAGGCTCAGGGCCATGGTTTTATTGTCGTGCAGGGCAGTGGAAATGGGAGGGAAGAGTGCCTTCAAGAAATATTACACAAATGTTAAGACTTGGTGGCTGATCTCATGGAAAAGGCAAAGGAGAATGGGTAAAAGATGGCACTGAGTTTCATAACCTGGAGGAAAGGAGTATTTATTTTAAAATCATCCAAAAGCTACTCTTGCCATTCTGTTAGTTAATTATGGTCTCCATTTGACCAAAGAATCAAGGTTTTAAAATATCCATTTGCTCTCCCTTCTTTGTTATGCCCCTGTGAACAAGCTTAGTCCATAACTGTCTAAATCCATCAGTAGCTCATTAGTCATTAGAAGATTTGTAACTGGCTGGTAATGGAGTTGTTCCTGCCATCTGGACTTCAGAGCTGAAGGAAACGGTGATGAATCGTCCAGGCAGGGCTCTGAAAAGTGTCCTAATGGATGCAGCAAGTGATGGTCTGTTCCAGATGGACCTATCTGCTGCTTTTCTGTTCCTCATGCACAGCCCACCTTGGCTCAGCTGCTCTCCCCTCTTGCAAGGTTTTCTGGCAGTGGTGTGCTGGCTCCCCAGAAAAAAAGAACAAGAGAAAAGAAAGGAAGGGAGGGAGGGAAGGAAAGAAGGAAGGAAGGAAGGGAGGGAGGGAGGGAGGAAGGAAGGGGAAGACAGGCCTGAGTGCTTGCTAATTTCTACAGTGTAAATATTCCCATCACGGCTGATTTTGAGCTACCAGCATAGCACTACAGAATGTGAGCTGGGAGAGATGTGCACAGTCCATTCTTAAGAGCCATTTGTGCCATCTCCTGTGTGCACTGTTCTGGAAACATGCAGATGTCCCCTCGCCCTATCCATTCTACTCTCCTATAGCCAGAGGGCTGGTCCCAGCCCTCAGCCACACTGTCCCAGATTCTGTCTCTAGTCAGGCTTCCTCAGTCCCTCCCTCCATCTGCCAAAATAATCAGCATACACCACCTCCCTGCTCTATACTCCCCAGTAGCTCAGCTTTGTCACCCACAGCTCTCCACCACCCCCTTCACTCTTCCCTGGAGCTACCCAGGCCTCTCACCTTGATGCCCTGTTACAGCTCCAAGTCTTTGCCCACGTCTAACCTACTGCCTGGAATGCTGCTCCCAGGGCAACCAGCCCTGTTTTTTTGTCTGCCTGGTGAACTCCTACTCATTCCTTAGCCTTAGCTCAAGTGCCCTGTCCCCCATAGGTTTCTGACCCTCTGTCCTACTCAGATGGCATCGTTGGAAACCTTATCTGGGTTCCCTTGAGACCCTTCTCTCATGTTCTGTGGTATACATGACTGGTCTCCAGATCCTAAGATAGTGAGGTGGCCATGGGTCCAGGATTAATCAATCATTCGTTCTTCACATATGCATTCAACAAACATCTGGGAGTGCCTGGCGTGTGCCAAGCATCATGCTGGGTAGGACTGGGAGTAAAGTGGGGGGTAAGATGGACCCTCCTCTTCTCTGACAGAGCTCATCGTGTACTGGGGGATATGAGCATTGAACAATAGGAAAAAATAAAAACATATTGCAAATATGTTCTGTGAAGGATAAAAAAAAAAACACACGATAACATGAGAGAAATTTCCATGAATGAAAGGTTTTTAAGTTTTAAGGATGTAACTTCTTAAGGGGGCCTTACTCAGGGGGCTGAACACTGTGGTGTGAATCGTGTTGTGGGGCAGGAACTCTGTTTTGCCAGCTTGTAGATGACAACAAGAATCATGCAGTTCTTTCATTCAATTGATAAGGTGGGGGGAGATGGTTGAGCTCTGTTCTATATCTTTGTGTCTCTATTAATTAATTTTTTGGTTTCAAGTGACAGCAAATTCAAATAAAATAGACTTAAGGGGGAAAAAAGGAGGTGGGTGAATAGGCTAACATAATTAGAAAATCCATAGTTGCACTCCATGCCCAGATCTTGGTTTCCAATACCCTTCTGCAATAATAGGAACCAGGGCTTCTTGGAGAAATGGCTGCTTCTAGAGCTAGGGCAGAGAATATACAATAATGGGCCCGGAGCAGCTGATGGTACCAGAAAGTAAGGAAGTGCTCAATACACACACACACACACACACACACACACACACACACACGGACAGAGTATGTCAAAGGGACACAGGAACCAATTGAAAGAGCTCACAATTGCTAAAGCTGGGACAATGTAACAACAAAATAAAGTATTGAATTATAAATCAAAATATAAAAAGAGTCCACACTGACATAAATAAGTGGTTGAATAAGTAAATCAATGAGGGAAAACAGATAAATCTGTCATGTAGAAGAATTCCAAATAATGTATATAGATACTCTGTCCTCAAAGAGGTAGAACGTAACTCCCGATGCCTTAAGTGTGAGCTGCACAAAATGACTTCATTCCAGAGAGAACAATGTGGAAAGGAGGAAAAAGGGTAAGTTTACAGTGGAGAAACCTAGGAACAGTACCTCAGCCAGGTGCACAAGATTAACATCCACAGTGGTAAGTCACGTTGTTATGCTGCGATGACAATGACAATGGCACCTTAGCATGTGGTCTTTCTCCCCCAAACCCATATCCCGGTCTAATGAGAAAAACGTCAGAAAATCAACTGAGGAACATTCTATAAAATAGCTGACCATTATTCCTCAAAACTATCAAAGCCATCAATAACAAGGCAAGTCCAAGAAACTGCCACAGTCCAGAGAAGCCTAAGGAGACGTGATGACTAAACGTGACGTGGTTCCCTGAATGGGATCCCGGAACAGAAACACAAAAGACATTAAGTAAAGGCTAAGGAAATCTGGATAAAGTACGAACTTCAGTCAATAACAACATATCAATATTGGCTTGCTAGTCGTAATGTATCATGCTATAAGACATTAACAATAGGAGAAATCAGATGTGGGGTATATGGCAACTCTTTGTACTAGTATCATAACTTATCTATAAATCTATAGCTATAATAAAATAAAAAGTTTATTTTTTAAAAAAGTTTTTTTTCACGATTATGTCTCAGCAAACTTCAGATATGGCTGGATCAATATCCCAAATGAAGTTAACCATCTCTCCATCTTTCGGCTGTGTTGGCTTAGCTTTCAGATAGGCTCCTTTCACTTGTTGGAAATGTAGCCACCCCAGACCTACATTATCCTAGTGGAAGAGAAACTCACTTCTAACAGTTTTATCCGAAGCCTGGGACTTGGGTCATGTGCCCATCCTAGAAGCAATCTGTGTGGCCAGGGGGATGTGGAACTCTGACTGCCCAGGTCTCAATCACATGCCCACCTCTGGAGCTGGGTACAGCGAGCCCCACCCCAACCCAACAGGCTGAGGGTGAAGAGGGTTGCTACTTGAACAAAGGGAAAAGGATGTGTTCTGGAAAAAAACAAGCAAACAAACAAACAAACAAACAAACCAGATTTCCCCTACAAAGCACCTCCTTCAAGTCAACTCAAATATTTGGGGGTGTGGTTGGGATAGAGATTCATGTCAACTGTAAAGATAAACATGGGAAACTCAGGCAAATGCGAGCAGTAAGACCTCAGGGAAATCAGAATTTCAGAAGCATAGAATCTGGTGTCCTTGTCCATTCAGGGACCTGGGCATGACTCTTGGGGTATGACAGTTGGGGTATGACTCTTTAGTCTGCCACTGTGCTGCTAAGGGGACCCAGCTCTCCCCTCTTTCTTCACTGCCTACTCTCCAGGCCTCTATGAATTTTATAGCTCCTATTCAGGATAGAGACACCCTCTTGGCTAATAGGCAGATCCTTTTGTGCCAGGCCACCTTGGTGATCTCTGGCCAGCCTGTAATGGGCCAGCCTTGGGTCAGTGGTCACCTCTCTTCCAGCCAGTGGACCAGGGACTGGTGATGCTTACCTGAGCTGAGGCTGTGGACAGGGTACTTTCACCGTGAGGAGGAAGTTGAGGCAGGACAGACACCATAACTAGAAAATGGGTATTGCCTCAAATTTTTGATGGGAAATTTATTTTTTGCATGTCCTAATTTGCACATACTTGGGGAACATCCAATTCATCTAATTGTTTAATTCTAAAGATAATGCCATTTGATATACACATTTTCCCTTCACTACCTTGGTACAAAAGTGCTGCCTTTAGTTTATTGCTGCTTTCTGTGAGTTCTCTCCCTCAATTTTAGGCCCTGTACTTTAACCAGAGCATGCATAAGGTAGAGCACAAAAGCCTTTTGTGAAGTGTTGTCACCAACATGTCAGCCCAGTATCAAACTGGCTCCAGGGAGAAAGATGGGAATAGACTGGTTCCATCAATGAGCTCCAGAAGCATGCATTCAAACTCCCTGTTATTAATCTCTGTAAAACATTTCCTCAAGAAGTTGTGCATCACAAAATACAATATAACATTCATATCAAGTGATATAGAGATTGCTTTAAGCAAAACTTGTTGTACTCTGTATAATGAATGCTGCAATAAAATACATATTCATTCCCAGATCACAAATCATAGCAATTTAAGCCATCTTCTCCCTGGTTCTAGTATTTTCAGGGGAAAATGTATGTGTGGGCCCCCTCCCTCTTGCACAGAGACTCATTCTTCTCTGGAGGAAGCCTCCCCGCATGCCAGTTGCACGGAACTCGTTTATTTCCAGGGCTTTCTCAGCAGGGCTCTGGGGGTGGTGGCGAGGCCATCATTTGAAACACAACCGAGGAAGCACTGCTGTGCTCACAGCACAGTAGGAAATTAGTCTATTTTTAAAATGTGAGTTTGTCCATGTTCTCTCCAAACATGTTATCCTGAATACATCATTTCAGCCCTGAGCTGAAAGGACAGAAAAAGGCAAGTCATCAAAGTTGTTCTGACTGTTTTAAGTGAGAAAGCTCGTTCTTTGGGTTTTGTTGAAACACTATCTAAATGACGTGAGAGTGGGTATCAAATAAGAGGACTTCCTGAGTCACCCCAGGATTAGGGAGGCAATGAGGAACCCTGAATCTTTATTTATGTGTGACCACTGTGCCTGATGGCCATGACCTCAGAGGATTCAGATGACCCTGGAATCTTCACTGGTGTTACCGTGAGAGGTGTTTGGAGGATGTCTTCCTGATCACCAGAGTTCCTGTTTACCTGGTGTCTTGGGGGGTCTGTCCCTTTCTTCTTCCCAGAAGAAGAGTAACTCTTGGCAGAGTAACTCTGCTAAGCCTGAGACACATGCTTGCTCAGTTGCCTTCCTGCTGAGCTTTAGCATAGAGCCTGGTACACAGTTGGTGCTCATTCGTATCTGTTAAATGTGCGAATGAACAGCTCTATGAGGTAGTATTACTTTGTTTTACAGAGGGGTAGACAGAGACTTAGCAAGGTTAAATCACTTCCAGGGAGTCCGTGTAGTTATAGAGCCCTGGCTCTCACGCCCTCCCCTACGCCACCTCTAATACATTCTCCCATGTGGCGCTCATGAGTCCTGTAAGTGGTTTTCAGGCTAAAACTCAGAGTGCACAGACTTTGAGGCAATTGAGAACACCTTGAACTTTACGACAGCTATTGGTCCATTACTGTCGGTGGCTTGGGAGTTGTGAGATGTTCAACATTCTGAGTCAAAATTCAACCCGAGAATTGAGGTTCCTGAGAGACAAATAGTGTATGCACAGAATACCTCTTTGCCCAGCAGTGTCAGGATGTTTTCTCTACAGGAAACAAGGGATGAACTAGGTGTTAACTGGTCTCCTTGCCCCAATTTGTTCCAAAACTGCCTTGAGAATTATTTCTAATATATAGGTCTTTGCCTATGAGTGACTTCCTATTGTCCACACTGTAAACTCCAACTCTATATTGTGGCCTACAAGTCTTCTGGGATGAACCATGAGATCAGCCTTCCCACATCCATCCCATTCCTCTCCCTTTGTGTAGCAGCCGCAGGGTTTACAAAGCCCCGAGGTTCAAAGGTGGCTCAGATTGGTCTAAGCCGAAAGAATAACCCCGTGCCTATTGTCACAGTGATTCATTGAGATACCCCAGGACTAGGTCAACTTGCTCATGTCCTTCTGTAGCCACAGAGATTGGTTCAGGGTAGGTCAGGGATTATGAATAAAGCCCAGGACTCTCAGTGGATGGTCTCAGGAGCAGGCTTTCTTTCTTTCCTGCCTGTTGCTTGGGAAACACACAAACTTGGTAGTTGGCAGCCACCCTGTGACTGTGGGGGTCACCCTGCATTAGGATGAAGAAGATACTACAAAAGAGAAGAGTAGCAATGTGAAGAAACCAGCTTCCTGGTGATATGATTGAGTCACAGGATCAAACCAGCGCTAAACCTAATGAATACAGGTTTTCGTGTTTTTAAAAGTCATAAACTTACCTGTGCCAAATAACAATAAAACATTTTATTGTTTAGACCGATTCAAGCCCAAACAATTATTGTTAGCAACTGAAAGCTTTCTGACCAGTGTGCTATATAAAGTAGTTGTGGGATTCTTTCCTAGATTTATCTTTGCCATTCCCTGCATATGCTAATGGTTTAGGCTTAAAACATTACTGTCCATTCTTAGAAATACACTTTTACATCTCTGTGCATTTTGACATATATCCCCCTCTGTCTTCACTGTCTGTGGTGTAAACTCCTATTCATCCTACAAAATCCAACCCAGCATCACCTCCTCTAAAACTCTGCTGCCCTCCTCTAGTCCATTCCAGGAAGAATTAATGGCTTCCTTCTTAGTGTTCCTCAAGCATTATCTATATACCTGTATTAGAGCAATTTAAAGACAAACAATAACAATTTAGTGGCTCTACTATGGCTTGTTCTGCCATGCAATGTACTTTGTAGGTATTATTTTGTTTAACATTTACAGCTGTCCTATGATACTGATGTTGATATCTTCATTTTAAATATAAAGGAACAGTATTAGAGAGGTAAAGGAACTTATCCAAGGGTCCACAGCTTATAAGAGGGAGGAGCTGGGACTTAGGTCATCTAATTCCAGAATCTGTGCTCTTAACCTCTGTGCAGTGTTCTCTTCCCTACTCATGAGTTCTTTGAAGGCAAACACTATCTTTCATTCACAGGTGCCTGAATGAATGTCCTATGCACTCTGGAAATGCTAGTATGATAAGTGAATGAAGGAATGGATGGATGGATGGATGGATGTGTTTCAGCCCTTCAGATCACAGATGAGAAAACCAGGACTCAGATGAGTTAAGTGACATGTCTGGTGGGTTAAAGTTCAGGTGATCATTGGAGTTTTTCTACAACATCTTGCCACCTTTGGAAGAAAATTCTCTTTTCTCTAAAAGAAACTCCCCAAAGCAAGAGGATAAAAATAAAACTCAAAGATGTCTGGACTTTTTCTCTCTCACCCTGGAACTAGTATATGTCCCTCTCAGTTGAGCCCTGGGTGAAACAGACTCTCCTTATCCTCTTCTCCAGAATTCAGGATATATATTCTTTTATCAACTCTCTTTAAATTGTTACTGACACCTAAACTAATTTGAGGTTAAAAGAGAATGGAGCCAAATCACATTCAAAATGTTCTGGCTTGGGAGGCTTATTTATAACTACTTAGACATCAGGTTTTAAAAGAGGAAAGGTGGGGGGGTGTTGAGCACAACATTCAGAAGAACATTTGAAAATAAGAAATAGAATCACACGTCATCCTAATTAGCCAGCAGTGGAGTAAAAATTCTGCACTTCTGTCATGTTGCCACCATGCAAGAGCAAACTGTGACATTAGTTTAATTACATAAATTTATGAGATGAAAGGAACAACTTTTGTAATCATTCAGACAATATTCCTATTCAGATTTCTGTGCAATGTCTTTATTTAGTCCATATTAAAGTATTTATTAGAGAGATTCATTTTTTAAAAAGCCTCGAGCCTACCTGTATTTCAACTACTTGAGGGGGCACTTTTAATATCCCTCCTCTACTTTCTTTAAATGAGTGTCCTCATCAAATGCCCATGCTCCATATGCCTGTCCACCCATGTACTTTTCATACCTGCTATCAACACAGTGCAATCAGAGTCGTTGAAACAAAGAGCAGGAGAAAAGTTTTGCAGAAGTGATCCTCCAGGGATTGACTCACATCATGAGTAATGATAATTCTTCACTGCTATCATCATAATTATCATTTATTGCCTGTCTACTTGGTTCAGCATTGCATTTACTAAGTTCAGTCGTTCCTCGATTTCTGTTGGGGACTGGCTCCAGGACCTCCCTTGGATACCAAAATCCGAGAATGCTCAGCTTCCTGATATAAAATGGCTTAGGATTTGCATGTAACCTATGCATATCCTCCCATATACTTTAAATCATCTCTAGATTGCTTAGAATACCTAACACAATCCCTACACGTCGCTTCATTCTCATAGACTCAACATAGTCCCTGGCGTGGTGCACATTCAAGTTTGATTTTTGAAGCTTTGTGGAATTTTTTTTTCCTGAATATTTTCAATCCACGGTTGAGTCCATGCATGTGAAGCCCACGGTTGTAGAGGCACAACTGTAATTCCCACCAGTCGTCTCCAAGCCTCCTTGGAGAGTCGCAGTGCCTGCCCTGCTCACACCTCCCTCTAAGGGAATCCCCCCAACCCCAGAGCCCAGGGGGACGTTTGAGGTCACCTGCTTCAGCTTTCCCCCCACCCGCCAGGGCTGACCAAACCAGAGTTGAGAGCCCGACCTAAGGACAAGTGATCCATGGACTGGCCAGACTGGGATTTGTGTGGTCTGATTAAAAATATTAGCTTGGCCAGTAACGTTCTCTTGGGAATTTAGTCTGAGCGTGGAAAAGCTCCATTAATTTTCAGTGGCAACTGAAGCAGAAAGGATAGAATATTAAACTGAGATTCTTAGCCTGGGGTTCATGAACCCATTTAAATTATGTGTGAAATTTTGGGTTTATGTGTATAAATAGTCTGAACTGCTTCACAAATTAGAGGTGCAGGATCACGTCTCTTATTTGCCGATTACTTGCTCTAGTCCTTGGTTTAGCCAAAGTTTCGCTATCTCCATCTTAAGGCTCCCTCACTCCTCAGTAATCCAAGGACCCGGAGGTTCTGCAGTCCCAGGGGCTCTGCCCAGTTCCAGCCCCCACACCCAAGCCGTGGTTGGCGCACGGCTGCTGATGCTCCCTGGGTGCCAGGCACAGTCACAGTCACAGCTGGGGCCCCACAGTTGGCGGCAGATGCCAGCATTGTCCTGATGTAGTGACGCCGGTGTGGTGCCTGGAGGGAGAACAGGAGCAGTCTCCCAGGGCTGGGCTCCAGATCTCAGGGCTCCCGGCCACCAGCGGGGCTGGACCGGAGCCCATCCTGGTGTCTGTTGTAGCGCAGACCCAGAGCTCTGTCCTCTTGCCTTCAAGGGGACATGCACCCCAAGATCAGGCCCTCAAAACAGGCCCTGTCCCCCATCCCTTGTCCCCATCGCAGGAATACTTTGTGCTTTATCTACCCTTGTAGGTGAAGCTCAAAGTGATAAGGGAGGTGAAGCTTTGAGAATCCAAGGTGGGTTTCTGACACGTTCTTTCACTTACACAAGGAGAAAAAATGAAAAAAAAAAAAAAGCCATCAATAAAGTTTGGTGTTTAGTTAAGCATGTCACTGCCTATGCATTTATCTGAGAAGAGGGTCTCTGGCCCCAATCCGATTTTCAGTGGCACTCGTGGTTCCGAAACAGATGACTGAGAGGAAGAATCAAGAACCACCACTGCAGAGAGAGGGCCCAGAGCGTCCCCGAGGCCCCAGGGAGCCAGCAGCAGGGGCAGCCCGAGGTGAAGGAGCGGAGGGAGAAGGCTGCTTGGCGTGGAGCTGAGTCCGTGGACGGGGGTGCGCAGGAGTGAAAGTGCCACAAGCGTGGGTGAGTCCCTCCGATGTAATGTTGAGTGAATAATAGAAGAAAAACTACAATGTTCCATTTATATAAAGTCCCAAAACAGGCAAAATTACCTTACAGTAAAATAGGTCAGAAGAGTTCCTTGGCGCGATGAGTCTCACCCGGGGAGGGAGGGCAGGCCCAGGAGGGCTTTTTCTGACAGGGCCAACTAGAAATGGTTTTAGGATTGGAAGCCACAAAGTCTCTGGCCAAACTATTCAAGTAGCCATAAGGCACAAACAATAGGTGTGGTTGTGTTCTGATAAAACTACAAACACAGTAACAGACCAGATCTGGCCATCTGAATTTGTTGACCCCTGATCTGTATCTTGATGTGGGTGGTAGTTACATGGGTGTATACATAGGCAAAACTTCACCGAGCTGTACACTCAGGATTTTATGATTTAGGTACTTTATTATTTGTAAATTATATCTCAGTTTAAAAAAGAGTATAACTCTTAGGAATTCCTGGAATGAACCAGATTGTGGAATGCAGAAGCCATCAGAGCTTCTGCTCTGGGGGTTTGTGAGGTTGTAACTGTGTCCTCACACCACCCTCCCTTTACCCGAGCCAGCTTCGGTGGCTTTGCTGCAAAGAAGCCCTCCCAGAGCACCTCGCCGCCACCATTCCCGCCACCCTGTAGGGCAGCTGCCCCCTTCCAAGGTCACACAGCTCACACACAGATGCACCCAGCCCCACGTACCCTGTTAAAACTCTCTGGAAACAAATCCATGTTCTCTGGCGTTTATAGAGAAGCTGCCTTTGCTAGGATTCTCTATCCGACCTCGCCTCGGAGTTACCTCATTGCTGTCTGCCCTTTGCATTCTCATGTTCCAGCTCATCGGCGATTGTTTGTTCTTAGTGCTAAACTTGACAGGAGATGGAGAAAAACACACTGCCAAGGTCAGAGAGCAGCAAATTCTCTCCTCCATTAAGTCTGTCTTCGTCTTTAAACAGCACCACCGATCAAAAAAAAAAAAAAAAAAAAACCAAAATCACCTGAACGCCTGAACATTTTCTCTGAGCATTTGGCCAGGCTGGCAGGGTCATCCCCGAGCTCTCTCCCCACCGTGTCCATAAGCCTTTGCTCATCCACAGCCAATCTCACTGACCCCAGAATGAAAACAGAGAGAGAAAAGTGATTCCACCATTAGCTATCATCACACTTAGGGTTCTCCAAAATCTGCCCATTAGGCAAAGTGAAAGAAGAGGAGAAACTGTTTTTCTGGGCACTTTAGGCCTCAAAGATTCCAGCTACTAGAATGAGAAATAGGGGCTTGTTGTTTGTTTTCATCTTACATTGTCTCTGTGATTTAGGTGGCTCACCCTGTGTCAGGAAGTGCAGCGTATCACCTTTGCATCTGCAGCTAAGTCATGAGAAAGGCCGCACGCACCCGGGTCTCTCCAGTCACACAGGAAAGAGTGAGGCACGAGGTTTATAGATGTCCCCAGGCAGGGCCACTCTGAGCGCCTCCCCATCACCCATGTTAGTTTCCTATGGTGCTGTAACAAATTATCCCAGACTTAGTGGTTGATAAACCACATAAATTTATCACAGTTCAGTCATGGTAATCAAGATTTGGTAATCTTGTTAATTTCAGAGTCAAGATTGACCAAGATGTTCATTTACTCTCATTCAAAGAACCCAACAACGCCAGTGTCTCAGGGGTCCAGCATTAGCACATTGCCTTTATCAGAGCGAGCCTGCCTCCCTTGCCTGTGGTCATCCTCACAGCTCCCGTTTGTGCCTCACCCAGAACCTTACCTTTACTGACCACAGATGGTCCCCAAACGTGTTCAAGCAACTGTTCAAATCCTATATCTAAATTTATGGTTCACTAGAGGGGAATGTGCAAAGCACGTATGAAAAACCAAAAATGCTTACAAAGAGCAATTAATATAGCACAGCCCGTGCAAATAACAAGTTAGATTCCTTGCTATTTTTCCAAGGACCGTTGGAGTATTTGCTAACTACCTACAGGTGTACAGAGCTACAAGCATTTCTCTCTGGTCCAGGAGACACTCTATATGGTTTAGACCTAAGATGGATGATTTACACAATAAAACCAGTAAGGAAATGAATAGGCTGACACGTGTGAGCGCCTACAGCATATTGAGAAGTTTAGCAAAGTGAGTAATGATAAGAGTTTGGAATCAAACCACTTGGGTACAAATCATAGCTCTTCCACTTATGAGCTGTGTGTCCTAAGCAAGTTTATGCACCTTTCTGTGCTTCACTTTTCTCCTCTGTAGAACAAATACAATAATAGCACCTATCACACATGGCTTTTATAAGAATGAAATTAATTAATATTAATACATATAAGGTGCTCATAACCATTTTTGACACATAGTAATTACTCACCGAGTGCTAACTCTTATTAGTGCTGTTATTGTGTTATTACTATGGGGCGGACACTGGAGGGTCACTTGGTTCAAGAGGCTTGTCCTCCAGGAGGCTCCCATCACAGGAGGAAAAAGATAAGTAGGGAGGGAGGAAGTAGCCGAGGGAGGAAGGCACAGAGTAGAAATAGTAATGAGGACTGGGGAAGTTTTCCTGGATGAGGCAGCATGTAAGCTGAGACTAGAAGGATACAAGGAACGTAATCCGTGTGGCAGGAGCTGGGGTTGGGGGTCAGAGCTTTGCAGGAACTGGGCACAGGTCTGGAGGCCTCAGCAGAGTGCTACATGTGAGTTCCACCATGATCACCGTGGCTGGCTATTGTCAGGGCCTCCTGGGCCCCCGGGAACCCCTGTGGTGGCAGTGGCCACCTATTTCTCCCTTCCTCATCCGGCTGTTCTCCTTCTTCTTTGTCCACTTTTTTTTCTTCCTCTTATTCCTCTCTCAAGCCTTGGCCCAACAGCAATCTCAGGGGTACAGGTTGGTGGCCTCTGGGCTAGATACAGTCCCGTGGACGTGGGAGGTGTACATGGCCAGATGTGTCCTCCTGGTCTGGGGACTCTGTGACCCAGGTCTTAATGGGTAAAGCACCAGATTCGTCTCTCTCTGCCCTGTGGTTTCCGTAGAGCAGTTCTGAACCATCAGTCACATGGAGGCCGTGTGGTCTCTCTCCCATGCTTCCAGTGTCCTGGGACCCCTGTCTCGGAACACAAATGAGAATTAACTTCTGTGAGTCCGGGAAACTCTGGCCTCAGCTTGCAAGAGGAGGGTGTGTGAGAGAATTTCAGGAGCCTTACAGACAGTGCTAGCCTCTCTCTGGTCATCTGGACAAAGACCTCAACTCCACTGCCCTCCCGTGTCTGCCCCGGGTTTTGTCTGGCTTTGGCCATTTACTTGTCAGTAGCTCTGGAAGCATGTGAGCTGGGCTCCTGTCCCTACCACTTGCATAGTTTGAACAGATCTTAGCAGGCTGTGTGAACTCTCAGAGAACTCCCCTTTCTCACCTGAAGAATGGGGACAATAATACCACCCTCACAGGGGCATTGTGAGGACCCAGTGGGACAAATCAAAAGCCTTGAGGCCAGAGCCCAGCAAACAGCCAGTGGTGGTGGAATCCGCATCTGGGCCTGTCCTGCAGGCTCTGCGCGTCCCATTCCCTCCCTCTCACCCTCTCTTCTCTTCCCCTTTGCAGCAAAGCTGGCTTCTACTTTCCCTGTTTTCTGATTAGGCTGCAGCTGCCTGATCTGTACCTGGGACAATCTTGCTTATAGAATGTTTGTAAAACTGGAAAACAGTGAAGCAGTGGGCATAGCAGAACACACACAGGTCTCTGAGCTGAAGATCTCTGTGTCTTTGGTCAACCAGTGTAACTGTTCGGTCTCTAAATCTGGGATAGGACCTAACTCACAGAATTTTTGTAAAGATTGAAGTGAGGCTGTATGAAAGCTTCATGTAAATTGTACTGCTATTTTCATCATCACTAATAACCAGATGTTGCTGAGGCAGATTATTAAGTGTCCTTGCTGCTGCTTCACAGCCAGGAACGCAGCTGTGAATGTGAAGCAGCAGCTCCACCATCGATCGGCACCCTCAGGTCTGTGCTGTCCGCTACAGTAGCCACCAGTCACATGTGGCTACATAAAATTAAATTAAATTAAATTAAATTAAAATTTTACTTCTTGGTCACAGTAGCCACTTTTCAATGGCTCATAGCTACATATGGCTAGTGGCTACCACATTGTTTGGTACAGATACAGAACATTTCCATCATCACAGAATGTTCTATCCGACAGCCCTGGGCCAAAGTCTTGAGTCCCGTCCCCTCATCCCCTGCAGTAAATTTTGGGGATGCCATAAAGCCCACAGAGCATATATTTTGGGTTAGATCATCCCAAATACATCCTCCAAATTTACTATAAATATAAAGAGACAGAGATGAGCATTGTTGCTATGAAAACAGTTATTAGAATTACAAAGACGGTTGACCTGGGGGATGCTCATTACTTATTACATACGTGCCCTTTCCGGATCACCAGCAGGGAGATAGTGTCATAGAAAATTATTCAGTTTAAAGCAGAGATCATCCAGAAACCAGAATGTAACTTTTTTAAGGAAAACAAAATTGAGTCAATCAGCATCCCAGAAGCGGGCTTAGGGGAGGCGGTCATTGCCAGCTCTTAGAGAATTTACCCAGCGATGACACGAGCTTTGCTGCAGCCTCTCTGCGTAACGCTAGGACCCTGAGAGGAGCTGGGCAAGGACTGTGTGTCACCACAGGGCTCCCCTGAGGAGGAAAGGGCAGGCCTGGAGTCAGGTGCCAGATGCTATCACCATCATTACCTGCCCTGGGAAATCGGGTCTGAAATGTCCCCCTGGTGAGCGTGGTCCCTCCTCCTCCTCTGGCTGGAATTTCCTCCTGCAGGGAGGTGAGGATGAGAACCGGGACAACAACACTGCAGTCCAGTGCAACTCCCACTGGAAAGACCCCAGGTGTAAAACAATGAGTCCAGTTTAAGTTTCTTGGTCTTTAAAAACATATGTTGTTATCATAGTTATTATTTTATTCCCATAGCTTGTACTAATAGTATAGGTCATTTAAAAGGAAATGGACTTGTACAGCCTTCTGTAATATAGGGACAATAATATCCACCTAATAATAATAATTATAATTAATTATAAGGGTTAATTGAGGGATGTATGATAAACTAAGGCGCTGAGTATGGCATGTGCAAAACGCTTATGAAAATGTTAGCTTTAATAAACTTTATACATATTTATTGGTAGTAAATATTACTATGTCAGCCATCTTCATAAGTATTGATTTTAATATTTTATTAATAATATATTAAATTGCCAATAAATCAATTGTAGAACAAAATATTTAAATTATATTAATAATAAAATAATTTGGTAATGCTATCAAATATAAGTTAAAATAGTAGTAGTATTTTATTGATTCCACAACTGTCTCCTGAGCACTCGGTTGGGGTCAGGCTCTGTTCTCAGCCCTGGGGTAACAGGTGAGTACGGCAATGCCCTTGAGTGAGGGGAAACTGCCTGGTGAGATAATGACAGATGGGGATACATGCTAGTAAGAGTGACTAATGGGGGTGGGAGGTGTGTCCTTAGAGCAACCAGGAAAGGCCTCTCTAAGAAGGGGACATTTGTACTGACCCCTCTATGCTAAGAAGGAGACATGAGATGTTCTGGGGTGATATCAATTAGAATGCTTTGGATGACAAACAGCAGAAGATTCTGATTCAAATAATTTAAATAACAATAGCATTTATTGCTTCACAAGGCAAGAAGTCCTGAGGTAGGAAGGGTCTAGGGTTATCTGACTCAGGGCCCAGTGATCGCACAAGGACGCAGTTTCTGCCGTCCTCCTGCTCGCGCATCTTTGGGGTATCTGAACCCTTTAGCTGGCCTCAGCCGGGCCCCTCTCAAGGCTGCTGTTGTTCCCAGGGTCATGTCTGAACAACATCCAGAGGTGCCCCCATACACTGCCTCCTACGTTTCATTGGCCAGAACTGGGCCACAAGCCCTCCCCTAAAATCCCCAGCAAGAGAATTGAATCACCATGATGGGTACGCTTTTTCTGTAAATGATTAGACAGGAAATATTTTAAGCTTTGCAGGTCAAGAGCCTAAAATCGAGGATATTATGTAGGTACTTACATAATGTAAGGTTTTTTGGATGGGCTGGCGCCAGAGAAAGAAAGATGAGCAGAGTTGAAAGGGATAAATAAAGAGGTTTTATTGGAGCACTCCCGGGTGGGGGTAACGGGTCCCAAGAGAGAGGGGCCCAGGCAAGGTTCCCAGGTCCTGGGAGAGAGAGAGAGAGAGAGAGAGACCTGAGAAGTCACCCCGCCCAGAGTCTGAGTGGGTTTATGTATGTTTTTTAGGGCTGGGGGGTGGGGGTTTCTTTGGCAGAAAGATTTACGGTGGGAAGAGCAAGGAACTTTCTGTTGCAGTTTTAGGGCAGGTGTGGAGAAATAGGAGGGGCTGGTGGTATGGGTGGACTCCAGGAACCCTGAAGGACTCCAGGAGCCGAGACCCTTGTCAGGGTAACCATCAGGTGTGGTTATTCTTTTAACTCAGCTGGGCCTTGCAGGCATTGTTCTCGGCAGGTCTCGTGGTCTTTTTCTGTTTTTCATTAGGGAGGGGAGGGGTGCCCGCCACCAGCCTTACACATAATAAGAGAGAAAACAATTTCCATAAAATTTTTATTAATGAAATGCAAAATAGGATAATAATTGGATTTAATTCTTAAAATACAGGTCACTAATAAGAAGAATGGATTTCTTTTTTTGGGAGATAACATTTTGCTTAATTGAGAGAAGAAAATTTTGCCTAATTAGGGGTCAGAGTTAGTGGGTTTATTTTATCTAACTGGGGGCCAAAGTTATTTTTCTATCATCAAAATAGATTGCAAATGTTGATCTGTTAATGCTGATCTGTAATGAGATTTTACCTATTTTGTCTTCGAAAATGTCTTCGCACAGAAGTGATGCATGTGGTCTCAAAAGACTTTCAAATTATAACTTTGCTGCTGTGAGTTACAGTGTTGCCACTCCTCAGTTCCACTGTTGCAGAGTGAAAGCAGACAGAGACAAATAGGAAATGAACGGGCACAACTGTGTTGCAGTAAAACTTTATTTATGGACACTAGAATTTGCAGTTCATGTCATTTTCATGTATAGAAGAGTATTCTTTTGGGGTTTTTAAAATTATTTAAAAAATTAAATATTTAATATGTCAAATTCATCCCTGGGGCTGTAGTTTGCCGACTCCTGCTCTGGACTAATCAAGATTTCCTGAGTCACGAGGAGAAGAAATTCCACCTGCAAGGATCAGAGTGGAAACAGCACTTGGGTAGGCGTCCAACAGTGTCTACTTCAAGGGAGAGGAACTTTCCAGGCTGGGGGAACAGCAAGTGCAAAGATGCCGGGGCAGTGATAAGCCTGGAATGTCTGCTCTTCAGCCAGTGGCCAAGAGGAGGAGGAGGAGAGAGGCCCAAGATGAGGGTGGGGTGAGGGAGATGACTTCCGGGATGTGGGGTGAGGCGCTCCATAGACTCTCTTGCCAGCAAAACAATAATAACTGGTGACAATTATTTAAAAAAAAAACAAAACCAACCACTTAAATTCTCTGAAAATTGCCCTAAGGATACATAGCAAATAAAGAAGTGTTTATTCAAGAAAACCTATTAAATCTTAGTAAGAACAATGAGTGTCTGCGGCATTTGAATGAGGACTCACTCTCTCCTTTATTCCCTCCCCCCCAGCTCCCCGTTGCAGGGGTGACAGCCCTTCTCACAGGCTCGAGGTGCTAGCCAGGTGGGGCACGCTGAGAATGCTGGGGCCCTTACCTTCACCCCGCTCGCTCACTGGGGGCAGAAGTTCCACGCTGAGGAGACCAGAACCACCACCCCAGTCCAGCACCCTCTCATAAAGCAGGGGTGTCTCTCTGAGAGAAGCAGACCACTGTCCCTGCCCCCAGCTTTGGGAAAGGACTCAGATTTTGCCAAGAAAAGAGGCAGGTCATAAAAAGAGAGCTCAGGAGTTCTCTCCACAGGAACTATCTTTATTTGGAAAAGAATATGGAGACGTTAAAGCTTAAGGATATTGTATTTCCTAGGGGTGTGATAACAAATTACCACAACTTTGGCTTGAAACAGCATAAATTTATCCTCCTAGTTCTGGAGGCCAGAGGGCAGGAACCAAGGTATCAGCAGGGTGTGCCCCGTGGAGGCTCGGCGGAGAATCTGTTCTTTTCTTCTCGTGCTGGTGGCTGCTCAGAATTTCTTGGTGTTCTTGGCTTGTGGCCATATCACTCTAATCTCTGCCTGTTTTCATGTCACCTTTGTGTGTCTCCTTGTATCTAATCACTCTCGGCCTTTCTTTGTGATGTGTGGATCTCTTTGACTTTATCCTACTTAGTGTTTTTTGAGCCTCTTAGAGGTATAGATTCATGTTTTTCAACAATTTGGGAAAATTTTCCATTACTTCTTCAAATATTCTTTCTTCCCCTTTCCTTTTCTCTCTCTTCTCCTCTGGGACTTCCAAGATGCATTTGTATTAACTGGACTTTGTCAAAATTAAAAATCTTTGTGCTCAGGGGATAGCATCAAGAAAGTGAAAAGACAACACACTGAATGGGAGAAAAATATTTTCAAATCACATACCTGATAAAGGACTTATATTCAGACTATATAAAGAACTTTTACAGCTTAATAGTAAAAAGATAAATAACAATTAAGACATAGGTAAAAGATCTGACTAGATGTTTCTCCAAAGAAGATGATAAGCAAGTGGCCAATGAGCACACAGAAGGGCACTCAATGCCTTTACTATAGGGGTGAGGAAAAATGCATCCTTTCTTTGAAAGATCAACTCACAATTAAGGCAGATTAATAAGAGAAAGGTTTACTTACCAATACCATGCACATGGGGAGAATCACTTAGTGATTACCCAATATCCCAATGAAGTTCAGATATTTTTATACATGACTTTTAGAGGGGAGGGGGGATAATGAGGAATATAGGTAATTCTGTTTAGGGGCTGTAAAAGGTTGCTAGGGAGGAAGAATGGATTGGCTTGTAAATTAAGCTGAGAGACAGGTATCATGTTTTGAATGATTTGGGCTAGGTCTGGTTGCATTCTGCAACATATTGGGATAACAGGGAGAGGAAGGGGAGTCAATTGCCCCCTTTAATCTTTTGATCAGGTGAGTCTGGTTGATGCAGATAGAGGGAAAGCCCCTTCCAGTGCTTTTTGATTTTGAATGGCCTTTAATTCAGAATACTTTTTATACCAAGGAGTCGTATTTTGGGGTGAAATTTCCTGAGCTCCTTCATTAGCTATCAGAAATACAAACCAAAACCATGATGAGATACAATTTCACTCCCATTAGGACGGCTATAACCAAAAAGCAAATGTAGGTGAGAATGTGATGAAATTAGAGCCCTCATGCACTGCTGGTGGGAATATAAAATGGCACAGCCACTTTGGAAAACAGTCTAGTGGCCTCAAAAAGTTAGACATAGCGTTACCATAGGACCCAGCAATTTCACTCCTAGGTTTATACTCAAGAGAAATGAAAATGTATGTCTATACAAAAAGTTTTCACAGAAATTCATAGCAGAATTAATAATAATAGCCAAAAGTCCCCCAAATAACCGATGAATGGATAAAGAAAATGTAGTATATCCATACAATGGAACGTTATTCAGCCATAAAAACAAAGTATCGATACATACAACATGACTGAAACTTGACAACATGATGCGAAGTGAAAGAAGCTAGTCACTAAAGACTACATATTATATAATTCCATTTATATGAAATGTCTACCTGGGCAAACCTATAGAGACAGAAAGTAGATCAGTGCTTGTCAGGGGCTGTGAGATTGGGAGAAATGATGAGTGATTGCTGATAGGCACAAGGTTTCTTTTTAGGGTGATGGAAATGTATTAAAATCAATTGTGGAGGTGGCTGCGTAACTGTGAACATACTAAAACCAGCTGAATTGCATACTTTAAATAGGTAAACAGTATAGCATATGAATTGTGTCTCAATGAGGCTTTTCTTAAAAAAAGGAACAAAAAAGGATGAGACTGGAAATGTGGGCAGGGAAGGGCCTGCCAGATCCTGCAGGGTCTGCAAGCCTCCTGGGGAGTTTGGTTTTACTTTAGGTGAATGAGAAGACGTTGGAGGTTTTGGAGCAGAGAGTGATTATAATCTGAAATATATTGTTAAAATATCACTTATTTCTCCTTGCTCATATGAAGACTATTATTCCCAATGTTACTATTCTCTTGACTCCTGCAGTCTGAGTGAAGTGAATTCATCAAATTCCAACTCTGCAACCTCTAGGGCACCAATGCCTATTAAGCACTCACACACTGAAAGTCCACGGCCAAGTCCAGCTACCAGGAGATCCCGAGCAAGCGTCAGCCCGGCCTTCTCCTGCTTGCTGGAATGACGGCCTAGACTGGCTGTGCCTTCTGCCCATGCTTAATGCAGTTTCATGAGCAATGCACAGAAGGTCCATGGTGGGGGCATCTTTCCAGGACTCCAGCCACCCTGACCTCTGCCTTTTGCTTCTTTGACCCTCATCATGGAAGAGATAACCTCCTGCTCCCACCTGAGCCCTTCCCCAAGTCAGGTTACTCCACAGTGTAGAGTGGCCTCACCCTTTGGAACTAGATTTCGCTCCTAATCTCCTGTATGTCCTCAAAGACTCCTGGGCCCTCAATAATGAATGTAGCAGTCATTCTCAGAATGAATGAGTACTTCTAAAGTCACATTTCCTCTGTGTGTGTATGTGTGTGTGTGTAAACAGTGTCAAAGAGCTTTTATATGAGAGGTCTGGCAGCTACCAGCAAGGGAGAAAGCAAACATCTCGTTTTGCAGTTACCCTGTCCCATTACATCATTTGCTGGCAGCCGTGGATGACATTTGTTCTGGGAACTGGACATACGTTTTTGTAAAGATAAGGACTCTTCCTCTAGGTATATTAATGACTATGAGACCATGACATGAGAAGCTAGGGTTATAATAGTAAACCCTAGCGTCAAAAGTTTGGGCCAGAGGTCAGATACTTAAATGCCTTCGAGGCCAGAATGGTAACAAAACAGCGCCTGGCTCCTTTCTATGAAGGCAGCAGTGAGCTGTGGTTCCCTGAGAGGTTGTGGCTCAAATGCATTTGAAATAAAATTTTTAGATAGTATGTTAGTTAAGCCTAACCCAACTGGTAGATCCAGTGGACTCCAATTTGTAAACCATAGGATGGGTTTGCTGAATCACTTTTAACTTTGAGATTATGTTTTAGAATGCTGGACCCCCCAGATCTGCTCTCCCATTCAGAGTGAACCTAGGCAGTTTGCTCAGACAGTGTTGTATCTAGAGAGATTTGCTTATATTTTTTTATTATAAGTAAGAAAATCTTCTGATCTCTAGATGGTCTCTAGACGGTGACAGGCCGTGATCGTGATGATGATCTTGTGTTTTTCATGTCCCAGGCACTGGACTGAGCACTTTCTATGCTTCCTTCTTTTAATCTTCAGATTGTAGCTACCACTAGAATTTTGTATTTAACCAAGGAGGTAACTGAAAGTCAGAGAGGTTAAGTAACTTGTCTAAAATCACACAGCTCTACAGCTTTCAAAATCCTTCAAAGAACAATTATGATTCAACAAAACACTTGGTGCTTTAGTATTAACTTCTTTTGTGGGTTTTATGTGTCTCAAACATTGGCATGGATTTCAGTTTAAATTTTCCATGCATATATATCCATGGATATGGATATAAACATTTATTGAAATATGCTTTAAAGGATGGTAAGGATGGTAAAAGACAATAAAAGAAGGGCCAGAATAGGGATTCTAGCACTGGAACTAACCCAGAACTTTCTAGATGTTGGTCGAAAACAGGGATCAGTAAACTACAGCACATGGTCAAATCCAGCCTGCCATCTGCTTTATGAATAAAGTTTTAAAAGAAACACAGCTACACCTATTTGTTACGTACTGTCTATGGCTGCTTTTGCACTACAGGGGCAGAGTTGAGAGGTTGTGACAAAGACTGTATGTTCTCCAAAGCCCAAAATATTTACTATATGGCTGTTTACAGAAAAAGTTTATCAACTTTTAGTCTAAAAAAACAAAACAACAACAAAAAATACCAATACCGTGAACATAATACATATACCATTTCCACAAATGCTATAATCTCACCTGCTGTGTTTCCCCAGGTTTTGGCAATGAAGCGATCCACCAGAGCAATTAAATGCCTTAATGAAATGTCCACCTTACATCCTGAAATGGGTAGAGGCCTGCCTCTTTTCTCTTTACTGGGTAGGATGAGCCAGTATTTGGAGGGGCCGAGCTGCTTGCCAGGGCACAGTGTGAGCTGGGGGAAGAAAACTAATGATACCAAAGTCACAAAACAGCTCACTTTACTGAGTGCTCAAACTCTGTGCTCGGTGCTTTGCCAAAAGCAGCTCCTGGAATCCTTGTAACCACCTTCTGAGGCAATTACTATTATTTCCCCCATCTGATAGAAGAGAAAACTGGACCAGGTGTTTTGTTGAGAAACATAGAGTAAATTGCTCAGGATCACATGAGCTTCTGCTGACCCCAAAAGGAGTGCTTTTCATGACCATATAATATCATGGCACTTTGAGTGACAGCCTTGCCTTAAAGCCTGCCCCCAGGGAGGTGTTGGAGCTACAAACAACATGCATGGCTGCTGTGAAGAAAGGAGTCTCTTGTGGGCACAAAGGAAAGAGAAGCAGGGGTCTCAAGAGCCACTGGTCCAAAGGTCACCTGCTGGGGCCAAAGTCCCTCTTAGACCATCTGTACCTGAATTGTTCCCAGCCTACTGGGTGCACGCTGGCCCCTGAAGCTGCCCAAGCCAACCTGCTCGATGCAGATGTAGTCTGTTGACCGCCAGGTGAAGCCAACCTGCTCCACCCAGTCTGTTGACCTTCAGGTGAACTCAGTTTCCAACAGCATAGCATCAGAACCAGATTCTGAACTGGAACGTGTTCCCCCAGGTGATCTTTATGTAAAACTAATGCTCCGGAATGACTGGGGAGTTGCCAAAAAGAACAGTTTCGCCAGAGAAAACCCAAGTTGACACACACTGGTCTTCGTAGACAGCGAGAGGCAGAGTCCTGCAACCCGGCTGTCTTTCTGAAAGTGGGAATATGGTGAGTGGCCAAACTTTGCTCTCCAAGTAGAGAACAGAAATGCTGGGAAGGAGATGGGAAAGGAACGGGAGGATATGTTCATGTTTCCTCTCTTCTTCCATCTGTAGCAGTGGCCAATATAGTAACAAATGCTGCTTTTATGTGGTAGGATGAGTAGTGCTCACCCCAAAAACATGTCCACACCCTAATCCCCAGAATTTACGAATATGTTACCCTCATGGCAAAAGACATTTTGCAGATGTAATTAAGGTTATGGATCTTAAAATGGGGGAGATTACCCTGGATCATCTACATGGGCCCAATCTAATCATATAAACCCTTAAAGGGAGCAGAGATTTGAAGCATGAGAGGGACTTGACCCCCTGTGGCTGGCTTTCAGAAGCTTAGAAAATGCGAGTGGCTTCTAGCAGCTGGGAACAGCCCTCAGCTGACAGCCAGTGAGAAAACGGACCCCAGTTCTAAAACTGTAAGAAACTGAATTCTCCTAACAACCTGAATGAGCAAGGGAACAGAGTCTCCCCCTGGGGTCTCCAGAAAGGAGTGTAAGCACCCCTGCCTACACCTTGATTTTAGACTAGTGAGATCCGTGTTTCATCTCTAAACTATTTAAGTGTGGGATAATACATTTGTCTTGTTTTTAGCCCCTTAATCTGTGGTGATATGTTACGACAGGAATAGATAACTAATACATCTTATGAATGAAAATGTACTGATTAGTAGCTGGTTAAAAAGTGGTCCAGGTTGGAGGAATTCTGGGAGGAAGAAGATGGAAGAACAGCTTCATTCTGAGCCCCTTGGGAAGAACAGGAATATACGTACCTATATTATCTAATCTCGTGACAGATGTTAGAAGCCTGGAGACATTCCCTGTTTTCCTACTTAATCTCTAACCCCTAAAACAGGAAATAGGTAGGAAACAGAGCACTGCGAGGGGAGCTTTCCTTGCCTTGCTCTCAAAATGTGCGTGAAAGAGAGGGGTCCCTCCCAGGCTGCAGAGAATCTGAGTCAGGACCAGAGATTTCTACTTTTTGGCATCAAACTTCCAGCTACAGCAGTGCCGTACTGAGAGCAGGTAGTGGACTGTTTTTGCCGTGTGGTACAATTTAGGCATCTCCGTTTTAAACAGTACAGGGTACAGCTCAGGCCACTAAGAGTCTGAGTGCACCATCCACTCAGAAATCCTGCAGAAATTCTGCAGCAGTGCTGGGGGAGGGAGTCCTGACTGTGGGTGACTTGCTTGTGCCTTCACATTCCTGTTCTCTTCTCCTTTCTGGTCTTGAGTTATTCTTAGAATCATTGCTTTTGTTTCTTCTCTGCCCTGTGTTTATCATGCAGTGTTCTTTTTCCAAGAAGGGAAATGAATGTATTGTTTAATTTATGAGGATATAATACTATAATAGTATATTCCTTTGCCAGAAATGTATTCTTAAGTATTACCTTGGTCTGTACTTTAATTGAATTGGATGGGGACGGCACATTGCAATTGTTAAGGTTAACGACCCAATGATTTACAAGACAAGGCACATTTACTGGCAAATAGATTTTAGTAATTGTTCCGCTCCTGGGTGAGAATAACGGTTTGTGTATTGATTCGTCCTGTCCTGGAGTTAGGACTCACCCAGAGGGGACAGAGCCCAGGGTCCTCTGGAGGCTCCCAAGGAGGCTGCCTGGGATCGATGAGACTAGCAGACCCCATAAGCTCTTCCTGCTAATTTTGCTCAGGAAAGCCCTCAGGTGCCCTCAGGTGGAGTGAATAATGTTTTCAAGATGAAGGTGGTTCAGAAGCGCGGCAGGTGCCAGAATTTAAACAACAATAACAAAAAAACCCAATACTCACAAAACTAATATGGGTTTATTTTTTCTAGCTTTATTGAGATACAATTGGCAAATAAAAATTGTATATACTTAGGGTATGCATGTGACGTTCTGATATATATACATTGTGAAATGTCACCATAATCAAGCTAATTAACACACCAATCACCTCACATAGCTTGTGTGTGTGTGGTGAGAACACTTGAAATCCACTGTCTTAGCAAATTTCCACTATGTGATACATTGTTATTAACTATAGTCCCCAGGCTGTACATCACGTCTCTAGCACTGATGCATTTTATAAATGAAAGTTTGCACCCTTTGACCAACACCTCCCTTGCCCGCCCAGGCCCTGGTAACCACCTTCCTACTCTGTTACTATGAGTTTTACTTTTTTTTTTAGCTTCTATGAGTGAGATCGTGCAGTATTAGTCTTTCTATACCCGGCTTATTTCACTTAGCATAACGTCCTCCAGGTTCATCCAAGTGTTTGCAAATGTCAGGCTTCCCTCTTTCAAGGCTGAACAGTATTCAGATGTGTGTACGTACCGTATCTCCTTTATCCACTCGTCTGTCGGTGGACGCTTAGGTTGATTCCATATTGCAGCTGTTGTGAATAATGCTGCAATGAACGCAGGAGTGCAGATAGCAATGTAGGTTTATTTTTGTTCTAAGCTAAGGAAGATGAGCTATACCAGATACTCTGAACATTTCAACTGGAGGATTCAATTTGGTATTTTTAAGGTGAAGAGATAAATAAGACCATCTGGGAGAGAATATCTGCTAGGTCGGTTTGACCTCTTAATAAAAATCTTATAATTGTGTTTGGGTCTAGGACGTCGGTCCAATTGTCAGATTGATTAAATTTGGTGGGTTGTTTTGATGCCCTAAACCTGACCACTCCAAATATATCTCCATAAGTCTGTGTCTTTTCATTTTCTTTTACATATCCAAGAATACTGGTAAGAGGCTGCAATTCCTTTTCAAAGGCTTTTCCAGTTTCCACTCATTAACCTTGACAAGAGCTGCAATGGGGAAAGCAAAGAGGATTGGACTGGGAGCCCCGGAGAGGAAGCGTGTGAGAGCAGAGCCATGGGGCTCCCGGACTCCACACGCTCCCAGGGGCTTCTAAGCTTGGTGGCCACGTGGGCCTGCTCCCCTTAGAGCTGTGCTGTCATTGGAGAAAGTGACAGACGAGTCCAGACACCAGAATAGCAAGCCTTCTTTATTATTTTCCCAAGGATGTTATTTATAGCATGTGTGTGTGTGTATATGCTTTTTATATATATAAAATCTGAAGAACTCATATAACAGGATATGAGAAGGAAGAGCCAAGTTGTACAGAAAAGACCAGCAAAGAGAGATGTCATTATAAAAAACAAACAAACAAATAAAAAAACACAACAACGGACGGCAGCCTTTCTGGCTGAATGTAACATTGTACAAATGCACACAGTGTACGTCTGTCTTTTTTCTTTATTAAACCCTTTACATTGTGAAAGATCAGGCTGTACAATGTGTATTTACAATTTTAGTTAGAGGAAAACAAGTGCCCGTGGACCCAGAACCCAGTTTAAGAACTAGAACTCGACCAACCCCTTCTGTCCTCCATGATCCCCTCCCCAGTCCTGCAGCCCCCCTCTCTCCCAGGGCGAGGGCCTCTGGGTTTCATGTAATCATTCCGTGTTAAGAGATATGGATGTCTACACATCTCCAAAATTGTTTAGCTGTGTGTAGCACCAGCTCATTCTTCAACATTCTGCATAGCTTTTTATCATATAAGTACACCACAGCTGGGTTACCCATCACATAGTTGGTGAAAACGTGGGTCACTGCTGGTTTTTGCTATCACAGATGACGCTGTTGTAAGCATTGCTGTGCATGTCTCATATCACACACCTGCAGGAGTTCTCTCGGGGAGATATCTAGGAGTGAGTGTGCTAGTTCACAGGCCATATGCTGTGTTCAGTTTCACTGCCAAATTGTTTCCTAAAGTGGCTGTGTCAATTTTTACTCTAACCAGCAGTGAATAAGAGTTCCCATTATTCCATACTCTTGCTAGTATTAGATATTATTAGAGCTCTCAGGTTTTGCTACCTGGTGGTATATAGGATGTTCTGTTGCAGTGTTACTTTGTAAATTAGTTTAAATTGCTCATGAGGTCAAGCACCTTCTCAGGTTGGATATTTATGTTTCTTCTGTGGAAAGCCTTTTCATGACCTTTCTCATTTTTTTTTCCTGTTGAGTTCTGTTCTTTGTTATTTATTCATAGGAACTCTTTGCATATTCTAGATCAGTGTTGTCCAATAGAAATAAAATGCAAGCCACATATAATTTAAAATTTTCTAATAGCCATATAAAAAAGTAAAAAACTGGTAAAATGGTTTTAACAATTTATTATTTTATGTCACCAAATATGTGATCTATCCATTATTACCTAAAATTATCAATATAAAATTAATGAAGTTTTTAAAATCTATATATTTCATATTCATGAACAATCTCCATTTGTGCTAGCCACATTTCAATCATTTAATAGCCATAGGTGCCTCATTGATCAATCTTAGTGCTTTTTTGCGTCTTGCTTAAGAAATCCTTCTCTATGCTAAAGTGATGAAAATATTGCCTTTCATTTTGTCTAAACATTTGAAGGTTTTCTTTTGTGTTTAAGGTCTTGATCCATAGGGACCTTATTTTTGTGTGTTGTTTGAGGCAGAGATTCAATTTCAATGTTCTGTATAGATAATACTCTAACTTTGGGTGGAATAGCTCACTCTTGTTTGGCTGTTCTGCGTGTAGCCCTGTCATGAGTCAGGTTTCCACGACAGGCATGGGCATGTTTTTAGCCTCTGTCTTCTGTTCCATTTGTCTGCCTCTTTTCAAATACCACACTGTCTTAATTACTAAAGCTTTAAAGTAAGCCTTGTCATCTGCTGGGACAAGTCCCCTGGCTTGCTTCCTTCTCAGGAGTTCTTGGTATATTTGGGTCTTTGCTTTCAAATAAAAAATTTTAAATCAGTTTGTCATGATCTGTGTAAATCCTTTGGTGGCCTTTCCATTCTGATAGATGAGCTGTGTGAACTCAGATGAGTCACTTTGCCTCTCTGGCCTATCTTTTTGTCTGTAAAATGAAAGTACCTGAGTTCCAGTTTTATAGGATTGTTGGATGATTAAATGATGTATATGTGTAAAGTCCCTAGCACAGTGCCTGGCACACAGGAAATTTTCAACATGTAAAGGAGTAGTTTTATTACTATTACAGCTGAGATGCGGGCACCCCATTGTAGAGAGTGCTAGAATTCTGAAAGGAAGAACTGCAGACTTGGTACTATCTTTGTCCTCCTATGATGCAGGCTTTTGTGTTTAATCTGAACGATGCACATGTACAGTATTTTACACTTTTCAAAATTTTCACTCATTTGGTCATATTTGGATTGTTAAGGAACTAAGAGATGTAACTAAGCATGTACATATGTGGAAATATCTGAGAATGGAGCTTCAGCCAAGCCTTGGGAGCTCTTGGGGCAGTGGGGTAAGAGTTTATGAGGATCAGGCATCTGTCTGCTCAGCCACCTACATGTGAATCAGTAGCCAAGATGATGGTTGACATCTAGGTTTTGAAGATGGAAGGGAGAGTAGGATTACCAGATAAAATGTAGAATATCCAGCTAGATTTGAATCTGAAATAATGAATCGCTTTTTAGGTATGTTTCAAATATTGCATGGGACATACTTATACTATAAATTATTCATTTGTCTGAAATTCAAATTAAGTTGGGTATCTGGTGCCAGATTTGCTAAATCTAGCAATCCTGGGTAGAGGACATTGCTGTTATTTCTTCAAATTGGAGTTGTGCTCTAGAATGAATTGTATAAATTGCCCTTCGATGGCATGCAATGCAGCCCCTTCTCTTGGCTAGTGTGGAGAGTGAGATCTGGAGGCTGAGAGTGGTTAAGTGTAGAACTGGATGATTCCTTATATTGTATTTTTTGTAATGCTTCCGAATGTGTAAAAACACTACACTGATCACAAATCTTTATTGAGCCTTGGTCACACGCAGGATATGTGGCAGACCTTGGCTAACAGGCAGATATCTGGTCACCCAGGAAGTTAACTCAGATCTGAAATGCTCAGGATTCTAGAAACTATCACTCTGGCCTGGAGTTGAAGGCCTGAGAGCAAGCACACCCGCCTTTGCGGACCTCCCTCGAAACGGCAGCCTTGCCAGAACCTTCCATTTCTGCAGTGATGGGGACCAGAGAAGCAGATAGCGGAGCAGAAATCTTCAGATTAAGAAAAGAATAAAAAGCGATGAAGGGGAAGGAAACAGTAACTGATGAGAAAAGATACTGTCACTTTCTCGCATCTGGGGCGGCTGAAGGGCCTAGAAGCAGAGAAGAAGAGGGGTTCTATTGGGAGAGGCAAGTGGTATAACAAGACTTCATATTGGAATATTTTTTCCTAAAATGAGGACTCTCAGGCTGAGGAAGGACTCCCACGGGCCTCTTAGATTGACGAAGAGTCCCATTGCTGGAGTCATTTAAAACCAGAACTGAACAAAGCAATTGAAAATGAACTGCAGGGAACACTGCCCTGGATATCTTTTGGGACAGACTCGATTATCTGATAGGTTTCTTCCTTCCCTCAATGCCTGTGAATCACTGGTTCATTTGAAAACACGATGGTTAAAACTCTCAGGGAACCAGAACTCGAGGATTTAATTGAAAGTAATTTTCATACAACTGAAGCATGGTCTAGAAATTCATTGTGTGTATTTTTTTTTTGGATCTAAGCAACTAGTCTCAAAATCCTCACCAGGCCAAAGCTTTGTTTCAACTTTGAGCTATGACTATTCCTAACCTCTAGTTTCAAATTATTTTTTATGTGACACTTATGATTATGTCTCTTTGACTTCATTTTCCTCACTAAATAGTCTTTTCAGGAAATAGATCTCGTGGCTTACTCCAAAGCTCTAAATAAACATCCAAAGTATCCCTGCACTATAAAAACACTGTAAGAACTCCTTTATGGTACGGATCCAAGGCATGAAAATTGCCCTCCTGGTGTTAGATGCCAAGCCTGGTTGACCTTCCCGATTTTTCTGCTGCAAATTTGAAAAACAAACCCAGCTGTCTGGAGAAACATCAGGCGTAGGCATACATTAGATAAATGCTCATGTTTTTGTTTCAGCGCAGACGGCCTCACAGGAGATGAATTTCATAAGCACTCTACCTGTTAGCAGGACTTGATTGCTGGCACATTATTTTCCTACATCAGTTCTAATATTCCTGGTAACCGATGTTTTTTAAAGGCAATTTTGGTAGCAGCTATTATCTTTGGCCTTGCATCTTGCTTGCCCTCCATGCAATGATTTTCCAAATATTGTTGACTCTACCCTTTCTCCCCAGCTCTCGCCCCTCATTGCTACCTCTCCGGCCCCACTGGCGCTACCTTATTATGGCCTCCCTACCTCCTGTCTCCCTGCTCTCTGTTGTGTGTGCTGCAGCTCTGTCAACCTTCCCAAAGAGAGCCTTGATCCTGTCACTCTCCTGCTCAAAGACTATCAATAGCTCCCTGTTTTCTATGAGGCTTTCCTAAACATTAGTCATACCACTTCCACTATCTTGCCTATTTTCCCCTTCAGTCTGTGCTGTTGTTTACTTCCTATTTATCTTTAAATAGGCTCACTTTTTTAAAAAAAGAAAAATGCATTCTAAAAGGAAACTTTATCTCTAAGTAAATGGAAAACCAGTGCCATCTATCATAATAGAAGCTAACTGTAAAAATAAATGCAATGAAAACAAAACAAAAGTATTATCTTCTAGCAAGATAGTGTTGCCTGAGGCTGGGAACCTGAAGCCTGATTTCTCTGTGTTCACGAAGGTGAGTGATTATTTGGTTATCACTCATTTGTCCCTCCAGATCCATTTTCCTCCCTTCCCCTTGCTCTCTGCCAGAGGAGGCTGAGCCCTAGGGACAAACCAGGGGGTGCCCTTACCTTCCGGTTCCCATCTGGGCTCAGCCTATGGGAGCCCAGCAGAGTGCAGAAGGAGGGAAGCGATGCATCCAGGGCTTTGCTCCCTGGCTCCCTCCCTGCAAGGTCACTGCAGTGTGGCGGTGTCTTCTGCCCAAAGATCGCTGCTCATTTTATGATGGCTTGCTCTACATGGCTCTCCCCTAGTCCTTCCAGACCTGGAAATGGTGACAGCTGTGCGTTTACTAGCCTAGGGTCACTGTGCTGTCCTTGTGGTTCTCCTGCACCCGTGCACGGTTGATAGTCCCTTGTGACACACTTCTTGGATTATCCTACTTCGGTGGTGTCATCTCTCTCCCAAGGAGACCCTGACTCACACAGTTAGCACGGATGTGATGGTGTAGACTCTCTCCTTGGCTTCAACAAAGATCGGAGGGGAATCGATGGGCAGACTGTGTACGACCTTACACGGCGTGTGCACACCAGTAGTACAGGTGCTTCCCAGTCTGGAGAATGCCTTTCTATGAAGTGAACCCCAACACCATTTATGTAGGATTCTAGCTGCCTGGAGTTCCACTTACCCTTCCCACCTGTCTCCTTCAACACACCCTCGTTTACAGACACGTGGACTTCACACTGCTTCCTGTTCTTGCCACGTGACTCCCCACCTTTGGTCTGTATTTGGGCCATTTTTTCTGCTTAGAAAGAATACCTCCTCCATCTCTGTGTTAAATTTGTTCGTAGTTCCCATGCTGCCTTTTCCACAAAGCTTTCAGTGATATGCTAGGCTCTCTTAATACGGTCTTGACTTGCCCTGAGGCCTGGGCAGCATGGCCTCCGTGTCTCCCACGGGGTGCAGAGTTGCAGAGGGTGAAAGCCCCCACCACAGGCCCCCTGGCTGAGTCTCGCCTTGCACGCAGGCCTGTTGGCCTCTGGAACCTGCCTCTAACACCCCATGGCGCTTCGTCTGGGCAGCTCATCGTGTTCTAGCTTGTTTTATAATCATGACTTTTCTCTTGTACTATGCCAAAGCTCTACTCATTCAGTTATTCATTTAGCAAATATTGATTAAGCCTACAAAGCATCAGGTTCATGCTAGGTGCTGGATATATAGGGATATGTAAATTAACATGATCCGTGTCCCCAGGGAGCTTACTGTGAAAAGAAAACTGCAGAGACCCTTTGAGACTAAATGCTTTTCAAGAGAGCTATGAGCTCCAGAGTCCCCATCAATAATTTATTTACACACACATATACATACACATAATTGATGAAAGTGCCCAGGGTCTTGAGGACATCCTTCCCTGGGAGACAGCCACCCTCAGGGGTGGTAGTGGATAGCGGTTAACAGGCAAGTAAGGCTGCCTGGAAACACGGTTCTGATTGCTCACTTCCAGCAAACACAGCAGCCCTGGGCCTCAACCTCCTCAGCTGTAGAATGGGTTCTCTCCATATACTCTCCTCAGAGGGTTATTGTGAGGAGTCAAGATACTACACACAAAGGCTCATAATAGTTCCCGGCACAAAGTAAGTGCTCAGTACATGTCAGTGGTGGTTGGGAGGGCACAGTTACTAGCTAATGAAGGGCTAGACATTGGCTCTCTAGGAAAAGACAAGATTCGTGTTTGCTCAAGACCATCTGGGTTCCAACTCATGTGGAAAGTCTTCCAAGTGCCAGGACTGTGACTGCAAACAAGGTTGGAGGAAAACACTCGTCAAACACATCAGAGGAGGAGCTGTGGAAGGAGCTAGAAGGTACTGTGAGCAAATAGGAATAAGCCAGAGGACAAGCCAATCCAGAAAATTCATATATGTGTTCTAAGATTCTGTGCATAAAACGTTTTCTTGTACATTTTACAATGGAGGTAGGAAAACGGAGGACTCTGTAGGTTGTCAACAGATACTTGCCATATCGAGTCCATTTTGTGTGTGTGACACCACAGCCCCAATTTGAGGAGGGTAGTGGTTGCAATCAGTATTTTAAAACTAGACCATCATTCCTGCCCTAAGATAATTTACAACAGACCCATTAACATAATGCCTCATCTTGTCTTGATCAAAGGAATGTAATTTATAACCTGGAGGACATTCTAGAAGTAACTCTATTTCTCTATTATTTTAAAAGTACTAGAGGGCAGGAAAGTGTTAGTTGGTGGGATTGCTTTTGGCTCTTTCATCCTGGGTGACTAGACATACCTTCCTTTCAAGCGGAGGAGGAGAAGGAAGGACCAGGAGAATCCCTCTGCTGGCTTCCCAGGAAGAGCCTGCCTCCATGGAAGCCCTGGCTGTGTTTTGTGCTATCTCACTATAAAAGTGAGACTGGATTTTCTCAACAAGAATTACAGCTACCTCTTTGAACATCTACTTTGTGTTACCAGCATTGGACAGATACTGTATATTTTATTAGCTCATTCTGGCAAGAACCTTCTGAAGTAGATACAGTATTCTCACTTAACACTTGAGGAATCTGCGGCCTAGAGGGTTCAAGCGCCTTGCCCAAGGCCACCCAGCTGATGAACAGTGGAGGTGGACTTCAGATCTGGGTCCACCTGATGCCCAAGCTCGCTCTTTTTCTACTTTCTCACACTCCCTCTCAAGATGCTTGTGTTCAAGGTATTTGGTTAGGTTGATTTGACATCATAAGAATCTGATCACTTATCACCTGGAATTCTTGACTCGCTGCCACTTTAGTATAATGACTGTTTTTCTAAAGATGCTTCAGGCCTGCTGCTGCGTCCCGAAGAGTCCTATGAAACATTAAAGAGGGATTTGATTGATGAGCAAAATTTGCATGTTAGAGTACAACAGAGGGCCCTGAATCGCTGTCACTCTTCTGTATCTCAGCGTTGTCCATGGCTGAATGTGTATTTGTGCATGTGTTTGCTAATCACCGCTCCCACTAAACGGTAAACTCCACGAGGCAGAAACCCTAACTGTGGTGTTCACCTCTCTATGATGGGTGCCTCGCCATAAACATCTGTTGCATGAATGAATTCTACCTGAATTGGGAATCACATGTAATGCACATGATTTAAGTCTATTGACCAGGATTTTTTAGCAAATAGTTCTGTCCTTTCTCATATGTTTTCTCAGTTTGTATAATTTATTCATGGAGTTCTTCTTAGACTACTAATAAATTGCTATGAGACATAGTCCCTTTATATGGGACTATGAGGAATTCAACACCATGGAATGTTCACAAGAAATGACTTTAAAGAATTTTTTCTGTGGCCATGCTGATTATGAATTTCTGAGTAGTTATGTCTGGGCTTCTCTTTTTCTCAGAAAATACAAGGTGGGAGACTGGCATCTGTTTAAATGTGGAGGCTTACAGATTCTGAGTTAAAAGATGGGTGGGAGAGATAGCAGGAGAGGGCAAGAGATCAGAAATTTCTCCTCCCTGAAACAGATACTTCACATGCCCAGGAGGTAAATTCCTGGCATGGATTTTAGCAAGTATACATGTGGCATTTGCACAGTGTTGACTTATGCTCTAGATGACATGACGGTTTATGGACAGGGGCCCCATGCCTGTTGCAGGCAGGAAATTCAGCCCTGTGCCTTGCTACTGCCATGAAACCCAAGGCCCTTTCATGTTTGTTTCCATACCCTGATAAAATTAGGCATACCACACACCAGTGGAGGAGGCAGTTTATTTGTGAACTTGTGGCCACCCTGCTCCGCAGTCTCCCTGCACTCACTGAGGCACAGCAAATGTGGAACAAAAAGAGGGCCTCTGAAGGGCTTGCATTCCACTGGTTTCTTTGACTTTTGCCAACCAACTTTGCAAGAGTTCTTAAAAGGCATTCATTACCTCTGCAGGCGTGAAGAAACCGTGCAGTTCAAGGGGCTGTGAAATCACGTAGAACAGGGCTGAAAGCTGTTCAAGCAAAGCGATTGGAGTCAGGATGAGCCATGTCACCAAGCCATATCCAGGCTTAAATGATGTTATTTATATCCAGCTGCACTCGGCTCCTCCTGAAGCCTTCCGTTGAGCACCAAAACCTCGCCAGGGTTTGGCTCTTACTCCCTCTCCTTTGTGTGAGGACAGAAAGAGTTGCTCTTATAAACTTCTGTGTTTGAGCCCAGATGGAGTACATTTCACACAGGAAAATGTTCCTTCTATTGAAGTGGATCAAATAATTGCTGGGATTTCTAGGCATGCTGCACACACCCAGAAGGTTGTAGATTAATAGGCAGGAAGATTAGAGGCTGTTGCTTTCTCATTCCTTTCTGCCTGGCGCGCTCTGGAAAGAGGAAAACATGGGAGTAGGCAGATCAATAAGTGCCATTACGAAGGCTCAGTGTTTTTAGTCATAAAATGGGAGGAAGAACAGCACCTACTTCCCAGGATCGGTACGGGAGCCCTGGCAGGATTCATGCCAGGCTTTTAGCACAGCCCTGGCACGGGACGAGTTCTGTGTAGCCCTCACCTCACAGCGTGGGTCAGTGAAGACGTGAGGAGCGTGAGCCTTCGGTCCAAAGGGTGGACACACGTATAATAAGGCAGGGTCTGGTCACATGTAGGCAGTCCTCAGGAGCCCCACATGCTGGGGTTCCAAGCCAGAGTGGCTACCCCGTTCTCTGTCATCTAAGGCGTGCTGGCCAACTGACACTTGATATCATGTCATGCATTTTCCCTGGGCCCAGAAGCTTCCATGTGCAGCTTCTTTAAGTCAAGACTAAAATGCAGTCCTTGAGTTTTGATACCTCAATCTACTTTTAAAAAAAAAAAAAAAAAAAAAACTGTGGTTAAGCACATATAACATAAAATTTACCATCTTAATCATTTCTGAGTGTACAGTTTGGTAGCGTTAAGTTCATTCACATTGTCGTGCACCCCATCTCCAGAACTCTTGTTAGCATGCAAAACTGAAGCTCTGCACCCATCAAATAACTTCCCATTGCCCCTGGCAACCAACTGGGGCTGCTTTCTGATGATCTTACTGCTTGTCTTATGCATTTTTGTGCTTTGTGTTTGTGTTTCTTTAATCAGGAGTGGGATGGAGGTAGAACTAGAGCTAGAACTTTTGTATTTTAGTGACCTAAATATGAAATCATTTTAGAATAGTGAATAGAGGTACTTATTTCTCATGTCTTCCCTGAAGATAGGATTAATTTGCCATCTCAGTAATGACCCATATTGCTTTCTAAGTTTGCCAGGCTTTTCAGCCTCATTCCCATGTTGGAAGGCTAGATGACTCTCTGGTGAGATACCAGCCATAGTTTGGGCCGAATCACTGCTTTAATGATTCTGAAACCTTCCCATCCAACCCCCTGATGCTGAAGAAGATAAAAACGTACTGTTGAGGATTTGGATATGGGAGACTAGCCTGAAGCAGCTGGCCAAATGCAAAGTTATTTGGAAGGGTCAAGGTTTAGCTAAAAAAATTCATGCAAAGTTTTCATTTTGTTCTATTCTGTATCCATGCTTCCTTTAATATTGATATGAAAATTGTTTAAATTATTGCCCTTCAAACACAAAAATTGTAAATGAAATGGAGGCTATAAGATCTATATTATCTATAGTTTCATCGACTCTGAATATACTGCATTTGCTGACTTGATGATCATAAGATGTAACAGATTTGAAATCTTAAATTCTTAATTGCCTTTTTACCCATGTTCAAACTAAGCTGGATATACAGAAGAACAGGTGGGAGAACCTTTGGTGAAGTTTTTGAGGAAAATTCAGGGGCATTCTCCTAAAGTATTATTGATAAAGTGTATTATGTCCCATGACCAATATAACATCCTGGGGGAGAGCCTTACATTTGGTTCATAAAAAATACCTCTAGCCTCAGTTATGATTCACTTATTTAAAGGCAACTCCTGCCTCTTGCTTTCATCATGGCTCTGACAGTAAAAAATATTGATGCTTTAGACTGTACAAGGTTTGAATGACCTTTATAAGGCAATTTCCCTTTGGCTAGGTAAGATAGGACCTTCATTGTACTTTCCAGCTGCAAGGTACTCTTCTATATCTCCTCCAATGTGCAGGGTGTAACAGCCTTAATTCTACCTGAGATAACTTTCTTCATTGAAAAAATACATACAGAAGTCCTATGATGTATTAGGTGCCAGGAATACATCAATAAAACGTGCAATCAAGGCGCCCGCTCTGATAAAGTTCACATTCTTCTGTGGGAGAAAGATGGTGAACAAGTGAACACATAAAATAATTTCGAAAACTGATATGTGCAACAGAGAAAATAAATCTCAAAGACGTGATCAAGTTTGCCTGCTTTTGATTGGGTGGTCAAGGATGGCCTCTCTGAGGAGGTGATGTTTGAACCACGATCTTTACAATAAGAAGAAGGCCTCCATATGAATATCAGGGAGAAGAGATTTCCAGACAAAGGCCCTGAGGTAAAATCAGTTTGGTTTTTCAGGTTTTTTGGTTGGTTGGTTTGTTTCTTTGTTTTGTTTGAGAAGCCTGGAGAAGGCCAGTGCAGCTGGATCCTTGAAGAAGAGGAGATTGTGAACCCAAACAGGGCAGGAGAGGTGGGCAGGCGCCAGATCACGTGGGTCCCATGGCAACATGTTTGGCTTTTATACTAACAGCGGTAGGAAGCCATTAAGGAGTTTGAGCAAGAAAGACATGATATGGAGGCTTTGAGATGTCAGGCTATTGGCTATGTAAAAACAGACTTTGAGGGCCATTTAGAAGGCTCTTACACTTGTCTAGGGTGACAAGTGATGGGTTAGATGAATGTGGCAGCAGTGAGGAGGGAGAGAAGTGGCTGAGTTCAGGATGTGGAGCTTATGATGGTTAATTTTATGCATCTACTTGGCTGGGCCAGACATTATTCTGGAGGATTCTGTGAAAGTGTTCTTTGGGTGAGATTTATATTTAAATGGGTAGACTTTGAGCAAAGCAGATTACCCTCCCTAATGTGGGTGGGCCTCATCAGATCAGTTGGAGGCCTTAAGAGAAGACAGATCTCCCCTGAGCAAGAAGGAACTCTGCCAGCAGACTGCCTTTAGACTTGAGCAGCTATTCAGACCAACCTCATTTTCAAGTGCTCAGTAGCCAGTGTATTGGAGGGTGCAGGTCTAGTTGGCCTCGTAGCTGAGTATACTGCAACCTGGCAGGTGCTCTGGCCAGGCCTGCACACTTTTGTGCAGCAGTTTTCTTCTGAATAGGCCGAAAGGCTGTTCTTTTTGCCTCAAAAGGCCAAATTGTGGAAAACTCCTATTCGTCTACTGTAACCCTCTATGTAAAAAGTTTCATGACTATCTGTGCAGTTGGTGGGACCATGGCCATGACCCTGCCCTTACAAGGGTTGAGCTTCCTTACTCAGAAGGCCATACAGAAGATTAGGTCTTGGGGTTTCTCTTATGTATGCCTTCTCTGGAATCTCTGGGTTTGTGAGTCTTCTCTTGCCCCAGAGCAATTAGTATGTATGGATAGAAAAAGAAACACAAACAGACTATGTGCTTAAGTCAAATGAAGGCAAATGACTCCATGACGTTTTGTAAACAAAAAGTTGGTATGAACACTCCAAATTCATAAGAATACACAACAGAGTAGGTCATATTCACATTGCAAGTAGCAATTTTATTTAATAAAAGATCATATTTTATTAATTCATAATATTTTAATTATGGTGGTTTTATAATTTTGTTCATTTCTAATTTAAGTGTGTGCTTTATAGTTACATCAGAGCAGTGATCGTTATTATATTTGTATTTTCCTGAGTCTCTGTAAAATGAGTGAGCTGACATTGGGGTCCACGAGAAAGTTTTGCCTGTTAAAAAGGGTCTTTAAATTTAACAAGTCGACTAACTTCATTAACTGTTCAAAGTGGGAAACAGTTTCCAGAAGCTGAGTGGGTGGATTCCCACGAAACCACCTACTGTTTCTTGACCCCTGCCCGTGAACGGTCCTTTCACAGTCATAGCTAAAATGCCAACTGTGTGACTTGAGTAATTAACTGGAGACGTCCAGAAGGCTTCACTTCTTATTCTGGGTACATTGATATTTACTTTAGTATTTATTTTGCCTTTGATGTCACATTCAATTTTAATCTTTAATATCATAGCCAAAAAAAAAAAACAGTCTGTTTAACCCATAACAATATAGACTAAAAGTGCTATATTTCAGCTACTTCAAGAATTTTGCAAGTGTTCCTGGAAATCTAACCACCTCTTTTAAAGTATTTCTATGGAAATATATTTCTGAGTTCTAAGTTTTGGATTTTTAAACCAAAGCATAAGAATATTCTGAATCCAAAATATCCAATAGATACAAGAATTTGCAAACTCTCTAAATCTGTGTGTATGCCATATAATACTCTCTGTAATCCATCAGAAAAGAACATCTGGCTTAAAAATAATAGCAGCGCCAAAGAATGTCCAACTATGATCTCCATATCATAAACCAATGGTTTTCATACTTTAGATGCATAAGGCACTGGTTGACCTGGCTAAGGATTCACATTTTTGGACTTAACTCCCCTGAAGTCTGCAGTTAACTCCTGCCCCTTGAGCGAGACGCCCATTGGAATGGGAGCAGCCCTGTGCTCTGGGGCAGAGTGCCTGGCCCTTCAGCGTAATGGCGGCCATCATTGCTGAGCTCCTACTGTGAGGCAGATCCTTCCCTACATGAACACACCAGGTCCTTACAAGCTCCTTATGTGATCATTTAGTATTTGATATATGCAACAGATGAGAAAACTAAGGTTCAGGAGGGTCAAGCCCCTTACCCACTTTTAAACAGCTAGTGGTGAACAGAGCTGGAACATAAACCCCGTCTGACTCCCAAGGCAGCTACTCCATCAGATTACTCACCACGTAAGCACTCACACCTGGAACTTAGATCCCCTCTGAGTCCACAGAGCTAACCTAAGGGGCACCTTGATTGCAGGGTTTTTGTTCCCAAACGTACAAGTATGGCCCAGTATGAGTGGGCATCTTATCTGGCCTGCCAGCAACTCTCAACTCACGTACAATGATAACTCCATTGGCTCTGGCTTCACACTGAGCTCGTTTGCACTCTCCCCCCTCCTCCCTCCACCTCTGATCATCCATGGTCATTCCTATATGACCTTTGCTAGACTTGTCCTCAAATCCAAATCCTATATGACCTTTGCCAGACTTGTCCTCTGCCCTCTGTTGACTTTGGAATGAGCAGGCTTGATAAATGTTTTCATTTGAGAAGGCAAGCTGTCTCCCTGTGGTTGGTTTAATGTGAGCTCGGTAGAGTGGCACTACTGCATTCAGCTTTGGTCAGCAACACTTTGCGCTGGTGCTGGTCTGAGTAATTGTCTCCTTTAGACTCTGACAGGTTAAAATCAAGGATTCAGGAATCAGAGACTCCCTTTGTCCCAGGATGAAGGGCAGTCCGAGAGGGTTAGGCAGCCCTCCCAGCAGAGGCAGGCTGTGTTTGGGTTACATGTGTGTACATGTGTGGTTATACTGTTGTTGCTCCTGAGAGTATTCCTATTAGATGACAGCTAGGAGAAGCCTAACCAGGTGTATCACTCTAGTGCTGCTGGTAATCACTTTATCTGGCCTGCCAGCAACTCACATTGAATAATAAGTGGATGGATCTCACGTTACCTACCTTTAAATAAGATAAAAATCCAACTGTGGATAGAGCCACTAAGATCTAGAGGCAAATTTACAAAATAAAACAACTCATCTAAAATTAAAACAGTGACGGGGAGATATCTTTGAGATTGTGACCCATGTTGTGATGGTTAATTTTGTGGGTCAGCTTAACCAGGCCACAGGGTGCCCAGATTAAACATTATTTCTGGGTACATCTGTGAGGATGTGCCTAGATGAGATTAGCATTTGAATTGGTGAAACTCCGTAAAAAGAGATTGCCCTTCCAGGTGTGGGTGGGCATCACCCAATTTGTTGAGGGCCTGAACAGAACAAAAGGCAAAAGAAAGAGGAATTTACTCCTTTTTTTCTACCTCATTGCTTGAGCTGAGACATCTCATCTCATCTTCTTTTATCCTCAGACTGGGAATTACACCATTGGCTTCCTTGGTTCTCTAGCCTTTGGACTTGGATTGGATTCTATTACCAGTTTTCCTGGGTCTCCAGCTTGCAGATGGTAGGTCCTGTGACTTCTCAGCCTCCATAATTGTATAAGCCAATTCCTCATAATGAATCTCTATATGTATCTCTCTTTACTTATTTAGCTATAATATATATATTTTCTGTATCTGTATATCTTTATTTCTATTTCTATTCTGTTGTCTCTGTTCTCTGGAGAACCCTACTATTACACATGTGTTGTCAAGCTCTGCCCTGTGAATGGAAGCTGCAGGTGGCCGACATGTTTGTGTGGCCATGTCTTTATCCAGTGACTGTCCATCTGAGGAACAGTGGGGCTCTGCTGGGGGAACAGTTGGAGGAGGAGGAAGGAGAGGTAAATGAGTGATGTGTTTGCTGTGATTCAAGTGTTTAATATGCAGTGTTTAATCTATTGCTCTAATTGTATTTAAACCAAGAAAAGACCAAAACCTCCACCACACAGCATTTCCTCATATTTGTAGTTTTAAAGTTAAGTTCAAAAGGTGAAAGTGGTATACCATGGAACTTCCAGCAGTGCTTCCAAACTCTAGCCAAGAACTGTAGATTTTCAGTAATACCGTGAATTTAAGAGTATGTGACTAAAGAACCTAGGGGATTTATGACACCATGTTTTTCTCCACTCTTGACAGCAGGCTGTTTATTCAGTTATTGAACAGGTTTGTAGGAGAAATGAAACCCCCTGAGTTTCAGATAAATCTAGTTAACCTTCAAGTTGGATTTGCATAATCCAGTTCCACTTAGTTCTTTTGTTCCTTTTCTATATCAGTTATTCAATTCTTCTGCTGAAATTCCCTTTGTCTAACTACCTGCTTATTGTTGTTCCTCCTGTTTTCTGATGTGTTCCAATTCATCAGCGCCTTTCCATTGGGCTATGACATTAGGCTTGGTGCTGTGAACCACACCTTCCCGAGGGTCTTGTTGAGGAGGAAAAACCGACATGACTAACTGCAATAACAGTAATATGTGAGCGTCTGCGCTGAGTGCTCTCAGGAAGGTTTAATAGGCAACAGAGCATCTGAGATTTCAGGAGAAACCTCAGTTCACCAGCCTGAGTGCTGCATTTTCCTCTATTTCTTCTCACACTAGTAACTGCGACTTACTCTTTGCTGGGGAAATGACAGGACTCTTGCATCTTCTTTCATAAAGCCTATCCCAATCACCTAGAACCTTGCCCTACAAAAAACATCATCACATGGGATCTTGTTAGAAATGCAGAATCTCAGGCCTCATCCCAGAGCCACTAACTCAGAACCTGAATTTTTCCAATCGTCAGGTGACCTATATGCATGTGAAATTTCGAAAAGTGCTGCTCTGACAAACTTGCATAGATAGAAGGAAGAGGTTAAAATAAACCGAAGAACAAAACTTCACACCTATCTATGCCCAGAGACTATTGCATGAGTTTATTTTATTAGATGAGTTGATTAGACAATGTTACTCTAAGAGGTCATTACTAATCCCCACACTTTTCTTAATTTCTCATGGCCCTCACTAGCTAAGTGACGGTAGTATTCACAGATGTGGAGCCACGTGAGTAACAGTACGTTTGGTGTGAAGTGGAAGAGTCATTTCTGTTACTCCTCAGGATGAAGATAGAAACCAGTCCGCTCTGTGGACAGTCCTTTCTCTGTGGAGAAAAAGGGTAGCTGATCGAAGGGCAGACAGTAGATGTGCCTGATATTGTCATTTCTTGGATATATCAGAAAGCAAATAGTTTTGTTATTGTTGACTGACAATATCCACCTTAATCATTGGTTATATAGGAAAGCAACCATTCTGGGGTATGTTTTTCTTTCTTAAATATTTTTCTCCTCTTTACTCCTTTTCTTTCCTGAAATCAATATGTACTTGTTGAGCAGTACTATGTGCCGCATGCTGGTGATATAAACACAAAGGACGTGCCCCAAGCCCCGAAGCACCCCCACCAATGCAGTCAATATTTTAGTTCACAACTTTATGACACTTGGTGTGAAACTAAAGGCTGCTGTGAACTCATGCTTTTGTCTTTCCAGTGTGTCTTTCCTTCTTTTTCCTAACTGTTTCTCGCTCATTCCAGGTGATGCTGGTGGGGCTGTCCATTACGTGGTCCCACTTGCCCCATGACAGAAGTAGCCACGAGACCCAGGCCGGTGGGTCTGAACCCAATCATCTTGGACAGAGTGCTTGATCTAGGGGTGGGCTTCATACCCGAGCAGAGCCAATTAGCATCTTTATCAGGATTGGTATGGACTCTGAGGGAGTGAGCGTCTTAGCTTTTTGTCTCTTGGGATCATGAGTTAGAAGACCATGCGAGTCTGAAGCTGTTGTGTCCGTGTTTCTTGCCGTGTTGATAAAACCTTTCTTAATTTGAAGTCCAGTGGAGGGTGAGAGGTAAGGGTTGGGTACAGAACTCTGTGCATGAAGATCCCTTCCTCCTTCCCATGACTGAGTCAATAGATTGGGATTTTTGCTTTGCTTTTTTTTTTTTTTTTTGGTTGTTTGTTTTTGATTTGCTTAAGTTAGTTACAGTTGGGTTTCTTTCATGAGCCAGTGATGAATGGAGACCCCACTGAAAGGGCAGGAATCCATGGAACTGGGAGAACCTGGTGGTGCCCATCTAGACATCTCCAATGGTGCTGGCTGGGCAGGTGTGGTGGGGTGATCAGCGTGCTGCTGACCAACTGAACCCTGGGCGTTTCCGCCTGGGACCAGCTGCGGGAAGGACTGCGGGGCACAGAGGGAGACAAACAAAAGTTCATTCTCAACTCAGCCATTTTCTGGGTGTGTCACCTTGAGTAAGTTACTAGACATTTATAGAATTATATAATAATTCCTTACCTCATAGTGTTGCTGTAAGGATTCAATTAAATAACATAAGGCCCCATACAATTCCAACACATTCAGACTCTAAATGTTTAGTTCCTAAGTCCCTCCATAGAGGATTCAAGGCAGTTCGTGATGAGAACACACATACCATAAAATGATGGAAACATACAGACACTTGAAGATTAGGGGCTGGAAATATATAAATAAGAAGAGAAGATGAAGATGGGGTAGGAGGAGGAACAACATAAAAAAAAAGGTCTAAGAATCTGCAATATTGTTATAACTGTTTTGAGTTTGGTTTTGAGCCTCCTGATAGTCAAAGAGAAAAGGGGGAAATAGTCATATAATTCTGACTATGAAATGAACAGATGTAAAGCAAAAAAAAAGTAATAAGAAATTTCTAATGTGGCCTTCAAATTGGACAGTCACTGGTGGTATTATAGACAACATCTTTATACAAATTAATTGCAGACAACGTGTGTCTCGTTTCTTTAAGCATCCTTTGATGAAAACCAAAGATACAATGTTAATACCCATCCTAGGAAAGCAGATTCTATGGACCCGGTAGGTGGGAGAATGGAATCTGGAGGGTCTAGAATAGGTAGAGAAGCTTCTCAAAGGCTGCACGTGATTATCCGTAATAGTTGAAGAGAATAAATGTTTACTGCTTAAAACTCATTGAATCCTTGGGTTATATGTTCAAAATTCATGACAGTTTTCAACTGTACTCTCTACTGGGTCTTTCTTCCCCCATCTGCTAGTTAAATTGAGGCTTAGGAAGATATTCCATGTTTGTCCTTAGGGTTGGCACACCCCTGATGTACTGTCACATGTCTCCAGAAATTTCCCAAATGGGAGATTTTTTCCTATTCTCTCTTATGCTGGATACCGGATCTCCCTGGGGTTCCTCCTCGCAGCCTACTGAAGGAAATGTCATGTGATTATTCATGAAGAACTACAAGAACTTTAAAAATTTTGGTGTAAATACCTTTGGGTTTTAAAATGGCATATCTATGTCTGTGTCTTTTAGACCCTGGAGGATTTAATTCTTTGGAAAATTCCAGTGAATTTCTCTGACTTGGAGCAACTAGCTAGGATATGCAGACTCCTGCATTTGTCTGTGTTAATCTCTAAACTAGTGTCAATCTCTAAGTAGAGTTCTTTGCTGATCCAATTCATAGGCTTTGTGATGCAGAACTTGGGGCTTCAGTGTGTGTGTGTACTTCATTAATTAATGCGATTGATGCATGGGATACAAACACTCATATGTGTGTATATAGATGCCTGCCCATATGTACACATGCCTGGTATGTATGTGTGTACATATCTACATACACATGTGTTTCTATGTAAATATAGGTATGTCTTTCTCTCTGTGGATCATGTGACCTAGAGATTAGAGATACTTTTTGGTGGAAAAATGAGAGTAGGGATTTGCAGAGGTTCTGGAGTGGTTGTGAATTGGACCGAATAGGAAAGAAGATTTTAAGAATTATTCTGGGTAGTGAGTTAGGGTTCCATTATTCTTTGGTAGATACAGGACTGAAACTTTTCAGGTACTTTGGCTAAGGGCCCTGTCTCTCTTTAACTGCGACACAGTGCTCAGACCGAATCACGGGGGGCCCCACCTTGTAATTTGGTTTCTGCAAACATGGGTTACCTCCCCTCCTCCCCCAGCACACACATCCCCTCCCAAACATGCTGGATACATTTTACTTCATTGATCAATAAGATTGGTGGGCAGGATACCAGCAAAAGGGAAAATTCTTTTCAGAACCAAAACAAGTTGAAGTTGATATTTTCCAAAAACCACAAATTTTCATTGGGCTTTCCAAAGATCCAATCAAATGGAGACACTATTAAAGAGAAAGAGACAGGAAAATGAAGGATTTGCCCAATTGGCTCCTTGCTTGTGGGGATGCATGGACATATTTTCCTTCCAGTCAGTATCGTCATTTCAAAGAAATGGATGGTGAGACTAAACATTTGTGTTGGAATTAGGTAAGAAAGGTCTAGATCAGGACATGGTTTTTCACAGGTTCTTCTTTTGGTTTTGTCTGATTTAAATGCAGTCTATAAAAGGAGCAATGTGCTTCTGTGTGTGTACGCGCATGTACCATTTACTCAGCATCCCACTCCTGGTATTTCACTCCCAGGAAGACATCGACTGCTCTCTGGTAGCAGGTCTAAGACCTGGTCATACTCATGACCACTGAAAATTGTGTGGAGTCACCAAGCTAGATTTTATAGACCTTCAAGAATTATTTATAGAAGAATTTAATGGTCAATTAGAAATTATGGTGCCTTCTTGTTTATCTAGACTATTTCACATTAGAAGAAAATTTCTATGGATCAATTTATCTTTAGACTTCCCTCAGAAAGAATCTATACATTATAAGTTTTGTATTTGCCTAAACAAAAGTCTGTTTTGTAAGAACATAATACAAATATTCAACAAACTGGGAAATAAAAATAGTAAGGGTTCCTTCTTTGTGTCAGAGAAAGAAAAAATAAACTGTGTGCATACAAGCCATCCTAAATAATTAACTACTTTTGGAGAACTGTTTCTCTAAATATTTCAGGCAGTAACAGTCTATAACAACAGGGAGAAGAAACCCAATTGAGGGGTTTGTGACACTATCTAACAAAGGTGAGAAATCACTCTGTGAAATAAGAGAGACGAGTGAAATTAAACAGGTATCAAAATTACATACTCCCTGGGAGAGTGGCTTACTGTAGCAAGTTGACTACCATGTGGGGAGAACGAAAGTGAACTGTCCGTAATTTTCCCCTGTCACTAGGTAACTACACTTGTAGTCAACATACTGATGGCAACAAAGGGAGCTGTCTGCTGCACACTCAGAGCCAGCTAACATCCCTCTGGGTTCTTCGTAAAGAATGAAGGTCCCCTCCCAGCTCTCAGATCACCAGTAGAACCTGATGAACAGCTATTTAAGATCAGAGAAATTCTTATATCCACTAGTGTCAATTACCAAAAAAAAATATATATATATATATTTATATATGTGTATATATATATATAAATATATATATAAAATATATATATATATATATATATATGTCCCTGTGAAACATAGTGGGCTATAATAAAAATTATATTTGGTCTTTGTTCCTGGTTCCTGGTACTGAGCTCCTAAAAGCCTTGGGATTTTCTAAGGGGTAGGAGTGTCTTATATTCATGGTGAGCCCCTTTCAACCACACCTGAATTTATGCTGATGAGATGACTCTTCATGGACCCCCAGATAACTTTGGAATGGGGGCATGGGGGATGGTTGCCAGAGGACCCAACTCTGTGATTAGAGGGTAGGAACCCCTATCTCCAGTGAGGGGAGCAGGGCTGGAGATTGAGTTCAATCACTGAGGGTCAATGATTGAATTGATTGTGCCTACACAACAAAACCTTAAAAGCCCCTAAACAGTGGGGTTTGGGAGCTTCTGGGTCCATGAACACATCAGGGTGCTGAGGGGGGATGGGTCGTGTCCAGAGAGGGTGTGGGAGCACCACCCTCCCCACCCATGCCTTGCCCTGCACGTCACTTCCACTTGGCTCCTTCTGACTAGTACCTTCTACAATAAACCAGTCACAGTAAGGAAAGCACTCTCCTGAGCTCTGTGAATTATTCTAGGGGATTTTTAGTTGGCCAGGTAGTCGGGACACCCCATTTGCAGTTGGCATCTGGAGTGGGGACAGTCTAGTGGGACTGAGCCTTTAACCTGTGGGCTCTGTGCTAACCCCAGGTACTTGGCATCAGAATTGAATTGTTGGGCAACCAGCTGGTGTAGGAGAATTGGTTGGTGTCAGAGAAACACCCCACACATAGGATGAATGAAAGTTATATATGGTGAAACTTAGGAAACAATTTCAGGCAGTAAAGCACTGTCATTAGTGTTCCTAGTTGGCTTGATTGGTAACAACACATCAGCAAAGGCCCCTGCTGCAGGGCTGTTGCAGAGAGACGCCATGCGAAAGCCTACTCCTAAAGCTGCTGAAACTCCTCCCCTTTCTGCCTCACTTAAGGAAACTTATTAGATGTCTTTTACAGGGATGGTCTATAACTCTGTTTCAAGGCAAATCCGAATATTCTGCACTCTAGACATTATTAGAAACCAGTGACTTGAGGCACATTTGCCAACTGGCTGGGACCCGCTTGTCAGGATGGAGAGAAATCATTCCTTTTGAAGCTTCTGTGAGCTGTCCCCCAATTTAAGCTTCCACATTTCAGACCCAAGCCTTTATTTGAAGTTTAAATGGGTAAAGGTGCATATGAGCTGATAGTTGGATGGAAGACGGCCAACCAGAGATGTTCATGTTTATGAATAGAAAGCCTTGAGAAGTGTTGTGGCTCCATCCTTTCCTTTCACGAATGATGAGCAGATGCTGAGTTGCCAAGCGACTTGCCCAAAGATGCCCAGTGAGTTAGAGGATGGGCCAGACCTCTAACCTGATGTCCCAAGCCTCATGCTGAATCCTGTGATCAATCTTTGTGTTGACATCATTGCACTGCATTTGAAGTGAGCTTCCGAGTGGCCAGATCTTGTCCTGTATTAACGCTGATTAAAATATCTTTATCACGAAACAAACAAGTCTGTCATATGGTGGGGGTAATGCCTAGATGCTGTGACAGACAGCTGGGTATAACTTGTTTGTCTATACCTATGTGAACTCTAGAGTTGCTATATATCTGAAGGTTGGAACGGGTTACTTTATCATAGTTCCTAAAAATTGAGATTGGAATGGGATAATGGGTTTCGTCTATAAATAAGGAAAAATAATTTTCCCAGACTTCTGATGATTAGATGATATGATATATAAAGTCCTTTGAATAATACCTGACCCATTAATGCTCAATAAATATTAGTTATTTTTCCAGAAACTTTCCCCATTTCCACCCTAATACCCCTATCCCACCTCCCTATGTTCCTTTGCCAGCATGACATAGCCCAGCCAGGAATCGGGCACAAGGATGTGCTATTAAGGAGACAACATCAGCCCTGACTCTAAAGAAGTTGTTTTACCTTATACACCTCCCATTTCTGTGCTCAAAGCTGTCAGAGAGCAATGGACACTTTCTGACAATGAATAAGTTCATCACTTTTAATATCCAGGTTTTCAGTCTGAGCACAGTATGACCAAAAATATTTAAAAAGATATTCCACAGACCATTGTCCATGGACATTGCAGCTATGCATTCAGCAGCTCTATCAGGTTGTTGCAGATTCCAATGCAGCCAGTGCTGTGGCTCCTGTTTATGGTAAAGTAGAAAATATCAAATATCAATCACGTAGGCAGGATGAGCTATAGGGTAGGCCCAGGACATGTTGCATGGAGACTTTTCCTTTTGATCAGGAGTAAGGTGACACAGGAACCATTTCCTCTGCAGGGCATCTTCACGGAGAAATAAACCCTCCCCCCAGGAAGTACTGGGGTGCAGTAGGCTTCTGCATTCAATCTGGGGTGGGCAGGACAAGGGCAACAATGGATGCAGGAAGCAAATTAACTCCCCTAATCCATTTCCAGTGACTTCAGAGCCCTCATATGCCATTTAGAGCACTGTTCCTCAAACGTTTTTTACTATGACAAGTAGTTTTGTAAATAACATCATTAGTACATATAAAATTTTAAAAATTAATATCGAGTTTTTAGTAATATTTTAAAAGACTATAGGGACAAATACCAAATTATATACTCCTAAAACAAAACAGAATGCTAAGTTGACTATGACCCACTGAATTGATCCCATGACCTGTGTAGGGAGTAGCAACCCCCAGTTTGAAGACTGCTGCTAAGTGTCCAGAAATCTCCAGTAGCAACTCGTCCTTCCTCAGGAAGAGTATATACAGTAGGCTTTTTGTGTGTTTGTGTTTTGTTCTGTCCTGGGAAGAGTTTAAGGTACGTGGGCTGATGGCGAATGTTGTAGGATGAGTGTCTCTGAAGGTTTTCCTCACCTTTACTCCACTCCCGCCCAGGCCTGGGTGCCCAGATCTTTCTTCATCCATTGGGTGAGAAGCAATGACTCATCCCCAAAGAAGGAATACAGGTGCTCCTCCACTTACACTGGGGTTAAACCCAATAAATTCATCGTAAGTTGAAAATATCATAAGCTAAAAGTGCATAAGTTGAGGAATGTATTGAGTGTGTTATCGCTTTTGCACCGAAGTCAAAAAACCTTAAGTTGAACCATCTTAAGTTGGGGATCATTTCTATACGTATCTGTAACTTTAGCCAACACCCCTTCATAAACTTCGTCTACCTTCAGGAGAAAGAGAGCATCTTTCAGTCTCAGTAGAAAGCATTTGTTGCTTTAAAAAAAAAAAATTGAGAAAGATTTTGTGGTCACCTGAGCTAACGTAGAGGGTGGCAGGAGAGGACCCAACTCTGCTTATTTGATTGTTCCTTGTCCCTCACCTGGCTTCTTTGCACAGGGAGGAAATAAAGTTGGGGAAAGAATGAAGCTGGAATTGTTTTAGTTCATCTTATTGCTCTTACCTTCTGATCAAAAGCAGAGTGTGTCTGGAAACCATTTGAATGTGAAAAAATCTTCCTACTGAAGGCAAAATAGAGATTGGATGAGAGAAAATCGCTAGGGGTGAAAAAGCACCAGAAAGTTTTGAAAAGTTGTTGAGTTACAGCCTGCTATAGTTCCCTACCCTACATTCTTGAAAGACTATGAAAACTTCAAATAATGCCCTTTGACTGCACAATGCTACACAGCTGCAGTGGCCCCGTGTCGAAACTATAAAGCAAATACGGTGGTTAAAAAACATTTCTCTGACTTCTTTACATTTCCCCACTTCTAATGTATGTCTCCCTTTTACCTGTAATTCTTCCGTTTTCATTGTGACCTTTCATCTTGTTCTGCTTTGTGTTCTTCCCTCTCTGTAATTGCTTCCTCATCTCACCTCTCTCCGGCTGCCGTGAAATGATCTGGGGCTGCTTGCTCCTATATTCCTTTGTTTTGTCTTTTTGTAGCTTTTGAACATTTGCCTTTCTGTCTCCCAGAATCCACACCGTCTGACATGAATAATGCAACAAGAAGTACACCATAGACCATGCCCCTGCACTGCGCTCCCCTCCCAGAGAGGTGTGTAGTCCTATCATACTCACTTTGACTTCTTAAGATTTTGTTCTAGTGAATTACATTTTTCCCCTTATAAGGCTGCTTTAAAAAAAATGCTGTTCTTTGAGCAGTTCTAGGTTTATGGAAAAATTGAGTAAAAAATACAGAGTCCCAGTATATTCTGTCAAAGGCCCCTCAGCCACCCCAGTTCCCCCGTCATTAACATTGTGCATCCGTGCAGTGTATTTGTTTCAGGTAATGAGCCAATATCGATACGTTAACTGAAGTTCATAGTTTACATTAGGGTTCACTTTCTGCATTGTATACTCTGTGGGTTTTGACACATGTGTAATGACATGTACCCACCATGAGACTATCATACAAAGCAATTTTACTGCCCTAAAAACCCCATGTTCCACCTATTTACCCCTCCTGCTCTTCTCCCCTTCTTCTTCTCCCCAAGCCGTTGGCAACCACTGATCTTTCCAGATTGGCTTCGTTCACTTAGTGATATGCATTTAAGTTTCCTCTGTGTCTTTTCATGGCTTGATAGCCCACTTCTGTTTTATTGCTGAATAAAATTCCACTGAATGGATATACCACAGTCTGTTTATTCATAGGGCCTCCTTTAATTGCAAAGTCTTAGCAGTCCTGGCCTTCTGGAGCACAACCAAGAGATGTATTTTTCTTTATTGCAATCACAGCATATTTATCTTGAAGCCTACAGAAAAGCCCTGTTTTTTCATAAATCAGAATTCAATAAGAAACAAATAAGAACCATAAATGTGTCACTGTACCTCGTTCCCCAACTGGTCTCACTCGAGGAAATTTTTGTCTTAACATCAACAATGTACTAGGTACTCTAGAGAACATCCCGAATTCCTGGCCGAGATTTTTATTTGGCAAGTACCATACAAGATAGGGAATATTCCCATAGTTTTCCTTTGGTTAATCGTGTTTCTCCTTAAGAGGAAAATCAGACAAATTATAGAACACTGCTGGTTTTTATGTTTATGTCACATCTGTATGTATGTCTCGTATGCCTTCTGCTATCCTCTGTTTGTTTGGCACACAGTTCCCCAGCAGCGTGTGGCTGGATGGAATCCAGGTGAACCCCATGGACCTGGCTGACCCCTCTGCCCCTCCCCCTCCAGTGAAGCTCATTGGCAGGTGGGAAGGTGGACGCACCCCTGATGGTTCCGTGGGCAAGCTGGTCCCCGGGTAACCCAGACAGGACTGACTCAGTGAGTCCCAGATTAAAATGGGAAACACACAGTGGAGAGGCACATAGAATGTAAATCCCTAGAGGATATTTCTTGTATTTCCCATTGAAGCCTTCCTCCCCAGAATCTGTTAGAGTGCCTTCCCTTGATGAAAACTCAAGAATAGGACAGAGTTTTTGGCATGGCAAATATAAAAATCAATTTTATTTCAATAGGTTCTGATTCATTTACCTAAAGTGGTAGATTAGGAATGGGAAACCTCAATTTACTCTCAATTCCCTGAAGACTTATTGAGGGCTTAATAGAAACTGGAAAGTGTGGTAGATACGTTAGGAGCTGCTAGGATGAATCAGACATGGATTTCAGCCTCAAAAAGTTTATTGTTTCGGGAGGACTGAATTGTTCAGGATAAGTAGAAAGGAATGTAGGTTATGAGAAAGCAAGAATTAGAGTTAAAGGAGCTGGTTAGAGTGATTAAGACTTTTAGATGTGGCTGTGCTGTAGCATGAGTACCTTGAAGACAGAACTAAGTGTTCCTGGAGCAGGGTGTCCGCACCGTATGTGGTGACAATGTGAAGGTACGAAGATGGGCGTATTGTCCCCACCTGGTGAGTTCGTCCTTGTCTGGCTTCTGTTTCCTACCCCATCCCATCTGGACTGTCCCTCTCCTTGTACCTTTTATGTCCATTTTCCTTCTTCCTTCTCTCTCTCTTCTCAAACTGGCCTCTAAGAGCTGAAGATTTAGTATGTGATGAATGTATTGAATGCATTTTTATGTTACCTGTTCCTGCTCTTTGAAGGTATGTGAAGTAGTTTATCTCACAATATGGAATTAAATTTATGTAATGTATATGGAGAGGTACTATGCTAAGCTCTTTGAGGCAGATGTGTGTCTATCTTATTCACCAAGTATCTATAATTGTGACTGGGATGTAGTCAGTGACTAACATGTGTGGGCAAAAGGTTTCAGGCCAGAAAACCTGGAGTTGATGTCATTTATTAGCTCTGTGGCAATAGAAATTTTGCCTAATCATGGTTTGATATGTCTCCTTATCTAAAACATCAGATTAATAATGATATTTCAAAATTTATTTTAAATCCAAGGAAATAAAATATAGGAAAACATTTATAATACCTAAAGCATTTTATGATTACATGTTGGCGTTTGCTTGTATAATAATCAAAAGCTCAGGAAAGAATCAAATTTTCCAGGCATGAAAGAGGCACTGTTCCCCCTTTCCAGTTAACTGGGTTTGACACATTTTTGAGGTTCCTTCCAGGTCTGTAATTCCACATTGCAGGATCTCATTTCACCAAGCGCAAGATACGTCTCCTATAAGTCTTTCATTTGGACCAACATTTCTGAGTCTGTTTCCCTTCTCTTCACTACCATTCTCCTGCCCCACTGCTGTGCACCTTGGTACATGTTGAGAAAAGGTCAACTCTCCCTTCCTGGCTTGACCCTGAGCAAGGTCTCACAGAATTATTGGTAAAATGGGTCATTTAAGCTGCCTGTAGCTCAGGGCTGCAAAAAGACTATCTGGAAAACTTTCCAAGTTTCAGCCCATTAGCAGGCCTGTTCCCCACATACACTGTTAGAATTTTCTATGAAGTGAATCTAAATGCCACCGTCCTTGTAGGAGGCTACATGGGTGGTGCGGCAGGTCACGAAAATGCATTCCTAGGAGCCCCTTTCTCCAAACTCAAGATTGCAGGGAGCTGGCCTCAGGATGTCCTCTGGACCTGCACGTATGAATTATAGAACGCTTTGGAGAAAGAAGCTGAGAGAAGAGGAAGAAATACTTGACACATCAGAATATGATTTCCAGGCCCTTCAAGGATTTTAGAGAGGAGTAGAGAGGAGGTTGGGACTTCTAAGACAGTCACTCCCGAAGAACACACGTATGTGGGCATGTACTCACACACACACACTTACATACTCCCACCAAAGCTAAACAGCACATGGCATGGACAGGTCACTTTTGAGTCAAGTGGTCACCCAGGAACAGTGAAGGAGCACAGGCGCATCCCTGCCGAGATTGCTCTGCCCTGCTCAGTTCACAGGCTTTCGCTGGCCTGCCTTGGGCTGTGGAAGGCCACCCTTCTTCAGACCAAAGCACTGTCCTCACACTGCCGTGGAAGAATCCTTATCTGTCAGTAACACAGTGATAGGCTGCACCTTCCCTAAGTTAGTTGTCTTTGCTCTTGATAATAACTGTTCTCCAGGGTGATATTCTCATACGGGTTAGGGGAGCTCACCAGCTGTAGCAAAGATAAGGCCAGATAAATACTACACTACTACAAACCCAGCTCAGAATAACGTAGCTTATCCCAAACTCTCAGCATGTTGACGGAGATGGTGGCATTTGATAATTGCTGCTTTATGGAATGAGAGACCAGCTGCTACATTTCATAAAAGAAATAATGGCACTGGCAAGGAGCAGGCAGGCACTAGGTAAGGTTTTGTATAAAATACAGGATGCTCAATTAAATTGAACTTCGGATGAACAACAAATAATTTTCTAGTAGATCCCAAATAACCCAGTTAAATTGAAATTTCAATAAACAATGAATTCTTTTTTTGGCTTAAGTAAGTCCCATGCAATATTTGGCCAAGGGGGGTCAATTTAAGTGGGGCAAGGGCAGCCCCATGACTGACAGCCCTTCAGTGTACGTGGAATTTGGGCAGCATTTCCAATGCAATCAGAAGAAAGGAGGAGGAAAAGTGTGTTGACATGAAGAAGTATCTTCACAGACAAAAAGGAAACACAATTATCACAGTCACTGCAGATAGAGTAGTTGAAATTAGGCTAAAGGGAAAAGATAATTGTCTTGATCCTTAAATGTTTTGGGTTGTGCCTTAATCTCTAAATTTTGAGGCATTTTTCTTACAGCACATTTACCATGAGTGCTTTAATTTAAGTAAATTCTACTGTTTGCTCAAGAAGAAACATATTTTCATCCAGGTTCATTTCATTTGCCTTCTCCACGCTTCTTAAAGTCTTTTCTAGCTATTTATTTGCACGTGTTAAAAAAAAAAAAAATGCTCACCGTTTCTGCCCATAACCAGCACCAAGCAAGTATTTAATCATTTAATGCGGTTCTCTACCTGACTTCCCAGAGGGAAATCTGGGCTTTTAAACACAGAGCGATGTCTCTGTTGCCCTTTCCCCCCTCGGATCCCACTTCTCCCTAATTTATGTCTTTCTTCCCAGAAGGAGTTCATTGCCAACTTCTGCTGCTTCATTACCAAATGTGAACCTCCCCTGCACTGGGCTTATTTTAGCGTTTCTTCCTCAGGTGAGGGGGTGAAGTGTCTCCGTTTAATAGCTTGTGAGCAGAGATGACACCCGGGCGCTCCCCCACCTGCAGCTTCAGTGGGAAAAGATCAATCTAGCATATAAAAGCAGGCGCAGATAAATTGCTAAACACTGTAGTACAATGATGGCATACATCTCTGAAATGAGAATCTTCAAAATCAATAAGAATTGAAATTGAAAAAGGAAGAATTGTAGCTGTCACAATGCAGGATGTCTGTAGGATATTCAAGTTGAGGTCCATTTGGGCTTCTCTGATGCCCAGGAGAATCATCTGTTAAGAAAAGTTGTCTCTGGGGTGACCTTTGTTATGTCTCTTTGAAAAACATTGCATCTCAGTGCGGGGACTGGATTCTTTCAAATCATAATTGACCTTACACATCACCTCAGGCCCAAGGGTTAGGTGACATTCCCCTCGGTGAGGGAGGGATGCCCATGCAGGAATTATAAGCCACCACTCACTCAGAGGCTCATGTGGGGATGGGGTCTGGGTATAGTGAGGCTGGCTTGGACTAGAAGGACTTTATTGTGGGGGCGAATTTTTACAATTTATCACTTTCTGACAGTTGAACTTCTGGAATTCAAGGAAGCTACTAGCAACATCACAATAGAATTATTATTGAGAGCCATTATTTATTGAATATTTTTGTGTGCCTGCATTGTGCAAAGCACTTAATATACATTTTTATATTATGACAATGATGGTGATAATACTGATAATAGCTAACTTTTTTGAGTATATATTTGACGAGCATTGTGTCATGATAAGCCTTATGACACCTCTTTGAAGTATGTACTGTTATTATCCCATTTTATAGATAAGGACACTGAGGCTTAAGAGAGGATGAGTACCTTGCCCCATGTCACACAGCTAGTGAGGGGCTGGGCTGGACGTGAATCTCACTTTGGTTCCAGAAGCTTGTCCTTTCCTGGCTGCAGTCGTATTTCCCGTTTGTGCATTACAGCATTTCCGACAGCTGGTGCTTTGGCCACCTTTGATGCCGGTTCTTTTGTCCATGACTCACCCTGCTACTCCCCTGCAGATTCCTTGCCCCGAATTATAGGAAGTCTTTCCTCATGCCCAGTCTATTTTGAACTATAACTTCTTGGACATGTTTTTTTTTTTTTTTTTTTTCCCACCAAAGTTACAGCAAAGGAGAGATGGAATCCCTTTTTGCATTTGGAAATCTGTAAGAATCGCCGCCATGTGATTCAGTATGTTTTGTATTTTTTTTTTTTAAAAACTAACATACAACCAATAACAAATTTACCACTGTAAGTGTGTCCCAAAAGCATGTTTTAAATCTCATCTTCTTATAATGATTAAAAACAAAAATCTGTTGTCTGGAGGACCTGCTGGGAGTGTTAAGTAGCAACAGGGCACAGAGGGGAAAGGATTTGTCACAAACTATGGGGACCAAAGACCTCTCCTGTCTCTTAGTTACAAGATGAAATTCAAAATATGAGGCTTTATTTTTTGTATATTTCCTTTTATAAATGGATCTTTATTTTACACTCATTTTTTTAAAAAGAAAAGATTGTGTTACAGGGATATATCTGTGTGCTTGTGCTAACTTAAGATGTAACTAATTAGCAGATTTGCTCAAGAGAACAATTTCGCCTTTGAACGGTAAACAGCATAATTTAGATTAGTACCATCAATTCTTTTAGCAAACTATGTTTTTAAAACTTATATATTATCACCGTCTTGAAGACAGAGGGGCTACAGTTCATACACCTATTGTTCATGAGCTCAATGTTTATCTTTCATGTTGATATCTCATGGACAATAGTTTCTTTTTTTAATTTTTAATTTTTCAATTTCAGAATATTATGGGGTGCAAACATTTTGGTTAAATATATTGCCTTTGCACCAGACTGCAAATTAGTACAACCTCTATGGAAAGTAATATGGAGATACCTCAAAGAACTGAAAATAGAACTACCATTTGATCCAGCAATCCCACTACTAGGCATCTGCCCAAAGGGAAAAAAAGTCATTCTATAATAAAGACATCTGCACTCAAATGTTTATAGTGGGTAATAGTCTCTAAAGCAGTGCGTCTCAAACTCTATGTAGGAATGACATAGAGATCTAGTTAAAATGCAGTTTTTCATTCCAGAGGTTTGAGGTGGGACCTGAGCCTACATTTCTCCCGAGTGATGTCAAGGCAGCTCATTAGAGCATCACACTTTGAGAAGCGAGGCTGTCTAGCGCACTACAGATTTTGCTACCATGAAGAATATATAAGGAACATTATTTATGTACTAGGTGCTATTTCATCAGATTTTAAATAGATATAACTGCTCTTTTTTTTTTTTTGCCTACTCCCCCCCCAAAATATGATTGAACTAATTACCCAGACTTATATTCCCAATTCTTCTGAAATGCAAAGTAGACTTGAAGTTGGCAATTATTAATTTCAATTTAAAATATCTAAAGGTTTTAGCAGTAAGTATAAGCTTGCCTTGCTTATAACTAAGAAAGAGTTCTGAGGCTGAATCCTGTAATGTTAACGCTAACCAGTTGGCCAATGTAGATTAGCATCTTATTTGAAAGAACTTGACTATAGAATTTGGAAATGAAAGCTTAATTTGAAATAAACTTACCTCCTTCTTCTCTTTTCTCCTTTCTCACCCTAATACTTCCCAACTTCCCACTCAACTTCCCTCAGCCTGTGATTATTAAGGAGACTGACATAATAGTGGCACTGTAAATTTTAGTATGTCAAGCAACATAATATTTAGAAATACTACCTGGATATGACACTGTATTTTTAGGCTTAGCTGCTTAAAGGAAAAAAAAAAGTTTGCAGAGGAGAAGCCTGGCAAACACGACCTGAGCCAGGTGATCAAGTTTAGCACTGCCAGCGATGAGTTACATTGATAGCACATACCATTTGACGTGATGTGACAAGAAAGGCACTTCACCTCTGTGGCATTCTTGCCAAAACCCATCACCCCAAGCTAATCACGAGAAAACCATCAGACAAACCTGAATTGAGGGACATTCTACAAAATACCTGACCAGGACTCCTCCGAATTGTCAAGGTTACTACGAACAGAGACTGAGAAACTGTCACAGACCAGAGGAAGCTAAGGAGACATAAGAACTAAATGCAATGTAGTTCCCTGGATAAGTGGAGAAACTGGTGAAATTTGAAGTCAGCGTGGAATTTACTAAATGTTGGTTTCCTAGTTTTGACAAATGTAGCATAGTAACGTGGTAAAATTATGGGAAACTCAACTGGGTGAGGGATACAGAGGAACTCTCTGCAATGTTTCTGTAAAGCTAAAATTATTCCAAAATGAAAAGTTTATTAAAAATAGTGTTGAAGTGAGGGTGGGAGGGGATGGAGGGAATTAATGGACTACTGAAACATTGTTTTTAATAGAATACTTCAGGGGAAATTGTTTTTCTATAAAGTGTGTGTGGGGGCATGCATTTTGCTAGTCACATGCTGAGAAAAATAAAGTAATACAAAAAAAAAAATCAGGGACTACTGTTGGCTCAAAAAGGAAAGCACCTCAGTGCCACGTGGAAGGTGTCTTTAAAAGAAGGCCTTAGTCATGAAAGTCAGCCCAGATGCACAGCTGACATTTACCGGATTGCTTTGAGAGAAAGCATATTCTAGAGGAACTGCTGAAAAATCTGTCACGTGACTCATCCCAGGTTGGATCCCAATGGAGGAAATCGGAGAGATCCATTAGGCAGACGAGGCTGTCCGTTTCCTCGGAGTTATCGACCGTGGCAATGCCCTTGCTCCCTGCGCATGTGCCACCTTAGAAGCTCCCCTGCCGGAATCAAGTTAAGTGGAAACATCGCAATCAATAAAAGACACTCTATTTTCCATTTGCTCATTGTTTTTTAAGGGCTTATTTTGTAATAGCCCAAGGAGGATTCAATTCAATATCACTTCACCTTCTGGGTGGGGAGAGGACTCCAGATACTGACTTTCGGTGCCTGATACGGTTTGTGACGAGGCTCAGTTTGCTAACATTCTGACCAGGGTACAGCCTCCGCCGTGGAGGACCGAGGGGAAAGCAGATGTGCAGCATCACTGCATGATACTGGAGCCCCTTTCGGTTCAGCAACAAACGCACAAACAAATGTCCCTTGAGCACCTTCTGGCTGGTGACCTAGTGAATCGGGGACCTTTCCCACTGTTCTCAGTTGTCCTGAGTTTCTCTAGTTTGGATTTTCTTTTTTCCACACTAAATAGGATTAAACTTAATGTTCTTCAGCTGCTTCATACCATTCTTCCATATCTGAGGGTGACTTACATGATACCGTTTTAAGCAGTTTGACCTTTAAGTTGACCTTATGGATATTTTTGGAATTGGGGGTTTTGAGCCTGTGGCGGCAGTAGAGGTGGTGAGGACCATGTGTTAAACTCCACTTAGAAATATTTTTTTCATATTCTTTCTCCTCCCCTGCCCCTGCCCAGGCAAAGAACAGTGGGATTTACCAGGAATGTGGGCTCCTATACACTTAATGTGCGTAGTAGATTATTTTTAAAGGTGGCTGTGCTCACCCCTCCTATCCGTGTGTGCATAACACCCCTCTGCAACGTGCCGTGGCTGCTCTGCCCACCCCGAGGTGGGAGCTGTGTCTGCACTCCTGGAGGCTGGCTTGGCCTTGTACTTGCTTTGGCCACTGGGGTCTTAGCAAATGTGATGCAAGGTGAGGCTTGAAAGGTGTGTGCTTACTGGGGCTGCCTTCTCGCATTGAAGCCTCTACCCTCGCAGGAGCCAGCCTGTGCCAGCCTCCCAGGATGAGAGGCCACGGAACAGAACCCCGGGCTGTCTCAGCCCCATCAGCCAAGGCCCCCAGCTCATGAATGAGTGAGTTCCTCATGGGCCATCTCGCCCCAGTCGGGCCAACTCAGACCAGAAGAACTACTGAACTAATCCACAGAATCACGGGAAATATGTCATATCTTAAATGCTGTTTTAATGCTGTAACACTGTGTTTTGGAGTGGTTTGTTCCATAGCAAAAGCTTACCCGTACAGTATATGTTCTTTGTTAGAATTGTCTTTTTTCTCCCCACCCGCCATCCATTCAACTTAAGCTTTTAAGAGTCTCAAATCCTAACTCATGTTGAGGTCAAGATCAAATATTTTGTCCTCAGAGAATCTGCCTCTCTCTGTGAGCCAGCATGAACTGTTCTTCTCTTGACAATGTCATGCTGTTCTTATATTTTACATGTGACTCTTCTGCCATACTTCATCATGCCTTTATTGGTCATGTCTGTGTTTCCCTCTTTCTCTAAGCTCTAAATGGTAAGGTTGTACATATTTATTTGGTGCCTAGCCCAGTCACTTCAGTGTGGTAGACACTGAAATATTAAATGGATGGAATGGAGAGAAATTCCAGGAGAATATTTTCTTATTAACCAACTTCCTTCTCTGTGCTGGTGTCTTTGAGCCCAACATACAACATCCTCATGGGTTTTGTTCAGCCTGAGAAATCAGACTGAGGAGATGGTAAAGGGAGGGCGTCGTGTCTATTTTATTGCTGAGAAAAGTTAGATTAGAGGACATGGCTTATCTGTAAGGCAAAACGCTTCCTCATTCTCATGTCCAGAGTTAAGCAAACTGGCCCACCCAGTTGTTGGCAGTGCTACGCCAGGCTGCGTTTCACTGGAGTCTCGAAGGACACGACACCCTGCCTGCCTCTCCCCTAGTGCAGAGTGGACCTGCCTCTCCATGTCTCCAGTCTCCATTACACATACGTCTGCTGGCGTGTTCATGACTCTTCCTGGTAATCTTAATAAATTACTGGTCTTTCTCTCCTCCAACTCCAAGATTCTAATCCCCTTGGGTCAAGGCTTGGCATCTTAGGTATTTCTGCTTTCCTTATGGCCAGTGGAGTTCTGGAGTTCTAGGCACAGAGTTAGTACTTAGTGAATATTTGTCGAAAGACTAAGCTCTGTGACTCTGGCATCACATTTCTCACTTAATTGGCATTAAAACCATCACAATTATCATAGCAGTTTCTCTGTCACACATAATACTGCATGGACAGAAGGGAAAATCAAGCTGTATGTGACACACAGTGTCTGGAACATATGATACTGATTTTAATAGGCACATGCTCACTTCATGAAAACAGTTAGCATTTATTGCAATAACAAGGGGAGATTATCCCAAGTGTTTGCTGCTTGGGTATTAACCATCTTCACGATTACAGTGCTTTTAGTGACTTAAAGATAACGTGAACATGACATGTTCTGACAACTGAATAGGGACTTAGTTGACTTTTTGTATTTCATATTTTCAGCAGCTTTCATAGGTAAAATGCTTTTGAAGGTGTTTCTGTAAGGAGTGCAGTTCCCAAATTCTAGTAGGGTAGTGGTGCTTGCTATGAATGCGGATCTCTGGTCTCCATCCCCAGCATCTTCTGATTCAGGAGGTCTGGGATAGAGATCAGTGTTTGGTATGTTTAACCACCACCAGGGGACTTGGATTCCAGCAGTCTCTCGGCCACCTTATGTGTAAGGGCTTTCCAGTTGCAAAAAAGACCCACTCAAGTAGCTCACATTTAGAGGCCATCTTTCTTTTGGAGGGATACAGAGACCCCCGGGGATCCAGGGAACATTACACAACCAGACCTCTGCTCAATGCCAAGGCAGCTCTAGGTACTGACTTGACCCTCACCTACTATGGACTGAATGTTTACGTCTCCCCAAAATTCATATGTTGAGATCCTAATCCCCAAGGCGATGGTATTAGAAGGTGGGGTCTTTGAGTGATAATTAGGTCACAAGGGTGGAGCCCTCGTGAATGGATCAGTTTCCTTATAAAAGAGACCTCAGAGAGCTCTTTCTGCCATGTGCGGACACAGGAAATCAGCTGTCTGCAACCTGGCAGAAGGGGCCTTCAGCAGAACCCGGCTATGCTGGCACCTGATCTCACACTTCTCCACCTTCAGAACTGGGAGAAATAGATCTTTGTTGTTTAAGCCACCCAGTCTATGGTAATCTGTTATAGCAGCCACCTCTGTCTCTAACACACCACCTCCATCTCTATTGCTTTCTTGGATTCTTGCTGCACATCCAATCTCTTCTCATTCTCAACCACTCTCTATTAAGTCTTTAGGACCTCTGAACTTTGGCATGGGCCACCCCTCATTGTACCCCAACTCTTCCCTAAAGTTCTCACCACCACCTGAGAGAATACCTGTGTCTTTTTCCTGAGAAAGAATCTAACTGGTACATTGCATCCTCCAAAGCCCTGGTCTACAAATGAAAGGTCAGGAACAACCTGTGTGAGAACCATACCTGGTTGCTTATCCACTCCTCGTGCGGGCAGCTGGGGGTAGGCGGGGGCTGGCAGTGGGAGGGGAGGTTCTGTAGAGTGAGTGTCTGGAAGGGTGAGGGTCACTGGTGAACCTCAGAATGGCAACAAATGAAAAGACAGGGACTGAATTCATCCGATCAAAAGACCTTACCTAAGGAGTGCCCCCCACAGGGTAGCCAATATGTGACACTGCTCTGGAGTGTGATATTTTACTATTAATAATACAAATAGACAAAGGGGAAGTTCCAAGTTTCCACTGAGAAACTCTTAAACCCAAGGGCTGGTAAATGGAGAGAACACACTCAATTAGGAATGGATCTTGAGTCAGTTGAGTTAAACTTTGAGTGCACATTATGTTTTGGCAGCCCTGGGAATTAGTTGTGTTAGGCACCATCTTAGAGTTTACATGTTGCTTTTGGGTGATTTTGGTTTTATTTATTAAAATCAGTGGGAGTATCATTTACTTGATGAAAATTTACCTAGATCAATACTTTTCACACTTTAGAAGTAAAAAAACAAACAACTCTCATACTCAGAATTGATATCCTTGGCAAAATAATAACTATTTTGAGTTCTCTGCATGCACAATAAGAAAAGGTAGAAATTTTGGAATCAAAAGCCAAATATTTTCCCGAAACTCATAAACTGTCCCCAGAAAGATTTCATTTTGAACAATGCAGTGAAACCTAAGTAATTATCCATGTTGTGTGTCTCTGTGTTTGACAGTGATGCCTTCAAAATATTTTGATATGCAACCTTTCTTCTTTCTCTTTGTGTTGTCAGACAGCATGCCAGCTGTCAGATGGAGGGAAGCAGGAAACTTTGGCATCACTATTCCCGCCACCTTCACCGAGGAGGCCCTATAAATAGCGTAATAGGATAAAACCAGCCACAGAGGGAGAGGAGCAGCTGGCACTCATCGTATCCAGAGCTGGAGGTGTAAATGAATTTCAATGTCTTCATGATACCAAACAACAATAAGATTACAGAGAATGAAGCTGTTGTTACGAGAGAGCCCAATATTTGAAGTAAATCATAATGATGATGATACTTTTCATTATCATGCAGCTTTCCCCTTTGAAAGCGGTTTCAAAGAAGAAAGGGCCCTGCTTGCAGAACAGCCAATTTCCCCTCTGATCTTCCTGAAGAGTCTCTCCCAAACGCCTTCTCAGAAGGGGGAGAAGATATTGATCTGAGCCAGGTGGTAGGTGGAGGGAATTAAGTCTATTGTTCACTTAAAATGGTACTACAAAATACACTGTGCTCTAATTACCAGAAAAGGACATGATGGAGGACTTCATCTGGAATGTTCTTAATTGTCACCCTATTTCTCGGCTTGCCTAATCCTTGCTTATTCCTCGCCATTTCAGATTTGTCACTTACACTCTGGTTTCTCTTCAGATCGTATTAACTCTTTCACCTTTCACAACTTTGTCACTTAAAGTACTCATTTGTCAATGTAAGAGCCCATCGTAAGTTCTAGCTCCTTCTCCCTCTGCCCTGGATGCTCCGTATCTAAGGAGCTCACCCCCATCTGACCTACAGCACGTGCAGAAACACGGTATGTCACACAGCTCAGAATTTGTATTTCCCTTTAGTTGTGTCTTCATGTTTTTAACCAGATTTTGAACTTCTTGGGACTATAGTATGCTCTCATGGAGTCCAGCGTCTTCCTAGATTCATAATTGCCACCTTGCGCCTTAATTCTGTTCAACCTAACCAGGGTGTGTTGAACCAGCATCAAAAGAGGGAGCCCCAAGAAACTCAGGCAGGTTGGTGACAAAAGTCTTGGCCCCCTGGCCTCGTGCCTTTTTTCTTACCTCCTGCCCAGACCTGTGTCTTCTCAGCTCCCAGCTCTAGTCCCCTACTCTGGTCCCACACTTACCCCTCAAGCTTGATTGCAGATTCAGCTGGTGGCTCCAGGTTGGCCAGCCCCACGCTTGCCCCAGCTGTAGCTTTGCAGCCCCCTCTGGCTCTTGGTCCCTCTGGGTGACAGTTACGTCTTCGCCAACCTCCAGATCAGGAATCCGACCACAGAGGCTCAATTGTAATCCATCGTTATCTCTTGTAATGAATCTAAATCAAACCCAGCTTTGTGTCAGGGAACATAATCTGACCCCCTTAACATCTCTAGCCCTTTTCTCAGGTTTCTCTCCCCTTCCCTCACCTCTTTCTAGCCTTTCTGCCGCTTCACACTTTAGGGCCCTGGCACTGCTGTTCCCTCTGCCTGGAATGCTTTTCCTGCAGCTGATGGCATGTCCGGCTCCTGCCCATCTTTTCAGGTCACCCTCAAGTGTCCTGAGGCTGATCTCACCCAACTACTCTCAACTCTTTATTCCCATGATAGCATACGTTACCATCGGTAGTTGTCCTATTTGTCATTTGTCTACCATCTGTCCCCTCTTATCAGCAGAATGTGAGCTCCTTGAGAGCAGGAGTCTTATTTATCTTTTCTGTCACTGAGAGATCATTGAGTATAGAAAATCCTCACTCCATGCATGGAGGGTTGCATGGATATGGAAGGAGTGAGAATATAGCAAAACAGGGTCTTTCACTGATCTCTGCCCTTGCTCTCTCTCTTGCTCTCTCATTCTCTCTTTCTCCCTCCACCTTAGGGTCCATGCCCTCTCTATTGCTGTATATGGTGTGGCACCTAAGTGAGACTGAAATTGCTAACATCAGAGATGCCAAGTTGTCTCAGTAAACTGTGGGTAGAGATTCATGCCAAGCCTTGATTAGTTACCTGTATTCTCTCACATGTAAACAGAGTAACACCAGTTTCTACTTGAGCATTTGCAGAATATACCGCGTGGATGACACAATGATGCCATCTCTACTAACTGTGGAGCTGTGCACCACCACCAACTGGAGTGTCACGGCTCCATTTGCCCAGCCCTGTTCAGTATTCAAAGGTCTGCTCTGTGGTCTGGTGAAGACACACCAACATAGACAACTGGGATGACCAACTAACATTATCCCCATTTCACAGACAAGCAAACCAAGGCTCAGTCACACAGCTATTAAAAAGAAAAATAAAAAGTGAACATATATTGTTCCTGTGAATTCCAATCTGGTGTGTTTCCCACTGTACCCCAACTTTCTCCTGGTCCTCTGTCACAATTTTCCAGTTTCTTTTTTACTTGCAGTCATAGGCAACCTCAGTGAAATTTCCATGACCAGCAGAAGAAGGCCTGTAACAGCATAGCCATGGATTCATTAGTGAATTCCCTTAAAAAAAATGTGTTTCAGAAGGGTGTCTGGAAGCAGTCACCTTTCCTAATACTCTAAGGCAGGGGCCAGGGAAGTTTTCTGGTAAGGAGCCAGATAGGAATTTTAGGCTTTACAGGCCAAGAGGCAAAATTGAAGATATTAGGTAGATTCTCATATGACAAGAGATAAAAACCAATTTCCACAATTTTTTTCCAGAATTTAAAAATGTAAAAATCTATTCCTAGCTCACATACCACTTTAAAAAGCCAGATTTGGCCTGTGGGCTATAGTTGGACAACCTCTGCTTTAGGTTTGAGCAGACATGTTGGCCCAGGGCTCCATTATGTTGAGTTTAACTGTGAATATATATATTAATACACATGAATATCTATGTGTGTGTGTGTGTGTGTGTGTGTGTGTGTGTATGTGTGTGTATGCTTAGAGGGCATATCACCTACACACACACCCTGAGATTTCCTGGACAACATCAATCTCATTGGCCTTGCCTTCGGCCATGGACACGTGGCTCTTTTTCCCTGAAGACGCAGGGAGCGTGGGGTATGCTGGCTTCAAAGCTTGTGACTTGGCAGCCCTTCCCAAGAGTCTATAACAACTGGAAAGTTGGAAGGGGATAAACCTTTCAGCTTGGCCACAGGAGATATGTTCTGTACGAAGACCTCCTTGGTCAGGTGGAGCCGGTGTTTCTTGTCAGGTGGGGCACAGCCTTGCCATGGTGTTCACCGTCTCACTCTCACCTTCTCTCCTTAGAGGTCCCTGAAGGAGGCCTTTCTGCTCATTCACCAGCTCCCCACTGGGACATATCATTTATCCAAAGCCTCACGAGACTGGATTCCTGGATTTTTAGTTATCAATAAAACTTTGTGTTAAGAGCATTACTGTCCTGGTGAGACCACTAAGGCAATCAGGGGTTGGCCTGTTGAGAGTCTTGTTTTTCTGTGTATGGGCAAAGGACCTTATTTTTCACTGAAGGGGGTGGTAATTATGAGAGGTTTAAGAACTGCCCAGTCATTTAAGAACGGGTCGTTGGGTTATGCCCTAAACCATATTTTGGCCGTAACACATGGGCCTTCTTCCATGGAAAGTTGTTCCTGGTGGTTTTTCATAGGACTTTAAATGCCACCTAGAGTTAGTGGCAAAGCCACACATCAGGATGTCCCTTCCTGAAGCCAGAACAGAGCTGTGAGCTAGTCATCAGGACTGTCCCCAAGTACACCATTTCACTGCCTCCTCCCCAGTGCATGGAAGGTTTACACTCCCCTGCTGCCTTGCAGTCGTGTGGTCTGTGATTAGCTTTGGATGATAAAATGTGGTGGAAGTAGCCCGTGTCTGTGCTAGGCAGGAGCATTTAATTCCAGAGCAACACTGAGATGTTCCTTTTTACCCACCACAAGGCACATGGGCGCACAGTGGCGATGGGCCCTCCCCCAGCCTGGGTCCCTGAGTAACTACAATAAGCAGAACCCCCCACCCCAGCCACCCACACAGGGCATGTAGGAGAAATAAACCTGTGTGGTAATAAGTCACTGAGGTTGGGGTTTCATTGTCACTGCAGTGTAACCCAGCTCATCCTGATGGCCTCGATCTGGCCAGCCCAAATGTACAAGAGTTGACTGAGAAAGAAAACCTGTCAAACTGCTACTTTGACACTGGACCCTGTGAAGAATGATTTACACTTGCTGAGCTGGAGCCGTGGGCAGTTGTGTGTTTTTGGGTAGGAAACCAAAAACCAAAGGTGTGTCACAGAAAGGGAAAACCATGCACCAGCCGAACAACTCCAGATACCAGGGTGAATGCCATTGCTTTTTACTCTGCCACATTTATCGAGTGCCTTCTGTATACAAGGCACTGTTAGAGCCTCAGACTGCTTCATCAGACATTTCTGAGAGGAGAGCTGCAAGGATTCTCTTTGAATTCTCACTTGTTTTCTGTGTGGTCAGTCAGTAAGGAGGAGGCCCAATTAGCCGCCCTCGCATCTCTGTGCAGGCAATTTACAAATCTAGTCTCTAAGAGGTGAGACCTTAATGAGAATAGAATCCTGTGGCTGAACTAGGGAGAGGAAAACCCTCCCCCTGCATCGTGCTCACTGGGCAGCCCCTTCCTCCAGTTTGCTGAACTCGCTTAGAAGGAGCCCCCGGCTACTCACGTGACACTGGGTTTATTTTGACCTCTTTGGATTGAAAACTTATTGCTAGTTTAGTGAGTCCTCTCTGCTAGCATGAGCAGGTAATGCGAAAAATCAAAACTGACAGCACATTTAAATCAAACCCCTAACCCAAATTGGGTGTCTGTACATCTCATGGAACAATTTAAATCCTTAGATGAAAAAGCAAGGAGAATTACTGCAATTGCTGGCGGATGTGTTGTTAAAGGTAGAACTTTCCAACTGCCGAGAACCAAATGTGGGGCGGACCAGGTTTAGGTTGCAAGGAGGAAATTAAGTCACTGACCATGCAAGAAACCTAGAACAGCCACAAAATACGGAGGTAGAGTTTCTTAGTCTTGTCCACCACACACTTGCAGCCACTGTAGAATTTCCTGTTCTGAGCAACATCACTAGGGGATCATCTTTTTCTCCTCTCACTGCAAAATAACTAGATTTATTCAATAAGCACTTTTTGTGAATTCCCATGAGACTGTGTCTTTGTTAGTAGAATAAGGAAATGCAAAACTATGAACAAGTGTCCTTTTCAGCCGAGATGTTTATAATACACCACGAGATGGACACCTTTGGCTTACAGGTTCTTACTGAGTTGTGTTTTGCCAATGTACAACGTGGAAAAGGAACTTCTGATTTTTTTAATCATAAAATTTCCATGGGGTGGGAGAATAGAAATTAAGAGGGTAAATCAGGTTAATCTGAGCAAGAGGAAAGAATGAAAATTTCCATGTTGGCAGAACTTTAAGCATTTACTATTTCTGTCCAGAATCACTCTGAACATGATAGCAACACTTTTGAGACAGGAGCCACATCTGGGTATAAGAAGCTGAGACAGAAATGTTGATGTAAAGAGGCAAGGAAGTTCCTGTTAATTTATCAAAATGAATTCTGAGGTTAAGGTGCCCAGAGAATTGAGCAAACACTCAATTCTGAGCAATCGTTCTTCAGCAGATGATATTGTGGTGGTTTTTGCTTCACATGCAAAACTCTGGGTGTCCTCCAACAAGGTATGTTAGTTCTTCCAGCATTGACCAGTTTTGGATTCTCTTGACTTACTATACCACGGCTGCAACCACCAGTCCGCACGGGCTTCAAGCAGCTTTGCACAGACACAACCAGACAGCATGTTACTTGTGTGTGCATCACACAGCTCCTGTCTTTGTTTTGGGGCTTCTCTGATGCCGTGGCACAGGGTGACTGTCGGAGCTGCTCGGCAGGCTTGCAGGTGCAACCTGGAGGCACAGGAGTTAGTGTTCCTTGGGGCAACCCTTGCCAAGCAGGGGTCAGAGACAGCAGATAAATGCTGCTGCTTCTCATCCCGTAGGTGGATGTCTCTAAGGCACATGTCATAAGTCCCCTGAGGCGACCCGAGGGCATGGGGCATCACAGTGCCCACGGTGGGGCCAACCTGATGGCCTGTGTTTGTGTTGCTTCTCCCTCCCCTGTCCCACTACCCCAGTGTCTCACTCCCTCTCTGGGAGTGCATTTGCCAAATAAACACCCTGTATGCAAAAGCTGTCTCAGTTCCTCTTTTGATGTAGCCTGTCCTAAGATACATTCCATTCATAGGCCTCTCCGTCCTTCTGTAGAAGTGTATAATTTTAGAGTAAATTCAGTCTTACTGCTGTGGGGACATTATTAGTGAATATAAAAAATCTTACTCACTTTCCCATTTCCAAAATTGTTGTAGAACCAGGGGCCAGTGGACTGAAATGATCCCATTAAAATGGTCGATGACCTATTTTTTCCTTTTGATACAGGAGAGATTCTTTTAATGTGTGTTTCTAGCCTGCTGTATTGCTCCTTTGTGAGCCTCATTATAAAGCCTTGCCCTTTAGGAAAGAAATTAAAGTATAGGGCCATTTCCTGGCATTCGCCCTCATTCTCTGTGTACTTTTTGATCTTCATGAAGTATAAACAAGTCTGGGGAGAGTGTGATGAGGCCGGCGCTGTGGCCTTGATCCTGTGTGGCTGATTAGCCTTGCGTGGAGCAAAGCCATCGCATAGTCTGAAATTGCATTCTGTATCCTGGTGGAACGTGGCATCAGTGTATGTTCTTGGTCACCTGGGGTAGCAGATGACGATGCACATTTCACCCTTGCTCCTGAGCACCAAACACAAGAGCCCATGACAGTGACACGGAAATGTGGTGTTGCGTGTGATAAGAACACGTTTGTGTAACAGGGCATATTTAGCTGGCTGAGCAGGGCTCAGATGAGACTTGTGGAGGCAATGCCCTAGGGTTAGGAGTGTGAGGGCTGGAGCCCATTGGCACTGTTTGTCACGTGAGACAGGGGACCTTGTGTGGTGCTGGGCACAACAAATTAGCGTAAAGGCTCAAGTGACCGGGTGGCACTGGGAGGTGGGGCTAGGCTCTCAGCTCTGTGTGACCCCCCTGCCACACCAGGAATGGGCGTGTTGGTTCCATGCTGGGATGTTAGGCTTGCCTAGACGCGGTGTTCGTGTGCGTGCAGGGCTCAGGGAGAAGGACGGGAGTGTTGGAGTCTGCAGGGCGGTGTTTGGTGGTGAACTGGGGCAAGAAAGGGGACGAGGAATAGAACAAAGATGTGGTGACTGTGGATGGCACCCACTGGGAACTCCTAGACACACATGAGACTGGACAGTGTGTATGTGTCAGGGAGGGGACCTTTGATCTCGCTGACTCGGGCGGGGGCAGTCGAGCCAGCAGTCAGTTGGGAAAACATTTTATATTTGACCGCAGGGACTAAGCTGTGGAGAGCTCCCTTTTAGGTCTTTGTAAGGCTGCCGAATTCTCTAAAAACTTGGTGCTCATGGTGCATTCACTTTGCCACTGTCTCCCTGCCCCAGACGCGTTGACTCTCCAGTCGTGGTGGGTCTTCTGGGGGCTCAGGCAGCTGCCATCGTCCTTGAGTTTCAGACAAAGCTCGGTGGCTCTCCAGGAGGGCTGCAGCGTGGCAAAAACTTCACTAAGAGTAGTAGAGTTGAATCTCCAGGGAAATGGTGCTTGAATTCAATTTTTGGTCCAGGAATGTGGAGTAGGTTTTCTGTTTTGCTTTCTTTTTTAGGTGAAAATCACATAACATAAAATTATCCATTTTAAAGTGCATAAGAAGTGGCATTTAGTATATTCACAGTGTAATATAAACATCATCTCTATCCAATCCCCAAAACATTTTCATCACCCCCAAATGAAAACCCACAGGAATGGGATTTTAATGCCTGAATACATTGATAATCACCTTTTTATGAGGAGCAAAATTTTTAAGGAGCAAATCTCATACTATTTAATTGAATTTAATTTTTTTAATGATTCCTTTGAATTGATGGAGGCAATTCATCTTCAATGCAGAAAACTCAAAAACTTTGAAAATCACAATGAAAAAAACCTAATACAAAGAAGACAGTACAAAGAAGACACAGGCCACAGTTTGGATAAAATTACATCAAAATCTTTTGCTAAATATGCATGTTCTCTTCTACCTACCATGGTGAGGTGAGGAGCTGGGCATGAGATCCCCTGAAAAAATGTGGATAAGTATTTTCATCAATCTCCCACATGATTCTACTAAGCCTCTTCTAGCCTGTTTGAGAATTACTAGTTAAGCAGCATGGGTGGTTTAGAATCGGGTCAGACCTAAGGTGAAAATTTGAGCCGTGCTACAGCTAGTAAAGTAGTGTGAGTTTGGGTCAGATGGGTAAAATTTTTCTGAGCTTGGTTTTCTTATCTGTAAAATAGGGATAATATCTGCTTCATGAGGTTATTGTAAAAATTAAATGTCTGTCACATAGAGACTTCTGAGTATATGACAGCTTCTTTAAAAGAGGCAAGAACAACCAAAACAAGCGGACATACAGATTTTGGGAGTCAGCTTGGCACAGCCCCCAGACAAGTGCCTTTCTCTGGCATGTCATCCCCAGAGTGGGCTTGATTTAAGCTCATGCCTCCATAAAATGGGGTAAAACCGCCACATACTAAAGCCGGAATGCCAGCCATCTACTGCTAGGCACTTGTCTTCTCCTGCCAGAGGTCACCTCCCAGTTTAACACAAAATCAGTCTGGGTGCCAAGCGATGCGGTGGTACACCAGCCAAGGAGGGGAAATCACAGAAACAGGAGTGAGGCGGGCAGTGGAGGGCCACGTGCTCTGCATGTGACTGACTCAGTGATCCAAGAGCTCTGAAAGGGGCCCCTTCCAAGGCTGTTAACGACACCAGTTCAACAGGCAGGACCTTTGCCGCTGGACCGGGGGTGTCCGACTGCCAAGTAGCTGAGAGGGAGCTCACACGACATGCTCCCAGAGACTGGTTGTGTGCTGGACCTGAGGACGCATTTCATCAGCTGTCATGCAGGTCCGGAGTGAAAGCTAGAATCCTATGAATTTTGCTGGGTGACACGGCCAGCCTTGCCAGTTTGCAGTTTGTTGAGCAAATTGTTGAACATCTATGCATTAGATGCTATTCGAGGTGTTGTCATCTGGAAATAAGAAGACACAGTCCAGACCATTGTGGAAGTTCCAGTTTAGAGTGCCCATACCCCAGGTGTCCTGTTTATCTCTCCTATCCCTCTCAAGATGCCCCGTCCATCATAAAATATTCCATGCCAGGCAGGTTTGGGAAATACTGTATAGAAGGTAACTCTTGAAGAGTCCTAGTACAAATTAGCATTTAAAACCTCTGAGATGTCCTATAGCAAAGGAAAAAGAAAATAAAAACCTAATTCGTTGTTTCTCACGTTTATTTAAACAGGAACTCTTTTTTTGCCATTTAAAACTTCTTAACATCTCCTAGAATCGGTGATTCCTGCTGGTCTAGAAGTCTGTCACAGTAAGATATAAGGCTTCCAGACGGAGTGAGATGCATACACAAAGCCATCCAAAACCCGTACTTCTGCTACGGTGCAGGTCCACCTGGTGCCTTCAGACTCTTTGAGATCTGATTCTATTTTTAAAACTTCCTAGAAGGAATCGAGGCAGGTAAACGGGAGGGTCTGGCTGGGCAGGAGTTCATTCGCACCCCCCAGCACATCTAGGGCACCGCTGAGCTGGAAACCACGTCCCTCGGCTCCAGCCAGGCGCTGCTGTGCGGTGCGAATATGGGTGGGAATACAGGTCTAAGGAACACAGAAACCTGTGTTTTTAAAGTATGAAATTTCACAACTTTAATGTCAGCTCAGCTGACAACTTTTTCCCTGATACGCTTTCTTCAGTTGGCTTCCAGGTCAGCACACACTCTTGGTTTGCCTCCCACTTTCCCCATCTTCTTTGCTGTTCTTCCTCTTTTCCCCGAAGTGGGAAATGTCGGAAAGCTCCAGGGCACAGCCCTTGATCCTGCTTTTTTCTCTCTTTACGTTCACTTCCTGAGCATCTCACGTGGCATTGTCACGGCAGTGAGTGCTGTCTACATGCCTAGCGTGTACACATTTATATATCCAGCCCAGTTCTCCTTCCTGAACTCCAGACTTGTATAACTAAGTCTCCTGTCATCTCTAGTCTAACAGGGATCTTGAACCCAGCAGACCCAAAGCAAACTCCTGCTCTCACGAACCTGCCCAGTCTCCACACAACCTTCCCCGCCTTAATGAGGGCTTGGCATGGGCTGTGATGGGCAGTATGGCAAAGGTCCTCACTCCCTTCTCATCTTCAATTAAATGTTCCTTTCTCAAGAAGGCCTGTCCTGACCACCCTGTTTTACATTGTACACTCCAGCCTGATTTTCCTTTTCCCGTGGCACTTATCTTCTCACATACAACATATTCTTATTTATTTAGTGTTACTATTCAGCATCTGTCTCCCCACATTGGGATGTAAATTGCACAAGGGTGGGGATCCTTATCTGTTTTATTCAGTGTTGTACCCTTAGATTCAATATCAGGCATATAGTAGATGCTCAATAAATACTTGTTAAATAAATGAATGCCAATTGTAACTTGGCTAAGAAATTCAATAGAAGGTATGCATAAAAGCTCAAGCTGGTCATAAAAGTTCAATGTTAATTGTCCACTAAATGTATTGAACCATAAACCATTGTTGTATTAACAAAGAATGTCTTCAAAATATACTTGGTAGATGGAAAAACCATTATATGATAGTAGAGGCAGTTTGGAGAAATTAAATGTGTATACTTACATACATGTTTTCTGGCCAGGAGTTTCACTTCTTGTTCCACAAACTAAATAGTCTAATGGACATGACTATGTAAGTATCCTACCAGCTTTCTGCTGGGGTTCCAAATTTAAAAATTAGAAAAAAAAGTAGCACAGTCTTTTTCCTCAGTTGAATAGCTCATTTCCCACTGTGTTGCTAACCTCCAGTTTTGCCCCAAAGATAGTAGTTTTAAAACTTTCACACTGAGTTCCTTTGTGTATCAAAGACAAAGTTTTTATCAAAATTATTACTCATGTTCTTTGTCATGCAAAAAAGCATAAGTAATGTTTTTAATAATGCAAGCCATTAAAAAGTGGATGGGCTGAATTCATTGTGTCTGATTCTAACTCGCTCTGGGAGAGAATTTTTCTGTGCACAGAGGTGTAACCCTTTGATGCCTGCATGAGTCTTTCTCCCTATTTTTCAATACAGAGTTGAACGTGTGTTTCACTTAGAGACTCAGACAAAGCTTCAGTCTTTCAAGTTCCTTCCCTTGAGAAGAAAAGGTTTTTGAAGGGATTTTAAGTTCACCTCAAGGAACAACTTTCATTGGTAACAATGGCTTGGGAGGAAAATAAAAGTTGTAGAATTTCTTTAAGGATGACTGATGCTCTTTTGCTCAAAATGGTGTGTTAGAGGTAGGTTCACCGGACAGGTGATGTTTTAAGGTTTAAGATTCCTTTCACGACTGAAGCCTTGTTATCACTGGCAAGCCAAGAAATGACCATGTGGTGCGTGGATAGCAGATACCTCATACGTGTGTCCCTGTTCCCCTGTGCACTTGGCACCACCAAGTGCCTGCCTGGGTATCACTAAGATCGGGAGATCTTTTTCCACTGGGTCTCATTATCTCCTTCAAGCACGGTGCTCAAGGCAGCCACTGCCGATCAAAAATTTGAGTTGCCATGTGAAATTATGATGCAGGATAAAACTTAGAAAGTAGTAAGAAAGTATTTTTAAAGGATGGATGGCAATGTCAGGAGGACCAACACTCATTAAGCCTGGAGTCGAGGCCAAATTTCAGGCGGCTCTGGTAGCTGCTACTATCTCACCTGCCTTCCTAAATTCCAGAATTCAGGTTCTTGCACAGGCTTTGGACCATTGCCGAGTGCCCTCTCTGGAGTGTCTCAAACTTTCATAAAGGTTTTCAAAACAAGAGATGTGATCGTAAGAGCTTCATCTCGGCTTATGGCCCCAGTGTGCTTTGAGCATCCTGGCCGTACACAACAAGAATCTTTGTCCCAGCTGCCTTAAATTATTTGTCATAGAAATGTGACATATTCTGAGTTTTCTTCAGAAGAATTGGGTAGCCTATAGCTTTAATTCCTTTGCCAAATAACAGTCTTTGTTCTACTCAGACGGAGTCCCAACCTACAAAGTAGTTACATAATAGGGGACAGGAGAGAAGGCCTGGGACTGGAATAGCTCCCCAGAGAGAGAAGAACATGCTGGAACTTTCTCAAAACTCAAACTTACAGTGCTTTTCTGCTTTTGGAAAAAAGTGGTGTTTCTTTTTTCCTTCGTATTTTCAGAGAAGAAATGGGAAAGGATCAAAAGAGAGGATTTGCCTGGATGTGAGTGTGGCCTGATGAGGTCGGAATTAGCCTTTTTCTCTTTTCACTGAGAGAAGCAGAGACCATCTGCGGAAATTATGCAAATGTGTGCCTTCCAGGGAAGCTATTTTATTCGCCACTGCATTTATGGTAGCACCGGGAGCTTGACAGCCATTCCAAACTTTTGCTGCAATAGCACTAGTATTGCCTGTGGCCATTAGGGTAACAAAAGGAAAAATTAACTTTCCTCCAGCTGAAAATTAACACTTTAGATTAATTAAAAAGCAAATGTAATCAAGGCCTCTGGATGTTTCTCTGAAGGTCTTTTCTGCAAGGGGCCTCAGGACCGCAGTGAGTCAGCTTATGCGGAGGGAAGAGTTGAATGTTTCATCAGGGTTAATTTATAATGTAATTTACTCAATGTGAATAGAATGGGAACCAGTGGGAGTCCAAAGTCCCTCTTGCTCCAGGAGAATGGATTGCCACTGCTGGCTGTCTTGGAGAAGAGGAAGCAGGGATATGGGATTGCATGATAGAGTTAGGTCACATCCCAGGTGCCCACTTCCTATCTGTGTGACCTTGCGCAAGCAACTGCATCTCTCAGGAACTCTGTTTTCTCATCAGCAAAATGGGGGTAAATATAGCAGCATTCACACATCACAAAGCTCTTAACATGTAAGAGGTGCTTAGTAGATGGCGGTCGTTGTCAGCATCTTCATGGAGGGGCCATGTGGTTGTAGGTACTTAGCATAATCATTGGTCTTACAAACACATGGTAGATGTTGACAGAATTAGCCATTACTACTTGGCCTTTGGGATCAATACACATATTACAAGCCACTTATTTTAATTACACTTTTGGACAATGTAGTTTTGTTTGGAGGCACCTGACTTGACAAAGGGCATATCAAAACTATAAATTATGTCACAGTAAATTTCCTCCTATAGATTTTGTTTACTCTTCCCTTGGAAGATAGCCCTATGCTTGAAAAATCTTCAATGTTTCCTTTAAAAAAATTCTTCAAATTAAAAATTTGGCTTCTTCAGGACTCTCTTGCATGGTGTTTTAAGCTTTTCACTGTCTTGTCCTGACTGGCTTTTCCTACCTTGTCCCAGGGACTGTAAAATACCCTAGCCACACTGAAATTCTTGCCATTTTTTCAAACCAGCCATGGATTTTCATACTCTCTGCTTTGGCTCATAAGAGTTCCTCTGTTCTTGAAAATTTTTCTCCCTTCTGAACCTGGAAAACTCTTCTTTGCTGTACAGGGCCATCTCAAATGTCTCTTCCTTTTCAAAGTTTTTTCCTAATCTTAGTCCATATCCTGGTTCTATCCTTCTTTACTGAAACAACTCTTCTCTCCTTACACTCTATTTTCTTTTAATTTTCTGTATGTTAATAACAATTTCATTAAGGTACAGTCAGTCATGTGCCACATAATGACAGTTGGGTCAATGACAGACCGCATATATGATGGTGGTCCTGTAAGATTATAATACCATGTCTTCATTGTGCCTTTTCTATTTAGGTATGTTTAGATATACAAATACTTACAACAGTGTTACAGTTGCCTACAGTATTCAGGACAGTCGCATGCTGTGCAGGTTTGTAGCCTAGGAACAATAGGTTATACCACATAGCCTAGCTGTGCAGTAGGCTACACCATCTATTGTGTAAGTGCACTCTATGATGCTCACACAACGATCTCACCTAATGCTGCATTTCTTAGAACGTATCTGTGTCACTAGTGAAGCATGACTATAGTTACTAATTTATGGGACAAAATGATTACTTACAATTTCTAGAGCATTATAGCTAGTGCCGGGCATCGTGTGAAGAATGCACTTGCCTTCTCTCATTTAAGCTTTCCAATAACTTAATGAGAACTATGATTCTCCCTGTTTGGCAAATGAGGAAACTGAGGCTCAGACCCTTGCCATAGTCCCATAGCCAGTATGCGGTAGAGCAGATGCTGGAACATGGGCGGGTTTGTTTCTAAAGTCCATGCTCTAAAATACAGACTATCCTTCCAACCCATTGCCAGGATAAATTCCATTTTGTTATAATTTATGTTGCTGTCTCTTTTTTAAATTGTAAGTCCTCTGAGGCCCAGGACCGTGGCTCATTTGTCATTCTATTCCCCAGGCCTAGCACAGTGCTTGCTACCTGGTGAGCACCCAGAACCTGCCAGAAAGATTGGATTCGTGCCTGCCTGGGCTGGCAGAGACGAACGCTGGGGACAATGGCTCTCAACTTTCTGAAATATGACACAGTCCCATAAATGACATCAGTGTCTGTGCCTCCTCAGACAATGACTAATGATTCTCAGTCTCCTTGAGCACATTAAGACACGATTACATTCTGTTAGCTCAGCTCTCCTGCCTTCCAAATTAGAGTGGTGAGCACAGTTTCTTTGCTCCAGTCACGTTTTGCTGCAGCAGATTCCATTCAACCTCCTGACACCAATTTGTGTGCTATTTCAGCATTTAGCACGAAGACAGGAAAATGGTATTCCCGCCTGTGCCCTCCAGGCAGACGGCTCGCTCTATGGTTTAGCCGTGTGATTTGTGCTTTCCCCAAGTCTGGTCTACTCTATTGAAATTCTCCTCCTGAAATTCACTCATTAAACTCTCCCATGATCCATCACTATGAAACTGATTATCACAGTGTTGCCTTTTACCATTATTAATCTTTGGAGATTGATGCTCTCTGGTGCTTCTGACTGACTCACATGATTTTGGCTATTAATCTTTATCTCAATCAAATTATTTACTGTTTTAACTTGGAAGATCTTGCTGCTCCTGGGACTGAATCTTATCAGCTCTGATGGCTTCACAGTAAAAGCTATTTTTTAAAAATACTGCAAACTTCTTGGTTTGCTAACAAATTCTACTTCTAAGAATTCCTAGACACTGTTGTTATTTTCTTGAGTTTCTAAATGTCATATTCCGCCCCTCCCCCCTTTTTTGTCTTTTCTCCTCCTTTGTGGGGACAAGTAAATGTGGTATCTGAGAAGTAACCTTCAAAAACCTCTCCAATCAGATGTCTAATTAACAGAAGACTACAGTGGTGGCCACCACAATGCTCTTTGCAGACCTCCTACTGTAAGGAGAAAAACTGACTGAGGGTCCCAGCTAAGGGGATTTGAAATCCATCACAGTCACTTCTCAGCCTTTTGGCTAAAATCAAGTGTAGTATCCGAAATCCATCATGGGTTTGCTCCAAGACCACACCTTCTACCTTCCACCTTCCAACTACTCCTTGCTAATAACTGAGCATGTCAGAGATACTAAGGAAAACCTTTCCCTAGAAAACAAGAGCGACTTATTTGCCCACCAATTTTGGCTCTCCCCCATGACTTTGCTGAAAACGTGCTCCACCCAACCTTCTCTCCTCTCTAGTTCCTTTGGGGGCAGATTGCAGCATGATCTGATGGCTCTCCCAGACTAGCCCACCTTCCACCCAAAGACCCAGACTAACACAACTCCCTTTCCACCTCTGTCCAGATCAAGACCTGGCTACACATGGAGAACTTAACGGTAAAGGAAAATGATACTGGGGGGGATGGGAGAAATAGGCAAATCAGAAACCAGTATTCTCTGAAGGAGAAAACTGAACCAGTGGAATCACTAATGGAATGGAAAAAGCTGGTTTCTAAGACAAGGCAAGTGGCATTTGTTATTCCAATGACCACTTAACCTAATTAAGATTCAATATATTGATTAGGATGTATTCATATACTTCTTAAACAGTTGGGGATCAAAGGTAGGGAAATTACAAATATAATAGGACAGAATGGGTACAAGAATGTGCTCTGAATTATCCTATAGATAATCATGTGTTTTTGCTTCTGTATCTAGAAAGTAGGGTTTTGGTTTATTTTTTCCTTTAAAGAGTTGTAAACTACTTTCAGGCTTGTGTGATAATAAAGGAAGTATACAGAGAAGGAGATGATGTTCATTAAGACCAAGTTTTATGAGACAGAAACCCCAATTTCTGATAATTTTAATGAATTGCTAGGAGAGCTGATGTTTTCTTTTTCTCCCCCTACTCTTTTTATTTTGCGGGGGGCAACTGGGCAATAATAGTTTCAATAAATTGGCTGAAGTATATAGGTGCATAAAATGCACATCGTGAAAACTTGTTTGGTTTTGAAACTAAATAATTATCACTGAGAAAAAAGACTACTGGAAGACCAGTACTAACAGACTAACAGTGTTCAGAGTGATCACTTAAATACATAGTTCTTGGAATTTGCAAGACATTTTTATACAGCTGTCACCCTTACCCTACTCTGTGATCCTCTCTCTCTGAAGAGTATCTCAAAGTAGAAAACATGAAAACAGCTCCCCACTTTACAGATGAGGAAATTGATGCCCAGAGAAGTTGTTACTCACCCAAGATCATACGGCTCTCAGGCAGTGCTGAGAATGGCTGGAACTCCGTGGTTGTGACTGTTACTCTGCCTGCTGTTCTTGCTTGGACCTTCTCAGGGCCAAGTGTGGCAGGCATGGGGTGTAGATGGAGATGGATTTTGAATGTGTGATCTGGGGAAACTGAGGACTCACTGAGCTTCAGTCTCCTTGCCTTTTCTATCTTTTCCTGAGGTACAACGTGTGTGCATGTAGGTGGCAGAATCCCAGCAGAGCAAAATGAGAAAAGCAGACCTTTTTGTTGTGCTGGTGAGTGGTGATAAACCAATAACACATTGATTTCAAATATTTACCCTAAATCCCTTTCCAGCTAATAGATTATCTTCGTGTTTTTTAAGGGTACACAAACATCCCTAGTAAACATGAAGTCAACAAATATTTGTGGAGCAACTTCACCATGATAAGTGTTGGGCTAAATGTTGTGGATAAATAGAAAAGATGCTGCCAGCCTCTCTGAAGCTCACGATTGGATAAAATATTTCTCAAGCCATCTTCCTCAATCAACTGGGGAGCCCATTCCCATCAGACTGAATCAGAATCATTGGGGGCGATGTTGGTGGGGAGGGGCAGAAATGTATATTTTGAAAACATAGAACAGGTGATTTGCTCTAATTCACAACCACACAGTTTAAAACCACCAAACAAATGCATCGATTTCCCCTATTTAAAGGACTTGCATTAATTACTTATACTGATTATTTGGGGATTTAGGTGTATTTGGTTGTGACCTGACAGGAGGGAAGTGATTCAACATTGAAAGAAAAAAGCCAACATGCTGGCTCCTTACGAGCAAACATGAGTTTTATTTTCTTTCCCTGTACCGCCTGTTAGAGCACCAGCAGAATGAAAAGTTGATCTGAAGAGTCTTGCCTGGGAGGAAGGAAACTTGGAACCTAATCTCGAATCAGCTAATGATTCATACCTGCTCCCTGGTTCATTTCCTATCTGCACAGCGAGGTGGGCTGGGCTGGGTGAGCGCAGCACCCTCCTGGTGAATACGCAGAATCCGGCACTCACTGGAAGTTGAAGGTCTGTGTCCATGAGTAGTGCTTCATGTCTAGAAAGGCAAACCTCACAGAATGATTCCAGAATGACCAAAATGAGTAAAATTCAAGACATTCCCCTATCGGTCAGTTAAATATACAGAAAAGGAATGTAAGAAAGTGCATAATCCAAGTCGTCTTCCAGAAAAAGCATCTTCATGGCGTGTCTGCTCTATGTCAGATTCTGTGCTAGGCCCCAGCACTGTTTGGGGATGGACTGTATTAGCATAATTCTGCAGATGAGCCCAAGTCACTTGCTAGTAACACCCTGGCGTTCTCTCCTTCCTCCCGGGAAAGCAGAAAGGGACGGCTGGACTCAGGGAAGTGGTGGTGGGACATCAGTGGAGCTCTTCTCTGCATGAGGCCCTCACCTTCAAAGCAAAGCTCACTTCCCAGCAGAGGAACCAAGTGTATATGGATTCAAACAAAAAGCTTTCTATATCACGTTGCCTTTTAACATTTCTTGCCGCTTTTAGAAAGGGGAGAGAGAATCGGATTGGGTGACAGCACTTCTAATGGAGTCTTTACCTTTGATGGTATTTGAAGGAAAAATCATTGTACGTGCTCACTATGAAATGCTTTCTGTCTCGCAGTGTCAGTTTGCCTTTTTTTTTTTTTTTCTCCCCAGTCCCAGAGATTCATTTACGGCACTGTGAATGCAGGGTGCAGAGAGAGAGCGCTGGGAGTTCTTCAAGCATTTGGTGCAGCCTCTGCCCGGGTGCTGAAAATTTGGGGGGATGGTTCCCTTCTCGGTTCCCAGGCAACACGGCGCTACAGGAAAGTCCTGCAGCATCCTGACTCTGACTGGGCTAACACATGACCCAGGTCACTACCCAGTCAGTTACTGCTGGGTTGCTTCTCCCTCTGGCTGTCTGCAGCCCTCTTGCCACTTCCAACCCCGCGGCCGAGTCCCTGGGAGAGTTGGACCAACTTTGCCTTGTTTCCAAATTGTCTTTCAAAGTAGACATTGAACTCGTTTATCGATGCTGATTACAAATCTCTGGAAAGGATTTAAAGGATACAGGAAAGTACAAAGAAGAAGAAACACAGTATTCTTTCTTTCATCTTTCTATAGCAATTATTTTACATATGATTTTTTCTTTTTTCTGAATTGGGGCTCTTATTGAACATACTGTGCTATAATTACTTTTCACTCAACAGGATATTTAAAACATTTTCCCTACCTTTAGATCTTTACAACAGGAGTGGTAGAGCAGCATGTTAGTTAATTGTATAGACATGCCATGCCCTATATAACCGCACCCTGTTGTCAGATGTTTGGAGGTTTTGTTCCTCCCACCCCCACTTCTATCTTTTCTCTATTCTGTCAGGATTAGACTTTCATTCAATTCATTTTCCACATCTGTGATTTTTTTCCCCATAGGATAAAATCTTAAAAATGGAATTGCTGGGTTAATCAGGCCTTTTAAAAAGTTTTGTGGGCTAACATCATCCACAATCATTTGAGGAGGGTCACTGGAATAAAATCTGCTCACTGAAGTTGGACAGGGTGGTGGTTTCTAATCTTTGTTAACTTGATAGGTCAAAATGAGTATTTAATGGATTGTTATAAAAATTTTCATTTTTTTGATACCTAGGAGTTTTCAAATGTTTTTCTCTTAGGTTCACTGGATGTTTGTGTGTTTACCTTTATTATTTTTATGTTATTTCTGTTTTGCATTTTGTCCATTGTAATTAAAGTATATTTTTATTATCTTGTAAACAATTAACATAATAAATTGTTCACAGGCCTTTTTGTCTTTTATATTTTGACAAAGTTCTTATTTGATTTTTATGAGGCCAGATATTTCTAAATCTTTTTTTCTTTTTCTTTCTTTTGCCTTTTTTTTTTTTTTTTTTTTTGCTGGAGGAGGGGCAGGGGAATATTTCCAAAATATTTTTCACAGTCTCTTCCCTTGCTTTTTGATTACTTCACCCTGGGAGTGAGTAAATGTGTTCCTATGCTCTCCTGTAGTTCTTGTATGATCCAATTTTTTTTCTTTTAAACTCGTTAATTCACCTGGAACTTACTTTGATATATACGGGAAGTAGGTATTTAACATTTTGGAAGTAGAGATCTAAGTGCCATTTATGAAATATCTTCCACTGATTTAAATGCCTCCTTTTGTCTATATTGACTAGGTACTTATTTTAAGATTTAATTTGCTTTCTATTCTTTTCTGCCTACTTACTATAAGGTCAATGCAATGATTTTAGTTACTTTTAATTTTAAATAGATTTAATACCTAAGCACTTCATAGTCCCTTGATTTTTCTTTTACATTTTGAAGTTGTTTCTTAATTTCTACTTTAATTTCTGCTTTTTAACCTGAGACTTTTCTCCTTTGATTATATAGGTGTAAATTATTATTGTAAATGTTCCTTGGGTGCTTAACCTCACCTGTCCAGCTGATTTGCTCTCAGATTTCCCTCACTCACTGACTTACACCATGTGAGGCCCTCATTTCAGGCCACAAATCCCTATTGAGTGCCAGTTAATATCTAGTAACATGAAACACAAGTAATTGTTAATAATCATCGTTCTAACCCTCTTATTTTACCCTCTCCATTCTTACTATGTTTCTACCCTTCTCTCCGTAATGTTTGTCTCTCAACCTATACTGTTAAATAGCCCAGACTCTTGGGAGAGCTATACTTCCCCAAGTTGGAATTGCTTGTATTCCTTTTTTCAACCTACGGGATTTGGAAAGTACCTGTGTGTTCTCAAACTTTCTCTAAAGACCCAAAAGAGATCAATGTGAGCTGTAATCTCAAACTCTAAGTTTCCATGAAGTTCCATCTGATCTCAGCGGAGAGAAACGAATGCTGTTCTCCCAAGTCCACTTCCCTTGCGAGCAGCTCAGTGATGTGTGCTGGAAACCACCACCTCCTTGACTGCTGGGGTCACGTACAAAGAAACCCTATTTCTCTCCTGCTTTCCTCCGCTTGAATGATAAGTTTTACACTGAAATCTAGTGTAATGCTGTGTAACATCATTGGGGGTCTGTAATAAATTAAAAAGGTAGCAAATAGGTTTTGCAAGTAAGTTTTCCACCCCATCAGTTTCACATTTCCTCCTGACACTGGACTTTTCAGTGTCCCAAAGTATCTATCACTGTTGAGTCTTTCCTAGGTGCTTTGAGTTAACATAGAAATCTAAGGCAGTCTAGCACCGTGGCTAACAGCAGGGGTTGGTAAACTTGTTCTGTACAAGACAGTAAACATCTTTGGCTTTACAAGCCATAGGTCTCTGTTGCAACTAACCATGTCATGGTAGTGAAAAGTAGTCATAAACAATGTGTAAATCAATGAGCATTGCTGTGTTCCAATAGTACTTTTTACCAAAATAGGTGGTGAGCTGTATTTGGCCTGAGGAATGTAGTTTGTTGTTCCCCAGGTGATAGTAGGTTCTAGAGTCAGGTTGCACGGGTATGAATTTCTGTTTCTCACTTTCTAGTTACATGATCTTGGGTAAGTTTCTTAGCTTCCCTATGCCACAGCAATACGGCATCCATAAAATGAGAACCATCGTAGAATCTACTGTACAGGGTCCTTGTGAGGACTGAATGAATTAATGTAGATAAAGACCTTAGAATTTATATGCCTGGAACATAATAAGCCCTAAACTAATTGTTAAATGTTGTGTTAGAGGCCAGCATACTTCATAGATCTTTGATAAATTCATCATCAGGAGAACATTTTCAGCTAGTTTTAAATATGGTATTAACACACTTTTTCCTTTCTCTTAATTTCTATTGTTTGGGCCTTGGATCCTCCCCCATCCCTCCCCAGCATAAGCCCTTTAAAGAAATACGCATGAAAAAGACTGCAGCCTGCTCTGTTGTTTTATTTCCCAAAGGGAAAACTGCAGTGGCAACAGCAGGTCTTCCCTGGATACTTTGTAAAACAGAAAACAAGGTCTGCTCTGTTATAGCTACAGAGAAGCTCATCCCATGCATTTCTTTTTGCAGCGTTTACCAGTCAAGATCTATTTACTCCATGGCTTCTTGGCTAATTATTTCCAGCATGGCACTGATTGAGCTGTTAATAAAGTGTGAAGGTGCCTTGCAGATATATTCTCAGTCTTAAAAGAAGCGGATCTATGTCTCAAACTGCAAACCGCTGTGTCCTCCAATCCTCCCAATAGTCTGGTGATAGCATCTCCAATTGTAAAATTAATCAAACTTCTCTCAGTGACAGAAATGTTAATTTAAAATTTTTGTCACAATTACCAGGAGTGTTATTGCGGTTTCTGACTTGTAATTAATTTCTCCTTCCTTTTCTCCATCACTGGGTTAGACTCCTTTGTAATAGTGATAAATGAAATAGCTGCTTGACCTTTTTTTTTTTATTATTTAAAATAAATTACTTTACAAGAAAAAAATAACCTCTAGGTAATCAACACCTTCAGATAAACTGGGGAATATGGGACGTTGGGTACTTTATTGTTTCTCTTTTTCTCTTTAATTTGTGTGTCTTCAGTGATTGAGATGGCAAATGGAGAAAGAGTGAAGTGAGTCTGTCTATGGCAGTGTTCCCATGTGGAACTAATTTAGGTGGTAGTGTTGGTTTTTATGGGTTCTGGGGAACACGAGCAAAATCAGAGTATGACACTAAGGAGAAGTTGTAAATTAGAATTAAAGAAACCCAAGGGGGAAGAAAAGGAAACAAGATGTTGTGTTTCCCTTAGCGATAACTAGAAAGTTGAGTTCTCCCTTGATGTTAACCAGTCCCTTGCTACTCCAAGTATGGGCTGCAGACCAGCCACGTTGCCAATACCTGGGAGCCTGCTAGGATGACAGAGTCTCAGGCCCTGCCCCAGTCCCACTGAATCAAACAAGATCCCCACGTCATTTGCCTGTGTACTGAAGTTTGGAAAACACTGGCGCCCAGGCTTAGAGATGGAGTGTCTGGAGACAGGGACAGGCGAGGCTTATAAACACATAGCAAAGCTCACTGTACGTCACCACTATTTGTGCAAAGAATAGGAGACCCTCGGTGCATACTTGAAATTCAGAATGTGAACAATTCAGGGTCTAAGAATGAAAAGGTATACTTAGGAGTTGCTTTGTAGTCTCCCTACAAGAGGGGCTGGCTTTGGTACAATTACCAGAATTGTCAGCTTTGGAAGGGCAGGAGATTGTTGGGCTGTATCACAGTAGGAGGTCACCAAACACCTGACTGAGTGAGTGGAAAGGGTCATGGAATCGAGCAGACCCCATGGTAAAAATCCAAAGCTTTTAGGATAAGAATGTAAAATGCTTTTGTAGAGCAAGTGGGTTTATTTGTTTGTTTAGCTAGAGTAATTGTGAGAGAATGAATAAGGATTTCCTGCCTCTTGAAATTGCATGATGAGGGCTGAGAGAACATCACATGGTTGAGGTGCTAGAAACCGAGAACAACGTGTAGGGACAGCAACGCTTACTGGGGACACGGGACGGGACAGGCCAGCCCCCGTGCTGGGCACTGGAAGAATAGCTGTGAAGATAATGCAGCCTCCATTCTGGGGGTGCTGAGATACTGTGGGGAACTGACTTTGTTTCTTCCTGGGACTTAGTTTATTACTTCCTTTGGAATACACTACTGTCCTCATTTATCGAGTTGGTGGCTCTATATTTAGCTTACATTTTTGCCTCCAGATCTCATCGCAGATAAAGCTAATGAACAGTGATGCAATCTCAGGCCACATTCACACAAGTTGGGACAAATTGAGTGTGACTTCATGATGTAGCTAGGAATGTGCTTGTCTTGTCCTTATTAATAATCAAAGTCGCTGAAGATGCGGAGAGTTTTGTGAATAACTGTGAATGCAAAATGCTTTTCTGGGAAAAATAAGACTGGCTTGGGATCTTTGTTGTGAAACCCTCTGTCAAAATTAATTAGGGGAATCATGTAATTAAAATGTATGCATCTAGATGGCCTCCAATGGCTTGTTTCTTAATACGGGATTAGTTTTGAAACATCTGAAATAGCAACAAAAAGACCAAATGGCCTTTTGTGGGATAAAACTTAAAGGAACTAAAACAATATTTGATTTAATTATATCTTAATGGCATTTATGGTTAGTATGGGATCCTATTCCCTTTTAAACTTTATCACGTTAGGTGCAAATCCTCAGATTGGGGGCCCTAGAGAAGAGCTAGTATTATTTTTAAAACTGGGCCACATCATAAGCAAACTTCTTCCAGGTGGCAAGGCTGGTGGGAGATAATTTCCAGCCCCTGGTCCATACTGAGGCACTCGCCTCCAGACTGGGTTCCTCTGGCCCTTGATAAACTGAGTTATCACTAGCACACATGCTGGTGAATGCATTATTTCATTCACCAAAAGGAGATTTCAAATGCCTTTGTAACACGCCAAATTGGGTTAATTATCCTTTAAGAGTGTTTTGAAAAAAACTCTAAATGCGCTGTCATAAGGCTGCAAAGGCCCTGGTGCAAGCCGGCCTTTTAAAAACTTATGTATTTAACAAATCACTTAGTTTTTGCTTCTGCTTCCCTTATTGCTCCCTGCCTTGAGGGTCGCCCCATCAGTGTCCCTTGCAGCACCTTTCTCCTCTGCCAGCTCAGTGCTGCTTCTACAGAGACCAAGGTCCTATCTGGGTCCCTCCCCACCCACCACCTCTTCAATTGTAACCTACCATGTGTTCTGGGAGGCTGTTTTGAGCTACGACTGCACTCATTTCTGGTTCTTAATGGCTCCCCCATTTCTGTCATTTTGATATTTTGATAAAGACATCTCTATTCAGCAGGGAGCCTCATGAAGGTAGAAGCAGGGTCTTGTTCATCTGAAAGTCCTAGCACAGGGCACATGCTTGGGAAGCATTGCTCCAATAGTATGTGTCCAACGAATGAATGGAAGATGTTGAAGGTCCATCCTGTCACTAGATGTAGTTGGCACTCAGAGTTGGTGTGAACTGTGTGACTTCTGACCTTAGGATCCCCTGACCTTCCTTGCTTTCTGCAGGATAGAGTCAAAACTCTTTAATTGCCTTCCAGGTCTTCTACCAGCCTCCTTGGGTGCCGCTCCCCACTTTATACTCTCAAGTTTAACCACACTGAAATTTTCAGGACCACTCACCATTTCCAACGTGCTCTTTCCTTTCCCTGGATGAGCCACCTCAGCTCCATCCTACGCCTTACATTCCTGTGCTGATTCACTCCTGTTCCTCCCTACGCTCCCTGCTTTGATGTTACTTCTCTGGGAAGCCTCTCTGAGCTCTCAAGACTGGTCCAGGTCCCTATCTCTTTCCATAGCATCTCATACCACTGCTGCACTCCCAGATTCATTGGCACTTTTGTCTTCTCGGCTGTGAAATCATTGAGGACAGATGTCACACCTGTCTAATTTACTGTTTGATCCCCTCCTCTAGCAGAATGGCCTGCACTCAGCAAGCACTCAGTTTGTGTTGAAAGAATAAGTTGCCACTACTCAGTTGTAAATAAGCAGATTATTGTCAGCATAAAGAACAAGCTCCAAGTTTGGTGGCCTCATTAAGAATGGAAGAACCTTCCTCCAAAGGGTTGGAATTGCATGAATTATAGAGATTCTGCCATGGTAGCAGCTGAGAAATAAATGTCTTTGTCCTGTCGGAGCAGCGGACATCCCCAGGCCTTCTGAGTTAAGCCGAGCTCTAATACCTGAAAGCTGGGATTCTTTGAGGTCTGGGAACTCTTGGGATTAAATGAAAAATCCTGTGTGTGAATGATGGTGGTTGTTTATCTATCTCTGACTGTCCTCCCACCCCTCTTCTCCCACTCCCCACTAAATAGGATTTCAGCTTTGCCTGCTTTCCTCTCCTCACTTTCTGTATGGCAAAAGTTACAAGGAGTTGCTTAAGTAGCTCTGTTGGTGAGGGATTCTGACTGCTTTAGTCTCAGTAATCTTACAGTATATAGAATATTTCATTTCAGCCTTTTGCTTTACTATTACAAAATTCCTTGCTGGATAACATGTGAGAACTTGTTTCAATCAGTGTGTCAAGGAACATCTCTAAGTTTGTAGAATGGCCTGGAAAATAAAAAAAAAAAAATTGTAGGCATTGTGGGCATTTTCTCGGACTTTCTTTTGTTCTAGGTGCAGAGTTCCATGCTTTTAGGGATTGTATCTCATTTTAATACTCATGGCAGCCTACAATTATTGTCTCCCTTTTAACAATGAGGAAATCAAGGCCCAGAGAGACTTGTCCAATTTGCCCAAAAGCATGCAGCTAGTAAGAGGCAAAGCCAGTGTTTGAACACAAATGGTTTGTTTCTGGAGCCCACATTCTTAGCAGCATGTACGGTGGGTGCTCTTGCTGGCCTCATTTCATAAATGAGCAAAGTGTGGGGTGAAGCAACTTACTGAAGGTCACCTGGTCCTCATGGGCAGCAGAGCCAGGCTTAAAACCAGCTCTGATTCCCTTTAGTGCTGGTGTCCACCAGACTGTTCTGCTTCCTGGTGTCGTTCAGCCTCTGGTAGCTTCTAGAAAACCTTGCGGGGATCCAAAGATAACTTCCTGCTTTATCTGTACAAGTGCTTCAACACGGAACAGCTCCTTTCTGGGGGCTGCTTTTGCTCCTGTTCTCCACGAAGCAGCCACACGGTGCACTTACTCCCCAGCCCCTCTGCGTCTCTGGTGAGTGTCACTCTCAGTGGGCGCACGGATGGCAGTAGCTTTGGTGAACTGTCTTGAGAAGAGCTAGTGTGGTCTGAACCATCGCCAGTTATGAATGTTGGTAGAGGCGTTGCTGGAGCCTCTGGAAGCATTTTACCATAAAGTCTCTGAATGTAGAATAACTCTTCGTTCTTTACTGTTAAGCACAATGCCCTAAAGCTGTAGCATGAGCTATGATACTGGACCAAGGGATCTTTTAATAAGTATTTTACTGATGTACAGTTTAAAATGTTCCTTCTTCTGGCAAGATCTTCCTCTAAATCATTGATTCTGTAGGCCAAAACTGTAGGATCAATTGGGTTTGGTACGTTTTAATCCATCAGTCATCCACTGTGGAATATTCCTGTTCCATGCTGACATTCTTGACAAGACTTTTGTTTGTTTGTTTTTTAGTATTAAATAACTTTATTAGAAAGTTTGACTAGTTAATCAGTGTAAGTGCTATGAAGTGACAATAGAATTCATCAATTAAAGTGTAACCAACAAGTGATATCTAACCACATGCAAATTTCTTTTAAGATCATTTTAAATAACTACTGGAGTAAATAGAAATCCAAACTGAGATTACTTTTATGAAGTCAGAAAATCGCTATGGAGGAAGCCTTGCAACTGGAACCAAGGACCTAAATTCACGTAATTAATTCTATCAATGCTATCTTAATGTTACAGAAAAACAGTCATTCTGGCCATTATTCACATATTATTCATTAAAGTGCATAACTAAAATTTAAAAAATTTGGGCAAAGCATAAACATACTTTTCAGTATTAAAAAAATTATATTCTACAAATGATGTTAACCTATGGTATATATTGGTAGTGGTGTTCTAAATGAAATAAAACTGGAATTTTTTTATTTTTAAATTTTTGTTTTGTAGATATATAATAGTTATACATACTTATGGGATATGTGTCATATTTTCATACAAGCACCCAGTATATACTGGTCCAATCAGGGCAATTGGAACATATATAACCCCAAACATCCATCATCTCCTCAATTTAGGAACACTCCAAATCCACTCCTCCAACCATTTTAAAATGTACAACAAATTATTGTTAACTGTAGTTTTACTATTGTGCTACGAGACAATGTTCTGCCACAAAATATTTATGTGAAATATTATACTCATGTATGTAATGTGGATATTTGATGTTTTAGGAAAAAAATATATATGTATTCCCAGATATCATTCAATGCAGACAACTAAAAATCCTCAAAAGTTATAAGAATCCTACCAATGTCCAGTAGACCTAATGGGAAAATAGAAGAACTTCCCAGTACCAGAACTAACTAAAAGAAGGGTCTATAGAAGTCACCAAGCTGAGAAGCCGGAGCTCCCTGCAGGTGCAGGTTGATCACAAGGAACTCAAACTGTGTGGATTGTTCCATCTGGCCCCAGCAGCAGGATGATCTGGGTGGCCTTTTTCTCTTGGGAGCTTCTTGAGGAGAGACTGGTGCTGTGAAGGTGCTGGGATGGCTTTTGATGCCTAATTCCTGGGAAACACCAGAGTAGGAAGAGCTGGGTTCCATACTTTCCCATGAGTGAGTTCATTTTCCTAAGTAACCCTGCCCAGGTGGGCTGTCTACTCTCAGACCTGGACGTTACCTTCGTGCACAGTGGACAGGGGCTGGAAGAACGCCACTGGAGAAAGCATGCTCTGGTAGAAAATTCTCTTCACCCTGTCTGAGACATGGGAAAAGGATGGAGAAGTGTGTGAACCCAGGCAAGTTCTCCAGAACAGGGTGAACCTTGAACACATCTGTAGAGCCATCCTTTGCATGTTGTTGCTCTCTGGAGCTCACTTCCTTGTTCTGGGATTCCAGGCAGGCACTCTGGACACACTTTGGGTGATAGCAGAACCCAGAATGAAGAGAAGGTAAGCTGACCTCAGAGAAAAAATCTTGATAAGACTTTTATGCCTGTGTGCTACAGATGGTATTGCTAGTTTTCGTTTAATTATTATTTACTGTGGGTCAGCAATTGTCAGGCACAGAAGACGTAGCTAAGACTCTTGCCTTTGGAGGACTGGACAATAAACAGAGAAAAGAGCAAATACAGTAGTCCCCCCTCATCCTCAGTTTCACTTTCTGCAGTTTCAGTTACCGGCAGTCAACTGGGGTCCAAAAATATTCTGTGAAAAATTACAGAAACAAACAATTTTTAAGTTTTAAATTGCATGCCATTCTGAGTAGTGTGATGAAATCTCACACCATCCCTCTTGGTCCTGCCAGCGTCTCCACACTGTCTATGCTACCCACCCCTTAGTCTCTTACTAGCTATCTAGGTTATCAGATTAACTGGCCTGGTATTCCAATGTTTATGGCCAAGTAACTGTTATTTGACTTCATAATGGCCCCAAAGCACAAGAGTACTATGCCTGATTTATAAATTAAACTTTATAATAGGTATGTATGTATGGGAAAAGACATAGTGTATATAGAGTTTGGTACTATCCGAGGTTTCAAGCATCCACAGAGGGTCTCAGAATGTATTCCTTGTGGATCAGGTGGGACAACTGTATACAACTATGCATCGAGCTAAGTGCTATGAAGGACATAGGAGGGGAGCAGTAATAAAATGGGTGCACTTAATTACCAAGAATCATTAGGAATAGACTCTTTGAGGAGGTTATATTTATGCAAAACCTGAAAGAGGAGAGAAAACTGGGTGGGAGGGTGTTCCACGCAGAGGAAATGGTGTATAAAAAGATCTTAAGGTGGGGAAATTTTGGCATGTTCTAGAAACTGAACACAGAGAACAGTGGCTAAAGAATAGAGAAGGAGGTGTCGCATGAGATGGTGCTGGAGAAGTAGGCAGTGTCTGGGTTGTGCGAGACCATGTGGGTATTCCTGTAATTGCAAGGTCATTGGAAAGTCACTGAAATGTAATAGGCAGAGAAATGATATGATTTCATTGGTAATTTTGAAACCTCCCTCTTGCTCCTGTGTCAAGATTGGATTGGACTGAAAACTACAAGACATCACTGAAAGAAATTAAAAAGACATAAATAAATGGAAAAACATCCCATGTTTATGGATTGGGGAACTTAATAGTGTTAAGATGACAGCATAACCCAAAGTGATCCACAGATTCAATGTAATCCCTATCAAAATCTCAATTTTCTTTTGCAAAAATAGAAAAAATGATCTTAAAATTCATGTGGAATTTCAAGGGATCCAGAATAGTCAAAATGATGTTGAAAAAGAAGAAAGTTGGAGGGCTCACACTTTCTGATTTCAAAAATTACTATAAAGCTACAGTAATCAAGAGTGTGATATTGGCGTAAGGACAGACACACTGTCTCTCTCTCACTCTCTCTCAGTATCCCCAATCTGAAAATCCATTTTTGAGCACTGACATAACACACAAAGGAAATGCTAATTGGAGTACTTTGGATTTTTGGATTAGGGATGCTCAACTAAGTGTAATGCAAATTTTCCAAAATCCCAAAATATGTGAAGCGCTTCTATTCCCAAGCATTTTGGATAAGGGATAAACCCTAGCATATATGATCAAATGATTTTGGATGAGTATGTCAAGACCATTCAATGTGGAAAGGTCCATCTTTTTAATATACGGTGCTGGGGAAACTGGATATCCACATGTAAGAGAATGAAGTTGGATCCTTAGCTTACATGATATATTAATACAAAAATTAACTCAACGTGGATCAAAGACCTGAACATAAGAGCTAAAAGTACAAAACTGTTAGAAGAAAACATAGGAGAAAAGCTTCATGATACTGGGCTTTGCTATGATTTCTTGGATATGACACTAAAACCACAGACAATAAAAGGAGAATAGATAAATTGGACTTCATCAAAATTAAAAAAAACTTTTGTGTATCAAAGGATACTATCAAGAGAGTGAAAAAAAAAAAAAAACAACCAGAGAATGGAAGAAAATAGGTGTAAATCATTTATAATGGATTAATATTTAGCATATATTAAAAAAATTCTTACAACTCAACAACAAAAACCAAAAAAAAAAAAAACCAATTCAAAATTGGGCAAAGGACTTAAATAAACATTTATCCAAAGAAGATTTACAAATGGCCAATAAGCACAGGAAAAGATGCTCAACATTCATCAGGGAAATGTAAATCAAAACCACACTGAGATACCACTTCACACTTACTGGGGTGGCCACTGTAAAGCAAAGCTAAACAACAACAGAACCCAGAAAATAACAATTGTTGGTGAGGATGTGGAGGAATTGGAGCCCTTATGTATTGCTGGTGGGAATGTAAAATGGTTCCACTGCTGTGAAGAAGAGTATGGTGTTTCCTCAAAAAGTTAAACACAGAATTACCTTATGATCCAGCTATTTCACTTCTAGGTATACACCCAAAGAAACAGGAAGAAAGGACTCAAAAGATTCTTGCCCACCAATGTTCATAGCAGCATTATTCACAATAGCCAAAAAGTGAAAACAACCCAAATGTCCACCAACAGATAAATGGATAAATGAAATGTGGTATTTAAACATACAGTGGAATATTATATAGCCTTAAAAAGGAAGGACACTCTGATACAGGCTATGCCATAGATGAATCTTGAAAAGGTTATAAAAAGTCAAATAAACCAGACACAAAAGGACACATATTGTGTGAATACACTTATATGAGGTACCTAAAAGAGGCAAATTCATAGAGATAGAAAATAGAAGCTGGGGGTGTTATTGTTTAATGGAGTTTCAGTTTGCGATGATGACGACGTTCTAGAAATGAATAGTTATGATGTACTACATTGTGAAAGTACTTAATGGCATTAAATGCTGTGCATAAAATGGTTAAAATAGTAAATTTTGTTATGTACATTTTACCACAATGGAAAATAAGCTTAAGATTGGATTAGAAGAAAAGAGTGTAAATGAGGACACCAATAAGAAAAACCTTTATGCAGAGGCTAAAGTAGGAGATGATGGTAGCTTGGATTAGGGTGGGGACAACTGAAATGAAGAAATAGGTTTTTGTGTGAGGGTATGATTTATAGGGATGGAATATCACCCATAAGGGTTGTGGTTTTCTCCCCCTTGAACTAAAATAAAAATTTCTCTTACTGAAAAATATTTTACTTTAGGAGGATTCTATTACCCTTTTTTGGTCCAAGGGGCTCTCATGACACTGTACCTTCACCTAAGGGGCTGTCCCCCCCACCACATTGATTCACCGTGCCCTTTGGCACACTTAACATAGAGACTGCTGGGAATCGGCTTGCATGCCTTTTCTTAAAGAATGTGCAAAGAGATTTTCTGCTTTTTAATGTCTGAAGGAGGCAAATCACCATGTGATTATTTGGATTACCGTGGCTCAAGTACCTATAGGTATTTGCCCAATTTATGTAAAAAGGTCATTTGATGTCAAGATACTCTATTTTATTAGAGTAATTTGTATGTTTAATTTATATGTTCATCCCTTGGGTGGCCTTTCTACCCGAGGTGTGTACTCATCAGGTACCGGAAAAGCTAGTTGGTATCTGGCATTATATTAAGGGTCTCCGACTTCGTGGCCTTATCTGCAAACAAATCCACCCAAGTTTTCAGCAAACATTTATTGAGAAGGCAAGCTAGCCTATAAGACACAGGTTTTTATATAACATTTGCATTGCCAATTAGCTCTTTGGAACAGGTAGAATTTTTTTTTTTTTTTGCATCACCAAAGAATAACAAAACAGCTTCTACTTATCAGCTCATCTCTCTGAGATTAGCATAAAGAAAATTACATTTGGAGGCCCACATACAAAGGTTCTACCAAATGGTCACAATTTCCTAAAGTGATAGTTTTTCTACCTGTGCCAAGAGAAGAGTCACAGTGGATTCTGCGGAGGTTCATTCTGGAAAGTGTACTGCCTTCGAAGCTTGTTCATTAAACCATAGAGAAATGATGTAACGGCTCCTGTGTGCAGACCGACCCGCTTTATGGAGCAGAACAGCTGTGTTGGTATTGCAGTGGGTGGCAGCGCAGTGCTTAGGTGTGCGATTAACTGAGCGGACGATGACGGGCTGTGGGAGTAGCCCCTGCAGGACCCAGAGGCTGAGCCTACTGGGGACCATAACCCGTGACCAACCTCAGTAAGGGGGCTGTATGTGTTAGCAGGGACTCCAGTCCACAGATACTAAGTTTCAGCATAAGGAAAACAATCTCTTTGAGCAGGTGGTGAGAAGTAAGATGGGGAGGGAGGTTAGGGCCTTTTGAAAAAGATTGTATAGTCACTTTCTTTTTCACTTTCACAAGAAAGCAGTATTTCTAACCTGCCTTGAGTTTAGAGGGAAAACATTTATAACCCTTATTATAATGAAAATAATAGTGGCAGTTGTAGTAAGCTCCCGATAAATGCTAACTAATGTGCCAGACCCTGCGATGCGGTCTGTTATGGACTGAATCGTGTTCCCCCCAAATTCACATGTTGAAGCCCTAACCCCCAATGTGACTGTATTTGGAGACAGAGCCTTTACGGAGGTAATTAGGAATAAATGGGACCATAAGGGTGGGACTCTAATCCAAGGGACTGGTGACAGGGACAGAGAGACATCGGAGGTGTGTGTGTGTACACACAAAGGAAAGGGCATGTGAGAACCCAGCAAGAAGGCAGCTGTCCACAAGCCAGAAAGAGGCTTCATCAGACACCAACCCTGCTGGCACCTTGATCTTGGATTTCAGGCCTCCAGAACTTTGAGAAAAATAATTTTCTATTGTTTAAGCTACCCAGTCTGTAGAATTTTGTTATGGCAGCCCAAGCAGACTGATACAGGGTCCTATAAAACTTATCCCACGTAATGATCACAGCAAACTTAGGAGGCAGGTACTGTTATCCCTATTTTACAGATGAGGACACTCGTGCTCAGATAGGTAAATTAATACATATCAGAAGCAAGAATTAAACCTGGGCAGCTTTTACTCTTAAACACTGTAAGTCGTAGTTTTTGCCAAAGAAAATAGACATTATTTTCTTGCACTAACTGGCTTACTTTCTGTTCTGCCTTCCATTTGTCACCGTCTCAGACTAAGTCTTTATAACTTTATTGAATACAAGATGTAGAGACACTAAAAATAAAAGTTAATGTGAAGTAATTTGGATCACCAACCATTCAATTTTATTGATTTAACATATTATTTTCCCTCCACTTAAAGAAGATATTGCCCAGATAGAAACTTTGGCTGCATATCATGAGTAATTGACTGAATATATTCCGAGGGAAAAATACAATTCTTGAGCAATTCATAGAAAAGATACAGAAAGATAAGATGGCACTAGTGAGGTGTGTAGATCAAAAAGTGGCTATTGGTATATAAGGAAGCTCATCTGTGTCAACAATGTATTCCAGGGGCAAGTGTATTCACTTAACTCCGGATTTGAGTTGTAGAGTGCAGAAATCCTTTGGTCCGAGTTATTAAGTATTTTTACTTCCTGGTGAGTGACACTAGTGGACCCTAAATCCTTGGACAGAAACCATCCCAAGGAGACGTTGTTCTATTTATTCTGTCTTAAAGAGAGTTGGACATTCCCTGTGGGGGAAGTAAAAGCACCTATTCTATGCCTTTCTTCTCAGCTGTGGAAGAAATTTTTCTGTAGTGAGAGACATTTGTTCTCCTTTGAAACACTGTCACTAAACGAGATGAATTCTTATCTCCTTAGACGTTAGTAAAAGACAAGAGAGCTACACACATTAAAAAGAACTCTCAATTTTTAAGACCAAATTCAGTGGAGCCTTCCTGTTTTCCCAGCACATAGTTATATTGTCACACGACAGGTAACCAATAAGAACTGTTGAATGAAAAGAACTCTTTAGGCAATTTTTCATCCTAGATAAACTGAACTTCAGAAAACTTGATATATAACCATACAAAATAACACAGGACATCTCTTGGATGTTGACTGTATTGTACTTAGGTGTTTTGTTTAAGTAGCGTTCACCTCCAGAGAGAGGCTGTGACCAGGAAGCCTAAAGCATGAATGTTAGCGACAAAGTATCTAAGCATATTTATATACCTAATAAAACAGTAGGATCTGCTTTATGGAATCATACTCCAACATGTGTCTTCAGGTATTCATTTCTCAAAGTGAGATATATTTCTTTTCTTACTTTTTCTTCCAATCAAACATCTCTTAATCCTTTCTCTGTCTTTGAAGCAACACTTGAGTTTTTAGAAGGCTAGAGCTGGCAGGGAGCCAAGAGGAGGTGGCATCCAGCCCACTTATCTTACAAATGTGGAAAATCTGATTAACTGATTTGTTCAAGGTCACATACCTATTCATGGCAAGCTCAGGATGTAAACCCAGATGTCCTGATTCCCAGGAAATCTAAACTTTGCCTCCAGGCTTGTAAAGGTGTAATTGCTCCCATCATATGAAATTGAGATATGTCTAATACTGCTGGGTTCAGGCTCATCCCAGGATGGATGTGTAATTGTCTAAGGCATCATCTGTTATTCTGCCAAAGACTCAACACTGTACTCAGTGGGAAACCAGTTCTAATTTAAGTCAGAGCAAACGGTGTATTTTTTCCTATCACAGGGCATGACAAGTTTCAGAAATAATGAGCTCTACTCACTGGACTTCTCTTTGGCTTCGGTATTGTACTCTAGAGTCATTCTCTCTAAGATCCTCTAAGGAGCTGAAGGGTTACGTGGGCTTTCAAAGCCATGTTTTATTATAAGGCTCATTCATACCAGTTATGTATAAGCACATACCAGTAGAAAGAGGAATTTGCAGTATTGTGTGTGGGTGGGTTTGAACGTGGAATGGTGCACTGGGGTTTGAGATCATATTAAGGTGCAAGCCTCATTTTTATGTAAACCCTCTCTGGCCTGAGGCACTTTTCTCATTACAACCCTCCCGTCTGTAATCTCCTGCCATAAAGGGAGTTTTTGCTCATTGAAAATTATCAAAAAGTAGATAGTTTATTAATGTCAAGCATTTGAGGCAGCTGGTTGAAATGGAGGGGTGGAAAGAAATACTCCTGTTAATTCTTCTATCTAGGGAGAGAGGCACGGCCCTTTGTGTTGTGCAAGCCCCACACGGTCACGCAAATGCCTCTACCCCTTGCTGAATGCTTTTCTTTATGTGTCTGCTGTGTGACCTAAACAATGTTTCTGGACTCTTTGGAGGTATAGACTCTAATTGATGAAAGCCATGGACCTGTTCCTCCCCCATCCTAATGCGCACGAGCACACGTACCCAACCGAGCACACGGTTTCAGGGGGCTTAATCACCCTCTGGAGTCCATTGAGCCCTAAGTTAATGTGCTTTCTTTTTTCTAGAATCCAGACCTTATAAGCTTTGGAGAAATCATCTTTGATTTCTTACATGAGGTTTAAACCATAAACACTGGGTAATATCTGACTAGAGTTACAGAAGATGAAACAAATGTTTCATTAAACATTCTTTTACTACATACTACATATAGTATGCAAGTCAATCTGGGAGTACCCGAGATACCCTTTCTCAGAAGCATTACAGTCTAGTTAGGGACAGTTAGACTAACACAAAATGGTTGGTTGAGCACACGGGCAAGGCCTACCATGGAGGGTTCAGAAGGCAAAGCCACCCCCTTGGGTCAGAGCCATCAAGAAAGTCATTGCAAGGGTGGTAGGAAATGATCTACCATTTGAAGCACAAATAAGCATTAGGTAGGTGGAGAGAAGATGTAGGGGTGGGGAAAGTATATTTTGAGCAAGGGAACAATATATGAGCAAAGCTACTGGAGAGAATGTCACATCAAATGGACGAGAATATAGACAGCAAGGAGCATGTGCAGTAAATTTGTCCTCTTCCTAAGTATCACTTGACATAGATATTCAAAGCTGGTGGTACTACTGGCCTCATTCTGATGAGGAGGTGTGTCTATTTAACCAGTCACATTAAATTGGCCACAATTTGGAGTTACATATGCATATTGGCATTTATTGAATGATGTTTTGTATTCTCAGCTAAAAGATATGTTCATTTTAACCTATTCTTTGTGATTCTTTTCAATTCAGTGTTGTTTTCTGGGTATCAGCAGCTCTTAACAGAAGACCCAATATATCTTCAACTTATTTTCAATCTGTCTTCTTTCTTTTTTAAATGCTTTTTGTTCCCTGTGATTAATAAAAACAAAAGGTAAACTTCTGTGTATTTGAGTGTGTATACCAGGGTATTTGCATATCCATAGGCACTTGTATATGTGCAAAAGTATTTGTCTGTAAATAGGAAAGAAGTCTGAATATTTTATAGTGTTGGCAGTGGTTGCCTTGGGGGAACTAGAATTGGAAGATGGTGATGGTAAGAGAGAAACTTTATTTTTACATGCTTCTGCATTGTTTGAACCCTGTATAATAAGCATCTATTGCTTTTGTAATTAAAGAAAAAGAGAAAAAAGGGAAGAAATTAAATTTGACATACCTCCAAGTAATATGAAGCCCTTTCATCCTTTTCAAGATATGAATTGTGCCTCAAGGGAAATTTATTTTATCAGAGCTTGTATTTTTTTTTTTTTTTTTTTAAGAAAAAGTCATGTAATGAAGCAGCCTGCCCTGGGTTTCCAGTAGGCTTGCTTTGTTTAAATATGCAGATCTCTGCTAATAATTTATGGCAGCGTGTATTTGTTAGGCTGGCAGCTCACCCCACACTGGCACACACAGGTGCAGGCTGCTGTTGGTTCCCCTCACTCTCTCTCTCTCTACAATTTGGACTTTTATAGCTGATGTGCTGGCTTTTCCATAACCTTTCTTCTCCTCCATCCTGTGACCAGGACTGTGTTTCTTGCACTAGAGCCACAGGAGGAGCTAAGGAACCATGACTTGTTTGTACCTGGCAGAGCTCCAACCTTCCTTAGGGTTTTGATTTTTCTAACATCATTCCCCAGAGTTTGATGCAAATCCTTGGTGTGGTGTGAGCTGAGTAGCTACACTGAAATTGCTGCTTTTTTGTGGGGGGGATGTAGTGTACCCGCATAAATAGGTGGGAAGTACAAAAGGCTGACTAATAACTCCAGTATTGTGATCAAATACATTCATGGGAATAAAATTCTTTTGCATCCTTATGCTGTAACATCGTGGTGAAAAACAGCAAATAAAATTATATGTCCAGTCTGACTATTGTGTAAAATCATACATTTAATTAGGAAAAAAAGCAAGAGCACATAGAAGCCCTTGAAGATGCTGTATGAGGAAGGCAGGAATATGGATATTCTTTATTTTGTCAATTAAAATTGCTTCATCCAGAAACAAAAAGAGTAAGGAGAGACTAACCACATGCATTTTGGTGTGAGCAGGACAACTGGTAGTGTAGAGGCAGCGTGTATAGTGGCCAAGAGCATGGCCTCTGGAGGTTCGAATCCTGGCTCCTTCACTTAGGAGCTGCATGACCTTGGGCAAGTTACTTAACCTCTCTGTGCTTGAGTTTCCTCATCTATAAAATGACGTTGGTAATAGTGACTATCCCATGGATTATTAAGAGGTTTAGAAGAGTTCATATTTACAGAGCATCTAAAATGGTGCCTGCTACATAGAAGGAGTGATAAGAAATATAAATTAATAAATATAGCATGTATTGAGCTCTTAATGTTTGTCAGACACTGAGCTGAGTTACAGGGTTCTAGTTTATTCCTCAGGACCCTGTAAGGGTTTTATGATTGTTCCCATTTCATAGACGAAGACAATCAAGCTCAGAGAGATTGACCCATGTGCCCAGAATGGCACCAGGAGCAGGATTTAAATATAGGCGATCAAATCCCAGAGCCCACGCTCCCAACTACTACCATCTACTGGGGACAGGAAGGAAGGAGCTAAGAAAATTTGAACCAAGGCAAGCATCTAATCTGCAGTTTAAAATACTGTAGCTATAAGGGGTGTAGGGCTTCCTTTTGGGGTGAGGAAAAATTTCTGGAACTAGATAATGGTGATGGTTGCACAACCTTGTGGATATACCTAATGCCACTGAATCGCACACTTTAAAGTGGTTAAAATGGCAAATGTTGTATGTATTTTACCACAGTAACAAAAAGTAACTGGGGACAAGTAGTGCCCACCTGAAGAACGATGCTGTGTGTTGACTGTTAATCTTTATAACCAACCACTGCACCCAGGGTGCGCCAGAACAACAGCTCATCTAATCCTCGAGGTTGGCCTCTCTTTCTGAAGCAGGGATTCTTCTAGCTTTATTAAAAAAAATTCAATGCAAATTCTGGCTGTGGTGAAATCTCCCTGTGGCAAGCACAGAACAACTGTCCCTCCTAGAAGTTGAGAGGTGTAATTGTATTTTCTTCCCTGATTATAAAGTTCCTTGCATATTTTAAATCTTTAAGTGAGAAAATGGAAAAGCAGAGAGTCCAGGAGGGATTTTGTTTTTGGTGAATAATAATTTTACAATATTAAGGCGATATGAAGAGAAATGAAATTAAGTGGAAATACTAAGAAATATAAATTAAGCATAATTTGTTTTTAATTTTTGTTTTTATCGAAATCTGTGAGGAGCCCATTGACTAGTTGCTGGATAAAAAAGAAATTGTGTTTTTGAAATTCTTCATAGTTGCTTAGCACCAAAGCTTTGGAAAAATTTAATCCTTTAGTGAAGATGAGCTAACAATTGGCAATATGCTGTGGTCATGCTGGTTTAATTATCAACAGAACAAAATTGTTGATCACTTAATTGATAGTAATAAGGAGACATTAAAGGTAGTCTTGGCTGGAGTTGACTCTTTAAGACCTAGTTTGGTTTGTTTTGTTTGATAATATTCAACCCCAAAACATAAGATAATAGACTAAATCAGAAAATTTGCATCTATAGTATAAATCACAACATTTTTAAGAGAAATGTGCATGCGCTGTTTATTTTGGCCACAAAGATAAGGGTGAAAGTGTCTGTTTTATTTAAAGAACTGGTGTCATCCACAAATACCTTGAGATAGTTAAAAGCGTTTCTAACACAATGTGTAGAGACAGATTCTGATATAAACTTAAAATGTGTGGTACTTTTACTGACAAAAGCAAAAGGCCAATGCCTGATCATGGTGCCCTAGACTTGACTAACATCCAGGAAATTCAACCCCAGATCCTTACTGTTACCCTCTAACTGTATTTCATTCCTTAATAACTTACTAGAGGAAACTAAAGGGATGATGATATCAGCTACTCAGTTCCCTGATTTTAAGGAACTATGTTTGGTACCTGGGAGACATGATACCTAGGAGACATGATACTGCTTTTGTTGAATTTAAAAATGGTGGGTTGGCTAGAGATGCCAGGTGGGCTGGTTAGATCTTCCCAAGGATTTAGGGTCACACCAGCCCATGCCATGAAGCTTGTCAAGCCAAGAAATAAACTATAGATATCCTCCTTTTAAAGACTTGATATTATTCATAGTGTTTCTTCTTATAATATTCGGTCAGGTTACTTGGCTAATTTTTGGGATGGGAGGAATAGTGAAACTAAACATTTAACGTATTTTGATGAAGGATTTGAAATAAGGTTCTTTAGAGATTTTTGTGGTTGCTTCTGTTATTTTTAGCCTTAGTAGACTTAAAACTGTGAAAGCCTTAATTTTGTGCAATAAAATTGATTTGTATTCTTAAAAAAATAAAAAGTACCCTGGCACTGGCATCATACAGTAGGCATCACTGTTTTTGTAGCTTGTGAAAGAGAAAATGAGCCTGCACAAAGGTGAGCTCCAGAGGGCAATTTCTTGAGACTATCCTATGGCCTCATCCCTCGTCCCTTTTCCTGAAGCTGCTGTTAATTTCAGAAGTGAAGAGGCAAAGTCTATGAGTTTGTGGGGAAGTATAGAAGGGCTCCAGGTCAAATTGTAATAATCATTCTATTATATTTTCTAGCTCTATGATAGGAAGACACGACGGCAGGTCCAATGTCAAGCTGCTCAGATGACCTTCGAGTCAGGTAAATAACAAATGAACTTTCTTTACATTTACTGATGGGGAAACTGAGAATCTAGTCTTCCCAAGATTGGATGATGTAGGCTATAAAAACAGTCCATGCTGAAGAGTGCTTATTATTTTATTTATTCTGAAACACATATGGGAAGCAGAGTTCTTATTTTCACTTATTTGGTTTCACTCATTCCCAGGATGATAAATGCTCTGTTTACAGAATGAGATTTTATGCTTTTGGAGGTTTGAATCACTGACTTCTAACTGTTGCAAGATGTATTGCCTCTCAAAATTTCCCTGATATTAGTGTGATCTGGATCTTAATCTGCTGGTCTGGAATGGTTACATTGGCTGAGGATGCCAATCTCTGCTGGAAACACGGTATCATATTCCCTAGTATACCGTTAGTCATGCTTTAGTGATATTAGGACTTGTGGTTTTTAATTCAAATAGCATAAGACACATAGGCAGCAGAATTTTACTCTCTTATCATAGATATTGGGAATGGTGTTCATTAAAAGGTAAAACATGTCACTTCTTTCGTCCTGCCTTCTGTCTTGATAAAGACTATTTGATGTTACAGATTCTCTGGTGATTCCAAATCATCTTGTCAATGTTAATGTGGAATGAAATGTTCCTTATTAAGATAGGGTAGAAATACCTATCAGACAAAAATCTTGTTAAGATGAAAAAGGAAGAGAGAAATATGTCTTACCCAAGAAAACAGAACTATGTCTCAGGATTAAATACGGGCTGTCTTTCCTTTGCCCTGGAATTCTGTTGTCTGTACTTTGGGATAAGAGCTTAGGACCTGGTCACGAAGCAATTGTTTACTTAGTTGTTTCCAAGGGCTATTCAAAAACTTATTTCCTCTGTGCCTAGGTCCTTGATTTGTGGTCTCAGTGCCTTGGACATTTCCATTATCGAGTAAAAGTTGTTCCATTTAAAAAAGTGGCTAGTTCAGTTCTCCACTCAGTCACACAAGTGCTTTTCTTTAAGATAGCCACCCTGCTTCAGTAGACAACAGAAGAATTTTATGCAACTTTCCCATTTTATCACACGGAATATTAAAGAGACTTGTACTCAAGGGCCAAGATTTAATAAAGTTTTAATTTTTTAACACCGTCATCGAGGACATTTCTCTCTCTCCACCTCTTTCTCCCCCTGTTCCTCTTCTCTCCCTCCCTACCCTTCCTCCCTCTCCCCCCAACCTCTCTCTCTCTCTCTCTCTCTCTGCCCTGATTTGTGCTAAGCTACTTAGCAATTTTACCAGATGATTTTTGCATCAATAGCAAAAAGCTCAACAGGGTGAAAAAGGCAATACTTTCTTTGGTTTGTCATGACAATAGCCTTTTGACCTATTGGTTTCCCCCCCAAAAATGCTTATTGAACCCGTCTACCCTCCCCCGCCCCCCACTAGGGTTCTGTAGACCACACTTTGAGAACTGCTGCTCTAGAGTAATGCTGTGTTCTGGACAGTAATCCTTTATAATGTTTTTTCACCCCTTATTTTTTAAAAATTAACTCTAAAGTAAGTCATCAGTGGTACTTTGACTCCCAACCCACGTACTTCACCTGGCTGAAATATTTATCTCTAAGTGAATTGTTCAGCAGACATTCACACTGAAAAATAAGTTAAGACAGACATTCTCTGAGAAGAGAAATATTAAAGTGCATTGATCCAAACCTTTAGTGACTAGGTAATATTACTGTGATCTAATCACTGTGGCAGAATGTTCCTCAAACGTCAAAACGAACAGCTCCATAATTTTCACACCGTGGTATGTGACAGATGGCAAAAACTGTTTTGATTTTCCCCAATATTGGAAGAGCAGCAAGCGGAGCCTGTGCCTCCCACATTTCTCTTGCTCTTTCTCATCTCTGGTCGTCCTGACAGCACACCGATTTTTACCTCTGTGATCTGTTCCTCCGATGACTACGTTTTCAGCAGCTACTTAGTATAAAAATAAAATGTGTGGGTCCCATCAAATAAACTAAGGCTTAGAAAGTGTCAAAATCCAAAAGCCAGGAGGAAAAGATTAGGCACCGAGTCTAAGAGTCACACAGACCTGATAACTAATGTGTTGCCGTGGCAACAGGAGAATCGATATCCCTCAACTGGGCGGGATAGTTGACAGTAATTTTTGCTGGGTCAGAGAATTGGGAAGAGTGAAAACCACCTTCTGCTATGCAAAGAGATGCTCTCTCTTTTTTAACCAAAAAGCTCTGAAAGATTTGTAAATGCCTGTTATCCAATTCCAACCAAGTCTAGGAGAAGGTGCTGGCCATGGTCTTGGAGAAAGCCCTTACTATGTAAAAGGGAAGCTGTTGAATGCTGTATTTCTGGGAATGCACTCATTGTCTTTTCTAAAATCAGAGTGGAAGAAGTGTGTTTTGTATACCTGCTGTTTTCTGTAAAATGAGTGCCCAATGTATGGCTAAAAGCTGGCATATTTGATCTCTTTCTCCTATTTATGATTAATCATAAAAACAGGCAAATAATTTCTGTGTATGATCTTTAGGACTGTCTTGTCACATTTGAGATTAGTATCTTCCTGGATGTGGTGTCACATATGTTCTGATACCAGGTATGGCTTCCAGAGAGGTTGGATTAAACCTCGCTTTGTGCTTTGTGGAAGTTTGTCATTTAGCCTCCGTGTTAACAGCTGTTTGCCCAAACATGCTTCTCAGGCACAACAGATTCTTGAGTTGGTGGATATATAATAATATCTGATCCAGTAGAACAAGAGATTTAACATCAAACCCATTTAAGGAAAAAATGATGCTCCATGCAGTGCATAATGGAATGGATGATAAATTGCAAAATAGAGAACAAAAATAGTTATTCTCTCTTTTTCAGCCTTTCCTAGTTGAGAGTCCCTATGTTTCTGCTCCCTTCTCTCCCTCCCTTCCTTCCAACATAAACTTACTGAAAACTATTTTGAAACACTGACCAAAAGGCAATATACAACTTAGTTGAATAAAGTTCCACAATGTCTTTTTGGCAATGGTTCTTGATAGCTCTTTCTTAAGTGCCATGATATGATATTAAGTTGAAATTACAATATGGACATGCAGTTTTAATGCAAGAGCATTAATGGAAATGTCATCCCTAACAAATTAGGCACTGGGAAATCTGCCCTGTAGCCAGAGAACCATGCTTGTTTTTTGCCTTTCCTATGAGTTACAAAAACAAATCTTGTGATGGAAATGCCTGGGGTTAGATTTCCAGTTGAGAGGCAGGGGACAGGCTTCAGTGGGGAAACGGGGAGAGGGACTTTTTGTTTGTTTGTTTCAGACAAAGGATTCCTGGCCTGGGGCAGTCCAGCTGCAGCTGCTGTCAATATTGAGGCAATGAGACTATTTTTCTAACTAGATCAGAAAGAGGAAACTCTGTCTCTGATTCACTGTATGGGGGTGGGGAGAAGGTGGTGGTAAAGGGAGGAAGAGAGAGGGAGGTGGGAAAAAAGATGAAGGAAGAAAAGAAAAGAGTGATTGTTAATTCTCCTGGAAATTATTTGCTGGGGCTGCCACTTTCAAATTAGGACAAACTCTGTTTAGATCCACTTGCAAGACAGGAGCCTGAAGGAAAGAGAAAGGCAGTGAGATTCTCTGCTGCAGAAGTGAGGAGAGGTGGTGGGACCTGGATCTTTTGAGAAAGAGAGAGAAATGCAAACCTCAGATCTGACTGAATTCAATTCAGGCTTACGAAGAGTGCTTGGTTTCTTATTTGCCAATTATATTGTGTTCTATTTTCTTCTTTCTCAGCTTTCCCGTGGTAGTATTGTTTTGAGAATAAGACTTTGGGGTCAACCAGTTGGCTGTTTCCGTTGGTATCTGGGTACAAGTAACCCTGGCCAGTGGAGGCCAGTGGGGACCAGGAGGGGCTGTCTGTGCTCTCCTGCCAGCCCCCTGTGGTGCTGGGACATGGTTAGAATCTGAGCTCGCCTGGGCCTGTGGCTCCCCTGTTGATGGTGACCCACCACTTGGGCTCCTCTATCTGGACAACCTGAGTACATGGGGGGAATAAAAGCCCTTTCATCCTACGACGTCCCTTTCCCCATCTGTCTACTTTTATTTATTCAGTTGAGAAAATAAATACAATGAATGGGAAAAGAAAATAAGAAAAATAAGTAAACCTGAGTAACTGAACAGAATGGCTTTATGGTATTTACTTACACATTTGAAAAATATCCATTGAGTGCCTTCTCCGCGCCAGCCCTGTGCCAGGCCCCTGGAGACAAACACACCGCTGGACTAGCGGGCACAGCTTCTGCCCTCAAAGACCACAGCCCTCTGAATCAATGAGGAGACAGCTATTCTGGCATTCTGATATTTTGGTTAAATAGTTACATGGAATACAGTGTAAATTATTGCCTGTTTTACTCTTTTTTAAGATGTGTGAATTTTGTGTGTATGTAGAAATCAGCAACATAATGGAGTAGAAAAATATTAACTTGTTTTATTGGAAATACAGTCCAGATTATCTGGTTTCATAACATATGCCATCTTCTGTACCCAGGGAAAGTGTTGCTAAGATTAATAATAGTAATTTCTGGGCTGCATAGGCATGGCCTAGTAGCTCACAAAAGTACCAAACTCGGGCTCAGGGTAGCTCCTCCTGTGAGTCAGATTAACTCTTTGGGAATAGTTGTGTACCTTTCTGAGCACTAAGAGGGTTGTCCTAAAACTCTGCTTTCTAGTATGGCAGCCAATGGCTCCATGTGACTATTTAAACTTTAATTAATAAAAATTTAATTTAAAATTTAGTTCCTCATTCACACCGGCCATATTTCAAGTGCTCAGTAGCCACATGTGGCTAGTGGTTACCATATTGGACAGTGTATAATATAGAACATTTCCATTATTCCGGCAAGTTCTATTAGATAGTGCTGTTCCAGCATGCATTCATTCAGCCAACCTTTCTGGGACATCTACTGTGTGCTAGGCATTGTCCTGGTAAAGCTAAGACACCGTCCCTGCCTCCATGGGCATTCAGGCCAGTGTAAAAGTAGATTATAAATAAGACAAGCAGAGGCTGTGGGAGCACCTGTGCAGGGCAAGGGTGGGGTGGCTGGGACAGGCAGTGAGAGAGAGGAGCTGCTGTGGTGGGGTCACAAGGAAAGGCCCTTCTGAAGAGCTGACACTGAAACAAAAATCTGATGCATGAGGAAGAGACAGGCCAGTGAGAGCCACGGTGTGTTAGGCACAGGGAACAGCACGTGCGTAGCTCCTGAGGTCGGGGAGAGGCTTTCCCACAGCTGCCCTTGTGCCCAGAACTCCAGGGGTGTGGAGGGAAGATTGACATTTCTGTACCCAGTCACTACCGGGCCACCCTCACCAGCATGCTTTCCTTTGCCTGTATCTGGGCTTTCTTCCAATTCATATTATAACATTTTCTCAGCCGTGACAGTAGGCCTGTTCTCCCCGGCCTCAGAAGGAACCTGGAGGAAGCTGAAAAGAGCACATTTAGCTTTTATTAAAGGTACTTCTGTTTCAGGGATCTGATGTGCTCTATCTGATTGTGGTTAACAATAAGCCGTGGAGGCTTCTCTGTGCTCATGTTTGTTATTGTCTTTATCTGCAAAATTTATTCTCATCTGGACCTTATTGAAGACTCTCTGGGAGGGTGACTATCTATTCCTGAGTTGTTTCCTGGTCTCTAAGCAGAGGTTCGAGTGCCCAGGTTGGATGAGTCCATCTCCTGGGTGCAGGGGATTGGGGCCTTTGAACCTGGGAGGAGTTCACACTTGGGCACAGGCCATCCTGCCAGAACTCACAGAAGCCCACCCTGGGGAGTCCCTTCCCCACTGGCATATGCAGCAGGACACAGCTCACACTGTCACTGGATTATGGCCTGTGATTGGAATTTTATGGTACCCAGAAACCCCGATCCAGCTCCTGGAGAAGGGGGAGCTATATGCAGTTGACTAGTAACAAGACTTAGCAAAATCCCTGCTGTGTCCGTCTCCGGTAGAACAGCAACAGCAATCCTTAGGACATGGGGCTTAGGCAGTCAAACCTTTTTTTTTTTTTTTTTTCCTCCCCCAATGAGAACATTCCAAGAACTGGGGCTTCCACAGTTGCCTCCTGAGGAAATCATGTGGTGGTGAAGTTAATGATGCACTAAAACTGGTACATAAAAATCTCACAACATTGAAGACAGTGCAAACACGAAGTTCCTTCAGAAAAAGGTCTCTAATTATCAGAAAAGTTATCTGGAAATGAAACCCCAACTGAGCCAAGAGATTAGTCCCCAAGCATTATATGAAGATTATTTTTATTGTTCTTTTTGGCATCCCAGATGCATAATTTGAATCTAACTAAAAAGCATGCAAAGGCAAAGAGTATCTTTGTAAGCAGTTGATAAATTGTAATGGCTTCTGTATTATGTCCCTAATAGACAAATATGTCATTTGTATTTAGGTATACTCTGTTGTCTATATCAAATATTTTCAATGGGAGAAAGTTAATCCAATAACCCTCTGAAATAGTGTTTTATGATATTGAAAGCAGATGTTGTTTCAGGAGATGATTCTATTCTTCTTAAAAGAATATTACAAAACCAGCCACAGAAAAAATTGTTTTCTCTGTGCCTACACTGAAGCACTGTGGGTGAGATGAGGGGTCAGTCTGAAAAGGCTCTAGTGATTTTACAAGCTGGTGCTGCTTGATGGGTCTTCAGGGCAGAATTAACAATCATACAAATTCTTAAGATGTCTCATTAATAGAATACAAGGCAGGCAGGTATAGAAAGGAATTGTTGTAGATGGGCTTTATTTCTCTGGTAGCTTTGTTGGAATGAGGAGAAAATGATGTAAGGTAAAGCTAGGCACAACAATTTGTTTGGATTTGGTGTTCTTTATGAGGAAAGCCTGTGGCTGTGGCTGTGTGTGTGTGTGTGTGTGTGTGTAACAGGGGTGTTCATTACCCGAGAACCAAAGGGTGAGAAGAATGAGGGGGCTTCTGGCTACATATCAACTGAGACAACATGACCCCATGAAAAGTGAACTCTGTGGCCAGTTGCTTTCCAAGATTTTTTTCCCTTCAATTTGATTGTTTTATTGGACTGAATTGTATCATATTTGCCTTTATACACAGGTGCTCATGCATCTCAAATTGTAGTGACATACTCACCACAGATATTTACTTTGTATAATAGATATGTGGGGAAAATCCATGTTTACGAGATTAATGTTACGGAAGAGTCTAGCAGAAGTTTGTTATTATTCTAAATAGACTAGGAAATTTTTCTTCCTAGGTAATATGAAATTAAAACGTATTGAGTGAAATTGTCTTCACCGTGAGTCAACTTCATTTTTGAGGATCAGGGTGTCTCCTCTGTATTCATTGCAGACATGTTTTCTTCTTGTGTGTACTTGAGTATTTAGAGGAGACCTGGCCCATAAGGAAGTCTAAAATCATGTTACTACCTTTGTTCAGCAGCTAGTGAAACCGTCTGGGATTATAATAATTTTCTGGGTCCTATGATTTTTCATAAAAACATTAGTGTTTCCATTCTCTTTTTAATACTCCACCCCCAACCCTGGCAACTTGTTAGTTTTAAATAATTCTTCTATAGAAATGTGAGAAGAAATTAGATTTCCTGTATATTCAAGTATGAAGTTTTGAAGTGCTATATGATAAACTTTTTGTTTAGCTTCTTTTTCCTTTACTCTCAGTGTACATTTAGGACAACTTATTCATAAAATGGCAATAGCATTAACTTTATACTTTGTATGAAAATTGGTTCACTTATTAAATGCCAAAGAGTGGCATTATTAAAGCAGTGTATTATAAAATTGCTTCATGTGGTAAGTGAATCAGATTACATATGAAGCTCAGGTTATATTTGGCCTATTTAAGGACAACATGTCCTTGTTGGTCTTTATGAGTAGGTCTGGTTGCTCTATGTGCAATCCGCAAGAAGAAGAAATGTACTTTGAAAAAAAAAAAAACGTTGAAAAGGTGAAAAAAATTATATCCTCCAAAAATTCATATATTGAAGTTCTAGCCCCCAGTACCTCAGAAAGTGACCTTATTTGGAAATCAAGTCGTTGTAAATGTGATTGATTAAACTGAGGTCACACTGGAGTAGGGTGTGCCCCAATCCAATATGGCTGGTGTCTTTATAAGAGGAGACAATTTGAGCAGAGAAATGCACACAGAGAATACCAGGTGGAGATGAAGGCAGAGATCAGGGTGATGCTTCTGTAAGCCAAGGAACACCAAAGATTGCCAGCAAACCACCAAAAGCTAGGAGAGAGGCATGGAACAGATTCTCCTCACAGCCCTCAGAACCAAGCCTGCCAACACCGTGATCTCAGACTGGTAGCTTCTAGAACTGTGAGGCAACACATTTCTGTTATTTAAGCCACCCAGTTTGTGGTATTTTGTTATGGCAGCCCTGGTAAACTACTATAGGTTGCAAATGAGAAAACACAAAACACCATGGTCTTCCATGATTTTCACATGGTGGTGGTATGTTACCAGACTAGAAAATGAATACTTACCAACAAACCAGGTGCTGGCAGTATTTGACTACTTACCAACATCACCATAAAAAAGCAGAGTTATTAAAGGATCTGCAGTCACTGGGTAATTCAGCTCTTGACATTGATGGATGGAACTTGGCTTTTCCTCTCTGCCAAAGCTGCTGACTGGATAAATGTTTAATTCATGAGGCCCAGGACAGGAAGGGATGCCAAAGGCTTAAGAATATTTTAAGAAACTCTTTGAGAAGTCAGGCAAGTTATCAGGAGGTGTTAAGCAAGGAAGCTGAGGTACTACATCAACCCAGCTGGACAGTGTACCCCATGCAAAGGCTGGAAGTGATGACCCTGGTCTTGGGAAGCCACTCTGTTTTCTATGCTCATCTGGTATTGACTCACATCCGTGGTCGCAACTCAGAGAGGCAGGAGTCTCTACGATGGTTCGAGGGTCTCTTTGTCTCACAAGGAAACCAAGCTAACCCGATTGGGAGGAGAGTCATAGTCCTCGAACTTCTCCCTGCCTATGGTTTGACATTAGTTATTCCCCTGCATTGGCAACTTCCTCCACTGAGGGAGTCATTTAAATGACAGCATGTGGCTTTAGCTCAAAGTCTCAGGAGGCCCATTAGCTACACATTTTCATTACCTATTAACAAAATGGTATTTCTCATTATTTAGCACAACAGATTATTTTCTGCTGTGAGGAGACAGACAGTTTAAGTGTGGACAAGTTGCCAATGTGACTCATTTTTCTATATAAAAAGAAAAGTCTTTTATAAAATAGCGATTCTAATAAAGAATGTACGGATTCAGACAACCATAATGATGGAACTTCTAGCTATATGTAATGAATTATAATGAAAATGCCCCTTGCCCTTGAACTCTCTGTTATGGCCAGAGGATTTTAATATTTAATAATATCTATTAATAAACTTTTAAAATGACCTGGAATCACATAAAAGAACCAAGAATAAAGAGTGGCGGGTACAAAGTTGTCAATTTTTTTAAGCATTTTTTTTTATTGCCGAGGAAACATGCATCTAAGTCCAAAAGAGTCTTTCCAAGTTTTTGTAACTCTACTGAAAACATACCAGGTTAAAAGGAAGAGTTAAAATACAAAATTCATCAGTGGATGAAAAACAGGGAAGTTTTAGATATCCATTGCCCTTTATGTTTGGGGAGTTTCAGTATTAAAAACCCTAAGAACTTTCCTTTGGGTCTTGGTTAGAAAAAAAATATCAAAGAGCAAAAACTGACAGCAACAGCCATTCTGAGACATGCTGTCAAGATGCGTCAAAATATGCCACTATATCCTCCCCTTTCTATCTGTCAAAGCCATTGATTATTTTCAATAAAGAAAGCCAGTGACAGTTGCTAGAATTGTAGAATTCAGCATATGAACTAGGTGATGCCTGTCATTCTCCTCTAAACAGACAAGAAGAAATTTACCCACTGCATCAGATGCATATTTTTGGAAACATATTTAAATACAGTTTCATAAAGGGTAAAAATGAAAGGCAGAAAAATGAAATATCTATTAGACCTCAAGACCCTTTCCTTGAGTTTATTGGGATTTTCCATGAAACTGCTTATTTAATGCCCTCCTCTCAAAATAAAATAAAACAATAATAAATTAAGAAAACAAATTTTAAACTTTTTCTTGTGCTTGGGTACCCTGGAGTTTTCTAGTAATCAGTGAATACCATGATCCCTCTTAAGTGCAGCTGGCCAGTCACTGTTGCTCACAGGAGTCATTAAAGATTTGGGCTGTATAGGAACAGTTGAGTGGCTTGCCTATTTTATGACCATTAATTCCCTGGTCACCTGGTATCCCAGGAGAAGAGTAAGATACGTAACAGAGGTTCACTAGAGCCATGAAGAATGATTAACATGGAGAAATTCTTGCTGGCAACAGTAGCAGCAGTACCCCCATTTTCGGAGGCAGCAGGGTGTGGTCCAGAATCCGGGGATAGTGACTTGATACAGGGATATAGGCCAGGGGTTAAGGGCAGCGTGCTCCTGCCAGGGCATCCTGAGGTATGATGTGAGTCCAGAGCCCACCTGGCTGGCTTCCCTGTGTTTGCAGCCTAGTTCTTTAAGCTTTCCTCAGGATTCTCGATGAGCTCCCTAACATTCTTCCAATAAATTCCAATTTCACTTCTATCAACCAAAGTTTATTTTTTGTTTTATTTTTTTCTTTCAACTAAGAAGCCTGGCTGATGAAACATGACTTCATTTTGCTTGCAAAACCTCACAGGGCTCAAAATGTGCTCAGGTTAGAGCAAAGCTGTTAACTAGAATTTACTATATTAATGTAAGATGGTATTTGGTTGTTTTTCTCTGTGTCAAGTTCGATCACCTCAATGTGCTCAGTCAATACCAGAGAAAAATAAAAGGAGTCTATTCGCTATAATGCAAAATTAATAGTAATAGTGGCAAAGGCAGCTAACATTTGAGATCTTAGCTGTGTCACGCATTGTGCTAAAAGCTTATATAGATTTTTTTTTTATGTAATCATCTGAATAATTCTAAGCCAAAAGTACTGTTTTTGTCATTCTATTTATGCAGAAACTGAGGCACAGAGAGGTTGTGTAACTTGGTGAGTGGCACACCAGCTCAGAATTGGTGAAACAGGTTTGAATTGAAGAGCTGTCGGATTCAGAGCTTGTGATCCTAACCTTGTGTACGCTTAATTGTACCACTTCTGATATTTAAAAAGCCATACAATTTCAAGATAGTTCTACTAAGACCTTAAGAATAAGCCTACCAGTTACTTTTACTGAATTATGTGTACGACAATACCAGGAACAGGCCATAACTTCATAGGTTTAAACACGAGTTTGCAAGGAGACATATTGGCTTATTTTCTTAAGGTAAAAAGGAAAGGACTTAACTTTGAAAGTTGAGTGGGTGCAGGGTTGGGGAACTTGGGTGTGGTTTACAGTAGTTAGATAGTTAGGTCTGTAAATTATATTAGCTGTCACCACCTAAAGTCATATCTGCTTTTTTTTTGTTTTGTTTTATTTCTCAACCTCTATAATCACATAATTTTTTTTCTTTGAGACAGGGTCTCACAATAATATATTTTTCTGAGATCAGTGCATTTGTTTCAGGGAAAAAAAAAAATGATACTGGAGATATTTGCCTGGTACTTTGCTTAAGTCTAACTCGCAAAACCCAGGGTCTCAATTCTGCCATTAGCCACGTGCATGAGCAGCTGCTTTTTCAGGAGACATTTTTAATAAATAAACATTAATTTATCTACTTGAAATTCATAGTAATAAGCCCTGCTTAAGAGTACAATTTAAAGCTCTCAGAAGAAAGATAAAAGGATGAACAGTGCTTAAATCAGGAATAAGTGTCTTGGAACATATTGGTTGGTGTGCTCTGATGGGCATTTTCAAAGAATCTCCTAATGCCTGTTTAGGAAAAATGCTATTTGGTTTACTTATAAAATGTTAAACCTTTTATAAAACCAAAACATGGAACCCTTGAACATTGTCTGTCCTCAAGCTAACCAAAAACTTTCTCTTAAAGTTCCCTTAAAAATGTTAAAAAACAAATCTGTTACAGAAACGTCAAGAAAAGTTTCCTGAGGAAAAATCAGCTTACAAACTAACAAAGACTAAATGCAAAATATACTTATTTCTGAAATATATGATACACATATATTTAAATGTACAACTTTACATATAATATATAAAAGATAAATATTATGTATAAATGAAATATATTTATAATATACTTAATATGCATAAATACATATATAGTCTATAAAATATTCATGAAGTTAAAAATCAGTACAATTATAGTAGATTATAACTGGTTTATACCCGTGTTTATTGCTTTTCTCTTGCTATAACTACCAGTTCTGCTTGCTCTTGGATCACATTACACCATTAAATCTTTTGATAATTTGAAGAAAGTGTTGCTTCCAGCTGCTGCTGCAAAGGCAAACTAAAGAGACCTCCTAAACTGCTATGAAAGCTATCAAACCGGCTCTGTTCATGAGAATTCCCTTTTCTGTACTTGAATTTGCATGTTGTTGTTTTAGATTTAGCAAAGGCAAATCCCTAAAAGGCTAATAGAATGGGGCAATAATCCATGATTATCACTAATGCCAGAATTTGTGTGTGTTAACGAGGGCTGACTGATTCTCTTTCTGGGAATGCTATTACTTTAATCTTGCGTTTTCTTCCCAGTCTCCGTTCTTTCTTTCTTCGTTGTGCTACGGAAATAAAAAAAAAAAAAAAAAAGCTTTCTGTTTTCCTCTACCTGGAAAAAAGGAGGTAAAAATTATCATTGTAAATATTTTAATGTTAAAGGCATCGGGCTTAAAAGAAGAATGTTCAAACAAAAGAACTACAACTTTGCATAACATGACAGAACATTATAGAATTTGTTATTCCGGAAATAGTTAATGAAATTTTTTAAGCGAAAGTCCTACCAAAAAAATGAGGCGAATACTTGAAAGACTGAACTATAATGAGTTAGTTACTGAGCAACTGCAAGCTGTTTAGGAGACTTGATTTTGTGGATGCAAACCATACCCCTCATCAGAAAAGAAATAATTCACTGGGTAGACCATTAGTCTGACTTGATTTTCCTTCATTTATTCATGAAATATTTATTGAATGTCTACTATATGCCAGGCTTCATGTTTGACAAATGATACAGCCACTTTCCCTGGCTGAATGGAGCTTATATTTGGTGGGTGAGAGAAAGTGATGATGATATTATGTGCAGGATGTAATAGGAGGGTAAGTAAAGGGTGCCAGTCTCAAGGATCTGGGAAGGTTTCCAGAAGGAAGGGATTAAGCTGGGGTTTACGGGAATAAGAAATGAGCGGGAAAAGTTGAGGGGTGGGGTTAGGAGTGGTCTATACCAAGAAGAGTCACGTGCATGTGCTCAGAGACAAGAGAGACCCTGGGATACCTGAAGATGCAAAGAAGCTCCACGCAACTGCAGCTGGTCCAGGATTAATAAACTAGACACAGATTGCAGTGAAGTGATAAGAACTGTGAAGATACACTGAGCCCTGGCCCAGAAATAAGGGGCTTCGATAACCAATAAAGAAGAGCAAAAACAAGTGCAGTGAAGCCACGCAGCTAGGCTAGAGCCCAAGACCAAATGAGAAACAGAATAAATGCTAATGGCTAGATCCTTCAACCGAGGCAGATGAACTACACATCACGAAGACAGATATGCTGTAGTGGACACAGGAAGGCCAGCAGTGATAGACAGTGTTTTAGAAAACAGTTGAGAGTGTTTTGAAGCAGTATTCATTCAGGAATAGGTCTCAACAGGCTGACATGGTTGATGATGATGAACATTGAAAAAGTGTATTATTTTGAGGATGGATGGGGGTGAGTGTGGGTAAAATATGACTTTCCTTTTGGAAGAAATGAGGTAGGTTTTATAGAGAGTCTTTTGTCAATTCTCCAACAGTTTCTACTCCAAATAACTTTGGGGGTCATGGTTAGGTACCTATTATTGTCTCTTCTACATTAATAATGGCTACTTAGGGAGATAGGCTCTTTTAAAAAATTAAATGAAGTATAACAATGACACAGAAGAGTATAGTGAATTACATAGCAAGCTCCTTTGTGTCTTCGACTCAGCTTTATCAAATAGGATTTCTTCCAAATTTACATAAGACATTTTTAAGAAATAAAACATAACAGATATTTTAAATTTCTATGTACATCACTCTCCAACCCCATTCCCCTCCCTCCTTCCAGAAGGCACAGTTATCCTGAATTTGGTGTTAATCATTTCTATGTATGTATATTTTTTATAATTTTACTACATATATATCTATCCTTAAAGAATTGGTGTTTTAAAAATAACTGTGTATAAATGGCATTGTACTGTATGTGCATCATTCTATATTCTTTTTTTATTCAGCATTGTTTTTGAGATTTATCCATGTTGACACAGGAAGCTCTAGTTGATACTTTTTAACTGCTCAATAGTATTTCATTCTTTTAGTATACTATATTTTACTAACACTTCCTTCTGTTGATATGTACATTGTTTTACAAACTTTTGCTTTTAGAAATAATGCTGCAATGAATTAATTACTTATCTTGCGAAAGTGAGAGCGTGCATGGGTTGGGTATGTGTGCCTAGATATGAAATTGGAATTGCTAGGTCACAGGAAACACTCATGTCCAATTTTGCTAAAATTTTAATGCTTTCCAAAGTGGCCTTATCAGTTTACACTCCCACCAGCTGTGTACAGAGTTCATATTGCTCCATATCTTTGTCAGCATATAGTATTGTCATTTAAATGTATGTAGATCTAAGAAGCGTGAAATGGTGTATCAGTCAGAGTCTAACCAGGAACATTCTAGGTCTTTCAACAGAGGAAATTTAACGCAGGTAATTGATTGGGCAGATTATGGAATAGCTGAGAAGCCAAATTGGATTAGTGAAGCAACATCCACAGTACTATCCACAATAGTAGGCGGCCACTTTGACCCTAGGGCTGACAGGACAAGTGGAGGAGGTGGCATGAACAGAGGTTGGAAACTGGGGCCAACTGTTTGAAACTAACACCAAGGAGGTGAGGGTGAGACGTAAGGGGTGGGAGCTGGAATCAGAGTCTCCAGAGGCTCACGGAGACTGCCGGAGATCCTACGGGAAGCAAAGTGAAAAGGGGAGAAATGCCTGGCATCTCCCTCTTCCTGTCCTTCCATCTTCTCCCAGTGCCTTCCACTGACTAAACTCACCCGGAAGCTTGAAGAAGTTACATGTAACATATAGAAGAGAGGAGAAGAGAGGAAAATTAATCTGAAAGCAGTCAGTTGACTAGAACAAAAATACTGCATTGTGGTTTTCATTTGCACGGCTCTGATTTTCAGTGAACATTTTTTCATGTTTACTGGTCATTTTGTTCCCTTTCCTATGAATTGTTGTCTATTTGTTTTTGTCCATGTTTTTCCTGTTGGTTGCCCATTTCTAATTTATTGTAGGGATTCTTTATATATTCTGGATATTAATCTTTGCCACCTATATGTATTGCTAATGTTAGTCATAGTCTGTGGCTAATTTTCCACTTTGTTTATAGTACAGAAGTTTTGAACTCTGATATAGAAACTTGTTCTTAACTTTTAAGGCTAGCACTTGTATTTTGATCAAGGAAATCTTTCCCTATCCTGAATCATGTTCCCCTATGTTCTCTTTTTAAAATTCTAGTTTTACTTTTCATGTTTAGGTCACTAAGGCACTGGAGGTATACTTTGCTTATGGTGCAATAAAAAATATTTTAAAAATTTCTTCCCAAGAGATAACCACTTACCACAGATTATCTTTTAATACTTTTTTATTGCTACTTTTGTCATATATTCAATTTCTATGCATGTAATGGTTCCTTCTTGTGTGAATCCATTTTTGGACTCTCTACTGTGTGTCAATGTCTTATTTATATCCAGGAACAGCATGCCATCTTAATTAATATAGCTTTAAAATAAAACCTAATTTCCAGCAAGACCAGTCCCCTCACTTTGTTTAATTTCAAACTTGACTAGGCTATTCTAGACTTTTCAATGTTTTGTATAAATATTAAAATAATTGTGTCAAGTTCCACACTAAGCCTGTCAAGATTTTAATTTGTTTTGCTGAATATATAGATGAATATGAACAAAGTTGTCATTTTTATAGTTGTATCTTACCATTTATTAACATGGTATGTACATCTCTTCTGTTTTTTAGGTCATCATTTATATATTCTTTCATTCTTAAAGAAAATATGTATGTTTTCTAATTTCTTCTGTAAAATTATTAGATATTTTTGACTTTTTTTTTGAGGTGTTATAGTTTGGGTTGTCATTTCAAATTGCATCTTAATTAATTGCTGCTAGTGCAAAAGAACATAGATAATTCTAATGTACTCAACTTATATCCAGAAAACTTGCCAAACTATTTTATTAGTTCTAACTTTGTCTATAGATTCTCTCGAATTTTCATGAAGACAAAATCATACCATATGTGAATTATAGTAAATTTATTCTTTCTTCCCGACCCTTACGCCTTTTACCTATTTTTCATGTCTTACCACGTTGGCCTGAATCTATTGAACAGACGTTGTAACAGGTGTTTGTTTTTTGCTTTAAAAAAGGTACTCTAATGTTTCTCCATTAATTATGCTTTTTGTTCTAGGATTTTTGTTGGAGTACCTTAAAAAGTACCTTAAAAAAGGTACTCTAATGTTTCTCCATTAATTATGCTTTTTGTTCTAGGATTGTCCTTTCAGGTTAAGAAAAGTCACTTTTCTTCTTCGTTTGCTAAAAGTTTTTAAAAACTTATTTAAACAATAGGTGTTAATTGTATGAGATTCTTTTTCTACGTATATTGAGATGATCAGATGGCCTTACTGAAAGAGTTCTTTGAAGATTAATGCTCTACCTGACTACAATTTGAACTTGAAATAGGCAAAAATCAATACTGTATATTTCCTATGGACATAGATAGATGTAATAGCAATTTTTAGAAGGACGTAAGACTATGTGCAAAAGTGATTATAGGTGGTACTTTTGGAGAGAGGGAGAGAAAGAAATTGAAAGAAGGTGGGTAGAGATAGGAGTAGTGTGGATAGAAAAAGAACATTTAACTTTATCTGTAATGTTCTAAGACTGACAGGGGAACATTTTCACATTTATCTTCAGTAATTGTTTTAACAATGTGTATATAGAAAAAGCTAGTGTATCAAATTAATGATGATAAATTTTAGTCATAGGAATATGGGTGAATGTCACTCCTTTCTTTGTACTTTTCTATAATTTTTTAATTTCCAAAAACAGCCCAAAACACCAGTTACAAAGTATTGTTAATCTAATTAGTGACATATGGTTTAAATTGTTCAGGTTTAAGTTTGTTCTCAAAATTTTAAATGTGGAGTCAAGAAGTTGAAAGCATGAACTTTGTTTCTTCATGCACATCATCATTCAATTAAAACTCATGTATTTAAGTACCTAATTGAGTATGGATTGGGAAGACAATTACATAGACCCATCACCTAATAGTATGGATGGAAAATATAAACAGCCTTTTCAAAGAAGCATTAAACCAACGTAAATCGAAAGTGAAATACGGCTATGACATACAGACCAATAGTAATGGTGATTCTTCGTTGGGGCAATCATATTTTAGGTAACCAATTCCTATTCCCTTTATAGTATTAAACAATATATTGTGTTTCTCTCTGGGAGGGTCTCTTTCCCTCTAATTTTCATGCTTTTCCCTGTTTGGGACTAGGAAATGGAAAATGAAGCTTTTACCTCCTATATTAATTAAGAGTAAAATGTCTTAGCATAAGGATTTGAGTACCTAGTGCTGGGGTGTCCAACAGACAGACCGACAGTCTGAGCATGGGCTTGGGAGCCAGTAGAACAGGGACACGTGTACACACACATATGTGTATTTGTGTGTGTGTGTATTTTTAAACATATTTCAAATTAAAACAATGAAAATAATCATAATCAGAAAATTCAGAGTTGGACTTATGTTTACTTATGCTCTGGAATTGATTTAATTTGGAATTATGTGGTGGGAGGGGTTGTATGGGGGAAAATGAGTCCCATAGTCCTAATGCTCTGGGCAGCTAAACGTTTAAGTTGGCCGTATGATCATATCTGCTAATCAGCAAAAAAAAAAAAACAAAAAAAAACCCCACAAAACAAATAAAAAACACAAAGGAAGAAAGAAAGAAAAAGGAACTTTGTGATAGACTTTTTATATTTCAGACAGATAACTGCACCAGGCATAATATACATAAATTGCACACTGGGTAGAATATAACTAAGGAGGTCTGTGTGTATACAAAATATGTATTTAATCTTGAACAAAGTAAAAAAAATCAGATATTCTCTGATTAAATATCAAAATAGCTTCAAAGAAAAAAAATTCCCAAATGAGTAAAAGAAGATTAGCCTACCAAAGACCAAAAAAAAAAAAGAAAGAAAGAAAAGAAAAAAAAAGAAAAAGCTGGGCCCAGGGTGCTTGGGGATCTGGAGGGACATGTCTGGGGGTGAAGAGGGACATCTAGGCAGAAAGAAGAGATATGCAAAGGCAGGAGGAAGAGCCATGGTGTCCTCGGAATATTTCTCACCCAACAACCACACTGATGTTCCCTGAACTTGTTCATCCTCCTATAAACCTCCATTAACGATGATTTCTAACACCAATCTCCATCCTGATATGGTCAGAATTAGTCCAGCGGGGAAGAGAACTTGAAGATTGGAATATTAGTAACTCGAAATGTCACTTTTGCATATGAGGACGATGGGCAAATAGACTTTATTTTTGTTCCGAATATGCACACAACCTGGAGCTATGTTTTTCACACTTTGTCATGTTGTTTGAAGTTACAAAGAGAAAAAAATTGGAAATGGTTAGGGCTTAATAATGTTGGGAAAGATGTTTTATTGAAACAACAATTCTGAAGAAATTAGAGATTCAGATTTGTCTTAATGTTGGCTCCGAGAATCATTACTGCACTAAATATTAAAATAATAGTATTTTTCAAATACCAGCTCTAATTATGTGATTTTATAAAGATGTACACATGAGCAAATCCAGTGATTAAGGGTTAGACTTTGGAGCCAGATTTGAATGCGAGCTCCACTCTATTCTGGCTGAGTGACCTTGGGCAAGTTGCTTAAATACCCTGAGCCTCAATTTCCTCATCTCTAAAATAAGGTAATGATCCATCCCTCATAAATTTTCTATGAGGAATAAATGATACAGTGTAGTAAAACGTAGCATAGTGCTTTACATAGTATAAACCATAGTAAATGGTGACGGTGGTGTAGACATGGTGATTATTAGACATTGAATTTATCAATAGTATATTTTGTGTTTGTGTAACTAATTGCATGTGCAAAAACCAAACCAAATGGTGGTATATTTTCCTCATGTCAGGGAGAAGCAGAAAAGGGCTTGTATAGCTGATTAAGTCCTCAAGCACCCAAGCCCCTTCTATCTACCCGTCCTACCACCCTTAGCAAATGACCCTCATCTCCATAGTCATGAGATTCTCCTGCCCCTTCAGGAATCATACCCATAGCCCAACAGTCAGAAAAGAAAAGAGTGCCAGGCAGAATATCAGGGCCAGTGGAGTCTGTCCTTGTCATCAAGAAAACAAAGCTTTTCTAGATGCTCCACCCAGTGGGATTCCTCCTATACCTCATTGGCTGGAATTCAGTCACATGAGCATCCCTCGTACAGGGGAGCCTGGGAAACTGCCTTTTTCACGGAGTGCTGTCCCAAGCAAAGTTGTGGTTCTCATAGGAAGGAAAGAAGGGAGGATAGATACTGAATTAAGCAATCAGCATTGTCTGTCATAGCCTGGCATTAACAATTGCTTGCTGCCTGCCCCTCCAAGGGTCTAAGGCCTTAGGAATGAGTTGAGGGGGGAGGAGGGAGGGAGAGGAGAAAAGAGAAAGAGAGGGAGGGGGAGAGAGAGAGAACATTTGAATATGTCCTGATTTAATAAAGCACCTATGTTGCGGTGGCATGGCAACACCCAGTATCTTTTTAGGAGAAAGCAATATTAAATACTAGGTAAGAATTTTTAGTTCCTCCTAAATACGCCTGACCTTTGAACAATGCAGGGTTTAGGGACACCAACCCCTATGCAGTCAAAAATCTACCTATAACTTTTGACTCCCCCAAAATTTAGCTACTGATAGCCTCTGCTGACCAACAGTCTTACTGATAACAGAAACAGTCAATCAATACATAATTTGTATGTTATATGTATTACATGCTGTATTCTTACAATAAAGTAAGCTAAAGAAAAGAAAATGTTCTCAAGAAAATCATGAGGAAGAGAAAATATATTTACTATTCATTAAGTGGAAGTGGATCATCATAAAGGTCTTTACCCTCATTGTCTTCGTGTTGAGTGGGAGTAGGAAGCGGGGTTTTGCTGTCTCGGGGATGGCTGAGGCAGAAGAAAATCTGGATGTAAGTGGACTTGTGCAATTGAAATCCATGTTGTCCAGGGGTCAACTGGATGCTTCTGTCATAGAGGGCAGCGTGGTGTCTTCCTTACAAATAAGGCTCAGAAATCGAGCAGTCATGGCTTTGAATTCTGGCCCTGTCGCTATTTGAACGTGTGATTTGGGGCAAGTTGTTTAATCTTTCTAGAATGTAAACTTCTATGAGGGCAGAGCTTTGTTTTGTCCCTGATATATCCCCATCCACTAGGAGAGAGCTTGCCTGGAGTGGGTGGTTCAATATTAGTTGAATGACTGAATGGATGAATAAAGGACCTTCTATGAACCTTGGATTCCTTAGCAGAAAAAGAAATTAATAGAGGCCATCTTTGAAGTCATGATGAGGATGAAATGAAAGTATGTTTGTCAGAACACTTCATTGACTCCTTTGTTACAGAAATACAGTTTCACTGGAAGCCTCCCCAAGGCTCCCTATACCCAAAAGGACCTGGGGGCTTTATCTGAGGATCTCTCCAGCCAGTTAGTGTGTCCAAGTCTGTCTGCTCTTTAGATGAGCTGCACTATTATAGTAACATTTAAGTTTACGACTAACATATTCAAAGCAAATATCTCTGAGGTGGGTTCCCAAATGTATTAGGTGGAGAGATGGAGGTGTGTGTGCATGTGTACCCACACACATGCGATGGTGGCTTTATTTTGGGTAAAAGTTTGCTGAGCTTTTAATATCACCAATTTCAGATCAGGCTCATTGCTAATTAAGGGTTAGCACACTAAATTAGCAGTAAATTAATACTCATTTCTGTGCTAGTATACTAGAAAGGCAGGAAAATTAGCTAAATTAGATTCAGGTAGTAACATTCATCACGGCCAAGAATAATGGTGTTTAAAAGGACTTTCTGTGAAACTCTGAAACTCTGATGTCCTTTTTTAGTTATTTGTTGCCACTGAGTCTTTACAAAAGGGTGATTTAAAAGAAAATTCCTCTCAGTAGGATGTGCCAAGTACATACAACACTTAACATCAGCTGACTTACAGGGTTTATCGGAAAATTCTGAATTAAGGCTCAGAGTAGCTTCAAGCTGACGAAGTGGAAATCACCAAATTGGAGCACAACACAAGTGAATCCTATTCTAGCAACACATCAGAAGTCAAAGCACTTTCTAACACTCCTCAGGCATTTCATGGTAATCCTTGATCACCAGCTTCTCGCTGACACAAAGTAGGGCTTCCCCTGCAAAGCAGAGGCCTGGGTGTGTTCTTCGGAGAGAGAATTGCTTGCTTATGTTTTCAAATTTGGATTATTTATCGACTGTCCATCAGCATGTTACCCATGTCCATTTAAAATGTATTCTCCTATGACAAGATACTCGGTGCCACCACAATGCAAAGGCAACTACAACAAGCTTGGAGCTTGATCTCTTCACAGAAGAATGATTCTCTCCTATGCTGAAGATCACACTTTACAAAGGGTGTTCGCATAGTCTGTGTCCTTGTGAAGAGACGATTTGGAACCCCATGGAACACAGGTTACAGAAAAGCATCACACTGTGCCTACCCCTGCCTCTGAGCTCAGTGGTTCACGAGACCCTCTCCAGCTAGCTCTGGTGTCGGGTCTGTAGGCTCCATTGAGTATATGTCTACTTTGCGTTTCCGCCCTGTCCATTCACCCTGCTCCAGCGTATAATGGGAATATCGACTGGCCATTGACTAGGCCTAAGCAGGCAGACTTTGCAATAATTATGAATGAAAGATGTCAGTGAGAAAGCATCTCATTCCAGATATTTCTACACATAGTCGATACTGGCTTTTGTAAGCGTGACTGAGCTCCAAATGGCTTGTAGTCATAAGGGAACAACCAATTGAAAAGCTATTATTTCATCCAATTGATGCCGTGCGTTTTGTGCAAAGGGAAACAGGAATGCAGAAGCATGCACCTTTTACACCAGCCTGCTTCTTGCCTTCAATAGCTGCTGAAAAATATTAGCTGTTTTCCCTAGAAAGCCAGCTCCTGGGGAGAAGCTATAGGTTGCAAGTGGAAAATCATGTTAATTTTCAATACAAGTTACCAAAAAAAAAAAAAATAGAAATATCTACCCAAACTTAATCCTTAATGCATTTACTTCCAACAGAAAGACAAGTGTTTATTTCCTGGAATCTCTTGAATCCTGCTTTAGCAGTAAAATAAGGACTATGGGCTAAGAAAATAACTCAGATTAAAATACAGTATCTTCTTGGATTTTTGCAAGATCCATGGGTCCAGGCAAGCAGAAAAAAATCAAGGCTTCCATCTGATGACAGTTTCTTGGCCACTCTGAAGTCCAATATACTTTCAAACAGAAGATGTCTCTCCTCTGCTCACATTCTAGGTGTCTTTGTGTGTCAAAGCCACTTAACATTTTTATGATTACTATTTAAATATTCAGAGATTTTATTATTTTCCCACAATTGGTAATAAAGGCTTAATTATTTTAACGGATAGTAAAAGCAGTTACTTGATACTTTTCAAAGCAGCATTTGCTGACTATTAATACTTTAATATCCAGAAGATGCCAGTCTGGGGGAACAGAGTTGGGGGAAGGAAATTCACACCAAGCAGTTAAAATTGCTCCATGAGCACACAGATAAGAAGCAGCAAAACCAGAAACTGACCCCAGAGCCAACACTTCTATCACTATGCCCTATAGCCTCTCCACTAGCAAAAATGATAGCAGTAAGGTTAGTCCACAGGAGTGGCAGTGCAGAGGTAATAACAGTAGCAACAGTAGCATCAGCCATTGTTTACCGAGTCCTTACTATGACTAGATATTGAGATACAGAGTACTAAGCATTTTCATCGACTATCCTTTTTTTTAATTCTCAAAACAATCCTATGAGATAAATGCCATTGTCCTCATTTTACAGAAGAATAAACTGAAGCTCAGAGAAGTTAAGAGATTTGCTCAGGTAAGAGATATTAGATGACTGAGCTGGGATTTCCACCTAAGAGTCAGACTTTATTGTTTGTTTGTGTTGCAAATGCTGCTCTCTCCTGCCTCTCTAGAGAAAAGGAGAAGGGAGATGTCAGCTCTGTTAATATCCTAGAAGGACCAAACACCAGACGTGGGGTTATCTGAACCTTGGAAGGATAGAGAAAGAATTCATGGTAGGTATGGTTTGCCTTCTCCATTCAGGAAAGTCACGAGACCAGGAGCTGCATGAGCCTGTCTGAAATGAGCATGGGATTCCTGGGCTCCTCAGATGGGACCTCGAACCACAGGAACAAAAAGCTGGTGGTGTGCTGAAGCCACACTTCCTACGAGGCTCTGTGCTGTGATCTGCAAGACCACTGTCTCCTGTGGTGTAACCCTGTGATGTCAGTGTGGAAAGGCTCTTCCCATAGGTGAGGTAGAAGAATGTCAAGCTCAGAGGCGCTGAGTAACCTTGCTTCCCCACGGTGAGGGAGGTCTGTCTGACTCTGGAGTCTGTAGTACTGGGAATCAGTTCTGGAAAGATGACTATGTGTTTGCAATTCTCGCTCCCACCTCCATAGTTGATGCTGCCTGTGTGGTTCCAGGTGCCTCTCCCCTGGCACTTCCAGGGAGAAAGACTTCATTCTCTCCTGCAGACAATGCAGTCCTTTAGGGTTCCTTGGCAGGAATGATACTGCTTCCTAGAAACCTGTGGGGCTGTTGTTTGTTGTTGCAGTCATTGAGGGCGTAGTGACTTGCATTTAGTAGGGGGGTTTGCGGAGGGGGTTGCTAAATGTCCCGAATACCCTGGAGAGTCCCACACCCTGAAAAGTCCTGGCTCCTGCAAGACTTCCAGATGTCACTCAGACATGCAAGTGCAAACACCATTTGTACCTTCCCAAGCCTTGAACTTAACTCTAACTTACATACCAAGTATAAAATATTTCCCCAAGGTTTTTCTAATACACTGTAGTTTCCAGGGATGAAGCTGCTAGGTAAATGCAAGCAAATTGCACTTTATTATTTGTCTGTTTAGAACTCTACAAGAGGTTTTTTATGGCTCTAGCTTGACACTGAAAATCCGATTGCCAATGGTGCTTCCATTCTCATCATGGTGTGTGAGTTGTCGGCGCCGCCTGCCCGAACGGGGGCACTTTCAGTTCTCTTGTTCACACCAACGCGCCGTGTGTTTGATCATGTCTTCTAGTGAAGTCATTCCTAACCATTTATATAAAGAAATAGACATTACTTTGTGACAGGTTACTTTCCTTCACATTATAGTTGGGGAAGTATAGATTTCCATTCTATTAAAATTTTGTTTAAGGGTTGGAAAGAAGCATCATAAGATATTTGCCATAAGAAGAGTCCTGTTAGTGCAGATAGGCCTGGAAACCACTTTTCCAGCTTTCTGAGTTCTTCAATGCACACTGCGTCAGTTTGCTTCCTTGCGATTCTCACCTTTCCCTTCATGTTCCTCCCTTTGGGACCACCCTGAACGTGTCCTCCCAGTGGCTTCTGCGGAGCAGTCATTCGGGTACTTGTCATTGGCCTTCATGTTTCCAAACTGCCTCTCCCTCAGCCCTCTCAATGTCTCCCATGTGGCTCATGCTGGCCTCTCTGAAAGGGCCCTGAGCCCAGTCATTCCGACATGAGCCGACCAAGCACGGCCCTTGATGTGACTGCTGTTAATCCTGTCTGTGACTGCATTTGCTTTTCTGACTGTAATGTGTCACAAACATAGAGGTGGCAGCAATTCCTTTCCACAGCCAATATTGGAGGACCTTATATTTAAGTTCTTCTTTGGACTCAAGTTTCTAGACCTTGGGGTACCTTTTTTCTCAACAGAATTCAAAAGTTTCCCCGATCTATGGTATGTGCTGGAGGAATGGGGGCAAATGTTGTTTCCCAAATGCTTTTCATATATGTCAAAAGGGTAAAAGGCTATGACATAACCTAGGGGTTAGGATTTAAGACTCAAGTCAACAGACAATATTACCAACTCACAAGAACTAAAGTGCTTTGATAGAAGAAAGTAAGCTTATGCCAGTCCATTTTTTTTAGCAGGTGAGGCTGCGGTGGTCCACGTATCTTGCGGCAGATATACATCCATTTGCATGAAACGGCAGGGGGAGTCTAGATGGACGCAGGCAAGCTCACTGCTTGAAAATTCCCAACAGTCTCCTCCCACCCAGCCCACAGGAATGTGAATCATCCAAACAGTCTTTTACCAGCACCCCTTCAGGCTTTCCAAAGCCCATTAGGGGATCTGTAGTAGATTTCTATTGCTGCATAACAAATTACCACAAACTTAGTGGCTAAAACAACACGTATTTATTATCTCACAGTTTATATAGGTCAGGAATCTGGGCATAACTTAGCTGGGGCTTTGGGGTTTCTCACAAGTCTGCAATCAAGGTGTTAGCCAGGGCTGAAATCTCATCAGAAAACTCCACTGGAGAAGGATGAGCTTTCAGGCTCATTCAGTTTCTTGGCAGAATCAGTACCAGTGATTGACTGAAGGTCTCATTTCCTTACTGGCTGTCATCCGGAGGCTGTCCTCAGTTCCTTGCCATGTGACCCTCTCCACAGGGCAGCTCACAACACGACAGCGTGCATCATCCATGTGAGCAAGGGAGAGAGTCTACCAGCAAAGTGGGAGTTACAGTCTGCTGTGACATAAGTATGGAAGTGCCAGCCCATCACCTTTGCCGTATTCCAGTGGTTAGAAGCAAGTCCTGCCCAGGACTCAGTGGCAGGGGATTACACAAGTGCCTGAATACCAGCAGGCAGGGGTCACTGGTGCCAGCTTAGTGTCTGTCCATCGCAAGGGCCCAGGGCTAAGTTCTACGGTCACTCGGGAGTGGAGCACTGCACAATACCTTCCTTCCGAGGGGACCCTTGCAACAGACTCTGCATGGCTGCTGTTGGAAGTACGTCTGCATTTACATACGCACAGGCACAGGGAATCCAGTACGATGCCGTTTCCTTAATTAAACATATTAACCAGTAAACCGACTTGCATTCTGTGTGGCGGGGCTTTCAGTCACAAGGCTAACTTGGCCAGGGCAGCTCTCAGCAGAAGGCCTTCCCAGCCTCTCTTCTCTTCTCACTCCTCTCCCCCTCTCTGCTGACCCCATTTCCTTTGACACTTTCTTTCCAATTCAATGCCTCCTTGAATTTTTCATCTCAAATTTTTCTGCATCAAGAAGACAATTTTTATGTGTATATGAAGTGTTCATTTTTAATTATGCAGCCTTAGTAATAGGTGTATAGTCATGGTGGCATCCGTCTTGGAGGCAACAATCCTCATTTTCAGCTGATTATATCTTGAAAGGATTTGCAGCCCTGGGCACCTGGAAATTGTAATGCATCATTGTTCACTAGATGAACATCAGGGGACAGAAATTAAAGCAGGAGTGGGGGGTTCAGTGGCAGCCTTGGCCCTGAAATCAGCCAAGACGAGGGTGGATCAAGTCAAGCCTGACAATGTGGGATTGGAGAGGGAGGGTCCGAGGGCCCGGCCTCTGGCCTCTTCCTGATTGCATGAGATGACAAGTCACCGCCAAATGTGCCATGGGGCTTCCCACAGGGAAGAGTTAAGAAGTAGGCCACGCACAAGGTGCTAGTTTCTAATGCGATGGAGCAGGCAGGGCCAGGTAGGGAAGGGCCCTTCTCAGAGCAGTGATGAATTAGGAGTGGGCAGAATCTGGGCCCCAAGAATCATGGAGGCCTGGGCCCCTTTGAATCTTGGCTCCTGCAATGGGACCATGTGGCAATTAGAGAAATCCTTGCCTTTGAAACTGAAAAGGTAAAAGGCTTGAGAATCAGGTGCGTAGACCACAGGAATAGAGTGGAAGTCAGAGCCACTGAACCTTAGAACTGGAAGGAACATTTAAAGAGCTTTGGTATCTAGCATCTTCATTTGGCAGATGAGGAAACTCAAATCCAGACAGGCAACGGACCTGCACGGGGCCACACTGAGGTAGGACCAGAACCCGGGTGGTGTGTGCCCTTTCACCCTTCCGTTTGCATCTCCCAAGCCAGCACCCCAAAGTGCTGCCGCATACGCAGCTTCACCAGCTTGGAACAGGAGAAGCTAGTGTTTCTTTAGCTTTGAGTTGGTGTTGCGAGTGGGATTCCAGCCGCCTCTCCTACGTGTGGTAGAGCGTATAACTATTCTGTCATATCTTCTAGTGCCCCTCCTGCTGCGAGATGTATCCTACATCCGTCTCTGCCCCCTTAGGTAATCCATGTGACTTGTTCTGGCCGATGCAACCTGAGCTAAAGTGAAGCGTGTCGCCTAAGTCTTTTATTCCTCCACAGTGAGACAGGCGGGTGTTCCAGGCAGAGGCTGCGCTGTCAGCCTGGGCCCGAGAGAAGGTGATGAGGGGCAGAGCCATAGCTCGTGGGTGACGGACGTGCAGCGTGAGCCGCCTCTGTTGTTGGGGTTATCCCGCTGCCACTGCAGCATGGTCTGGCCCGTTCTGAGGGTCTCGATATGGTGGGCAGGCTCCAGACACTCATGCGTATGTGTGGACTCACCCTCCCCACACATCGTCTTCTTCCAGGTTGCCTCCTTTTCCTGTGTGACCAAATCTGTGAGTGACAGCCTTCATGCAAGGGATCCAGGGTCATCCTTGCTGCCTCCTCCTCCTCCTCCGTCCCCTGTTCCAGCCAGTCACTGAGCGCTGCATTTCTTCCCATGCCCGCCCCTCCACCCTGCTGCCCTTGTTCACTGCTCATTGCTGCCACAGCTGCCAAGCTGGCTGCTCTCCCTCCAGACCTGCCCTGCCCCTCCAGTCCATTCCCCTTAGGGAGCCAGCGAGCCAAACCCACTGGAAGTGTTTTAAGAGGGTCATTGCAAGACCAGACTGAATATCGCCTACGTCTTTCCAGCAATAGCCTCCATCTATCTAGCTCTCACTGTGTTCCTACTAGGAGCCCCTCTTCTTTTGTCTTCTCTCTCTCTCTCTTGCTCGCTCACTCGCTCAATTTCCCAGGCTGTTTTTCTGCTTGGAAGCCCCACCTCCTACCTGTACCCTTCAGCTAGCAGCCATCCTCTCTCTTCTTCCCTCTGCCCCACCCCCTCATTCACTTGCCTAACTCCTACTCATCCTTGGAACCTCCACTTGGCATCACCTCCTCTAGGAAGCCTTCCCTGACTGCCTGAGCGTGTACTGGGTGTGAGTCCTCTGGCTCACTGCAACACCCTGGCCTGCTCCCTCACTGCCCTGCACAGCGCTGTGCTTCAGTTGTTTGACGTGACTGTTCCCCAGTAGACTCTGCTCCCTGCCAGATCCTCTGTGCCTCGCAACGTGGTGCCTGGCACATAGCAGATGCCCCTTGAGTGTTTGCTACTGAATGCTGATTTTTTTTTTTTTTTTTTTACCTTGAAGGCCAAGGAAAATTATGCTCAGACATCGGAATAAAAGACTTTATCCTAAAAATAGGCTCTTTTGGATACCAAGTGTTGTATTTCACATGGGGGAAAAATAAAGTGGTTGAAAAGAACTAGAACCTTCAAAAATACATGAAATAAGCTACACACATTATAAAATATGGGTCGTGGTTCTTTCCTGAGTGTTCACAAAATCACACAGTTTTCATCAGGCGATAAATATTATAAAGCCAACAAAAAAGTGACCACAAGTGCCAGGAGAGTTTGGCTGGTAGTGCGAGGTGGGACAGGGCATCCAGGTAGGTTCAGTGAGGCATTCATGTGCATGACAACAGTGTTGTATTTTTAAAAATACTTCCTCAAGAGATTGTTCCTTAAGGAGTCCAAGTTTTCCCTCCCTGTTCTGTGCTGCAAACATGACCTGATTCTGAGACTGAATTGGAAGAGATGTTAAGAACTAAGAGAGGATTCGGTGAGGAGAGCTGGGGAGCCGAAGTGTCCCACAGGCCTTTGGGTGAGGAGTGAGTCTCCGATTGGTTATGGTTTGGGTAACGGGCTTTGTTTCGGTGACTCTTAAGAAATGATTTCTGGTACCTTGATATGCATCTGAATTGTGGGTCTGTTTCTGCCCCTGAAGTGTCCCCACCTGTGATTGGTCCAGAAAGTAAGACCGCAGGAGAGTACGGAGCCTGGGTCTACCCAAATTGCTCAAGCCTTCGCATGATAGTGATTACAGGAATCTACTCGGGCAAGACTACCAGATTTATAAAACCTTGTCGGTAGGTAGGAGTGTTAGTCTGTTTTGTGTTTTTAAGACAGAATAACTGCAAATGGGTAATATATATTTGGCTCATGATTCTGGAAGCGATAAAGTTCAAGATTGGGCAGCTGTATCTGATGGGGGGCTCAGGCTGCTTCAACTCCTCTCAGGAAGTGGAAGGAGCATCTGCCAAGAGGTCACATGGCAAGAGAGGAAGCAAGAGAGAGAAACCCAGGAAGCCAGACTCATTTTAACTTCCTGCTATCCTGGGAACTAATCCATTCCTGCGAGAGTGACAACTCCTTTGCCCCCTGAGAGAGTTTTAATACATTCATGATGATCTGCCCCCATGACTCAGACACCTCCCACTAGCCCCCAACTCCCAACACCAGCACATTGGGGATCAGATGTCAACAACAGTCTAGATGGGGACAGACCACATCCAAACCATAGCAGTAGGTAAGTAGACAGACAGATGGATAAATGGATCAATGTGTGGATGTAACCATGCAGAGAGCTGTGTAGGTGATAAAGGAGCTCCTTTTTAAGGAGTACAATGAGGGAAATATGTTCTTTCACAACCCTTGTTTACAGTTTATTAAAAGTCAACGTTCTAGTTGGGTGGTGGTCTATAATTATTAACCAGAAGGTCTGAATAAATCGGAAGTTCTCATAAAGATTTAATTGACTTAACCCAACCAATAAAACATCTTTAATTGATTTGCATAATCAACAAATGATTAATACCTCATTTAGAATGAGGTGTCACGAAGGGGAGGTTGATAAACTTAAAACCCCTTTGTCTAGGCATAAGAGAATTTCTCAAGAAACAAGAGCTCATTTCTACTGTGATAACACAATTTCTCTCCACTTATAAAAAGACATAAGCCGCATAATGAACAGATTAGGTGCAGAATCACCAACAAAGTAATGCACGTGCTAAAGCAATTACCCCCAAGTGCGCTCTCCTCCTGGGAGAAGCAGACACAGGTTACATACAGAATGCAAGGGCAGCCCCTGAGCCGAGCAGGATGCTTTGTCCCCGACAACATGTCTGTGCTTTGGCTGATTTCAGAGAGCATAAAGAAAGGGGTGGAATAGTTATGGTTCTTTCCCCAGAACCAGTGGTCCTTCCTTTCCATCTGCATAGACATACAGGATATGTCAACCCCACACACCTTCCCCTTCTCTGAAACACAGCTGCCCTGTTCCTTGAAGGAGCCATTTCTTCCCCAATCCAGCCATGTGGTCCTGGTCAGGGATGCTAATCACAGACCCAGCCACAGGAGTGAGCACAATGTCTAGGCAGGCCAATCATAGTAGGCCCAGGTCGTGAGTCCAGCCAATTAGAGTTCTTCCCTGAGATTTTTAAGGGGGTGATCACTTTTCTTCTGTAGTTGTAAAGCTATGAGAATTGGTCACTGGGAGAACAAAGCCAACCTGCAGAAAGGAACAGATGTGAGAAACAGCCAGAAAAGGAGGAGTTCAGAGTCCAGGTGATATTTGAGTTCCTGAAACCCCCTCCTTCCCTGACCCTTGCCTCCTGAGACTTGGCTGTTCAGCTTGTCCAGAACAGTGAGCTTCTAGCATCCTTTCTATAAATACCCATTTTCTTAGCCCAATTTGATCTAGGTTTTTGTTTTTGTCTAAAAAAAATATAAAAGTAATAAGTCCTGGATGGCTTTCCTTCTTTCACACCCAGTTACTGAATACTTACATTATGGATGCATAAGGCCCCAAATTTGCCCTAAGGGACCTCATGCTCCTTGGAGAAGACAGAGACAATGGTGGCACAGTTTGGTTAGGAGGGTGATGGAATAAGCAAACATTTGTCAAAATGTGAAAATCCAGTTTAGGTTTGATATGATAACTTTTACTAAAATGATTCTTAGATTAAGTACTTTCCTTGTGTTCGACAGTATGAACTGATGTTTTAATTAAAATACTTAAAATTTTTTTTTAAGCTTTCTTAGTCAAACAAGTATGGAAAACATCAAGGTAAACCAAAGTAAGAATAGTTCCTTGCTGCAGAACTACCCAGAGACTATAATGTTATTGCACTTTGGAGTATAATAGAACTTGAGTATGCAGGGATGCCCGAAGTTCCTGAAGCAACGAATGCATTTTTCTTGCAATATCTGATTAAACTTCAGAGAAACAGTGTTCCTTGGAACACAGTTTGGGAACTCCCACGCTAGATCATCATGAGCTTCTGAATTGGTTAAGGCTTAGATCCCGCCAGAGGTAGGAATGAGAGAAGCTCTGGGTTAGCTGAATCCCAAGCCATGTTCCTCTCTCTGCCATCATTGTGGGATGTCTACCAGAGCAAATCCTCCTCCTTGTTGGAATGAAGAGGCATGTTAGGCCCTCGAAAGAAGTCCCTGTGTTACAGTATGAACAGCTGTTTTATTTCCTGTAAGATCAGGGTGGCACTGCAAAACATGCCGTGGGTGTCATTTATGTGGTTGTTAGATGCATCGACTGTAAGTATGGATGGCAAAAGTTCCCACTCTTCTTCACTTCCTTTGAACCTTAAAAAAAAATCCATAGACGATTGCATTTTGATTTTTCCCCTTTTCACAAGATACTGCTGCACTCGCAGCACACTGCTGGAAGGGAACGAAGATGGGGAGGCTGAGACCAAATCCCAGCAGCAGGCAGGGGAGCTCCCTGTGGCCTCCAGCATTTGGCTCTAATGGCTCCACTGATACTCAAGAACCGAAATTTGGGAAGTAGAGGAATTTCTGTACTCACCTTGATGTCTGGCATCAGAAGGTCACCAGAATGCAGGCTCCACTTTTAAGGAAGTGGGAGTCCAAGTTTTCCATTTATACTCTGGTTCTGTGTCTTAGTTTGGCATATTTTTACACTTTTGCTATTTATTGATTTGACCAACATGAATCACTCTTCGGCAAGCAGGGCTGCGTTAATGCGTTAAAAGCTCATTATGAGAATAATGGACACAAAGTAAAAAGGAATCAAATGATTGGGAGTGTAAAAGGTTTTTCCCCAGAGAGCTGAAAATAAATTGAAAACAAATTCAATTAAAATAACATTCAACCTTTTTATTCCTTCCATAGTGTGATTCCTCTAAAGGAGGTACCCAAAGCTAACACACTGCTCTGAAGGGCTACCCAGCCCTTCTGCACCAGACAGACCAGGGCAGACTAATGCAGGACTTGTGCTGATGAGAGGCTGTTGTAGGAAGCTGTTCCCTGAAGCCATGTGTTTCTGTCCCCCCTAGATATCTCTGTGTGTTTGCCAAATCCCTTTCTGCTTTCTTTTGGTTAGAAATCATGGAGACCCCTTGAAGTGAGGCAAAGTTCCCACCGTTAATACCCTCCCTGCATCTCAGCCTTGTGCCCCAAACTGAAGTCTTGGTCCACCCCCAGCCCAGCCTTCCCCACCTCTGCTACTGCCTTAGCTCCCCCAAGCACACCCTGCCTGCTCTACCCACAGGGGTGTTCAGGCCTCAGCTGGGAATCCTGTACTTTTTCCTTCCTTTTCTTGTTTACTTTTCCACTCTTCTGTATTTATTATGAAAGTAGTATCTCCCCTTTCAACAAGACAAAGGGAGGTAGCAGTGAATTTTAAAAGGAAACACTCTTGTTCCCCCCATTCTTTCTAATCAGAATACCTTCTACTGCTGACCTGCCCAGGGCAACCAATGTTAGTGGCTGGGTGTGCGTTGTCATCCTTGATGTTTCCTTTCCCCCACCTTCCTGTATCCAACTCGTTGCAAAATTCTTTTGATTCTACCTTTAAAATATTTTTCCAATCAATGCATTTCTTTCCTTCTCAGTTATGTTATCATTCCAGCCATTGCCACCTCTTACAAAGTGTATTTATTTCCTAGGACTGCTGTGACGAAGTACCACAAACTGGGTGGCTTGAAGCAACAGGAATTTATTCTCTTACCATTCTGGAGGCTGGAAGTCTAAAAATCAAAGCGTCAGCAGGGCCACACTCACTCTGACACCTATAGGGAAATCTGTCCTGGCTTCTTCCCAGCTTCCGGGGGTTTGCTTTGGCATCCCTTGGCTTGCAGCTGCGTCACTCTAAGCTCTGCCTCCGCTGTCACATGGGATTGTCCCTGTGTGTCTGTTTTCACACAAATGTCTTTTTGGAAGGCCCCCAGGCACGTTGGACCCTATGCCAGTATGACCTCATCTTAACTAGTTATATCTGCAGTGACCCTATTTCCAAATAAGGTCACATTTCCAGGTGCTGGGGGTTAGGGCTTCAACATATTTTTTGGGGTGGGGGACACAGTTCAACCTCTAACACAAGGCTACAGTTCAGTAGCCTCTGACTTTCCCAAAGCTGACAATGTATAGCCTCCAATTTCAATGAGATCCGGGCACTTCCCTCCTTGAGCCTGTAAAAGGCTGCCATTGGACCTAATGTGGAATCTCAGCTCCTTGACATAAAAACATGGCTGACAGGGCTCTGTTTGATCAGGATCCTGGTCAACTCTGCTGCTCTCGAAGCTTGACCTGTGGCCCCTCCACCTCCAGACTCCCCTGTCCCGCCCACCCCCACCCTTTGCTGGGTAGCGTCTTTCCTTCCTCAGATCACAGCCTGGATGCCTGTCCGTCAACAGCCCTTCCCTGACCCCTTCAAAACCCTGCCCCTTGGCAGCCTGCTCTGCTCGCACACTCTCCTATGTGATTGTCTCCTTTGTGCTTGGGTAATTGTCAGGGTGTTTTCTTGTTCAATGTCTGTCTCACACAGGGGTTGGCAAACTATGGCTGATAGGCCACATTTGGCCTGAGGCCTATTTTTGAAAGACCCTTGAGATGAGAATGGTTTTTACACTTCTAAGTTTTGTTAAAAATAAACAAACAACAACAGCGAAAACAGGCAAAGAAAATTATGCTACAGAGACTGCATGTAGCCTGTAAAGCCTCAAATATTTACACTCTGGCTCTTCATAGAAGAGTTTGCCAACCCCTGGTCTTACCCACTGTCAAACTCCTGGGAGCCGAGATTGTGTCCGTTTTATTCACCGCTGTACCTGGAAAACCTTGTAAGCGTCCAATGCTTAGTAGATCCCCAACAGATACATGGTGGGGAATGAATGAGTTATTCGATGAATGGTTGATTCTCATGACTGTTGAACTAGGAGAAACCAATCCTTTAATAACTACCAGAGAGAATTCTGTGGTCATAGATACAGGTCGTTGATAATCTGATAATTCTGTCATTTACTAAATATTTAGTGAGGACCAGTGATGTTTTAGATAATGGTCTAGTCACCCAGGGAAGGCGACCGACTGAGCTCTTTTCTTGGGAAACTCATTTAGAGCAGAAGAGATGCAAAATGTGATGAAGGTTTTAACCAGGGAATCACTTGTAAAAGTGGTGCGAAATCTGAACAGTGGATAGCTGGAGGTTCAGTTCCTCCTGGGTGGTGGAAGGAGGTAAATACAGGGAATACTCGTCTCGAATTTTACGTTATTAACACATAGGCACGTTCCCCCAGAGGCAGACGAATCTCCCCAAATGGGCTGAGTGTTGCTTTGCCTCTGGCCCAGACAGGACGGTCTCTCATGAGTCAGTCTCCAGGTTTGTTGCCCTCCCAGTCCAGGCAGTCACGGACAAAACAAAACCCTGGGCGGCCTCAACTCCAGCCTAAGTGAGAAAGCTCCTTGTCCTGTGTCGCCCGCGGAAACTCTGGAGGGAACAGCTGGGGGCTGCGGCCTCTAGTTGCCAGAGTGCTCGGCCCTTGGCCAGCCGCCGTCTCTCACCGAGAGGCATGTCCTTAAGGCTGTCATTTGAAATTCCACCTCAACTCATGTTTTTTTCGGGGTTGGCTGCAGTTATATGCCTATTTTCGGAAGCAGGATGAATCTGGGATGCACAATATTCCAGTTGACCTAACTTCTTATAATGCAGTGACTCATTGCAAAATTTCTCCCAGTGAATCTTAAGGAACCAAGCTTAGGAGTAGCATTAAGCTGTCCAGGAGGTCTTTGTTCTCCCCACTTTTGGCTGCATTAGAATCAGTTTGTCTTGGACTTAATCTAAGCCCTTCTACCAGAACGTACCAGGGTCTTTTCTTTCCTAATAGTATTTAAATTGTCTTTTTTAATGTACGTCCTTGAAAGGGGCCTTTTGTCCTCCAAATGGGCAGTAGCTTTATGATACAGCTGGAATTTCTCTTCCTCCTCTGCCTCAGTGGCTGTCCGCTTCTCTTCCCGCAGCTCTCAGCCTCAAGGCAACTCTGCTCCCAGGCCTTCCTGCCCTCGGGGGTGGACGTGCCTATTTCTGAGGCTCCCAGCCCCGCAAAAATGTAAAGCCCAATCAAGTGCCCAAATTTGCAGGATATTTAAAATACTTAAGATTGTGTCATTTGTGCATCACAGTATAAAGTATAGTGAAAGTCAAAGTCACTGACTTCTCCACAAGAAGATGGAGAATTTATTTCATAAAAAGAAAATGTAGTAGCATAGAGCCTGAGTCCTGTGGTTTGGGTGGTGAGGTCCCGGCACAGTACTCGGTTAGAGCTGTAAGGTGTGGCTGTCTTTCCGTCTGTCCCTGGCACTCTGCACCTTCATGTGGCTCTGCAGCGTTGGGAATGGGTGGCCCTTTGAAATGAGGGGCCTGGCCAAATACCCCCTGGTGGTTCTTCTTCTCTGTGGCCGGTAGATCTTTCTTCCCCTTCATTCTCCAGCACAGTGTCCTGATTTTATTTACTTGAGAGCATGTCCTCCAATTTTTAACTATCTTACCTGTTTGCGTTCTTCCCCCCTACCCAAAGGTGAGCTCCACAAGGGTGGGGCACGTTAGTGGTGGCCCACCGGTCTCCCCAGCATCCTCAGTGACCGGGCCCCAGTGGACCCTGTGAGAGTGACAGTGTCATTATCAGGGCCTGTCAGTGGTGGGGGTGGGTGGCTGTGGGCAGTCCCCCGCACCCAAGGGCACAGAATGGTCCACCAGCCCCGCCACACTCTGGGCAGTGGTTCAGTGCCAAAGCCAACCCCCTGGTCTGGCAGTTGAACCTACATCCTACGTTTCTGAGCAGCGTCCTTCCTCAGCTCCACTCGGCTACGTGGGGCCATGGCTGAGCTAAGTTTATTCAGGACTTTGAACATGAAGAACTATGTTAGTCTTTGTCCTCTGGTCTTTGTTTTCCTGTTGTTCTCTACCTCTTTCATGTTCTCATATCACTCTGCTGACTCATCCCTGATTCTCCTGGTGCCTTTATCGTTCTGTTTCCCAGAACCTCCCTTTCACTGCAGCCATCCCTGGTCACTGATCTCTCAGCTGGGTCCCCATTGTCAGTGCAGGGGAGCCAGTGTCCTGGGACACTTCTGCTAGTGATTACAAGACTCCAGCACTCCAGTGACCTCTCCATCTTACTGCATTTCAGTAGACCCTGCTTATCCTAGAGGGGCTTTGGAGGATACATTCCAAGACCCCCAGTGGATGCCTGTAACCACGTCTAGTACTGAACCCTACGTGTACTATGTTTGTTCCTATGTGTGGCACCTATGGTAAAGTTTAATTTCTAAATTAGCCACAGTAAGAGAATAACGACAGCAATAATAAAATAGAATAAGTATAACAACATGCCGATATCACTACTCTTGCGCTTTAGGATCATGATTAAGTAAAAGAATGGTTATTTGCGCACGAGCACCGTGGTACCACAGCAATCCGTCTGATAAACGAGCTGGCTACTGTGTGACCAACAGGCAGGTAGTGTAGACTCTGGACAGAGGGAGGATTGACACCCTAGGCAGGACAGAGTGGGACACTGTGAAATTCCATCACACTGAACAGCACACAATTTAAAACTTACTATTTGTTTATTTCTGGAGTTTCCCATTTAATGTTTTCTGACCCTGATTGACCTTGGATAGCTGAAACCATGAAAGCAAAATTGCAGAGAAGGAGGACTACTGTATTTGGTCTTTCAATGTTAAGTATTTAAATCAAACATAGGGATGGGATGTATGAATTCTAGAGCCAGGCAGCCTGGGTTCGAGTCCCAGATCCACATTAGCTAGCTGGGAATTCTGTGTAAGCTGTTGACACTTTCTGTGCCTCAGTTTCCTCACCTGTAAAATAAGGATGGTGCTTGCATCTTTTCCACTGAGTTGTGTGTCAGTGAGTGACAATACCTGGCATGTGGTAGGTACTTAACATGGGTCAGCTTCTATGTCATTGACAATTTGTGCAGTCAGCTCAGACACAGTCTCCTAGGGACCCCTCTTGCTGGGTGCTGAGACCCTTCTCTTGTGTGTGAGGCCTGCTCTGTGTGGAAATTATTTGTGTGCAATGAGGACTTGGCCTGAGGTGCTCTCTGCCTGGGAGAGCTGGGGCCCTGTGCAGTGAACCCTGGGCCGGGTCCCCGTCCCTCTCTACCCAGCTAGGCGGGGGCAGCCCTGCCTCCCTCCCTGCTGGGCTGCATTGTCTCACACAGCGCTGAGGCCCTGGGGAGAGGCAGGGAAACAGCAGAGGACACCTGGAGCCCCCAGCAGAGGCCAGAAAGCAACAGGCTGTGATGAGCCGCCAGGCCAGGCAGGGGCAAAAACGCCAGGGAGCAGAGTGATTACTGCCTGAGGCCTGCTCTCTGCTGAATTATTACCTGCTTCTAGAGTTGCAAAGGCAGGTGTTGTCCTGAGACACGGGCCAGGGCCAGATGCCACACGCGCAGCAGCATGGCAGTGGGATTCAAGCTGTGGCCCTCCAGAGACCCCAGTGATAGCTGGGCCCTCCGTGCCCGTTGGATCTCAAACCACGGAGCAGCTGCCTCTCCGCCGCCCTGCAGCTTTCTCTACCACCAAGGAAGTGAGGCTGCCCGTGGGCGGCTGCCCCCAAGCAGTTCTCCGCAGCGGCCAGCAGATGGCGGAGTTTCTCCTGTGTCCCGGCCCAAGGTTCTCAACCCGCATGGTGTTTTCACTACAGAGAACCAGGGAGAAAAAGCACCCGGAACATTTTGAATATAAAACGTAGCAGAGAAAATACCTTGGAGACCGAAGTTTGGAGAGCTTTTTAAAAATTCTTTTATTTTGCAGATATAAGATGAAATATGCATTAAAATTTACAAAACACTTTCATATTCATTATCTCACACAAAAAAAGGAAAAAAGATCCAAATCAATTTTAACCCCCTTTTGGAAAAATAGGTAGGCTACAGCTAACTCCTCCATCTGCATTTGATTGTTAGATTTTAAATTGGATCATTCAACACTAGATTATGTGACAATATTATTATTGCTGCAATAATACCGATAACGAGAATAACGGACATAATAGCTGCTGTTTATTAAATGCCGCTGTGGGCTTAGTGTTTTGCATGCATTATGTTGTTTAATCCACAGAACAAAAACACGATGCAGGATACAGTCATTGTACTGACAGATTTTGAGGATATACCGGGAGTTTCATACGCACTGTCCCAGAGGCGCAACTCAGCATCCCCAGATGAAAACTAGAAAGAGTTAACTCACAGCAAAATTCCTCATCTCAAATACGAACATAGCAACTTGGCCCTTTTGCTTAGAATTCTGCTACTATCTTCCTACGTCCTGGTTAGCTGGTAGAGGTAAATGTAACACAGGACTGATGACATATTAAGTTAGTAACAACAACTATCATTTATTCAGCCCTTATTATCTGCCAGAAGCCATTCTAAGAAAATCTTTAAAATCTCACAACAATATTACTGGGTAGGAACTCTTCTTGATGACCACTTCACTGATGTAAATGAGGCCCAGAGAGGTTTAGCAGTATTTCTAGAGTCACACAGCTAGCAAACAGCAGTTAATTCCAGGGCTGGCCCTCATGTCTTCATTGCCTGAATGAATTTGCCTCTGTTTATTCCTTGGTTTCACAGCAGCTTCTTTATTCGCCTGAGATTTTACTTGTAAGAACATTTTCTCCATGTCCTATTCTCTGCCTCTGTGGGATTTTTTTTTTTTTTTTTTTCTTGAGGTGAGTTTTGCCTCTGAGCTTACATCCATGCTGCTAACAAACCAAAAACACAGTCCCAGTTGGTTAGTCCAGACTGGTGTTAGGGACACACTCAATATCCCAAGATAACCCCATGTTTCTAAATTATTCAAGGGATTTGACTGTCTGGCAGAGCAAATGGGCATGCAAGATGTTCGTCTCAGTAGAGTTATTTTACGTCTTCTTTGAATGGGTCTTTCTTCTTTGGCTCAGTAGCAAAGGGCACTGTAGGATGACTAGAGTTAACAATAATTTATAATGTAGTTTCAGATAGCTACAAGAGAGAATTTTAAATGTTCCCAACACAAAGAAATGATAAATGTTTGAGGTGATGGATATGCTAATTACCCTGATTTGACCACTATACATTGTATATATCCAAACATCACTATGTACCCCATAAATATGTACAATTACTGTGGGTCATCTAAGAATACATAAACAAAAGAACCCAAGGGCACTTTGCTTCCTTCCTCAGCAGTTAGTTGTTTCATAACACTAGCCGGGGGTCTTAACTTGGGGCTCTACTGTTCTTTCTCCCTCTCTCCTCCCATGTCCCCCACCCCACTTTCCTTCATCTCTTGTGCACTTGATTTTCAGATGCACTTTTGTGTACCCCATTTGGATGAGAAAATACTGGTTGGGTATACATTTCAGCTTCCCATGTGCTGTGAAACTTTCTTCATAACATTTGGATTTTGGAAAGTGCCTCATTGGTAGATAGGGTAGATTTTTGTCAGAGGGGCTTATTTTCAGGCCTCTTGAAAACTCCTATCTGGTGAAGACAGGTGTCTCTTAACAACTCAATAAACAGTGCCTGAGGACCGGTTAGAAATCCTGTCGCCTCTGCCAATGGGACTGTGGCCGGCGTCCCCCCCACTCAGCCTTCACCAGTGGCTCCACATCCCCGTGCTGAAAAGTCTCGATTCCTGAGGCTCAGGTGGACCATTTGCTTCCTCCCTGCTGCCAGAGTAAGAACGGCTTTCCTAAGCCCAGAAAGACGCCGTGTTCTGGGGGTTGCCCTACCAGGGGGAAGCCGCCATCTGTGCCCAGCTCCGGGTCTGGAGAGAGGCACCTGCTGCAGAACGCAGCCTGGAGCTTGGGGAGGCTCCGCACACAGTCAGTGTCCCCAGCGGAATGTCCCCATAGTGGGGGCTGTGGAATGCTGTGTGCCACGTGTACATACGTGCATTCGCACGCACACACACTCGGCCACCGCCATGAAACAAAATGGTTCCCTGGCCAAGCACACCCTGGGAACATTGGGTTAAGCAATTGTCTCTCGGAGCCCTTAATTCTAAACAGGGGTCATAGCTTGGAGGGTTTTCTACCTTTTTTTAGGCCAGTCTCCTCTGGCAGACTATGTCATGGGGCTGCGAGTCTATGGCACACACTTTTGGAAACGACACTTGAGATATGGTTAAGTGCCAGTTCCTCTCCAAAGGCAGAAAAGTTCCTGCCTCTCTGCCAAACACACGGCTCAGCCCTTGAAGAGAGAGACACCCAGATGTGGGGGTGCTGTGTGCCACTCCGGTTGGAATGAGAAACACACAGGCGAGTTCAGGCCCCTAAATCAACGACCCATTGCTCTATCTCTTGTGTACTTCCCCCCTTGTGTCCCAGCCCCCGCATGACATGCATCTCCTAGAGGTCCACAAGGTCACTCTGTGAGTCATTGTCACTTGCCCTTACAGTAGCTTTTGCCATGTCTTCTGAGCAGTTCCCATTTTGGCTGAGCTTCTGACCTCTCCCACCATGCATCATGATCTCCATTCGTGTCTCGATTCAGCTCTTCTGAGGAGACTGGTGCCCACCCTGGCTGTGGTCTGTAAGAATCCTTAAAGCTGGGAGACCTCCCAGGTGCCAGTATGGTGCTGCTAACGCCATGCCATGGTATTCCTTGCAGAGGGGGGCAGGACTGACACTCGGGATGTGGCTGGGGTTGGATGTCTGACACCCTGCTGCCCTCTGTGTTCCCCTGCTCACACCTCTCTGTCCTCAGGCCACTTCAGGCCCCGAGGACCAGATTCCTCTTGCCTCTCTGCAAATCTTCCATGAAACAAATAGTCCCTTTATAACAGGGCTACAAAAGTTCAAAGGCAGAAGTCTGGTTTGAGGTCTTTTTAGAAGCAACGGGTTTGGGGATTGGGCAGGGAGAGGCTCCAGCATCTTGGGATGATGGATGTTATCATCTCATGACTGTTGTTAACCCGACATTTCCTACGTCTGCCCTGATGTAGCAACTCTAAGGCTCTGCACCCCACCCCTGTCATCCCACAGTGAGGTGAATGCAGAGATCCTACGTTGATGTGCAGCCCAGCCAGGGTCCCTAGACACGAGGTGACCAGCGTGATCTCTGCATCCAGGGCAGTGTGGTTGAGGTGGTGTGTCTCTGTGAGAAGCTGATCAAGGATCAGAATGCTTGATACATGAAACACAGATTAAGGGCTCCAATCACATCTTGAATCAGGACTTTAGGAAATGAACAGAGATCAGAAGTCTCTCAAAGACCAGTGGAGACATGAAAACAGAATGCAATAAATTATCCTAGACTGGATCCTTGACTAGAGGGAAAATAACAGTAAAAGGGCGTTGTCAGAATGATTGTCAAAATTAGAGAGTGCACTACAGATTAGATACCAATCGTTTATCAAGGTTAAATTTCCTGAATGTGATAACTGCACTGTGGTTACATAAGAGAACATCTGTATTCTTAGGAAGCATACGCTGGAGGGCTAAGGGGTATGAAGGATGCAGCCTACTCTCAGATGGTTCCTAAAAATAAACACTAATATGTGTGCATGAGAAGTAAAGTTTTAAAAATTGGTGAATCTGGGTGAAGCATACATAAGAGTTCTCTGTATTTATTTGTTGAATTTTTCTGTAAGTTTGAAATTGTTTCAAAATATTGTCCAACGGGATAGTTATTTAGAGACAAGTTTCACCTCTAAGATGTAAAACAAGCAAACATATATCCCCAAACTGAGACCCTACAGAAATTGAGTTGCATATTTGTCCTTGGTCCCCTCAGAACAGGGGTCCTAGTGCTCCATGAGGCCACTCTCTGGAGCGGGACACAAACCCAGGTGTCCTGAGCAGGTCACAGAGGGGATCTTAGCCTTTTCCTCCCAAAGGACTCCAGAGAAGCAGATGGGCAGACCAGCGGGATTCTGGCTGAAAGTAGAAGCATGAAGACAGCAAAGTGCACAACAGCTACTTTGGTGGGAGCTGGGAGGTCCTTTTGCCTCACCTAGAGAGCTCTGTGTGTTCTCGTGAATGCAAACCTTATTACAAAGTATATGAACTCCAACCCAGCGTTCATGGCTATCTGGATCCTATGATTACGACAAAGGTGTGCTGTGAAGTAAATGATCAGATTCTGCGACCATTTGTGCGCCATGATTAGAAGTCAGCCACTCAGCGCTTTCCCCCAGTGGTGCCTCACACCTGCCCCCAGACAGATCTGTGAGCTGCTGTCCCCTTCCTTCCTCCCCTGGTCCGGCTCTTCACGCCAATTAGTGCCCAGCCACTGCGTGGAAACTTCCGGCCATCAGTGTCCACCTTGACAACTCCAACGGAGCTGCCTCTGTGTGCTCCTGTGGCTCTCAGTCACAGGGGTGCCACAGTGTGGCTGGCACTGTGCAATGGTGAGAAGAGCCTCTCTTCCCATAGCCTGTCATATTTTGTCACTTGGACCCCAAAGCTACCCTGCTCATGCCCAGAGTCTCCCCATTTATCTCAGCAACTGTGATTCTGCCTTGAGCTAGAATTTTGCCAAGCTCGACATGTGAAAAAGTAAATACACAAATAAATAAAAGTAAACTGACAAAACGATTCTGTCTGCCTGTCACCCCTCTGACTGCACAGTCCCCAACTCAGCCCATGCTGTTGAGAGACAAACCTAACACTTTCTACTTCCTTCCTAGTGTTTGCCCCAAGCCGGACTCTTCTTTGCCCCTGAACACAAAATGAAAACCTGCTATGCACAGTAGTAGATTTAAACAGCTCTCAGGAGAGGACAGCAGAATAGAAACGATACGAGAAGTTGGAGTCATCCCAACTAAGTGAGCATCTGTTTTGCATTTGGCTCAGTGCTGATGCTTTCTGTGATTTATCTCATTCAGGTCTTTTAGCCACTGGGTTCTGGTATCATCCCCATCTTTCAGATGAGGAAACTGGGAGGTTAAATCACTTGCTCAAGATCCCACAGTTTACTGAGCAGTGGGACCTGAACAACTGTGTAGGGACATCTGACTCCAAAGCCTGTATCCTTAACCCACTTTATAATTTGCTCCCCTCCCCACAAACTATAGAATTGTTGAGGGGGCAGGGGTTCTCTTCCAGCATCTGACTCCAGGGAAGCCTGCCCTGCCCAAAGTGACCTGTTCCCTATCATGTCTACCAGGAAAGGTTATAGAACCTTTCTGAGTCATAACCACCTACACTAGTGACTGTGTTAGCAACCTTAAGGGTGAAACTTTAAAAATGAATCAAATTTTAATAATCTAATGGAAGCCAACACTTAATTCACTCACATTTTATGTTTGACGTTGGAATACACTGAGTATTTTGGAAATGACAGGTTCTCTTCCTTTATTATATTGGTTCTCGCTGATATTGTACTGGATTTTCCTTTCCTGGGTTTAGCTGAGTCAAAGGAACACAGGTAGTTCAGATGCATGTTGAGTCACCAAGAAAAGTTGGCCTGGAAGTGAACACGTATAATAAAAAGGCCTAAATGTGGACTAGTCACAAGTGGGTGATGGAGGTTGCACATGCTCCTTGCTAAATGGGTTTCAGGTGGGGAACTTGTTGCCTCTCTGTGCATTTGAGTTCCCAATCCATGGCCAAAAATATAGGTAAAATTTGTTCCGAGAGATGCTCATTTATCCTCTGTTTTATACCCATAATCCATACTTGTCTTAATTTGCTCTCAATTATGCTCAGGCATTAACTAATACTGACTAACTACAACCCAAAATAATTATTACTATCTGTTCCCTTTGTAAATATAACTCCGGCACAGAGCTAGAAGAATAATGGCATATTTACAGAAGGCAGCTAATTAAACTGAGTTCCGATTGCTTTCATTTTGCCAGAAGGAGCCATTTTCACAGCAAAAATTGGGTAGATGTTTGTATGCTTACCACGAACAACTCAAGGTAACATAATTCAGGGTTCCCAAGATAAAAATTCAGTGCAAGACAAATTTACCCAAGCAATAAAAATCTCATTAAGGAAGATACAAAGGTCTTTTTACTGTAGCCCAACTATAAAAAGGGGTATCATTCTGGTGGGCTTATTTAAGGAATGGTATATATTTCATTGTATCATAAAGGAAGTAATTGCAAGGGACTCTTAGACAATCCTTGAAGAACATTTTTATCTTCTGGTTGAGTCTTTCTTTTCCAGTTTGTGAAAGTACTTCACCACCCTCAGCCTTATCATTTCTAAACTTTCTAACAGATCTGAGCATTGTTGAGCCCAATACCCAAAATTGTGAAAGTCCAAACACCCACCCTCAACCCTTCTCCGTCTGCCTCTCATTTATTTCAGGAATTCGGTCTTTAGCACAACATGGTCTTGCATGGAGAAGTATGGACACTTCTGTGGTGTGATTTCTGGAGTTTAGCTGAGCTCATTAGCGACAGTCACATGAATGAACATTCCTCTGACAAATTTAGGTTTGAAGGCACGTCTTAAGTTTGCCTTCTCTTTTGGATTTATAGGTTGTTCAAACTCAAGCCAAATGCAGACCACACCTTGCCTTGGAAAGATGGCAGAGATCCCATCTCTGAAGGAAGGGTATGTTTTCCTTGTACTGGCTTCAGGAGAGGAACTCAGGAACATTTGGGTGCTTAGACACCTGTGCTACTTCCAAAATCTTTTCAATTGCAACCCTTCACTGTGTTTCTGGATGCCGTGCTGTTTTCTTCCTGCCTTCCTGTAATTCCCGAATTTGTTTCTATCCACTGGAAGTAGTGATTTGGCAGGCATCAGCACTTTTTCCATGTTTAATTAATTCCTCTAATTTTGTGGTAAATGAGAATAATGGGACTTAATTTTGCTATTTATGTAAAATTGATTAGTAATTATGGGGAGCACAGGAGATTTGGCTTTACAAATGAAAATTAAGTGACCTCTCCATCACGGTGCCTTGGCATGCCTCATTCACTCGTCAGGGAAAAGCAGGGAGCAGCAAAGCAGATGTTGGGGGAGAGGAGTATAGGTTTCATGACTTTTGCAGAAGTTGAAATATGGAAATGGGCAGGGTCTTGTGGAAAGGCCTGAACAAGCTCAAACCAGAATCATTTAGAAGACATCTTGTGCAGGACAGAGACCTGTTTTTTTTTTTTTTTTTATCATTTCATATTTGGCATAGTTTGGTCACCTGAATTTCAATATATTCCTATCTTTTGTGCTCTGACCAAAGTAGAGGGTGAGTGGTGGGGAAAGGGTTTCTTCCTAGAGGTGTTTTATGTTAAAGGAAGATTAGATCTCGTAGGGGTTGGTCCCAAGAAGGAAAGTTTTTAGAAATGCTATTTTCTTTCTTTCTTCTGAAACTTTGGCTGCAGCTTCTGATTGATATCTGGTTATTGGTAAATGATACTTAACATTGTAAGCAATGAGAAATGAGAACTAGTTAGTTATTGGTTGTTATCTAGACCTAGATCTCTAAATCTATATGCCTGTAAGTCAATCTCTCTCTCTGTCTCTCTCTCTATGTGTGTGTGTACACACACACACACACACACACACACACACACCAGGTACATATGTATCAATTTTGCTTCCAATCCAAGGAATCTTGGGTTGGAAGACCATATCAATGAAAATTATTCTCATTCCTAGGTATTGAGATTTAGTTATTAGGAATGAAATTTATTTTTAAAGGAATAAGCAACAGAAATTTTGTTTTTCTTCTGTTTGTCACTATTAAAACTCAGTTCTTTAATGGACAACATTCAATCTTCTGGCTAGATGGAGAGAGAGCAGGATGGGAAAGGTCATGCATGTAAAAGTAGAAGACAGATCATGTGCCGTCACCCTGACAGTGGTATGGCATGGAAATTCTCAGGTGAAACACAAGAGATGTTAAATCCTGGAAGCTGATGCTCAGCTTCAAAGATATGCTGGAATGGATTCATGTGATTTAGCCACACAGAGCTACTAAAAATTATTAACAATAGCTTAATAAGTTGATACTAATTACTCTACCTATGTATTACAACTAGTTCATTTTGGGAGCTCTGATAATAATGGCTTAAAGTTAAAAAATATTACTTTGAAATAAGTAAAGTGTTTTTGTCTCAGTACTGCCCTTCATGTGTTTCCCTGATTTTGCATTATAAAAGAATAGACAGAAATATATGGTGGTATATATTTTCCCCCAAGTTAACTTTTTTCCTTCCAATAAAGTCATTCACTGTATCTGAGCTTTGTAAATTATTGCAGAAATACGGAAAGATTCACATTTAAGAAAGCTTCTGCCCTAGCCGAAAACAAGAGCAGAGTGCCCAGCACAGAAACAGCCAACAGGATGTGCTCTGGGTTGGCAGTTCCCTCCCTGGCTGTGCTCCATGTAGCATCAGACCATCAGGGATCAGACTCCGCGTTCTAAGTGCCTCACAACGTTCCGTCCACTGAGGTTCAAGGTGGAAAACAGAGTTGAGACAACAAAGAGGCCTAGGGGATCAATTGCAAATATCACTGCATAATGAAAAAATATTTCCTTAATTTTTTTATTGATTCCACACCTGTGGTCTCCCAAAATAGTTTTGATAACATTAAAACTCAGGGATGGCCACTGCCATCCTGAAAAACAGACAGTGTACTCAGGCGAAAACCCAAGTTCTCTCTTTCAGATTTGTTTTCTTACTTTCAAAAATCTATTTTATGGTAAATCAAGTGAAATAGTCATTTCTGCTTGTTAAAACTATTGAATCAGGAGAGCTGGGGATGTGATGGCAGCAGAGGAAGCAAAATGTTTGGGTCTCCCTCAATCTACACTTAGACAGACAGACTGCTGAGCACAGCCAAGACTCGTGATTTTGGAACGAAACAAGGCGACAAGGTATAATACACCTCAACCTCAAAATGCATGCAGGCATCAGCATCTATGCAAAACAGGGGAAAACAGTGAGCATCTGACAGACTTGAGAACAGGAGACCCCCCCCAAAAGAGCCAGTAGGCACTGACTAGCATGCAGGGTGGGCCAATTTGAATGGCAACAAAACCTGAGGAGTTTTTGATGCGTCCTGCAACAGGGGAGCACCTGTCAGGTCTTAAGGAGCTGGGGCATATTTTTCTGTGTGAACTCTCAACACTGACCCCCCAGGGTCCATCCAGGACAGGATTTTGCACCAAGGAGAAACTGCTGGGAGTGGAATCAAAAGTTAACAGAATAGGAATAATAAATGGGAGATAGGAACAGAGACAGGGAATCTCAAAAAGCCGGCTACCATATTTTTAATACTACATTAAAACAACTAAAAAGGGAGCTCTTTGAAATTACGAAAGAAAACCAAACCAACCAAACAAACAAACAAAAAAAAACTTCTCTGAATCAAGCCTCCTTCTAAAAGTTCAGGTGAATAAATTTCACATAGATCTAAGCAAAAGAGAAATATCCAGGTCAAATCCTACACAAGGTTATTATAACAAAAAGAGAGAGTAAATGGTAGAAGATATCCTTATAGATGATGAAAACATGCCATGGACAGAGGAAAAAAAAGTCAAAATTGTGGCATTCTATTGCAAAAACCACCTAAAAGACATTAAGAAAATGATTCAAGATAAGAAAAAACAACATAAATCAAAATGAGTAATATTCAAATCAGGTGACAGAGCTCAAGGAAGAATTAGAAATAAAAAGGAAAAAAAAAATTATTTTAGAAACAGTGGCCAAGCTAGAAGGAACAAAAGAGTAATTAACACAATATAATGACTTAAGAAAAACATAAGATAAAATGGAGGGAATTTTTAAAAATCAAAAAGAAATGAAGAGGCCGAGTGCAGTGGCTCACGCCTGTAATCCTAGCACTTTGGGAGGCCGAGGCAGGTGGATCGCTCGAGGTCAGGAGGTCGAGACCAGCCTCAGCAAGAGTGAGACCCCGTCTCTACTAAAAATAGAAAGAAATTAGCTGGACAACTAAAATATATATAGAAAAAATTAGCCGGGCATGGTGGCGCATGCCTGTCGTCCCAGCTACTCGGGAGGCTGAGGCAAGAGGATCCTTTGAGCCCAGGAGTTTGAGGTTGCTGTGAGCTAGGCTGATGCCATGGCACTCACTCTAGCCCGGGCAACAAAGCGAGACTCTGTCTCAAAAAAAAAAAAAAAAGAAAGAAATGAAGAGATAAAAAGGAGTTACGTGGAATTAACAAATACCGAAGACAGGCAAAAAAGATCCGCTATATGGATAACGAGAGTTCCTGAGAAAGAGACCTGAAACAAGGAAGCAGAGCAGATACTAAAATGGATAATTAAGAAATTTTTTCTGGAGTTAAAGACTTTACAGTGCATATTTAAAAAGGCACTTTTCAATATCAACCAACACTTAGATATTTCCCAGGGAAATGTCTAAAATCTTTAATAAAAAAGGAAAAAATATTTGTGCATCTAGACAAAAAAAGCACTTGACTGATGAGGGAAAGAATATCAGATTTCATCAGACTTTTTCACAGCAGCACTTTAATCAAGGAGAAAATGGATTAAAGGAGGCATGAGGAGAGAGTTGACATCCACCAAAATGAAAGTTCTGGTATAAAAGCCATAGAAAGTTATCAATATGTAAGATCTCAGGGAATACCTTTCCTAGGTGTGTGTGTTTTTAAACGAATCTGCTAGGGAACCATCTTCAGATCACAAAAATGATGAGTTCTTACATACCTAATGTAAGAACTCACATTGGGTATTAAATATATTGTTACCATGCTTATATATGTATGACTAAAAAGAGAAAGATTATGATAAGTAATGGCTGTGTGATTTGACAATACAGACATTACACAACCGTAAAATGAGGGGAAACATGGGAAGGCATTTGTTAAAAAAAAAAAAAAAAAAAGTTTTAACTATTTTCAGGAATAATAAATGGCAGTGTTAGTATTCTGAGACTCATGTATATATAGGCTTAATCTAGGAAAATTAAGGTAAAGTTCTGACAGTCCAAAATTTGAATTAAAAATATTATTAAAAATTCATGAGTTATTTAGACATTAAGCATTAATAAGCATTAATGACTACTAACATCAAAAAAAAAAAAAAGAGCAAAAACAAGACATGATATCTCTCCAGGTGAAACAACACATTACCACCATTAGTCTTGCTAAAGGGATCAAACCTGAGCGGAACCAAGCCTCTGGATCCAGCTGTTAGTTTGCAAGAAACACCAAGAACAGAGGCACATGTTGAGTTGCCCGTGTGAGTGTAGCCAACGACACCCAGACTGTGGGCAACGGCACATGTCAAATGGCACAGGTTCTTCAACAAATATATAGTAAGAGGGAAAAATGATTGGAAGGGAAAAAGATCACAACTAGGGGCCCTTCTTCACCTTGCTTTTGTATTAGCAGAATAGTAGAAGAATTTAAGAATGTGTTTAAAACTTATGGAATTTAAAAACTTGGTTGTATGATAAAATTTAGGAAACATTTGAGGATTCAATTCATGACTGTGCAGTGATAGAAATAGCTATCGTATATGGAAAGCCTCCCATGTATCTGGTACTGCAAAAAGAATCTCACATGTATTATTTCTAATCTTTACAACTACCCTGTGAAATGGTAACTATTATCCCTATTTTACACTTCAGGAAAGAGAAACACTGACAGATTAAGTCAATTTCACAAGATTCTTAACTAGCATATAGCTGAGTCAATGTGCTAACTCAGGCCTATAGACTCACCAGCTCATTATTTTCAACTATGTTGTGTGAAAATTTAACTTTAAAATGTGTATTAAGAAGCCTATGTTGTAACCCTAATGCTATCATTTAGGAATTTCAAAAGGTTGTGTTAATATATCTCTTGTTACAGTTCAGACATAAAGCTAAAAAGAATGATGTGAGATTTAGTGTTAACCAAATGGTACTGGCATCTAATTATTAGCATATCAGAGAGAATTTCTATTGGACATTAATTTTTGGCTCACTAGAGATGTCATATTTTTGAACTCTTATTCTACGTTTTGAGAACTGTCAAGCGCAGCTTCTAAACATTTCATCACTTTCAATCTTATTTTGCATCTCTCATTTTATGGAAATTCTGTTTAGCTACTTAAAAATCTTGGTTTCTGATAGAATCAGAGCACAAGATTTTGATGATGCCCCTGAAAGCAAAGTGAGAAACCATTAAACTGTTATTAGTATTCCATAACTGTGATCCTGCTAAGCTTCTCGAAGAAAATAACTTCTGAGATGCTGACCCAACATAACTGGGTTCTCTGGTTAGCACAGCCCAAATATCTCATGCATGGTAAACAGGAAGTAGTCTCTTAAAATGGCACTGATTTCAGGGACTTTCTTACTCTGGTTGAGCAGCATGTACATCACAATCCATTTCACCCCATAATATCTCTATTCAGATGCCACCATGGGAAGCAGCATGATCTTAGAACAGCATGGACCACCCCAGAGATTCCTAGAAGGGATTGCAGTAATAATATTTCAATTTACTATAAGGCCAAGAGTTTCATCTGCAGAACCTTTCTCTTCCTTTCTATTTCCTTTCCTGTCCAACTCATTCTCACTCAGCTTAAAGCCCATCTTGAAATGGTGTTAAATCTAATACCACTCTCAGATTTCATCAATCTTTGAAGTTGACCAGGGCTACATAGAGTAAAAAGGCAAGCAAAAATGGGCCTCTATAAATTAGAGATTGGAAAGTACCTATTAGAACACCAAGATTCTGACAAAACTTTCCCTCCAATATACAGGGCTTGAAATTGAACTGATTTTCTCCTCTGACATGCCTCAGAGAATTTTAAAATCTCCTTTGTATTGGTTTGTGATTCCTTGTGCATCTGCTGTTCACACTACCTCAGTTTCTTTCCTTTGGATTTAAAAATAAAGCTGAAAACTTTTGAGGCATTATAAATTTACTAGGATTCCGTGTTTTTCCATCATTTGCACGTTGTTGATTTAGTCCCTGTCCTGGAGACTTTAGGGTCCTACAGAATAGATGCAAATAAACGTAGACCCCTGGCAAAAAATATGGAGAGACACTGGGCATGTTTCCTGTTGAAGGTCAGTGCGCTGTGAATAATACAGAGGAAAACGATTGGCCTGGGTGTGTTTCAGATCCAGGAAAGATGAGGCCAGAGAAAACCATCTTCTCTCTCTTAGAAAACTTTGCGGAGGAGAGGGATTCTTAGGAGCTGTTTAAATGATGGATGAATCCAACTTCACAAGGATTCTGTGTTGCTGAGTAAAATACTCACAAACCAGTTTTTACTAGAAGAGGTACTACAAAAATACATGGCTAGATCTGTTAGAAGTGGTCCTTTAACTTTGACAGTCCGCCTAGTCTTTGGATAGTCTAATCTCCTCTTCTGAATGTTAGTGTGTGGATATTTGTGCTTTTACATGAGGAGTATGCAGATGTGGATATGGGCAATAATTTTAAGGACACTATAAAATAAGATCCATAGGATCATAGAAAAATATAATAGATTTGCACAGCAAAGTGTCTTTGGGATTGATTAGGGCTGTTTTGCATGACTGGGTAAAGGTGAAATGTCATCTCTCTTCAGACAAATGGGTTTGGTTATCTCAATGAAGAATTTTTATGGAAAATGATCATATTCTCTTTCACTATAAACTTTCAGACTGTAATTTTTTATAGTGGTCAGGGCTTCCTTATTATATTTTATTTGAAATTCTGACTTTTATTTCTGTTCTCAGGGGGAGCTTAGTTTACTTCGTAAGTTATCAAAATCTATTGATCTTCAGCAAATATTCAATATCTTGGTGATATTATTTATTTATAAGCCAAAATCAAGAAAAACAATAGAAACCCGTGAAAGATTTAATCAAATTTTGTAATTCTAGACCTAACATTGGTTGGGTGACTTGGATAAGTCACTTAACACTGCTAGCTTCAGCCTCCCCTTCTGTCCAAAACCCAGCACATACTTCTCTTAAATCTTATTTCGCAAATACCAAATGCATAGATGGGTGCATGGGCTGAAATACGATGGATGCATGGTTGAGTATGTGCACAGATGCACATTTGGGTGTGAAAGACAAATACATGGTTGGGTACAGAGATGGATTCCTGGATTAAAAGGATGCTTGGAAGGAAGGATAGAAGGACATACAGAATAAAATACTTTTATAAAAAATGAATTCAGCAGAAGAAAAATGCACTGAAATAAAACTGGGGAAACTTAGAAATTCATAGAAGTGTTTTTTTTTTTTTAACTCCCCAAAGAAACTATAGTTCTTAAAATGTTTTTTAAATAATTTGAAAACATTTATTTGTGCCAATCCCTTTGCTAGATAATATGTCAAATGTTTTCATTTGTAAGAGGCCTTTGCATTTTATAGAACAGGTGTCCTGTATCTGTATAATGAGACCTTTGCAATCCACAGAAATAACCTCCTGCCATTTATCTTATGGTCCTGTCCAGTTCCTTGCTGGGTCTGTAGAGAGAGGTACTAAACATCAGTCTGAAGGGTTCCTCGGTGCATCTAATAAACCTCCACAGCATACATAAAGCCAACCAGGGGAGCCATTGTAGTGTTAATTTGTTTTGTTAGATTAATGATTCTTCTGTTAATATTTAACCTTTTGTCACATTGTGATGCATAGTGTTGTACATCTAGATCAATACAAATGAATAATGGGACAGGCATATTTTTTCATCTCATTTCTTTTCCCACTAGTATACAACACTGCCTTATTGACAGTGTGTTTCAAATGGTCCATTATTCATTAAACTTAGAGAATGACGTATCCTTTCACCATGTGTAAAGAAACAACCAGTGTTTCCCCCTTTGATCTTTCCTGAGCACTTGGAATAGTGAATAAGTCTCTTAGGGGTCTGGATTGAGGGGAGGGTAAGCTTCATGGAGTACTTGCAGACTGGATGCTATGTATGCTGTGCCCAGAGGGGCAAATCTGAAAGCTTCTGTGTGTTTTGATGATTAGAAACATCTAGGATGTTATTGGTAATGATGCTAAATAAGAAATGAAACAGTACCTGGGAATTCCTTCAAATAACGTGATCTAAAATTACTATGTCTTCTCCTAAAATATAAAAAAATGATCAAGTTCAGACTTCCTTAATGCCTCACAATATCATTTTGCCAGTTCTTAATTTTAAAAGCACCGTCTTTTATGTATCCTCTCAATAAAATTCGTCAGGGCAAAGTCCTAACTCCACATAATGCGATACTAAGAGTGGTCAGCGTCACCACCATGTAGGAGTTCTGCTGGGAGTTTCTACTTTCAAATCCACATTTCTCATCATGGCTCTGAGCTCTCTACTCTGACTCTGCCTGTGTGTGTCTCTGTCGGGCTGCGTGGTTTCTCACCTTTGCTTGTCTCCTGCAAATCTGCCGCTCTCTCCTCCCCCTCTGTAGTCCAGCCCCTTTAGCCACTGTCAAAATGACACAAGGATACTCCACTCTCTCCAAGTTCACATGCTACGTGCCAGCCACCTGTAAAGACTGGCGAGCCAATTTCAATTCCAGTTTCACAGAAAGAGCAGCTGTTCGGCCTTACTTGGAGCAGGCAGTCAAACGTGGCTATAGGTAACCCACGTCCATGGATGTGCAGGGCGGAGATCGTGGGAGAAGGGCCACCGTGACCTAGGCAGGCCCTCCAAGATGTGTCCACTGCAACTGGGCACCTCAGAGAAGTGTGCTGAATGAAAAGAAAGAGAATCGGAAGAAATAATTTATATTTAATTATAAATGGTACTTTCTTTTTGAGGGCACCTAAATTTAAGAAGCAGAATAATTATAACAGCATTTTCATAAATTAAGTAGTATTAGGCTTAACCCGAGTCACGGCTGGGTGCCCAACACAGCAGGGGTTTAATAAAGGCTTGTTAACTGTCTAGAACTCTGTTGAATTTAATTTAGCTTGATTTAGCATTTCCTATATGCAAAGTGCTTGACAACAATTGCATTTCCTGATATTTGCAGTCTTCCTGAGAACCCGGAATGCTATTTCTCTATTTTATAAATGAGCAGATATAATTGCTCAGAGAGACTCATTTATTTGTGGGAGGAGGGTGGAAAATAGAGGTTAAGGACACTGAAGTCCAGAGCTTGGCTCCTCCACTCAGAAGCTCTGTGATCTTGGTCAAGTTACCTTATCCCTTTGAGCTTCACGTTCCCATCTCTTAAGCTCATATAATAGAATTTCCCATGCCAAAGTGTAATGAGGATTACCTGGGAGCTTGGACATAGTGCTCTGTATGTTAGACAATAGTTATTATTGTACAAAACTTTACAGTCTGTTAGGAAACAGTTTCTTTCTTGACAAAGAGTCCCAAGAATGCTGTAACAAAAACAGCTTATGGGCTCACAGTGCTGTTTGCCTGGTGGCTCCCTGTAATTGGTACACTCAGCTCACAGGTTCAAGTACATGTAGTTTTTTCCTTGCATCACTGAGTTCACTCTTCCCCGTGGGTGCTGGTCTGTTGGATGCTCCTCTTCAAGGGACAGACCAAGCTCTGGAACATTGACTTGAAGCTAAGGGTCAGTTAGGGAGAAGCCGTACATACATGTTGTCTAGGTAGAGTATCGGAGTGTTGTGTGAGCACAAGAACAGGTTCAAAACAGGGCTGAACAAGGAGAGAGGGCTCAGGCCTCAGTTTAAGAATGACGTGGGTGCCTGGAGCATGGTGTGTCTGCCCCAGGACAGCAGCCTGGGGAGGGGTTGGGGATTTGGTGGAGAGGAGAGCCAGGGTTAAAGACACCATGTTGGGGCAGAGGCCCAACATGCAAATGTGCTACTCATCTTCAAACAGTGACAAGCATTTATATGTTAATTATTATAATAATCATATGCTAATTTTAGAACATTGGTTGTACTGCCAGTTGGAAGAACTCAAAGTTGTTGTCTTACTATTGTGGCTCATGGTGCTGTCTACAGAGGAGCTAAGTTAAATCAGACCGTAGTATCAGTGTTGATATATCCACATTGGGTAAATTCCCTATGTTGTAGTCATTAACCATGGGTGCAGAGCCATTTTTAAATCATCTGAATACCATTTAGTCATTCATCCATCACTTCATTTATTCCACCAACAGTGTTGAGCAGACCCCAGTGAAACCCAGATCACCTTGGCCCAACGGTCTAGAGGGGGAAGTAGCTATGTGCATCATGTACGCACACAGTGAAAGTTATATGCAGCTTAAACTTGCTTCTCGTTGATTTGGGAAGTGGAAAGTGTAGTGCAAAAAATACAGGAAAGTTGGCAGATACAACCAGTGTCTCTTTTATCTATGCTGTCAGGGCTACAAACTCGTGACTGAGCTACAGAGGGTCAACAGATGGCCAAAGCATCAACCAGAAAGGCAAGTTCAGCCTGAATTCAACTCATTACGATTCTAGGTCAGCCTTCAGGCAGGAAGCCCGGACTCACAGTTCAGTGGAAGCAGACAGGGGTTGCTGCAAGAGACCTTCAACACCAGGACCTGATTGCTCCTGTCTTTGAGATTGGCAGTGTGGAAGGAAAGGGCAATGGTGTGCCTTCAAGCTTGGGATTATATGAAAACAGCCTATGGTTACAGTCGCAAGTCAGAAGGAAACAAATGTGTTCTGCGAGGGTCTGGCATCCACAGGAAATTGCTGTCTTTGGGAAATAGTTGCCAAGCTGAGACTCTCAAACCTGGCAGGGTGTGCATAGCTAAATCCTAGTTGAGAGTTCATGGTCAAATGCTTTTTTTACGGTGAAAAGCCATCTTTTAGGGGAATTAGCAGCGCTGGACTCCCCTTGTGATTCCCTCTCCTGAGGGAAATGATAATTGAAGCAAGACACTGCCATCCTGCAAGTTCTCTATTTATTCATCCAATCAATCAATACCCCTCAGGCACCCACCACATAAGGGACCACTAAAAAGCTCCAAATTGTAGCACTGCAAGATAAAGTTGATGCCCTTCCTCAAGAAGAAGAGGAATAACTGGCTAGCAAGAACGTAGCAGAAGAGATTTATTCAATGTGTTCCACGTTCCAGAGCCAGAGGCAGCACCAGCAGTGAGGGCCTGCTTCCTGGTTCTGTGTCTTCAGCAGGGGAAGGTCTGAGAGCAGCCTTGGGTTTACTTTATCAAGGAACTAATCCTACTGATGAGGGCTCTGTCCTCCTGTTCTAATCACCCCTAAAAGTCCCACTTCCAAACATCATACTGGGCATTAGGTTTCAATATGCAGGTTTTCTCGGGACATAAACATTCAGTCTGTAGCAGCCCCTCATGCCGTGAATGATGCGTTTTATTCCTCTGGCTGTCACTCCCCCACAAGCCTTGAGTTTCTGCAGCCCTGTTCACGTGGCCTCTCACTGTCGGGTTTCCTTTGCCCTCTTAGGTAGGCTCCTGGAAAGGAGTTTAAATGGTCCAGGTTGGCCTTACACCTTCAAACTCATGGATCTCTAACTCATTCCTAGAAAAGACTCATGCTTCACTTACCTCAACATAGTCTGGGAATGAAGACCAATCCCCAGCTGCTGTCTGCATTTAACTCCCACCTACTCAATTTCTCAAGCAAGAGTCACATACTTGTCTGTGGGGCCCTTTGGCTGTGGAAAGTGCCTATCAAGGCTCTCCTTTGAAGTCCTTCTCCATGGAGAGTGGGTGGGGACTGACAGCACACCAGCTGCTCTCTCCAAAAACACCTTTTCTCTGTTTTCTAACTGCTCAGCTCTTTCATAGCCTCAGTAGAGGTGAGGAACTCTAAAGTTACTTTCCTTCTAAAATTTTGCTTATGGTACCTTCTTTTGAATCTGATCTATCTCAGATCTTGGGGCCTCAACTAAACTCCCAATGTGACATTCTGCTACGTAGACTTGTTAGCATACTGCTGCATGTTGGGAGAACCAGGCGGAAAGAAAGGGATGTCCCCCGTGCCCCTTGGTTATGAAAAATGGACATTGTTGGAGAGACATGGTGGAAAGGAATTCACTGGCCAAAGTTACTAAAAGTCTGAAGGAGGAAGAAAAATAAAACAGAAGGGAGAAATCATAACAAATGTGGACTTTCAAGGGGGCATCTGAGGAACACTTGTTGGGAAGATGGATTATTACTCTGGTTCAAAGTCATAATTGATAAAGAAATATGCCTGGTTAGAGTCCTTGTTTCCAGCCCTGGGTTGCAATTTGGGTTTCAGGAAGTAGCCCAGTGAGTCCTGAAAATATGCATACAGTTTACAAAAGAGCCTTTAGGTTTGTGAGAACACAGCTGAACTGTGGATTCCTTAGTGGTCATCAGACCATTAGCCCCCTCTGTCCCCAAACGACTCTATTTGTGTTACATTACGGACCAACTCACTGAAGAACAGAAGGCTCATGCCAGGCCTCACGAGCCACTCAGCAACTGGAAAGCACTGCAGGTTTTGCTTCTGGGTCCCAGCCCCACTTTGCATGTGTGAGATTCAGGGGCCTCTCCTCAGAAAGCATCCAGGTGAACTGAGTCATTTGTATTGGAAATAAGAAGTCTACTGGGATAACTGCCATGTTGTCCCAGGACAGGCCACAAAGCCCCCCAGTCTCACCAGGGCAGTGACGAGGAGTCATGTTCCACTCTCCAGGACTGAAAAAATGTCCCGTGGTGCGTGGTCCGGAGAGTGTAGCAGATGCCCCCACCATAACTCTGCAGGTTTGGGCTGCCAAGTAGAATTATATGAGTGTCAAGATTTCAGTGGTGAGAAGTTTCACATTCAAATTGCCAACTGAGTTATCCCATTCAGAAAACAGTGGCTTATGTGGATGAGAAATGGAAGGCCAATTGTAATCTGCCTCTCAAAATGCTCTCATTGACTCGGACCATCTAATTATCCTTTACTCAACGCCTGTTCCTTGCCAGCCACCGTATTAACTCCCAACATGTTCCTTACTCCTGTAGTGAGTATCTTTGGTGTACTAACTACCCAACTAACCTCTAACTAACCTCCCTATCAAAGTCAGTGCTCCTCTTCCCCAGGAGCTACTCTGTGCAATGTGACCCTATGCCCTGCCTCATCAGATCAGACCCAAGCTGGACCAGTCAGAATCTCTTCATTCTAAATTTGTAATTGAGCTCAACAGACAATCTGGAAGAACATCTCCATGTGGCTGCACGTGTAAATGCTACACTCAGGAACTCTGGCGATGCTGTCTTCTGCCGTGAATCCTAGAGCAAAATGAGGCAACCTACAGGGAGGGAGAGAAATGATGTGGATTTGTAGAGAAACAGAGAAAAGGGATGAGGAGAGAGCATGTCTGAGTTCCTGGAAGCATCCAATGCCTAGCTGCAGCCTTTGTTGAGGCCTGGCTGCATTGCTGGTCTTGGTGTCCATGTCGGGTGACAGCATGATCTGGTTTGTCCAGTTCAATTATAGGTGTGCTCCCTGCCACTGGTTTAAACGGTTAAGTCCACAGACATCCTATTTCTATGGGACCTCAATTTTATTCTGTTAAGACAACTCCCTTTTAGCCTAAAGTTATCTCAAACTGGTTTTTGTCACTTGCATTAGGACCAATGCACACAGCAGCCCTAACAAGTAGCCGTTTTGGAGAGTTATCTCCATTTTGCAGATGAGAAAACGGAGGCTCTGGGGACTTGGGCAAGTCACCCAAGGTCAAATACAGAATAAATGAGGGAGCTGGGGTGTGGACCAGGTCTGACCGCCTCTAAAGCCTGTGCATTTGTCATCGGGCTTTAGCATGTCTCAAGGACACAGACTTCAGTTGTTTGTGTAGTCAACAGCAATTTGGTCTGTCTCAAAGCCTCTAAAGACAGATTGGGTGTCCGAAAAATGAATTCCAAACTTTTCTGATTAAATATCTGCTTTCCAATTGCTCTTTGAAATATGAGATAGAACATGGCAATGCTGATGAAGATGAAATGAACTCGGGCGGAAGCCTGAGCTGAATTTGGGGAAGATGATTAGTGAATTGCGTGCTGGGGAGAAATAAAGAGGTTGTTTGCCTTTTTCCTATTATCCACGTGTTATGGAAAAGGTGGACGAATCCCCACCTGAGACCCCTCTCATTAAAAGGTCTTTTGGATAAGAATCTGAATACAACGGAGGGACAGTAAGTTACAGCATATGTGTTCTTTGTGCTGTTCTGGTTTCATTAGCCGCTGGACCGCGTCTGCTTCTATTATACACCAGGGACCATCGCGTAGGACGGCAGCGAGTGCAGTCACTGGCTGAGGCCTAGTAGACACCGATTCTTAGACCTTTTTCCTCCCAGCCAGGTGGAGTCACATCTTTCAGAAATGAGAGTTATCATATATAAGTTTAGTTAACCTGACCTGAGTGCCAGCTCTTTTCATATAGGTCAGCTCTGACATGACAAGTATAACATGGCTGGTTTCCTCTTCAGGGAGGACCTGGTGCTGGGTAGTTTTGCACTAGGCCTCCCCAACACCAGCATAGGTTTCTCTCGGGAACCTGGCCCCAACTCCCACCAGAGGGAACGCCCTGCTTCCCCCACCACCGCCACACACGAAATCCAGCAGCCTTTCCTGATACGCTCGTGACTGGCACAGACCAGGGAATGTAGAAGCTAAAAAATTCCAAGCCTGATCGGACCAGCAGTTGGCCTGCTTTTCTGAGTAAAGTGCTTGTACTTTTGCCTGCATTTCAGTCTTTCCTCTTAATGGCAAAGGATGTGGCATTAATTTTACTGGTCAGCAATCGGAAGAGATCAATAGAGAGCAGAGGTGCCAATTTGTAGGGGAGGTATTATTTTTGAACATCATGCCAAACTCCAGAATTAAATTGAGCCTTTAAGGGCAAAGAATGGACAAACCTGATCTAATAACTCTTTATTCTTTCCGGTTCCTCATATTTTATCGTCGTAATTTGCTCTTGCTGCTTCCAGAGGGGAGCGAGGGGAAGGTGGGGGGATGTGGGGGAAAGAGGGAGGACAGGAGAGAAGGAAAGAGTTTGAAAAGCTCCGTGAATTATCCGGGCCCAGAGGATGACATAATATCAACTAGTAACTTGAAATTGTCTGGCAGTATCTGTGACTGCTGACTCTGTTATTGGCTGGTCCCCACTGAGAAACATTATTTAATGCAAATTTGTCATTTTATTACAATTCTCCAGCTAACGTAAATCAGATTTCAACGCTTGCTCAACATTGAGCCCAAAAACGCAGACAGAGCAATGCCTGGGTAAGTTCTCCTCAATCAGATCCCTTTCCCAGGACAAAGTGGTCCGATTTTGCTGTCCTACTGGTCAGGCCTCAGGAAAGAGGCCCCAGATGGACCGAGCATTCTCTGTACTCACGTGATACGCCGTCGATGGGGCTAACTGGTGCGGTAGTGCTGGGGGGAGTTGGATTCTGAAGGAGAACAGTTTAGGATAAGCAAGATGACCCTTGACCTGCCAGCTGGTAGGTCATTATCACCATGCGTGGTGCCAATGCACCAATGAAAGGGCTGCCTCCGCAAATAGGAGGAATGTTTGTTCTTCCAGAACATTCCTTCACATCTTAATTTGGAGGAACATATATCCCTTTTGTTTTTTCACTACTAGATTACCCTGAAGACAGAGAGTTGGATTTTTTTTTTAACAACTGTCTAAAATTGAAGGGGGGTACAAATCATACTTAGCCCAGATTCGAGAGGAAAGAGCAAGTGAGCCGACCATGCTCAGGAACTTCCAAATGATTCTTTCTTTTCAGCTTGAGATATTTCTACGAGGTGAGAGTCACACATTCTTATATATATTTACACCCAAATTACTGTACCAACATTTAGATCATTCTCAAGTAACAGTGTGAAACCAGCAGCCTCAGAAGTATTTATAACTGAGACTCATGATTGGTGGCATGAAAGTTGTTTTATAAAATACTATACCTATCATTTCTGACTGCTGACTTAACGTGGATGATCTGTATAAAAATATAAATTATTCGTGTTAAGGAAATGGTGATTAAATATGGGCTTTGTGTATTAGTCATTAATCTTTCCATTTAAATGCAAATTCTTCATTTCAATCACTACTTGCAAATACATGTAATAAGAAACAAGTTTGATCTCCTGATTTATTACTTCGGGCAAAGCCTTTAAAACATACATTTTCTTGTCATGGGGAAGGGTGGGTTCTATTTGCCTTTCTTCAAACGTACTCTAAAAACCCAGCCAACCAAATACTACTTGTAACTCGAACATAAACATCCTCTGGTTGGCCAAGGGACACCTAGAAGTGTGTGTGTGTGTGGGGGGAGGTGTTTGAGAGATAAGTGTGAAGGTGGATATCTACTCTCTCTCACTGACCCTAACGTCATGGACTACTGGGATCCTGGGGTTGTTATTATACTAGGGTTTACAAACCTTTGTATCCACCAAGCATTACCATAACAGTCAAAAAATAAATATCTCTTGCCTATATATTTTAATGGTAATCATTAGTATTATATGGCAGGAGGCACAATATTAAACCCTACAGTAGACTCACTCATCTGATTCTCATGATAACCCGGTGACATAGGCATTATTTTTATCTCATTTTACAGACAAAGAGGTGAGACCTAGAGTGGTTAAGGAGCTGGTCTCTGCTAAAATCCAAAGAGCTGAGAAATGAAAAAAAAAAAAAAAAAATAAGGAGCTGGTCTATGATTACATGGTTGTTAAATGAAGAAGCTGGGACTCCAACCTGGATAGGCTGACATCGGTGCCTGTGAATCCCCCTGCGGACCTGCTCCCTTCCCAGATTAGACAGTATTCAAAGGCATTTCTGATGAATTTTTTTTTTTTTTAAATCGATGTTTAAAAAACATGGTCATCAAGCTTGAGAAGGCTGAGAGCCTAACTATAATAACACACCTGCCGCTCAGAGGAAGTGGCACGAGCTTTAGGTCAGGCTCTCGGGTACCCAGCAGGAGGATGAATGAAAGAGTCATAATTACTAACAAGCCGCTCTGCGAATACGGCTCTCCTGTTCCTTGCAGGATGGTCAGGTCAAGATGACCCGAAAGAAAAGACATTAGAAGATGAAGTACAGACCAACGTAGAAAACGTAGTTGCTGAGGGGTGTTTTCTCCCTTATAATCTTATAGGAGAAAGAAATGCATCTGTAGGCTGTCACCTGGAAAAAAAAAAATAAGAAAATGTTAATAGAGCAGTATCATCTAGCAACGTCCTGTTATATTGCTCTGTTGTTCTTCTATGAAATACTAATTCTAGCTTCAGAGACTTACTGGGGAGACTGAGTTAGACAACCTCTGGGAAGTCCCTTAGCGCAGTACCTGGCAGCTGCTCTTCCACAGCCATTGCCACCAACTGTCACCCCCGCACCCCCCATGAACAAAGCCTTACATGCAGAGAAGAGAAATGGGAAAATTCAACTGTTTTTTTTTTTTTTCTTTTCAATCTCTGGTGAGACAGCTGCTATGGCCCTCTCTAAGAGTCTAGGAAAATTCTGTTCTCTTTAGGGGTGAGCTGACACCAAAAAGCACCACTTAGTAGCCTCAAAATCGGTCGCTAAAACAAGAGCCCTGCCCAATGTGCCTCACCTGTGCTCCCAGATCCTCCGGTCTCTGACCTCCTCAGTCTTCCCCGGTTTTATGTGGTGGTCGGTCCGTCCCCTGCCCTGCTCTGAGCATTGCTAACCTGTAAGCGAGAGCTAGGAGAGGGGTCACCCTCCGGAAACCCAGATAATTGCAAAGGTTAAAGCAGTTCATGGCATGATTAACCGCTGCATTAGGTGTTTTACAATCCTGACACCACCACAGAGAGAAAATGCTTAATCGGAATTGAAAGCATCTCAGAATTAATCTGTTTTCATGGTGGAAATTGCAGTGATGGTATGAAATCAGGCACAGGCCGGAGAGCTGGCCCGTTTGCATTGCAGGGCGGATGCTAGTCACTCTTTCCTGCTGCTGGTTAGAACTATCACCCAGAACTTTCTATGCTGTTAATGTAGCTTTGTGTTACTACAGCAAAATCCATTTATCAGCCTTTCTTGGGATCAGGGTTCTCAGTGTGGTTGCCCCATCAGGGTTCTGTAAGCCATGACTTGGCTGCATTGGCATGTGGCCAGGTTCAATCTGGAAAGAGGCTGACCTTACCCAGTACCAAGCCCCACTCGGCCCTTCTGGTCCTGCCCAGAAGGACACTGAGGACCACCTGTCCCCACTCCCTACTGCTTGCATACCTGACTATGTAACAGGGAGAAGGGAGGAGCTGGCCAATTGCAGAGGTGGCTGGACCCAGAGCTACAGTTGCTTCCTACTACGTGATTACATCTGTGTGGCCCAGAACACAACACTCGGCTCCAAACCCACCATCTGTAAGTGGTTAAGTTTTTGGAGGTGCTGCCGTTTTGCTGCTGGGCTGGGACAAGTCACTTACCCACTCCAAAATCTGTTTCCTCGCTGCAAAAATGACCTATGGGACTTTTGTGAGAAACTGAAGTAATATATATATATAAGATGCCTGGGACGTGGTACGTGTCCCAGAGATGGAAGGGTCAGGATTGCCCCCGCTGAAATCATAAATGAGCTGTGTCCTGCAACAGACAGTGCTAATGGGTGCCTGCTGGTATTATCACAACTATTTTGATAAACATTGTTATAGAAATGGAATAAAGGCCATTCTCATGATCTAATAACTCCACTCATGTGCTTAGACAAATGCATTTGTTGATTTCAGTCTCTTAGCTTTTGCACAGGCAAAAATTAATGAAATTTAATAAAAATTAGAAACTTCAGATGATTTATTATTTAAGTCACATCCTAGTGCTTATTTTAAGAATAGGATGTTGTGTCCTTGGTGGTGACTACCTTGTAAGGAGCCCATTTGGACAGCCTGTACCCATTCTGCAAATCATAGTCTTCTGCTCGTCACTGCTGGCTGAGGGGCAATGTAAAAATGATTTCTAGCACCTGTGCATTGCAGAGCTACCTATGCAAACACCTTACCATCTCCTAATAAGAAACAGCAAGGTCTCTAATGCAATCAGGTCTGGAGGGTGGCCAGGTAATCTGTTTGTACAGTGTGTCTGTCCCTATCTGCAGGACGTGTTTATTTTTAGCTCCCCACACTGTCTCTACCACCAACCCTCCTTTGGAGACCGACAGCCTATTTGGGGGACCTTAAACAAGCTGTTAAAAGCAAGAAACTGCAGAAAGCAGGAGGCAGCCGAATGGCTGAGATGGTGATTAGAGCAGGGTTCACCTTAGGTGTCTGAGGCAGAGAGGCTGCTTCGGCAGAGTGTCAAGCAAGTTGGCCAACAAACTTTTAAAGGACGGCCACAGTGACAGTTGCCTGGAGCTCTAAAGAAACAGTGCTTGAGAGGGCCTGAGAGTGTGAAGGCACCTGGGTACAGAAGCTGGCGCTGAACGTGTGACTTCTCACAAGTAGCAGGAAGCCGGACTCCTGAGCCCAGACTGTAAATGCCAAGGGCAGAAGTAGGAAAAGAAACCCCGGGTTGGTGACGTTCCCACAGGGCCAACTGGTTGGTGCCTACTCAGACTAATCCAGAGCGGCAGGGGGTCTGTGCTCGAGGTCATGTTCATAATTGTGATGGTGAGCATCAGAGGCCTGACACCACCCAGACAGTCCCTGGACACCTGCAGGGGACAGAACTGCAAGGTTAAGGGAAGTCAGCAATGACAGAATCTCTGAGCAAGTTAAGTCCCACAGGGTCAAATTCTTTGAAGCAGTGAAGGAAGGAGGAGGTGCTGAGGACATTGCCTCTCTGAGTGGTGCCAAGTATACCGAGCAGCCTTGATAAATAATATAATAAATAGCAGTGGTGACGTCATAGCACCTCAGGTGTGTCTTGAGGACTCCATAGCCTGGTTGAACCAGCTCGGTGTAACCTCAGCAGAGGGCCTGACCCCAAGGATATTTAGTGTGGAAGGGGAAAATGGGAAGCAAGACAGTAAATACCAGAGACTATAAGCGCAGGTGCAGCTCTCAGACCAGCCCGGCCCACGATAGGGTTTATTACTGCAAGAACCACTAGGCGGCAGGCTCTCTGTTTGGGTGTTTTGATTTGCAGCAGACACAAAGATGTGAGTGGCTTCACCCCAGGGATGAAATTCCTTCCTCAAGAAGGTTTAGAATCCTGTGTGGCTATTGGCTGGGAGGCACTTGGAGCCCTGGAAGCAACTGACAGGAGAGTTGGGTTTTGACTGCCCAAGAATATCTCAAGGGAACAGACATCCTGCTGGTAGATGTTGTATCTCAGCTGATGGTGGAGTTTTGAGGAGCTGCTGAAACAGAACATTGACCTCTGAAAATGGCCAAGTGTTTTCCTTATGAGTTTCTTTCATTCTTCTTTCTACGCCCATTCTTCAGGTGGTGGGGTGTACATCGAGGGGTCGAATGATTTGCCCAGGTCACGCAGCCAATTCTGGCAAATTTCTTGGCTGTCAGTGAAGAGTTTTGGACCTTTCACCCTAAATAAGTGACATAACTGAACGTCAGGTCACCCAAAAGCTGGAGGGCAGTTGTGGGAAGAGCATGGCCTTTGGAATCAGGGTGAACTTGGACTCAAACCACAACTCCACACTGACTAGCTTTGTGACCTGGGTGAAGTTACCCTCTGAGTGTCAGTTTCCATCTGTGTAACGTGGAGGAAAACAGTGCCAGCTTTGTCAGACTAAGAGAGAATAGGTGTCAAGCACTTGGTATAATTAATCTGGCAGAGTTACCAGTCAACTTCATATATCAATCCATGTTAATAATAAGAAAAAAACTACAATAAATTAGAACCAAAATAGTTATCTTTCGGGTCAGAATCTACTGATGAACAGGGTAAGAACCTACAGTTCTAGATTGTGTCTCAGAATGCTTAAAATTATGTCAACTGTTTAAGTGTGCATTGTGGATGATTCCCTAGTTACGTGTTAGAGGTGAATGGCATTATCTGCCAAATATTTATAAGTTAGTCAATTACATGAAAGGAAGAGAGAGAGTAAAAGATTCTAGGCCAAAGAGAAGAACTGTGTGTGGGCATGTGTTTTTCAGCCAAACTGGGAGAGTCGATAGGAAAAAAGAAATCAATGAGGCCAAGAGAGACAATAGGGATGCGGATACTTCCAGCCCTGAGAAATGGGAATTGGAGAACAGGAAGGATTCCAGCAACTGGGATGGGGGAGAAGGAGAGAAGAGAAGAATAAGAGAACACTTATTCACTCTCAGAGGCAGGGACCTCTGAGACCTCTGAGAGTCAGTGGCCACCGTAAAGGTGGAAATGAGTCTCTGGAGACAGCCGGCATCCACCTGGTGCTTCGGAACACGATGCCCTGTGAAGTGGGAGACGCCAGCGCTACTTGAACAAAGAGCCAATGCGGGCAACCAAGCAGCCTCCATCTGCTCACGCTGAAGCAGGAGGTGTGGGGAACATGCAGCCTATTAAATATAAATAATTCATATCAACATAAATATTTTATATGGCCACATACAGAGAAGGTGCTATATTTTATACCCTCACTGCACTTCTAAATACTTTACAGTTGCCAATTTTGCCAGCTGAAACGAAGTATTTGTTGAGACCAACTTTATTTGGTTATATCACCAATGATCATTTCTGTTCACAATTGGCCTGATAATCCCTCCCAAGAAAATAACTGCCATCCATTGGCAAACACTGGACACTTCTGGGTATGTTGGCTTTTAAGTGATTCTGAAAGATGCACAACTTTGTGCATATATTAAGGGAAGGGCTTACTTTTAGAAGACAGAAACTTGAAATATTGTAAAGGAAATATATTTTCGTGCTTTATTCAAATAAATGCAAGGCAACAATGTTCTCAATGAGCACCTTGAAGTAATTTACATTTTTGGATAAAAGGAGTGTGTATTGATAGACAAAATGTAGTCTATACAGTGGAATAGTATCTTGTGACAAAAAGAAACACAGCGCTGATACAGGCTGCAATATGGGTAGACCTCAAAAACATCACACTAAGTGAAAGAAGCCAGACACAAAAGGACGTGCATTGTATGATTCCATTTATATAGAACGTGCACAACAGGCAGATCCATACAGACAGAAAGTCAGTGCCAAGGCCAGAGCGTCTCTGGGAATGGGGAGTAGTTACTAATGGGTACTGAAGGTTTTTTTTCTGAGAGGAAGAAATGTTCTAAAATAAGATTGTGGGGACAGTTGGTCAGCTCTGAGAATAAAACAAAAATACTGAATTGTGCATGTCAAATAGACGAATTTTATGGGATGTAAATCCTATCTCAATAAAGCTGTTAAAATGGAAATAAAAGGAGTGTGACTTTTGCTACATGCTACTGGAAGGCCTCTTTGGAAAAAAGGTGGGGATACAAGCTTTGGAGCCTCCCAGAAAGGTGGTAACAGGGCCCTACAGGCTGAACTAGAGCAGCATCCTCCACCCCCTGGCAAAGACGAGACCACAGTTCCCACAGGGTCGGCCAGTTGGCATCTAGATAAGTGTCGTATGTGCTGAGACAGGTGTCCCAGCGCAAGGGAAAGGGAGTGAAATAAAACTGGATCAGACTCGTCCTCACAGGGTGGACGGGGGAGGCATTGATGGCACCAGAAAGAAAGGAAAGTGGGATCACAAGTGGCACAGTCCCAAGGCAAGAGGGTCTCGGCTAGAGTCAAAAGCCCAAATTAAATGTAAGCCAGAGACAAGCAACACTGCAGTCTTGGTAGCAGCAGAGAGCAGAGGTGGCGGGGGCTCGCTGCACAGCACAATGAGACACGCTGCACGTGACATCCTCCTGTCAGCGTGACATTCTGCCAGAAGCCACAATCCAGCTTATTATCCATAAATGTGATTGGGAACCACACTTGGGTGTTTTTCCCCATCTGTCTAATTAAATGGTAAGTCCCAAAAGGCAGAGACCAACTTGAGCTCCAGCCTGTGCTCTGGGCATAGTTTTTGGTGCTGGATAAATATTAAACAATAGTCTAGGAATAAAGGACTAACATTTTCCACGGGGCTTTTGTAGCTGTAGTGGAAAGAAACGCTTTGAATGGAGTTGCAGGAGTTCCTCCTGGTTTTCATATTTCTCAGCGAGAGGCTCACTCTCTGTTGTCAATCACATTTTCATACGAAGCAAACCAAGCTGACTGAGGATGGTAAATAAAATAGTTTTGTGTTGGAGGATAACCATGTCAGACTTCAGGTGAGAATTCGCTCTCTTTAAAACTAGGAAGCAACTGAGGAGTCATTGCATCCATCAGTTCCTCTAGGAAGGGTTGGCCCAACTCAACCTGATGCCTAGAGTGAGAGAACTTTCTGAATGGTGGAAATGCCCTGGGTATAGTAGACATGTGTAGCTCATGGCTACCATGTTGGACAACACAACACTAGAGGCTCTTATGTGGGAAAAATGCCATCGCTTTTTGATAATAACCCACATGGAAATTTATTTCTATGCAATAGTGAAAAATTACCATTAGAAATAATTATCACAGTGATCTGTTGATTCAACAAATATTTACTGCAGGCTTTCTGAGTGCTAGGTCCTGCTTCAAACTATGGAGGCATCTTAGTGAAAAGAACTGACAAGACCCCTGTTTTCAAGTTTATAACCTAATGTATAGAAACAACCAAGAAGTAAGAAACAAATAAATGTGTGGTTACAAATAATAATCGGTGTTTTAAAGGAAGCACATAGAGTGGTGAGGTAGAGATTGAGCTTCTTCAGAGACAGAAGTCAAGACATTTTCCCAAGGAAAGGGCTATAGAGTTCATTCGGAGAAGTGGTTGGGAATGGTTGTTCCAGACAGAGGGAACCTCCTAGGATGAAACCCCAGGGGTGAAAGAACTTGATGTGTTTGAGGAACTAAATTAAGGCCAGTGTGGCTGGAACACAGTGAATAGAAAGAAGAGAGGAGCAAGATTGTGTGGATGAGGTTGGGCAGGACGCAGATCATATGGGGCCCTGTAGACCATGGAAGCACATCAGAAAGTCCCAGGAGGATTTCAATGAGAATGACATCAACCAGATAGAATGTCAGAGTTCACTCTGACTGTGAAGTGGTGAGTGACTTGGAGAGGGGCAGGAGAGAGAGTGGGACGTCGGTTAGGAGGCTGCTATCATCAAAAGTGAAAGGCAGGCGGTGATGCTATAATCTGGGATATGAGCTTGGATGTGGGGGTAGGGGGTGGATTTGAGAAATTATTTAGGGGGATTGACAGAACTGACTGACAGATTGGACATTAGAGCAAGAACAAAGATCATTCTCAGGTTTCTTGGCCAAGAAACCAGTGGTCCTTGTCTTCGTTGGCAATGTTGGGAATGGAACATATATTTCTCTACCCACTATAACTACATATTGGCTTTGCCTTCCCACTATTTTTTCCTGATTATGGAAGGTTGGTGATAACAGGGATTGAATGAGACCATCCCATTTTGTACTGATGCATTTTTGTTTCCCGACCTATCCTTTAAAAGTGCTTTTTATATAATGTCTGCATTTAACTCCAAAATCCATCATATTGTAGAACTAGATAGATACTTCTAGACTGCTTGCCCCATTGGTTCCCAACATTTTTAAATGTAAGACCGCTATGTAACATTGAAGTATGGATCTCCATATCATGGTAAATAAACTGGCTGTCTGTTTACTTTAAATGAGATATGGGATGGAAGAAAGATACCAAATACATAGCCTCTTTAGAATTAGAATAAGTTTTCGATTTAATCTGCAAAAAAAAAAAAAAAAAAAAAAAAAAAAAAACAGTCTGACTCACAGGGCAGGAGAAGTTGTAGCAAATACCCTCCTGTTAAGAGTGAAGAAAACAGGATTTTTGCAAAGTCATTGCCCCAGGGCTTATGTCACCAGCTTTCAAGTTATGTCTCAGAACTATCTTAGTACAATACTGAAATTTAAAGGATTGTTTAAAGAAATCATATGCCCCTACTTTTTGGCTCACATTTAGACCCCTATCTAGGGATGAAGACAGAGTCCATGCTCAGGTTGAGTAACATCTTTCTCTCCTGAATCCTAGACAGCCCACCTCCTTTTTGTGTGTCTTACGGAACATTTACCATGGGTCAGGTAGTGCATGTACAAAGCCATTGCATGCATTATCTCACTTGATCTTCACAAAATATCCCATGAAATAGACTTGATTTTTCACACTATTAACAATGAAAATATTGAGACTTGAAGTGATAAAGAATAACCATTTTATTGTTGGTATCTATGGATCAAAAAATACACAATTGGCCGGGTGCGGTGGCTCACGCCTGTAATCCTAGCACTCTGGGAGGCTGAGGTGGGCGGATCGTTTGAGCTCAGGAGTTCGAGACCAGCCTGAGCAAGAGCGAGACCCCATCTCTACTAAAAATAGAAAGAAATCATATGGACAGCTAAAAATATATATCAAAAAAAAAAAAATTAGCCGGGCATGGTGGTGCTATGCCTGTAGTCCCAGCTACTCGGGAGGCTGAGACAGGAGGATCCCTTGAGCTCAGGAGTTTGAGGTTGCTGTGAGCTAGGCTGACGCCACGGCACTCACTCTAGCCTGGGCAACAAAGTGAGACTCTGTCTCAACAAAAAAAAAAAACAAAAAATACACAATGACAAAAATGCCATAAATTTTATTGATTTTAAATAAATTTATTTCATTATTTGCAACAGCCTCTATCTGTTTTGGAAAATTAGTTACCATGTCATTCATTTAATATTTAAACAGTTTTTAGAATGTTATGGGCTTGAGGCCCTCCTATGGGCCCCCCAGTGTTCTATGGGTCATGATTTGTATCTTCTGATCAAACCCAAACTACTTGGTCTAGATTAGAAAATTGAAGTTTAAAGAGGGCAAGTGATTGGCCACGTGCAGAGAACTTGCCGATAACAGAGTGGAGGCACAGACCTGGTCCTTCCATCTTTCCATTCAAAATCTTTGCCACTATAGCTTATTCTCTTGTAAGGTGAAAATACTAGAAAAGGAAGGTGACTAGATCAGGATTGGCTAGAGAGTTGTAAATCCTACTGGAAAGAGTTGCCTACAGAGCTCTCTAGAGAAGGATCCTGAAACCCAATCTGGACTTACTGGAAAACAATGTAGGGAATGGTTACCATGAGTGCCTGACTGGGAGTTGAGTCACACCTGCCATGTATTTGCATATAAACAGGTCAAGTCTTGGTGGCTTTTAAGTGGCTTTTGGCTGGTTGCCCTCATAGCATGGAGCTGAGCTCTACCTTTTCATGTCTATCCCTGCTAGGTCAAAAGCCTTTAGAAGTCGGGTGTGGTGGCATGCACCTGTAGTCCCAGCTGTTCAGGAGGCTGAGGCCAGAGAATGGCTTGAGGCCAGGAGTTTGAAGCTTGCAGTGAGCTATAATTGTGCCTGCGAATAGCTACTGCACTCCAGCCTATGCAACATGGTGAGACCCCATCTCTACAAAAATAAATAAAAACTCCAAAGCTGGATTTTAAAAAAGCTTTTAGAAAAGAGTACCAGAACTATACTAGCTCTGGGCACTGAGGGAAAATTTCCATCTCTTTTCTGTTTTACTCATCAACCAATGATTTTTTGCTACAGTCAGACACTGGCAATAAAAGATTCTGAGCATTGTATACAAAAACCTTCCCCGACAAGGAAACAGGTCATGCTGAACTGAGAAAAATTGGATCATGGTAATTGGGGGTGGCCCTTGATATTTATTCGGAAATTTAAGTTGAAAACTAAAGAATAGCGTTTTAATTTTTCTCTGCTTCCGTTTACTCCAAACCAGCAATTTATTGCCCCTACATCTAAGTACACAGCTGAGTCTGGAAGTAAAATTAAGAAAGTAGAATTTCTGGTAGAAAGTCTGAATCCACAGACTGGGGTATTAACCAAAAATATAAGGGCAACTAATTCAATTACTTTCAGTGAAGTTTAACCCATAATCTTCACCCAGGCATATGGGTACCTTGGACAAAAAGAAAGGACTTTTAAAATTGATTATTTTACCCTGAAAAAAAGCAAATGGAAGCTGGTCTTTTGTGTAGGAGCTTTCTTTGGAGAGCCAGAAATCTGTTTCCGTCAGCATAGGAACTATCACAGAGCAAAGAAAGAAATGAAAATCAGAGTGAGAGTTAAATACTTTTTTCAGATGACCTAGTGTAATGATTAAAATGCTGAATTGCTTTTTTGAAAGGTTTTTCCAGTTGAAGAAAAACTGTCAGAGCCCTTCCCCCCACACCCACCTCCACTCCCTTCTTTCCAAATGTCTGTGAGAGAAAATAAAATGGAATATATATTTATATATTTTTTTCTTGGTAAACAATTTGATCTCTTTTATCTGAAAGTTTTGCCAATGTTTTCATCAGTTCCCTCAGAGATGGCTGTGATTCTACTTTTTCTTTGAACAAAGAATAAATTGGGTCTCTTTGCAGTGAAAAATAGAAGGCTTGCTAAAAGCACCGACTTCAAAATCGTGCTTATCGTACATTTGGAGAGAGCACATTGAAAAAACAGCGCCTAGTGTAGCCTGGGCCGAGAAGCCCACTTTGGCTTACATTAAGCTGCCAGAATCTTCTGGAAAAAGCCTTTGAGATATGCTCAGCTAGAGACAGTGTTGGTATTTTCTTTTGACTCTATTTCTGATTCATTCACTTCTGGCTCCATGTTCCATTAGCAATTTATTTTTAATTCCACATTCTATGGAAAAAGCATATTGCTAGAAAACAGGCACATCTCACAAGTGTATGCCTGGCATTTTAAAAAATGAATGTAACACACTCCACGCTCAAAATAAACAGGCTGTCTTTCCCTTTCCCCACTGAACAATATTTATGAACCTCCAGAACGAGATAGCTAATGTATTTTCCACCACTTGTACCTGAGTCCTGACTGTGTAACTCCTTTGTTCTGTCCCTTGAAAGAACTCTGTCTCTGGCTCCCAGAGTGCCACTCTGACCTCCCAGGGGCAGGAGTGACTGGCCATGAGGTGGGTGACCTTCTCCCAGTAACCTACTGGATTCAGAATAGCAACGTTCCAAAGTTAACCCAAGAAAGTTCTTTATGTTTGTATGTTTCCTATAAACAGTCTTATTGACTGTGTTTAATTATATTAATCTATTTCCTTCATTGAACAACTAAACAATAATTCAAATCATCAAGCCGTTCTGAGATGAGACCCTATTTCACTATTCTCTGAGAACCTGGGCAAAATACTTAGCTTTTCTAAGTCTTAGTTTTGCTCATCTAACATTAAAATCTGTATTGAAATATATATGTACACACACACCTATCTTAAAAGATTATGGTAAGGCCGGGCGCGGTGGCTCACGCCTGTAATCCTAGCACTCTGGGAGGCCGAGGCGGGTGGATCGCTCGAGGTCAGGAGTTCGAGACCAGCCTGAGCAAGAGTGAGACCCCGTCTCTACTAAAAATAGAAAGAAATCATATGGACAACTAAAATATATATATACAAAAAATTAGCCGGGCATGGTGGCGCATGCCTGTAGTCCCAGCTACTCGGGAGGCTGAGGCAGTAGGATCGCTTAAGCCAGGAGTTTGAGGTTGCTGTGAGCTAGGCTGACGCCACGGCACTCACTCTAGCCTGGGCAACAGAGTGAGACTCTGTCTCAAAAAAAAAAAAAAAAAGAAAAAAAAAAAGATTATGGTAAGGATTAAATGGAAAAATACTTGTAGAGTGTTTAGCATAATGCTGGGCATACTGATAATTGTTAGTTTTAAACCAATGATTAGATAAGGTTATTGAAGTTTACAAATCGTTTTTTGTTTTACAAAGTTGCTATACTGAACAGCATCTGAAAAGCAAACTGGTATCCACATTAATACTGTCCTTCTTTGAATGTGATTTTAGTACTACAGGTGATTTATCTTAGCCCATTCCAAAATAGATTGACTGCAACTGATCCTATTTCCTTCAGAGTCCTGACCTACTGGGCAGTCATGATGTTCTGAAAAAAGATGGCCACTGCTATGGTTTGTCCCTTCCAAGACCTATGTTGAAATTTACTTGCCAATGTTATAGTACTACATTGGGAGGTAGGTCCTTTAATAGGTAATTAGATAATGAAGTTTCTGCCCTCATGAATGGATTAATGCTATTATCACAGGAGTGGTTCCTGATAAGAAGGATGAATTTGGCCCTATTTCCTTTCTCTGTCCCCTGTGCTCACTTGCCCTTCTGCCATGTTATGAGGCAGCAAGAAGGCCCTCCTCAGAGGCTGCTGCCATGCTCTTGGACTTCCCAGCCTTCAGAACTGTGAGAAATAAATGCTTTTCTTTATATATTTGTCCAATCTGTGGTATTCTGTTATAGCAGCAGAAAACTAATGCACAAACTTGGGTTAAGTCTTAGGGACTCAATCAAGGGCAAAAAAGATCATCTTCTAATAATTAAAAAAAATCTGCTAAGCAAAATTTTTATTTACCTAGCTTGGATTGACTTGAAGTACGTTCTCAAACTGAATGAGAGTGTGTCTTCTAGTCTAGACAATTTTTAGCTTTATCTCTTTGAGAATTTCCACCCCCTACATTCTTCTTCAGGAGCTTCTGTGAAATCGATTTGAGGAAATGATTCAGAATGCGGTACAGATAAAGAGACAGCAATATAGATTGAAAAGTCCAAATCCACAATTAGCCAACTATTTTTTTTTTTAGCTGTATATGATTATGTTGTTCAACCTGCTGATTGAGGTCTTAAATTTAATGATTATATGTTCTATGAGGTTCTCTTTTAAATCTTCATGATCTTTTAAAAACAATGTCCTGTTTTTTCACTAAGATTTCTATGATTTCTTTATCTTTAATGATTTTGAATACAGTTATTTTATAGTTTAAATCAGACTGTCACCTCTAGCTCTTGAGATGCTAATTCTATTTGTTATATCAGCTGGTTTTCCCTTGTGGTACTTTGTTTTCTTGTGCACATCATCTTATTTTTTTAAAAAACTGGGCTTAGCATTGAAGTTGGGGGTAAAGTGGCAACTTCTTTGAAAATCTTGTATGTCCTGGATTATAAAAATATTTCCATGGAGCAATGAAACACTTGATTCTCCTGTGCTTTTCTACACTCATTTTTATGCTCATTTCTTAGTGTGTGATATTCATACAACATGTTAATTTGGACCCTATACCTGATCATGTGATGCAGGCTGTGGGTTTTGATCTCTTTTTATATAACTATTTCTCCCACCTGTAACTCCAGGTAGATTGCAGTTTTAATATGCTGCAACTCTAGGCCAATAGAGGAATTTTTCTAGTCTTCCTCTCATAGAAAAAAGAACATTTAAAAGCTCCAGTATTTTTGTCCTGGGCTCAGTTCAGTTCTAGCTCCCAGCCTCATTGTCAAAAGTTACCATAGTATCAGATCCATTTAGGTTTTGTGGCCTTCTGTGTTTCTGGATACTTGGGAATTACTTCTTCCTTGCAAGCTCTGATATATATGTATTCATTTGGGTTTTTTTTATTTTATTGTTTTTATGTTTTGTGCTTTTAGCAGGAAGAGCCCCTTCTGTGTCAGTTCAATGCACTGGGTTGCCCAAAGCATCTTAGAGAGCGCTGCTCACTATTGTATACCATTCAGGCCTGCCTCGCTATAACTCAGCAAAATTGCCTATTCAAAGCCCAGAACTAATTTAATGCCTTGATTACAACTCTGGACCTTTTGGTAAAGTAATAACAAAGTTATGTTTCTCATTGTATTTAATTAGTTCCTTTGAATTCTAAGTTTGTTTGTTTGTTTTTGTGGAAAAGCCCTAGATATTAGATCATTTAAAAATACAAGAAGCTATTTCTAACAAGGATGCCCACTATACCCGGCTAATTTTTTTCCATATATATTTTAGCTGTCCAGATCATTTCTTTCTATTTTTTTTAGTAGAGACGGGGTCTTGCACTTGCTCAGGCTGGTCTCAAACTCCTTACCTCGAGTGATCCTCCCGCCTCGGCCTCCCAAAGTGCTAGGATTACAGGCATGAGCCACCGTTAAAATATTTTCAATCTGTGGTTGGTTGAGTCCTTGGATGAGGAACCTGAGGATACAGAGGGCCAACTGTATTGTCCTTATTTAAAATCTGATATTTTGTTCATCATTGAATTTTTGTACTGATTTTGATTTTTTAAAGTTATTGCCTTAAAATATTATTTATCTTTACTACTCCCTTAAATTTTGTGCCCAAGAGGAGTACCTTACTTCTGTCACCCTGGTCCTGGCCCTGAGATGGAGAGAGATCACAGAAAAATTGTGCTTTCTGAGCTGTCACATTTGTGTGGCTAGTTATACAAACATCAGCATTCTCAAATGTGTGACCTGCATCAAGGTGTTTAACTCCGTTTTCCCACAGTAAAAGGGTGGCCATAATAGTACTTCTTGTAGGGTTACATTGAGGATTAAATCGTAGCCTGCTCAGCACAGTGCCCAGCACATTGGATCAGTAAATGTCCTAGTCCGTTCTTGCTGCTATAACAAGCTACCATAGACTGGGTGGCTTGGAAAAAACAGAAATTATTCTCACAGTTCTAGAGGCCGAGAAGTCCAAGATCAAAGCACCAGCAGATTCAGTGTCTGGGGAGGGGTTCCACGTACATTTTTGGGGGAGATGGGGGACAAATATTCAGTCTATGGCAGTGAGCATAATAGAAATGAAAGATAACTTTGATAAGCCCTAAACAAAAGTATATTATTTAGGGCCTTTGTTGTCCTTCTGAGAATTTTTTTATTGTGTTTAAATATACATAACATAAAAGTTACCATTATAGCCATTTTTAGTAGGCAGCTCTGTGGTATTAAGTACATTTGCATTATTCTGCAACCATCACCACCAGCCATCTCAGAACTTCCAAGGATTTTGAACACTATCCTGGAAGCTTTTAAAGGACCATTGAAGGTTTTGGGGCAGGAAACTAGCCTAAAGAAGCATGTGGCTAAAATGGATCTGGGAGGAGAATCTATAATTAAACACAGGAACAAAAAGGAGGCAGGAAACAGGACGGTACTTCAGTCATCCAAGAAGCAGGTGACAAAGGTGTTGACTAGGAAGGCGTCAAAAGAAGAAAAGAGGAAGGACAGAAAAAGAAGCTGGGGAAATCTCATTAGACAAGGAGGGGAGAGAAGGGCAGGGGGGAGTTAAATGGGTGTGATGACATTTTGAAACAGGATACAACCAATTGAAATGTTCTTTTATGCCTAAGAACTTTAGGCCAGGAATTTGAGGCTGCAGTGAGCCAGTGAGCTATGATAGTACCACTGCACTCTAGCCTGGGTGACAGAATGAGATTCTGTTTTTTTTCAAAAAAAAAAAAGAAAGAAAAAGATTTATTGTATAACATGTGTTTATTATTACATGAACCTCAAACCTGTCTTTCCAAAAGACAAATGACTTGTTTTCCAGTCAAAATGGAAAACTGGACATATCTACCTAATAAATGCTGTAATGTTTTTCCTCCAAGTAAACAGCAATTCCAACATCTTATGTTTTCACTACTATCAACTAGCAATAGTTAGCATTTTTCTGGGCACCATGATGTACCAGGAACTGTGCAGTGTGCTTTGTTCACATTTCAATCCTCACTTACCTCTGGTAAAGTAGGACCTAGTGTTATCCCCATTTTACAGATGGAAAGAATGAGGTTGTATTTAATATAATTATTAAGCAGTGAGGTGGAGATTTTAATGCAGGCCTTTCTGGTTCTTTCTGACCTCTTCATTCTGATAGTTTCTCTGCTGTTATTGGCTCCAAATATTTATATGATGATAAAACCTTCACTTCAAAAAAGATCAGGTATTCTAGGCAGTAGAGTTATTGACCACCTACTATGTCTACTGTGCTGTGCTGGGTACCAGGAAATCCACCTGAGAAGTACACAAAGTAGTCTCCAACTGCCAGGAGTTCTTCCTGTTTACAAGGATGTTTAGGTGACCAAGTGTCCCCGTGTGTCATCACCACCAAGTCCCTGATCTGCAGTCAGAAGACTGACTTCCCAAACAAACTGCACTCTCTTCACAGCTGCTTCTGGTTGGCTTCACTTGCTCGAAGGCCGGAGACCTTCGTTTCTCAAATCTCTTATACTCATCTCCTAAATCTCCCTTGAGGAATTCACTTGCCTCTCTGCGCTCTTGGTGCTTTTTAAGGGAGCGGGATGATGATGCAGAAGCCAAGCAGTAGATACCTCCAGCCGGAAGGTCCTTACCGATAGTACAAGCACATTTAGTTCCAGAGCCTTTGAGAAGAGTCTCCTATTAAATTGTGTGCTGTTGTGCATCTACCTGATCTACCTGATCTACCTGAGACGGGTTCAAAATGAGAAATTTTAAGGGTCATTGAGCACAGTTGTTTACCAAGTGGATCAGTACAAAGTCATTCAGCATTGGAGTCTTGGAGTCCAAGCTACACTGGAAGGAATTTTTCAGCCTTGGATGGTCCTAAAAGCCCCCCTTTCACCCAAATTCCAAGGTGAGCCTGCATTCATAAATACTTTGTGCACAACCGCAGCAACTGGGAGGTAGTTTAAGGATTCTGGTTCTCTCTCCCCATTTTCTTTCTCCCTCTCCCCACTTACCAAGATAATTTTCTTGCCTTTTGCTTTCAAACTAGGCCACTAATTAAGAGAGAATTCAGAAATAACATTGATATGCATCTATGATACAAGCAGAAGCTCAGATGAAGCAAGACAGAAACGAGGTCTGCTAAAGATAGAAAAGAGATCCTTCTGTTCTACAACTGAAAAATAATTCTAAAACATTAAGAACAATATAAATAAACCAAATAGAAATAAACATACAGTCTGATATATATGTATGTGTAACTAAGCGTGGGCACGTATAATAGCATGAATTCTTTCTGTCTCCAGAGAAAAAGAGAGGGAAGAGCATTTGCAAAGAGGAGAAGCCACTGTCTACATGTCTGCGTGGGTGTGCCCTGTGTTTGGAATCGTGTAAATATAGAGCTGATCGTTGTCCTTAAGTGGTCTACAGCCTGCATTTCCAAAAACAGAAAATAAGTTAAATAAGTTCTGTTTTGTGCAAGTACTGATAAGATGACCAGTAATCATCGTTTTCCTGTTCACTAACTGTCTTAACTGTGTGGGCAGGAGTAAGTGCTCCGAGTGCAGGATCCTGTTCACTCTCCCCATCGCCACCTTAAGGAAGGAAGTGATCATTTCACATTTAAGGAAGCTGAGGTTGAGAGAGCTTAAGCTGTCTGCCCTGTGTTATGGAGCTGGCACAAGCACAGCTAGGATTTGAGCCCAGGTCTGTGTCACATGTCAGAGATAAGTTTCGAGGGTGTTTGGGTGGGGAGAGAAGGCATCATGGGCCCAGGGAGCAGTGAGAAACCCAGCATGGCTGAAGCATCAGGAGCAAGGCAGCTTGGGGGTGGAGTGTCCATCTACCCTTTGGAATACAGTCTTCCTGTTGGCATGGCAACCACTGCAAAATAAAATCAAGGTGGTACTTCACATGATGCCTCAGAGACTATCCAGGAGTCATTTAAATTGCTTGTTTGTTATGTATAAGGATTTGTCTAACCTCCAACCTGCAATTGCAGCTTGGCAATCTCTTGTCTATTGTGCTGATAGGCTTCCTCGCATCATAATCATCCTTAAACCTTTCTGTGTTTTGTTTTTATTCTGCCCACCTAGAAAATATACCTAGGCATTGTGTTGATTTTCCCAGGCTCCCTTGAGATCCTCCAGGCCCTCCGTCTCTTCCTCTGGTGGAAATGCTGCCAGGGTGATGTTTGCAATCTCATTTCTCCCCCCGGGGTCCCTGCCCTGAGCTGTGGTGGGCATCACAGTGTGCTCAGCATGCCATGCCCCTTTCCCCATGGGCTGTGTGGACTCCGGCTCCTCGTAGGAGCACAGAAGTGTCAGCTTCATTGCTCCTTCTAGGCTGAGGGATGAGGGAGGTGGCTCTGACGCCATGAAGTCTCCCCGGTGCACAGCTGCCCTCCACACCAGCATCACATGTCTGCCATCCTGGACTGAGCCTAAAGGCAGAATAAAAACGAATTCATGAAAAGCAAATAAATGACTTAGGGTGGCTTTTCCCATTTGGGGTTTAAAGCCAATAAACAAAAGTCTTGGCTTCTTAGATCAGGGTAGATTTGCCAAAGCAAAATAAGTGTGTACATCTCTCGTTCTTGCTTTTAAGCGTGTGTGTGTGTGTGTAAAACAGAGACAAAGAGATGGATGGGAGGGTATCGGACAGAGTGAGTGTAGCTTCAGCTTGTGCTGGGAGAGTTGATCTGTTCACCTTTCTAGGGAAACTGAATATAAAATTCTTAGGCATAAAAAGAACCTCTCACATATGGAATCCTTGAGGATTCAATTCACACTCTTCTCTACTTTCTTTCTCACTGTCTCTGTTGAACTTGAGGGGACAATATTTCCTGTGCCATTCACTTGTGTTACTCTTAGAAAATAAAGAGAGAAGATGAAGGTGCTTAAATGTCGAGATTTGCAAAATTGGCAAACTGGCTCCACAAGGTTTGCAGTATGAGTGGTGGGTCTGTATCAGGTTTGGTGACAATGACAGGAAGGTCTTAGCAGGAAATACTCATAGCAGACATTTTGGCCCTTCCTCTGTTCCAGCCACTGTTCTGAGAGCTGTACATGTATCAGCTCATTTAATCCTCCAGTGACCTTATGAGGTGAGCAGTATTATTATTGGTGCTATAATTACAGTACCTCACCTTTTGCAGATGAGGAAACTGACACCTGAGAGTTAAGTAATGCTCCCCGGTCCTCACCACTGACAAGCGTGAGAGCTGGAATTTGAATCCCTGCAGTTCAACTCTAGACAGTGGTTCTCAACCAGGAATGATTTTGTCCCACGCCCCATGGGACATTTGGCCATGTCTGAAGACATTTTTAATCGTCAGGACTTGGAGGGAGGGTTGCTACTGGCATTTGGTGGGTAGAGGTCAGGGATGTTGCTGACTCCCCTCTGCCCCCTGCCCAACAAAGAATTATCAACCCCGAATGTCACGATTGCTGAGGCTGTGAAGCCCTGCTCTGGGGACAATATTTCTTACAGCTCTGGTGCTGATCAGTCAGCATGTTTATGGGGCTCAAGATAAGTGAGCCAGACATACTGCCCATAGCTGAGGCAATTGAAAGGAGGGGCCGGGTTTTGCCCTATGTGTGTTCATGAGCAGACTCATTCCAGAAGGAACAGGGCTGAGAGCACTGCCTGGTTCTGCTTCTCCTTTAGGGTGACAGTGACTGACAACCAGATAGAAAACTTGAGGGTTATTCTGATCCCCAGCTGGCCAGCTGAGCCACCCCACTTTGGTGTTTTCTGGTGCAAAGAGCAAGGTTCTCCCAAATGACCTTGGGCTGGGCTTGGCTTGGCTTCTGGCTGAAATTGGCAGGGAGCTCCTGGCTTTATGCCTGAACCGTCACTGGGGAACTGGGTTTGGAATCTCAAAACCACATGGTGGGGAATGAGAAGAAACCACTCGTGGCGAAGTTATTTTCATTCTCTTTGCTTTCACTCACCCCCTGAAATCCTGCATATGAGAAATTGTCTAAGTGGAGTTGTGAGGAAATACAGCCCATTATTTTACAGAAATAATCTGTAGGAGAGCGGTGAGCTTTGAAATCCTTTGCTGGATCATTTAAAATGCACTGGAAGGGGGGATTTTTTTTTCAAGCATCATTGGTACAGTTTGGCTTTAGCATTCCGGGAGTCAGGCCTTCGCTCTGGGCTCCCCAAGGACTTGTCTCCCCAATGCAGAAGGGGTTAACTTTAACTGGGGGAAATTTTGTCCCATGCCCCATGGGACATTTGGCCATGTCTGGAGACATTTTTAATAATCATGACTTGGAGGAAGTTTGCTACATTCCATCTAAATTTCTACTGTACTTTTGGTAGAGTGTGGTCCTTGGCCCAGCAGTCTTGGTGTCGCTTGCTAAAAATGCATCCTCTCAGGTCCTGCTCCAATGTGCTGAATGAGAATCTGTATTTTAACAAGATTCCCAAGTTACTCATATACACTGGTCTATAAAGTTTTTATTTTTATTCTGAAAATTGTTCTCTAAGAACTGTAAGTCCAAACGGATGGCAGATTTCCTTAGTGACAGATTCCAAGTTTTCAGAATGTGGAAGTTCTGTCAGATGAGCTCCAGGGCCCTGTTGCCCCTCAAGAGTGCTACAATGTCCCAGATTTATGTAACCACATAGTTCCCAAACCCTCCTACCAATAGGTCTGGGCACATATGCCTGAGCTTCTCCACCAGTGATACCTCACACACTTGCAGCTCACCACCGGGCTCCTTCCACGGCCCTCTCCCACCAAGGAGGAATATTTCCTGTTAACAGCCACTCTTTTCTGGCTGTGACAGGTTGTCACTTATTTGATCTGACTTCTTCCATCACTCAGCAGTTTCTCAGTCCAATTGACATGTCTCTCAGGGGATGCGAGTTAATCTACTTCTCAGTCCTCAAACACCCTCTGTGGGGCTGACATCATCTCGATATGCTCTTGAAAGTGATCCCAATTTTTTAAGTTGAGGCCTGGTTTCCAAAACCTAATTCTGGGGTTCATATTACTCTTGCATCCATTCATCTGAATGGATACCATGTTTCAACACCACTGTAATGTGAAGCTTGCTCTCTTCCCTCTCAGTTTAGCCAGAAGGGAAAGGCTGTGCTTGTTCTCACCAGACAGAGGGTATCATATCGATTTCAGCCAACATGGCTGCTGCCTGCTGAAATAATGAGCCCATCAAAGAGGTGTAAGTTTGTAGTGAAGACAGGGTCACAAAAGCAAATGTCCTTGGGGGCCACAAGCAGAGGAGGATGGGGCCTATTACCGCAGGGCCTGGGAGACTGTGGTAACCCAGGGTGGGAGTGGGGTAGAGGTGGGGGTCGGAGTAGAGCAGCAGATGCACATTCACATGTTCCGGATGGTTGTTCCCAGGACGAAGGGCACGCCCAGAGCCTTTACATGATCTGATCTTTTTCAAGAGAAAGCACAAATCTAACTTACGACATCTTCCTATTTTTTAAATATTGGTGATAATTCAATATCCTTTTATTTTTTCAAAAACCCTGAGTAGGCAGAAGGAAACACATCTGCAGGCTCAGTCTCCCATCTCAGTGTGTCTGGTGGACACACATCAGTCTACATGTCTTCAGTGAGCCCCTTCTATAACCCCAGCACCTGGTGTTTCTCAAAGTTAAGGTTCTAGATCTCCCACAGCGGAATCCTACAAAACAACCATATGCCATTCTAGTCCCTGCTCAGAGCAGCTGAATCCCACGTTGTACGCACAAAGCCTGGGAATCTCTCAGCATGCTTCTGAGGATGCACAAGTGTGATTCTTACGAAGCCAGGGGACATGCAAAATATTGATACAAACAGATGAAAGAGCAACACCCCATTCCAGGGTCCTAGAATCTACTAGAGAAAATAAGATTATTACATAGGCAGCAGTTAGTTTAAAAACTAGAATGACGAGGGTGCTGCGGGTGGGGATCACTCAGGGCAATTGCTTTAACCACTAGCCAATGGCAGCTTCCCTGGAATTTTGAAGGATGCCAACTGTTCATTCTGGAGGCCAGCCTTTGAGGACTAGTCTTGTGCTAATTGAATTTCTAAGCACAAGCATATAGATGGGGCTTGAAAACTCACATGGCTCAGGGGCCAGGCAGGTGTGTGAAGGAGTGAAGCAGGCCTGCCCAATGGGAGTGGAGTGGGCTGTGGTGAATTGGGAACATTCATGGCCCCACTAGAGGTGGCAACTAGTTCTCTAGAAAAAATAATAACTAGAGACCAAGACTAGGCATATTAAATAAAATAAAGCTGTGGACTGCTAATTTGCAACTACCTAGATAGACTAATTTTGTTAGGAGTTTGAAGGTAGAGAACTAAGTCTACTTTGGATTTTGCTGCTATTTGAACAGGTCACCTCTACCTCACAGGTTCTGAGACTCTTTACATGTCAGATGACAGAGATGGCCCAGATGCAGAAAGCTCCAGGACTCGTGTTCTTTCTTCCCTGCAGGGCAGTTGTGTTAGGTCGCTGCTTTGGCCAATAGAGGACCAAGAGCAACAGCAGGATGATTCATGGAGTTGTTACAGTGTGCAAGACACTGAACTGGGTGGCTTTTCTTCTAGAAAAGGAGAACAAGAGAGAGGTAGGCAAGATCAGCATGGTATGTGCAGAGAAAGGGAGATAGAGTTGAGTTTCTCTTTGGTTAATGCTTAGTCAATGAAAGTCAATCATTTTTTTTTCCTATCTTGCACTTACTGAGCAAAAACCATTTATTCATTTTTTTTAACACATTTGTTGAGTTCCTATTATATGCTAGTGATGGATAAGTGTTAACTTGTCTCAGACCAATCCCCACAAATTGACGTTCCCAAAAAAGGCTTGACTTCTGTCTTCTGTTTCCTGTTGCTATGATAGGGTATCACAAATTGGGCAGTGCACAAACTGTAGAAGTTTATTAGGCTCATGGTTCTGGAGGCTGGGAAGTCTAAGATCAAGGGGCCACTTCAGGTGAGGGTCTTCTTGCTGCCTCATCCCATGGTGGAACGCGACACAGGGTGAGAGAGCACACGCGTGCAAGAGAGGGCTGATAGGGGCCAAACTCATCCTCTGTCAGGAGCCCACTCCAGCATTAACAACCCACTCCTACGTTAACAGGATGAATTCATTCATTAATTCAGCAGAGACCTCATGACCTAATCACCTTTTAAAGGTCCTGCTTCTCAACACTGTTGTTTTGGGGATTAAGTTTCCAACACATGAATTTTGGAGCACATTCAAACCATAGCTGCCTCCAGTACTCTGTGGAAACTGGCCACTGCCTAGTGCTTTAGGGATCAAATCTGTGAGTCCCAAGTCTTAGACAGCCACCCTCACTGCCACTCCCACCCCTGATGCCAGGTAAGAGGTAATTTCTTCCCAACCAAGAACTCTGAAGTGACAAATTCTGCCTCAGGCTTTTCTCATTCTGGAGCCACAACTATAAAGCTTGAAGCTCAGCCTCCAGATGGGGGAGGGGCCATGAACCTGAGCTCGCAGGTGGGGCTGGAGCTGAGATTCTGCCAAGCTGTGTTGCTCCTGTATCCTGGATCCAGGTTATAGCCTGGGATGGCTGGCGCTCCCCTAACTAGTCAGCTCTGAATGAAGAAACTCTTTTTTCTCTCTGTTTTCACATACCATGACACTTCTGATACCAGACGTGTGGGGTGTTTCCCACACACTAAGCAGTTCTCCAGTGGACACCAACTGTGTGTCCTATAATTTAATTCAATTCTGACAGTACGTACCTGGGAGAGACCATCAGATCCCACAGGTTGAGGGCTCAGTCCCACAAGACTGCACCCACTTCAGATGCCAATAGCAAGTAGTAGGTTGTCACCGATACTTCTGATCAACTGGCCGTAAATCAGGGATTCCCACAACCCCCTCCTCAGGTTTGATGAATTTGCTGGGATGGCTCACTGAACTCAGGGAAACACTTTACTTGGGGTTCCTGGTTTATTACTAAATGACATAATAAAGGATACAGATGGACAGCCAGGAGGAAGAGACAGAGAGCAAGCTATGTGGGAAGGGGTGCAGGGCTTCCATGCCCTCTTTGGGTCCCCCACCTTCCAGGTACTTCCACGCATCCAGCAATCTGGAAGCTCTTTGAACCTTGTCCTTTTGAGTTTTTATGGAGGCTTCATTAAGTAGGCATTATTGATTAAATCATTGGCTGTTGATGATCAACTGAACCTTCAGCCCTTCTCCCTCTTTCCCAGAGGTCAAGGGGTGGGGTGGAAAGTTCCAACCCTCTAATCACACAGTTGGTTCCCCTGGCAACCAGTCCCCATCCTGAGGCTATCCAGCAGCCTACCAAGAATCACCTCATCAGAACAAAAGATGCTCCTATCACCTAAGAAATTCTAAGAGATTTAGGAGCTCTAAATCAGATAGATCAGTGATACGTTAGATGCTCATATCACTCCAGAAATTATAAAGGTCTTAGGAGTTCTGCATGGGGAACCTGGGGTCAAAGACCAGATACTAAGACAAAAGATTCTGCTAGTGCCTCTATCTATGAAGGTTTAAGGAGCTCTGTATTAGGAACTGGAAGCAAAGACCAAATGCATATGTCTTATTATATCATAATATCACAGCAGCTTAAAAGGCACACAGCCTGAAGTCAGGGTCCTCCTACTGGGACTGACCTCTAAATCTCTGGAGCTCTGAGTGCCACTCCAGGATGCAGTTGTGCAATGAAGATCCACACACCTGTCACTGCTCTCTCTGTGAATTTGCCCCAATGGACACCGCACAAGCCAGCATTGTATGGCTTGCTTGGCCATCTGAGCTTGCCTGCATGACTGTCAGGGGCTGGGAGTGCAACAGAGAACAAGTCAGACAAGGTCCCTGCCCTTCTGGGGCTTGCATTCCAGCAGAGGGACTGAGAATACACAAAATAGCAGAGCCAAGAATTGGAAGGCATGACTGCAGGTGGTGATGACCCTGGGGTGAGAGAGACTGACCCAGGCTGGGAGGAGGCAACTGTTTACAAACAAGGGTCAGGAGGGGCCTCCTTGCTGAGGGGGCTCAGTGGGACCAGAGTGAACTTAGCCATCTGAGCCACAGGCATCAGGTAGGAAGGGAAGTGTGACTGCAGAGGGGAACCTCTGTGCTCCATGTGATGGGCCAGCTAGAAATGAGGACTGAGTGTTACTCAGTCGTTTCACAAATACTCCGAACACTTACTGTGTGCAAGATGCTGTAGATACAACTCACAGTCCCTGCCCTCAGGGAGGTCACCTCTGGTTAGGAGTCAGGGTGCAGGTGGGCAGTAGAGGAGTGAGGCGACCAAGTGAAGAGGCAGTCGTGTTGCAAAGAGGCCAGTGTTGGGACAGGGGTTGGTGGGAGCTGTGAGAACAGTGGACACGAAGGAGGAGCAATCGAGGAGGTGGAAGCTTCCAGATAGCTTAATTCACCTAGCTCATGATTTGAGGTGGCTTCAACAAACAACAATGTATTTACTGTTTGTTTCTAGTGCATCCTAAAGCTAGACGTGTTTATTATTTTTTCAGTTTATTTCCATCCTACATTTAAGACTTTATCCTTTATTTATAGGTTGGTATTGTGGATGATTTTAACATCCTTCATATGTAAAACAAAAGTTGCAACATCAGCAGGAGAGAACTTTTAAATTTTATGATGCTATGAAATTGAAACATCCAGGAACCACTGCTCCAGCCAAATGCTCTACCAATTCTGTCCTTAATAAGAGAAGCTTATATTTATTGAGTACTTACTACACGAAAGACACTTGTCTGAGCACTTCTGTGTGCTGACTTCTTGGACACCCAAGCTAATCCTATAAAGGAGGGTATAATTCTCATCCCATTTTATAGATGAGGCAAGTGAGGCACAGAGAGGTGAGGAAACTTAGTGCCCAAGGTTAGGCAAGTAGCAAGCCTCAGAGCCAGGATTTGATATGCAAATTCCAGAGCTCAGCTTCTCATTACCTTCTACCTCCCAAGAAAACCAATGAGCAACTTTTTGGCATATAACTCAAGGCTCTGGCAATCATTTACATGCACAACCCCTCCCCTTCTTCCCATCCCCAGTACTGGTCTTAGAAATTCTTAGATAAACTTGAGGACCAAAGGGAGCAGGGAACCCACAGCAAGCATTCTTGGACATTCCCCTGAGAAATGAAAATGCTTTGCAGGCAAGCTTTCTGTGCATATTTGTGGCTCTGTGGAATGTGTCCCAGTTGGGCCAACTTCTGTTCCTGGATGTTTAAATATATCCCGGTAGCTCAAAGGTGTGATTTCTCCAAATGCTGCATTCCTGTTGAGCCCTTGGGATGAATTGTGCAATTTCAGGTGAGCGCTTCTTTAAACCCTAGCAGGGCTTGTAGTTTCCTCCCTCCTGCTTTTGCTGCGGGCTCAAGACTGAGGGGCTAAGAGGACACCGAGGCAGGGATGTGGAGGGTGGGGTGCTGAGAAGGTGAGACCAAGGGTGGGAGCGGGCTGTGGGTTGTGGGGCAGCTCTGGCTGCCCAGGCAAATGCCTGAGCCCCACTTCGAGAATTGGGATTGTCTTTAATTTCCTAGAGTTTTCATTCATTCATGCATTCACTTGTAAAATGTTTTCTGAGTATCTGCTACATACCAGATGTAGCTTGGGAGGGGGGAACGGAAATAAGAGGTCATGTGGAATCTCTGCTATTAGGAAGGGAAGTCCATCTATATAAACATGCATAATGTGGGGACAGAGTTCACCCAATGAGGGAGGCCAGGGGCGTCTTCTTGGGGGCACATGGAGTTGAGCAGCAGTATGAAGGCACAGACATTAATTTAGTAAGGAGGGGAGGAAAGAATATCGGAGGCACAGGGGACATCCTGTGATAAGTTTCTGGGGCAGGCAAGGGAGGGTACCTGAGTATATGAGACCTTCTGGGTCTCTCCCTCTTCTTTTATGGGTGCTGACTGTGTGTCTAGCCTGAACTTTCAGCTTTATAACCCATGAGGCAGCCTGCTAGGATCCAGGATTTTCACACCAGGAAACATTTAAAAAACTAAATAATTCGTCCATTGCCACACAACTAGTGCATGGTGGCATGGAAATCCAAATTCAGGTTTGTGTGATTCCCAAAAAGGGCTTCTTAACCACCAGTTTATGTTAATATTATTCTCCTAGAAATACTTCACCATTTGCAGAGACCGACACATCCTGTGGGTACTTCTCTCCTGGTTCTAAGATTAAAAATGTGAGTAGATTCATTCCTCACAGTATAAATAGAAAGTAAAGATAGAAAAAAAATCATAATACCCATAAGGTGGAAGCAGCCCAAGTGTCCCTCAAGGATAAATGGATAAACAAAATGTAGTATATATCTACAATGGACTATTATTCAGCCTTAAAAAGGAAGGAAATTCTGACACATGCTACAACATGGATGAACCTTGAGGACATTATACTAAGTGAAATAAGCTAGTCATAAAAAGACAAATACTTTATGATTCTACTCATATGAGGAACGTAGAGCAGTGAAATTCATTAGAGACAGGTGGCTTCCAGGGACGGATAGGAGGGATAAATAGGGAGTTATTTCATTGGTATAAAATTTTAGTTTTGCAAGATGAAAAGAGTTCTGGAGATTGAGTGCACAATATGTGAATGTATAGGCATGTGGCGCATAACAACATTTTAACTAATGATGGACCACATATATGACAGCAGTCTTGTAAGATTATAATACCATGTTTTGACTGTATCTTTTCTATGTTTAGACATAAGAGTACTTACCATTGGCTTACAATTGCCTACAGTATTCAGTATAGAAACCTGCTGTACAGGTTTGTAGCCCAGAAACAACAGGCTGTACCATATAGCCTAGGTGTATAGTTAGGCAACACCCTTTAGGTTTGTGTAAGTACACTTGATGATGTTCAATCAACAACAAAATGGCCTAATGATACATTTCTCCAAATGTTTCCTTGTTAAGTGACAAATGACTACTTAAGACTGCTAACATGAAAACTTAAAAATGACTAAGATGGTAAATGTTATATGTATTTTATAATTAAAATTTAAAAAGAATAAAAGGAAGAAAAAAAAAGAATACCTCTAGTTTCATCTGGAGATAACCACTGTTAAAATAAATGAATAAATACATCAGCATGTGGAATCTTCCAGACTTATTCAATATATAAATTATACATGGGCATCTTTGTACTTTTTCCACATTAATTGGATCGTATGAAAAATACACTTTGGTAGCCTGTTTGTTTTCCCTTATTTAGTATAGCAGAAAGTTCTTTCCAGGGTCATAAACATACATTCACATCGGTCTTAAAGACAGCATAGTGGTCCTTATTAACCCGCATGCAGGGTGTGTGCTGCGGTTCCTAATTATAAACATCATCGTAACCAGCACCGTTAGGCTGGTTGATAACCTCAGCCATAGGATCATTCCCTTAGAACACATTGCCAGACTGGAATTGTTTTAGTATTTGTGAGCCTCTTAATTCTTTTGTCAAATTGCCCTTCAGAAAAGGCTGTGCCACGTTGTGTTCTCTCCAGCAGTTGTCCTTCTATCTGGACCTCACCCGTCTGTGTCTGATCCCAGCTTTACCGTGTATCAGCCGTGTGATTGTGGGCAAAGAGGCCTCAGTTGTCCCAGTTAAACATGGGACCGATATGGTGCCTATTCCACAGGCTGAGTAAGGAGTAAAGGATGTGATCCTTGCATACAGCAGGTGCTCAGTGTGCCCTCACTGCTGTGTCATCACCATGCTCCTCCCCTGACGCTATGCCCGTCTTCCCCAGGAGCCAGAGAGCTCCCTGAGAGCAGGAACACAGCGCCCAGATCTGGCTCACCCTGGCGTCTGTGGAACCAGAGTGAGCACATTGGGCCACTGGAGCAAGCAATGTGTGAGCGTTTTGGGGGAGGCCTTAGAGAATTAAGAGAAAAGCTCATTTCTCAGAGCCAAGGAAAATGGAAACAAGGAGCACACTCTGAGGACAAATGGACACTTCTACATTTCTCTCATTTGTTTCAAGGTGCATAAGCCTATTGTCCTGCTTTTAAACACGTGGCCATTCAGAACAAAAGGTGCCTGGCTGGGCAGGCTGGCAAACGTCCCCACATGGGCGCAGAGGACTCATTATTCCCCACTCCCTCATGGGGCCAGCAAGCCTGTGTCACTGCAGTAGTGGAATTTTTCTGATCAATCTAAAATAAGGAACAAGCCCAGGGTGGGCATTCATGAGCGAGCCCTTTTCCTCTGAAAATGAAAGTCAGGATCTAAGCAGACCTGCAGTGCGAGTCTGCCTGGAAAAGGCAGGTGGTGGGTCTGCGAGCAGCCAGCCAGCTGCTCCGAGGGGCTTTCGCCAGCCGCTCTCAGGATTACCCTGCAGGTGGGGTTGGTGTCACGTGGCCCCAGGCTCTTGGCGCAGCATCCCAGCACCCTCTCTGGGAAGCCATCCTTTCAATTATCTCTCTCTTTTGAAAAGCATTTGATTTCTCAGAGTTTCTTTTCATCCAGAAACCATCCTGGAGTTATTGACTCTGAGACACAAACTTGGCAATGGCGACCAGGAAGGGACTTGTCTCTGCTCATTTAATGGGGTTTTATTGTTCTACAGAGACCCAGAGACTTCCAGAGGTTAGAGCTTGAAGAACTTGAGAGGTCAGTGCTTTCCATAAGTCCCACATTTGACAAATGGAGACATAGAGGTCTAGAGAGAAGGAGGCTTAGCCAAGGACAGGCAATAATCAGCTTGGATTTTAACGCCATCTCTCCTCCCTCCTTCCTTCCTTCCTATGATTTTGGTTCTCTTTACATATCAGACATTGTGCCAAGTACTTTCCTGCATTATCTCCATGAACCCTGCCAACCACCCAGGAGGTAGGTTTTCTTCTTAGTGCCCTTTTATGGGTGGGGGGTGTGAGGCTCAGAGAAGCTAAATTTCATGCCCAAGGTCTCACAACTAGTCAGCTGTGGAATCATTTCATTTCTCTCCCTTGAGGCTCTACGGTCTCGATGCAAGGGACAGGTTCTCGTTCTCATGGAGAACCTGATGAAGTACAGGCAGCCCTCCCCACGGAAGCCTGGACAAAGCAGTGCCAAGGACAGAACTGTGGGCATCAGCCGGCCGGGGGCAGACCAGCTTGGCTACACGCTGCGAGGTCCTCCTGGCAGCCCCAGCTGGAAGCCTCACACACACTTATTGACAGGCTCATGGGAACCCACAGAGCAGGGATCAGAGCATGGGATGGAGACCAGGGGCTCTGGAAATAAATCAAATCCCAGCTGGGCCACTCAGGAGCAATATCTTGGCACAAGTTCTATAATCTTTGTGATTTCCTTTATCTCCAAAATGAAAAGTTAGCTCATAGGCTCATGAGATGATTTTAAAAAGGTGAACTGTATAAAATAACGTGCATGGCACCTGGAAGTATTCTAGAATGGTAGTTTCTTCCATTAGTGTCATGGTGGTCATCATCATCGTGATCATCAGGAAAGACTGAGTGGGAATGGGCCCTGGACATCCCATCAGGAAGTCAGAGCAGGCCTGCAGCCGGGGGGGCAGGGTGGCATCTCTGCAATGCTGGTGACCTAGCTTGGTGGCAGACCCTGGCAGCAACAGAGCAGACCTCAGGTGGTTAAGATCCTAGAGTGTACATTATACTAGGAAAATGACCCAAAGATGAAGAATAAACACAGCAAGGGAATGGATGTTTCCAGCATTTTCCCAAAGAGCTTACTTGTTTAGTACCCGTTTCCACCACCAAAAGGAAAGTGAAAGCTTTATAAAAGAAATTTGTCTTACATACTTTGTCCTTTTTAGCTAGAACAATTTCTGAGTCATTGTAGCTCCTTAATAACTTTTTTTTATTAACTGAATGAATGAATGAATGAATATATGAAAGAATAAACTACTCTCTGGCCTGGTTCAAAAGTCATTTAACTAGAGGGTCAGAGCAGCAAACACAGTGAGAAAAAAACAAGGAGCATGTGATGTCTCAGAAGCCAAGAGAAGAAAGAAAGCCTAATAGAGGGAGCCATCAACTATTTCAAAATAAGTTTTTCTTGCCAGGTAAATTATTTACATTTGCACTGGGGAGTTAGTGTCTTAGTTCCAGGCCAACAGGTTTCTTCTCAACTGCTGTCTCATGAAATGAGCAGTGGCTCCCTAGTGTACTCTGATGAAAAGGATTCCAGTGCCTCACCTGGGTTTGGCAGGAAAGCCTGCTATGATCAGTTGGTGATAGCTTTGGGAAATGTTGGGCAAGAGTTCTGTGTATTTTATGATCCTGCCTAATGCAAAGGAAAGACATGAGTTATGGTCATTTCAGGAGTTTTTGTAAGTTACAAGGAACTAGACTGCGTCTATGGCAGCCTATCCACTCACATTCCATAAGCCAAATCCATCCACATGTAAGATCTACCCTGAAGTGGAGATAGGACTAGATATAGGATTGTCTCTAGAAGAGGTGGATAGAGAGAGAGACAAGAAATGGGGGCTATAATTTAAATATCAATACAGCATTAATGGCTTTTGAAGGCTGACATCTAGATTCAACTCTCCTCTCTGCCACTTACTATAGTGATGTGGGTAAATTCACCTGGTTGTTCTTAGTCTCATTCTCCCACCTGCTGAGTGATATTAATGGAATTGTGAGGCCATAGCAACTTGTAAGGCTAAGACTCCTGGGAATCCTAAAGTGAATTCCATTTCTTGAGGGTCCAGGGTGACAACTTTAATTTAGGTTTGCTATGATATAGTAAGAAATCTACCTCTAAGGCTATATTACCTTCCTTGTAGAGTGTCTTATACATGATAGGTTATCAATAAATTATCAAACTTGGATCACAGTGGTACTGATTTTGAGACATACTGTTATAATCAGGTTTGTTACATAATAATCCCTTATTAAAGGTGGAACAAGGAATAGCAATAAAAAGTATATGATTATAATTTTTTCATGCTCCCAGCTTTTAAGGAGATTACCATGTCTGCACTGCTCAGCTGTTGGATCTTAGACAGATCCAAGTAATAGGTAGGAGGGCTGACTTGAAGAAGCTAAGAGAAGGGAAAATAGATCCCTTTACACAAGTGAGCACATGGATCAATCTGCTTGGGGGGAAAACTCTAGGAAGCTGGAGGAAGGGGTTAAAGAGAAGGAGAAAGTGAGAGATGGAGTCAGTAGGAGCTGAACTGCTGGGAGATAGGAGAGAGTTAGCATGAAGAAAGGAACTTTGGGAAAAGGGAGATATGTCTACAGAGCTCTTTAAGCAGTTTGCCATCATGTGTAGTGTAAATCCTCCTTGCTGCCTCTTGAAGAGGCATTCCGTAAAATATGTATATTGTTTTCAAGACATTTTAGAGTCAAATTTGTGTGTATACAAAACAGCTTCATGCTATGACTGGCCTCAAGGTGGCCCAGTTTTATCTGGGTTACACTGGTGACCAAGTGCCTTCATGCACATCTTCTAATTTGACCTTCGTGTTATATACCTGTGATAAAAAACTCATGAAGTTTTAAATCATTTCTCATCCAAAAAAAGGAGAGAATAAGTCTTGACCTATGTCACTGAATTATAATTAGCAGAACTGTAAGTAAAACCCAAGTCTCAGGCCAGTGTGATTTTTCTTCCCTCCTTCCAGCCATCCCATGCTTTCCTCCCTTCTCTCTTTCCCTCTCTCCGCTCCTTCCCTGTTCTCTCCCTACAGAGAGGCTCCCTATTCTCTCTCTCAGTGTATTGTTGCTAGCAATGAACCACAAGCACAAGACATTCCATAACTGCCTTCAAGCTTTTAGTTGAAAAGTTTTCAGTCCCAAAGCAGTGTCTGCTGGGAAGCGAGAAGGCCTATGTGTGGTTTCCAAAGTGTAAAGACCTCAGAGGACTCCCGGGTTTCAGAGGAAAGGCTGGTGAAGAGCAGCTCTTGTGGTGGTGTATGCATGTTGCACTTTGCCTCCCTAAGGCAAAGGATTCAGAGCAAGTGGGGAAGGAGATGGGTGGAGGTCAGACAAGCTCTGTGCTGCAGCTTCACAGTGGATCACACATGCAGGCCTGAGACAGTGGCCGGCTGAGTCCCCCAGGGCCATATTCCTGCTTGCTTCCTCCTTCCTTGAGCTGCTGAAAAGAGCCCATTTGTGTGTAGTTTGGCTAAGAAAAATCCTGTTGCTTTCCAAGTGGGTGCTTTGTTTGTTTCTGTTACAAAACATCTGAAAAAAATCAGCATTTCCCACTCAGCATCGAGCCAAAATTGACTGCTGTCTCTATATAATAAAGCAGCATGTTTTGCTGCTCTCTTCTAATTGGAAGACAGAAAATCTCAACAGATAGAAAGAACGTGTTTATTGATCCAGCTTCATCCCAGAAACTGGACTGCACCACAGGGAATGAGCAGAGAGAAAGAGAGAGCGGGCCGACTTTAAATACTTTGCAAATGCTCCTTAGCAGTATTAATGAGCACTAGAGTGTGAGGTGCATTAAGACCTCATGCGATGAAGTAAATGAAGGCAGGGTGCACTGTTTTGTAATGAACTGAAAATTCAGTGGTAAGTGGAAATACTCATTTCCCGAGTTGCCCGTCTCCTCTTGCTGATCTGGAAATATGCTGGTTCCCCAAATGCAGAGATAATAAAGTTCTTATGAATGCAGGAACAAGCCTTCTGTGCTTGCAGGGGAAAACAGAAATTCTTCAAGGCAGTCTCAACGGAAGCAATAGAGAGATGGAATCTAGAGTGGAGCGGCTGGGGAGATGCCAGGTGGAGGCTCGCTCCTGGCCCTGGGCATGCGTCTGACTCCCCTCTGCTGTTCCCTAGCTTGTCCTGCTCCCTGTTCTCCTAAGCCTACCTGCCCACTGTAGCAAAGTAGGCTTGTGACTGGTGGGGCCTGGCCTGCGGGGCCCCTCTGTGGCCCCCTGATCATTTCCCAGCTCTGGAGAAGCTTGCAGAGGCTCAGGAATGTGCCACTAATGAGCACACGGAGCTGAGCCTTTGGCAGAACCTACTGCTGTCCCGTCTGGCAACCTGTGGAAAGCAGGGGGCACACCTGCTGCTTGCTCGGATCCTGGCCTTGGGGGCCTATGACTCCCCTCGCCTGTTACGGCTGCCTTTTTATTTGCTATGCCTGGTACCATCCAGTTGTCATCCTTGCACACAAACCCCCAGTGGGGATGAGAGAGCTCTGCAAGCTACAGGGCGATTGCTGCAAGATCTTACCCTTGCTCTCACCCAGAACGTGGGCAACCTTGGTTGACCCTGAACTTCAGAGCCACCATCAAGAGGCTGCTTTTCCCTTCTGGAACTGTCCCTGGTTCCTGATGACGATGGAGGGAGCCAAAGCTCCAAGGAAATTTGAGAGAAAGAGAGTAAAACCATCAAGAGGCATGGAAGGCTTTGATTCTGGCAGATCCAGGTTCCAATCCCAGTTGGGCTACTTGCTACCAGCACCATGGGCAAGTTCACCAAACCTTCATAGCCTTGGGTCCTCAGCCCTAAAATGGGGAAGATAATGACTGATAACATTGAAAGGAAGCTTAATTCGTACAACCCATAAACAGCCTTTGAGCACAGGACCTGACATAGACCCCACGTTGAAACGTGTTGCTTCCATCACCCCTCACCACCAACTTTTGATCACTGAGCACTTACTGGGCTTTCTATAAACACTGGAAGAATTGAAGGATGATTTGCACAAATCAATGAATATATCATTTAAGGACACTGACAAATCAGGCTAAATGTTGTAATGGATTAAGCACTGAACCAAAAGTCCAATTTGGTTTTGAGTTTTCACTCTGTTGTTTAGCTAAAGAAACTAGAGAAATTTGATTGTCAAAGTACTTATTTAGATTTATTTTTTCTTATATTTTTTAACTTTAATTTCATAGTATTATGGGGGTACCAACACTTTGGTTATATAAATTGCCTTTGTACCACAGAAGTCAGAGCTACAAATGTGCCCATCCCCCAGATAGCATGCACCGCACCTGTTGGGTGTGAGTTTACTCATCTGCTCTGCCCCCCCACCTGCCCAACATCTGTTGAATGTTACTTCCCTACGTGCACATAAGTTTTGATCGATTATTATGAATTTAATGATGAGTACATGTGGTGTTTTATTATAGCAATATATATATAATAAAATTTACCATTTTAATCATTGTAAGTGTATAATTCAATGGCATTAGGTACATTCAAAATGTTGTACGGCCATCACCACTTTCTCATCAACCCAAATAGAATCTCTATATCTGTTAAGCAATAACTCCCCATTTGCCCCTTCCCTTAGTCCTTGGTAACCTCTATTTTATTTTCTATCTCTATGAATTTACCTGTTCTAGATATTTCATATAGGTAGAATCTTAAAGTATCTGTATTTTTGTGTCTAGCGCATTTTGCTTAGTATAATTTTTCAAGGTCCAACCATGTTATAGCATGTTTCAGAACTTCATTCCTTTTTATGGCTCAATAATATTCCATTGTATATGTATGCCACATTTTATTTATCCATTCACCTGTTGATGGACACTTGGGTTGTTTCCATCTTTTGGCTATTGTGAATAATGCTGCAATGAATTATCCGTTTGAATCTCTGCTTTTAGTTATTTTGGATACATACCAGGAATGAAATTACTGGGTCATGTGGTAACTGTTCGTTTAGCTTTTCAAAGAACCACCAGATTTTTTTCTCAGTGGCTGCACTATTTTACATTCCCACCAGCAATGTACAGGAGTTCCAGTTTCTCCATATTCTAGTCAACATTTCTCATTGTCTGTCTTTCATGTTAGCCATTCTAGTAGGTGTGAAGTGGTATCTGATCATGGTTTTGATTGGCATTTCCCTAATGACTACTGATGTTGAGCTGTCTTTTCATGTGTTTATTGGCCATTTGTGTATCTTCTTTGAGAAAATGTCTATTCAAGTCTTTTGCTCATTTTTTAACTAGAACATCTTTTTATTATTGAGTTGTAGGAGTTCTTTACATAGTCTGGATATTAAATCCTTACCAGACGTATATATAACTTGCAAATATTTTCTCACATTCCGTAGGTTTTCTTTTCACTTTATTTAGCTTTTTTTTTTTTTTAAGATTAAAAGTTACAAACTCACACACACATAGTGTGACTTAGAATTATGAGAGTGATTCCTCAGTTCAAGGGCCAGACTCAGCTGCATAACTATTTATGGCTACCCTCCAATGTGATGTCTTCCCCTTAGGATTAAAGGACAGGAAACATCTCAGCACAAGAAGTACATGCCTTGATAGAATGATACCTCTGCACTCAGTTAGCTCCCAGGGAGCAAGAGGCATTTGCATTATCAAGTTATACTAAGTATTAGCCTAAACTGATTAGGCCCCGCATCAAACTCACCATAGACTCATAAAACATCTTCCAAGATCTGCTTTATTCCCTTGGTCCAGCAGTGGAGGGAGAGAGTGAAATGATCTGATTGGGTAGATTTATAACACAGCTGAAATCCAAATAACCAGACAGTAGTGGGGATATCCTGATCCAAAAAGGCAGCCTATATTTGGACAGGGCTTGATGTTAATGGGAATGCACGTTTCAGGATCCCAGGGGACTCTTTCCTGTGATTTTCATAATCTCTGGGCCCACTGTCAAGCAGGAATCCTCCCCTCTTTACTCTGGTAGGAGGCTCAGGGCCCCTGGGAAATTCCTGTGGAGAACAGGGACACACAGAAGGCTGGAAGTGGGGGGAGAGGACACTGAAGGCGTTTTGTCCCAGTCAGTAACCCTCATCCCACTCTTAACCCTTTTGTATCTAGAGAGGAAATGGGCAGACCTGGGACGAGGACAAAACACATAAGGAAGAAAAATAAAAATTCAACTCTGTCAGCTTTAAGGTGAAGCCGTCTTACCGCCAAAGCAGAGAGCATAGCACTCCCGGGTGCCGTCAGTTCAGTGGGCAGGAGAAACCTGCAGCTGGGGCTTTAGGGTTCCCACTGACAGCCCTCGCCAGAGGATAGGATGAAGGCTTCTGTGCTAATAAGCAGCAGAGAAAAATACTGTAACTTGGCACCTTTTTAGCCCAGGCAGGGGCTCAGCAGTGCAAAGGAAAAGACAAACCCTTCTCGGCGTGGAGCTTTCTAGCACCAGGCCAAGGGCAACTAGATGATCCAAAGTCCAGGAGGCAAAATGAAGAATCTCTCTGCTAAGGGGCCAGAAAGGAGGCTCAGCTTAGCGTGGGAGCCTGGGCTGGTGCCCTGAGGAGTATGTCTGTAGCCAGAGGAAGCTTGCTGTCAGAAGGAGCAGAGGCCACTTGCAGTAAAGTATATTATTTGGTATCTGCAGAAACAAAAGAAGACATTTAAGCACTGGCCTGAGAGTGCATTTGGTGGTCTACTAGTACTATACATATATGTCGAGAAGGATGAGATGGTGATGGAAGGGAGGCGTTGGCTCCCTGCCCCCTGGCCAATGGTATGCCAGTCTCTTTGCCCAAATTTGATGCCAGGGGCTGCCTGCATGTCAGGCTCTGAGCGCCAGGTGACAGCAGAAGTAGCATGCTCTATTTTTTTGGTTTATTTTCTACCCCTGTCCCTTGCCAGATGCCCATGAAGGGAGCTCTCCCTTACCCCATAAACAACCAAGACTAACAGAATATCTTTGGCAAACGTGGCTGGGAGCAAGCACTGCCATCTCGAGTATCAGGCTCTACGAAGGGACCCGGTTCCCTTGTTATAGAAGTGAAATGTTGGCAGGCCACAGAGGGAAAAAAAGATGTGAGAAAAACACACACCTTTTGGGGGAAAAAAAATCCCCAGTTGAGCCACATTTGTTTTTTGGTCTCTGGAAGATTCTTTCTGTTTCAATTTGGTTTCCAATTAGAAGACACTTGAAATGCTGTTCTTCCTATCAGAAAAATAAGGATAGTAAGAACCGCTACACGCACAAAGGGGAACATGCTGAGGACCAGGGAAAGAAACGGTCACACTGCGCATGCGTGATTCCTCCTCCTCTGGCTTTCATCAGAGTGAGGAGGGTGGGAGGAGAGTGTAAAGACCCTTGAACTCACTCATTCTCCAGGCATTGTGTCAGCAGCCTGTCTTTCCAGCCCTGGCAAAGGTGTGGCTCCCTTAGCAAACTCAGTGTGTCCCCTCCCCTGTGAAGAGCACCAGGTCCCTAAGCTGGCACCTGGACTTGGCCATGAGGCAGCCTAGGACTGTGGTTAGAGCCCCAGGCTCCGGAGACAAACTTCTCTGTGTCTTGACTTCCTTGTGTCCTGCCAGTGTAGCCCAGTAGTTAGTAGTGAAGGCTCAGAGCTGGAGTGTCTGGGTTTGAATCCTTTGTTTACTGGCTGTGTGACCAAAACCAAAATTGACTTCTTCACTTTGGGTGACACGTTTCTCATCTGTAAAAAGGGGGCTCATAATAGCACCTACCGTGTGGGGTAGTTGGAAGCCTCAGATGAGCTAATACAGGGAAAGTGCTGGAACCTGGGACCGGCAGGGCCAGCTGCCTGCCTCCCTCCCAGCCTTGCCCTGTCCTCTCTGGACCTGTCCCTTTACACTCTGGCCACTCCCACCTTCCTTCAGCTTCTGCAACAGGCTGGGATGTCTACTGCCTTTGGTTTCTTCTAGCTGTTCTCTCTGGCTGCAGCACTCCTCCCCCACCCTCCACTCCACCTTTGCTTTCCGCTCTTAGTTCCCACGCTACGGAGGTTTGCCGTGCCCATCAGACAGGACCCGGAAGCCCAAGTCCCATGTATTTTCCCTTATACCTTTTATCACTGTCTTAATATTATAACTTTTTATTGGATTAACACAGCTGTTAGAATGTAAACTTGCTTCATTACCTCTATATCCTCAGCATTTAGTCAGTTGCATGTATTGGGCATTTATTGACTGAAGAAGTGAATGAAAAAATGAACGGAAAAATAAACATTGTCATTCTACAGGCCGTCTACCTTCCTGCCGAAGGCTGAGAATTATATAATATTATCACGGGGCCAAGCTTGAATCCACTCTGACTTTTTACAAAGACAGGTATTAACAGTGGTGGTGCTTTAGCATTGGGAATGAGGCGCTAGTGACACTTCGGGACACAGTAGGATGTGCAAGTGTTTGCAGACCCACAGATAACAAAAGGTGGTCTAGGATTTGAGGAGACAGTCGGGAGAAGTAACCGAGAATGTGGGCTCCTCAGTCAGACCGCTGGGCTGGACCCAGCTCCCGCCTCACCAGCTGTGTGATCTTGGGCAGAGTCTGTGCTTTGATCCCTCGTTTATAAAACCCTTCATAGGTTATTGTGAAGATAACACAACACCATGTATTAACATACAAAGTGTCTGACACATAGTAAGTCCTCCATAAGTGCTAGCAGTTATTTTTTTAATTCAGATATTTCAGATACTGCAACTAAATTCTAGGGACCAAAACAAAATCTTACTTTTCTGATTGTTGACCACCTTTTACTTGTCAGCTTCCCAACTCTAAGTGGAGATGTAATCAACAGGGCCATTTAAATTTATATGTGCTCAAGATATCTTGGCCGATGTTAATCCAAGTGTTTATAATCATTTGAGGTATGTTTATGTTCGTAACTGGAAAAAAATATAAACTGCATGCAGCCACGTGGAGTGTGCACATAAAAATGCAGCACTTGTGGTGCCCAAATGCATGGTTGAAATGCACACGTGTGGCTTCATACAGCGTATTTCCCTCCAGGGTTGCATGACTAAGCCCATATAAATCGTGATCTGCCTGGACATTTGGCTAAAGACTGATGTTTCAAACTATGGAGGACTATGAAAATATACTGTTTTTTTTCCTGCCAATATCAACAGTTCTTCAGTCTATCATCAGTGAAATTATTCTCCATTGCCCCTTCATCACTATCTCTGTTTTCTATAAAAAAAATTCTCATTTACCCAATTTTCTAATGATCAGTATGCAGCCCAAAGAGAAGGAGCCCCGCCAGCCTCTGCCCTCCCAGGAACCCTGCCAGTGCTGTGCTTGTTTGTGAGATTGCAGGGTAGCTGGTGGTATTCTCACTGACTAATTGTACCCCAGAATCGCCTAAGCCAAAAGAGTGTCTGGATGGTGCCTAGGAAGACTAATGATCATTAGAGTTGTGAGCATTCCATATTGGCCTGCCATTGGTGGTGCATGATAAGCAAAGTTTTTGATTAATTGCTCCATAAGCAACATTTATCTATGGATTAAATGCTGTGGCTTGGGAAGAACTTTTGATGGAGAAATTACTCAGCTTTTCCAAACTCATTTATTCCATAAATATGTACTGAGTGTCAACTACGTCCAGGGACTGTTCTAGGTTCTGATTACTCAGTGGTGGCTGAGATGAGCCAGATCTCTGCTCCCAAGGGGCTTACAGTCTAAGTGGGAATGGAGATAACAAATAACTGAAATAAATAAGCCAAAAATTAATTCCAAGTGTGATACATGCTAGGCATTCAGAGAAACTGGATGGCACATGGAGAATGACTGAGGCTGGGAGTAACTACATTGGGTGATGAGACCCATGTGGCAAGAAGGAGACAGTAAGAGAAGGATCTGGGAAAAGAGGATTCCAAACAGGGGAAGAACAAGTTCAAAGGCCCTAAAGACAAAAATAAGCTTGGCCCTGTGCAAGACAACAGGAGATCACCATGGCGGCTGATGTGTACTGAGCTAGGGCCTCATCACGCAAGTCTTCATCTGCCTCGTTCAAGAGTCTGGACTTGATCCTGAAGCTAGTCAGGAAGCAGTGTGGGTTTTGAATAGGGGCGCAACACGGCCTGGTTGACATTTTTAACAAACCGCTCTGGCTGCCGTAATATCCTGATGATGGAGACTCACACTCTGGCCCATTTCTTCATCATCCTTCTAAAGAATGACATAAAAATGCACCACTTTTCTTCTAATTTTAGAATAATCATTTGGTGTCCTAGTATTGCTCAGTTACTATAAAGGCCATGTGCTTGTGCTTTCAAAGCTGCTGGGCTTTCCTGGCCTAGCTTTAGAAATATATTTGACTTCCTTTATCATTTGAAAGACCTCCTGGAGGCCGGGTAAGCCCTTTAATTACAATGGGAATTTGAGTGTGGTGCAAAGCATCACGTATAGAAAACTGCTATAAGCAGAGGAAGAAAGGTCTACCTAAAACAGCTGGAGCCTGTAGAGGCATTTCTTAGCTGGCTCATTCCAGTGTTCTTAGTAGAAAAGAAACAAATGTAGAATAGTAACAGGATGGGCCCTGACTTTCCCCTTTCTCTTGAGTCTGGGGAGAATTAACTAGAAAGCAAATGGATTAAACTCCCAGCACAAGAATAGTTTCTTATCATTGAGTGTTTTTAGAGATGGCCTTTGAATACTGGATCCAGATGTTTAGTAACCAGCAGTCTGGAAGGTCTGACCCCAGGGGCTCTGACGGTCAGGTCCACCACTGTGCCTGGCATTTAGCAGGTGCTCCATAAACATCTATGGAGGGTGGATGGATTTCTACTGAGTACCTACGATATTAGGTACTTTGGCAGGAAATGGAGGCAACACCATTTGCCCTTGAGTAGCTGGAAAGGTAGAATACAGACCACTTCTGCGCACAAGACCAGAGGTCCCTGTAAACTCAATAAAGCATTTTAGAGGATAGTCAAAGAAAACAGCAGGAAGGAGAAGAGTCTGTAGTCAGCACCCAAGGCTGAAATTCAGGCTCATGGCCATGGAGAAGTATTGAGCCATCACAGAGTCCAAGTTGTGACCTGCCCCTAGGTGACAGGTGACAAATAGCAGAAGGGCTCATTGGCGATGAGCTGTTAGAATCCGAGAAGCAGGGATGCAGCTAGGTTGCCACGTAAAAGGCAGGGGTTGGCACAAAGTAGAAGTCCATGAGTCTGATGCCCATATCTCTCACGGGTGAGAAGGAATGACCAGAAGATATGTATATGGGAGTGACAAGGTGGGCATGGAGGAAAGGGGTATTATAATTCAGTGGCACAAGTCTCAAAAGATCACAGCTGAGGCTCCTATTAGGTTGACCTGTTTGCTAGTCTTTTGTCCACTAGACTATAATCTCCTTGAGAGGGAGGACAGTGTCACACCCACTGTCATATCCCCATGCCTGGAATGTGGTGGGCGTTCAATATGCATTTGCTGTAGTGAAAAATGTACCCCTTCCTGGTATTCCCATCTGGAACACTCTTTCCTCACTGTTCACGTCCTCCTCGTCAACCCTAGCAGTGACGTGTCCCCATCCCCACATACTCATGTTTGCCTTTCCAAACAGCACTTCCCTCAGCATCTGCAATTGTTTATTTATTAGTTTTTATCTCACCTACACAGCCAGCGCATGGGGAACAGTGATACTGCCCCAGTCATCTCTGCAGCCCCTGTGCTGGGCATGCTTCTCATCCTCTCACTTTGAAACAACTAAGCTGACTTAAGCTTGCTCCAAGAGAAAACATGGTACACCCGTACGAGAAAAGTGCAATTAGGTAGAAAGACCTTTGGTCAGTCACAAGGCACTATACAAATGCACGTTGTTATTATTGGTGCCATCCTCATTTAGAGTGTGACTAAGGGTGCGTACATGACTATTAAGACAGAGAGAGATCTGAGGGAGCGTCTAGGACTGATAAATGCAGTGAAAAGATGGAGGTGGCAGTCTTGAGCTGGCTTCAATGAGAACAAGTCAAGAAAGATGGTGTGAGTGAGGACTGAACTATTTCTGGCTATTCACTTGAGAGTAAAGTGAAGGCCAGGGTTCATCTTGAGTAAATAAGACTTTTCGAGGTTTCACCAGGAGGCAAAAGAGCCACTGAGATCAAATCTGACTGGTGTCTGTCTCAATAAGCTCACCTGCTTGCCACGGAAAGGTCACACTCACTCTTTCTCTGCTGGAGTAAACTCTGCTTTGTAAATATCTAGCTAAGTATTTCAGGCAATCAGAAGTATGGCTGAAAAATTGTGAAATACCCAGGACAGAAGGGCCTCTCCACCCAGGAACCAGTCTGATTTCACACTGAAATGACTTCCACCTGGCTCCCATCCCCATTTGGGGTTGGCAGGACCAGGTAGATCAGAGCCCAGCTGGCTTTCACTGGCCACTGCCAAAGTTGTGCACAAAGGCCCAGCAGAGATCATCACAAGTCCATGCTTGCTCTAGGAAATACGCCAATTTCTTTTATTCCGTTAACAAACATGCACTAAACACCCAGTACAAGCATTAGAACTATAAGGGTAGCTCCTTGCCCTCCAGGAGGAGGTAGGAGAAATGGACACACTAACAAATCTAACACAATGTGATGTGGCAGTCGGGGGTGGTAGTTTTGCATTTCAACTCTGCACAGAGTTAGGTCTGGGTTTCAAATCTCACCTCCACCACTTACTAGCCAAGTGATCCCAGGTAATTTAAACACACTCTCAAAGCCTCAGGTTCCTTCCCTATAAAGCAATGATAATAACTGCCTTTGTAAAGATTCAGTAAAATAATGAATGTGAAGGAATTAGCCCAGCGTCTAGTAATAGTAATTGTTCAATAAACCTATCTTCTAATCTTCCTCCCCCTTTTATTACTGCTATTACTGCTCCCATCCCTCCTATAACTGTTCTGATCACTCCTGTTACTATGTCTGTCTACCACATGGAGGGGGAAACCAAGTGGAGGAGAGAGATCAGAGGATGGGAAGAGGATTCCTAAATGGCTCTGGGATAAGGAACTAGTAATTGCAGGTCTCACAGAATGAATAGAGTTTCCCTAAGAAGGGACTGGATATAGAAAGGACTCCAGGCAGAACCACCAGTGGAAGCAAAGACACCCCAGTTGGGAATTGCAAAGGTTATCTGGGGCCAAGAAGTGGTCTAAAGGGGGCTGGAGTGGAAGCATGGGCCTCTGCCGATGGGGGCTCCTGGCAGCAAACCTGTTCATGAAATCTCAGAATGAGGAGTTCTGGAAGCCAAGGGAGTAAAGTATATCAGGAAGTTTCAAGGAGTCATCTACACCAAATATTGCTGGTGGCTAGACAGTGTGGGCCCTCAGAATGACCCTCAGATTTAACAGTGTGGCAGAGGCTATCAGTAACTTTGGCTTAGGTAGTTCTGATGCAGGTGACTTTTAAATTTAACCTAATCTGGAGTAAACATATAAATTTTTCACCATGACAGCCATCCCTCCACCCAGGTATACTGACCTTTGAGGAATGTTCCTTTGATTCCATTTTGGAAGGTAGTAGACTAGCTAAGGGCCTCACGGAGGCATGAATGAGCTCATAGATGGAAAACACCCCATTTCCCTTCTGACAATTCAGAAAAATCTTCTTTCAAAAGACCAATTCATTTATTTCACTTGCTAATTCATTCATTCACCTATCTACTCGCCTACCCATCACCTCCCCACGTAACCAGCCACTTGTTTTTCCAGTCACTCAATCATCTAACACATGTGTATCTGATATCTCCTGAGTACACAGTAGAACCTCCTCAAACTCCTGCTCTGACATGTCCAGACATGCAAACCTCGTTTGAAAAAAATCAGGAGAGGCACAATTTCTAAGGTCCAATGCCTTACGAAATAAATATATTCTCAGAAATTAACCTGTGAATTGATTTTTCATAAATTGGATCACATTTCAAGTAGTCCAGGAAAGCTCACTACAGGATTCTTATGACAGATCTTCCAGCAAAGTAGAAAATCCTTACATAATGTGAAACATCATCAGTCTTACATTTACTTATTGATAAATCTAAATATTGCATCTAGTTCTCTCTGCTTACCCTAGCACGGTTAGCCAGATGGTTGGCTATGCAATGCATATGATTAAAATCAGCTCAGGAAAAACAATTTCTACCAGAAAAACATCATTTAGAACAGGGTTTCGACATTTATGCTGTGCATTTTTTAATTGGCTGTCAACATTGGTATTAGTTTCTTAGAGGAAGCCAACGAAGGAAATGGATATAGTTCTTTATGGTTTTATGAATCTGGAAGCCAAAGGCCAGGGGATGCAATTTATTCCCAGTGGTGCTACCAACAGCATGTGTGACTCTAAATCTCGACTTCTGAATCCCAACAGCAGCCCGGGTGCTATTAAGACTGAACATTTGAGTTTGTGAAAGCAAACGCCCTCAGCTTAGGAGAGGAGAGAGGGAGAGAGAGAGAGAGAGAGAGATGCTAATTATAGCTCAGGTGTGAAAAGTTTCACACTGAAAAAAGAGCTGAATCGAGAGAAGAATCAATTAAGGGATTTTGAGACATTGAGGAGATTTCTAAAATATTTATTTTGGGCTCAGATATTAGACCATCACATAAACAAAATATAGATATAGCCCAGAGAGAGATGCTGTACGTTGTGTATTTTAGACTCCTTATGGCTGAGGTATAATAGAATGGAATCAGAATTTCCATATGGGAATATTTTGGGAAGAAAACTCTGCTGTGTTTCCACAGATGCCCACAGAAAAATCATGAGAAAGACAGGGCGATGATTTTACCCCAAGGAGTCTTTGGAGAATTTATTAATTAGTCATCATAAAATGGTGTTATCACTTGGATAAAAATAGCACATGTCAAGTTTATTTTAAATGTTATATTTATGTATCAAAATATTATACTCGGGGTTTCCTGCCCAGCGGGAACAGAGAAGCAATCCCGTTGGGGGGTGGGGACGTTTGATATCTTTAATAATTAGGAGACCTCACAGGCAAGTGGCCCTTCATGGTTTATACAAGACTTAGAATAGTATTGTCTTATTTAACCCTCATGGCAACCTATGCTTGATTAGCTACTACCATCATCATCTCGTAAATAAACCTGAGGCAGACAGAGGCTGGATAATCCATCCCAGGTCACAGAATAATAAGCAGGGAGCTTATTGTGTCCTCTACCCCAAGACCAAAATGGTAAACTATTAATAATTACTGGGGGGAAACATCACGCTGTGTTGAAAGGCAGCCGCATTCGCTACAGTCCTCAAACTCCAGCCCGACCTGCAATATCGCTTCTTCTGGGAACTACTTAGATCAGTTTCTACCTCAGAGGGTGAGCTCTACTTTATTGAGACACATAACCCTTCCACCAGATTTGAAAGTCAACTTGAAAGAGTGAAACTACAGGATTGACCAATCTGAAAGTCTGCAGTACTTCTCTGGGTTTTGAACCTGGTGATGGAAGCCTTGTCTATAGCCTCTTGTGGCCATTAGCACTGTTAGTTTTGCTTTACTTCATTTGGGCTCATTTAGTCATGAAGAGTGGAGTAAGCAGTGGATGTCTGCTTTAAATGAGAATAGAGTGAGGCTGGGTTTTCATTTGTATTTGAAATCTGAGCCAAGTTTATTAACGATAATTGGGCCTTTGGAATCATGAAACTACAATTGACACAGGCCTCGTGCCAGCTTAAGCAAGTGCATTTTTCCCTATTACAATGAGGTGCTAAATGTCTAAAAGGAGCAGGACGACTCTTCAAGGAAAGGACTTACCATGTTCCAGCCACACTGGCCTCCTTTCTACGTCTTTTTTTTTTTCTTCTCTCTCTTTCTTTCTTTCTTTCTTTCTTTCTTTCTTTCTTTCTTTCTTTCTTTCTTTTTTTTAATTCAGGATATTAAGGGGGTACAAACATTTTGGTTATATGATATGCATTTGCCTCACCCAAGCCAGGGCCACAAGCGTGTCCTCCCTCCATACAGTGCACCTCGTCTCCATTAGCTGTGGGTTTACCACCCCACCCACTTTGCCCCCCAGGCCGCCTACCTGACCGGCACCCAGTGAGTGTTACTACCATGTGGGCACATTAGTGTTGATCAGTTAGTACCAATTTGATGGCGAGTACATGTGGTGCATGTTTTTCCATTCCTGTGATACCTCACTTCGAAGGATGGGTTCAATCTCTATCCAGGATAATATAAGAGGTGCTAGATAAGCATTGGTTTTTGTAGTTGAGTAGTATTCCATGGTATACATATACCACATTTTATCAATCCGCTCATGTATTCATGGGCATTTGGGTTATTTTCACATCTTTGCAATTGTCTTGAATGTGCTAAGTTCTTTCCCACTTGGGGCCTTTGCTCCAGCCTTTCCCTCTGCCTGGAGCATTCTGCCCCTGCAACTTAAAACTGGCTTAAATCTTCCCTTAAATAAAAGGGTATTTGTTTTTAATGGTATTTATTGTATAGTTTTAAATTCCTTGTTATAAAATTTAAGAGATGAGTGAAGCAGTTACACTAAATTCAGCTGCTTTTTATTTAATGTAGCCTTGCAGTGATTTTTCTATAGGTTATTTATACTCTATAAAACTACCTCTTCATCTGGCACAGATACACGCACCTTAAATAAGATGCTTTTCTTCTTCCATACATTGATGAGAACATAAATTGTAAGCCCTCTCTGGTGGGCAATTTAGCAATATATGTCAAAATTATGTGCCATTTAATCCAAGAAACTCCCATTCCAGAAATTTACCCAACACATGTATTTGTACCTGTGTTCAAATTCATTGCAGCACCGTTTATATTGGGGAAAAAAAAATCTCTAAGGATCTAAATATTTGGGTACTGGTTCAGTAGAGCATGGTATGTATATACAGCAAAAGATCATGTAATTATCTGAAAAAATGAGATAGCTCTTTATATAATAATACAGAAATATCGCCAAGGCATATCATTATCTGATGAATTTAAGGTATAGAATATTGTGTAGTGTGTATCATGGGTGTTTAAAATTGACATAAATATGTGCTTAAATGTTTATACACATGCATATATGGGGAATTTCTGGGGCAACATATAAAAACCTGTTTGCAATTGCTGTTTTAATGACTGAGTCTGGGCTGAAAGAGAGACAAACTTCTTTTCATTGGATACTTTTTGGTTACTTAAAAGTTTAATGTGTCATTTTCCTCTAGAACAAGAGTTGGCAAATTATAGTCCATGGACCAAATCTAGTCTCCCACTTGTTTCTGTAAATTAACTTTTATCAGAGCATACCATGCCCATTCATTTAAGTATTGTCTATAGCTGCCTTCATACTATGAGGGCAGAGTTGAATAGTTGTGATGGAGACCAGCAATGCATAAAATACATGCTACCTGGTCTTTTACAAACAAAATTTGTAAAAAAAAAAAAAAAAGTGATATTTCAAAAGAAGATATAAAAATGGCTAACAAACATATGAAAAAATGTTCAACATCTCTAATCATCAGGGAAATGCAAATCAAAACCACAATGAGATATCACTAACTCCAGTGAGAATGGCCTTTATCAAAAAGTCCCAAAACAATACATGTTGGCGTGGATGCAGAGAGACAGGAACACTCATACACTGCTAGTGGGACTGTAAACTAGTGCAACCCCTGTGGAAAGCAATGTGGAGATACCTTAAACAGAGTCAAGTAGACCTACCATTCGATCCAGCAATCCCATTATTGGGCATCTACCCAGAAGAACAAAAGTCATTCTATAAAAAAGACACCTGCACCCGAATGTTTATAGCAGCACAATTCACAATTGCAAAGATGTGGAAACAACCCAAATGCCCATCAATTCATGAATGGATTAGCAAAATGTGGTATGTGTATACCATGGAATATTACTCAGCTATAAGAAATAACGGTGATATGGTATTTCTTTGGTTTTCCTGGAGAGAGTTGGAACCCATTCTATTAAGTGAAGTATCCCAAGAATGGAAAAATAAGCACCACATGTACTCACTAGCAAACTGGTTTCCCTGATCATCACCTAAGTGCACATTTGGGAATAACACCAATTGGGTATTGGACAGAGGTCGGGGATGGGGGGAAGCGATGGGTGTATACCTACTTGATGAGTGCGATGCACACTGCCGGGGGAATGGACACGCTTGAAGTTCTGACTGGGGGGGATGCGGGTGGAGGGAGGGGATGGGTATATACCTATGTGATGAGTGCGATGTGCACTGTCTAGGGAATGGACACGCTTGAAGCTCAGACTCAGGGGGATGGGGGGGCATGGGCAATATATATAACCTGAACTTTTGTACCCCCATAATGAGCTGAAATAAAAAAAAATTTCACCTCTAAAGAGCTGAAAAGTAGAATCTAGCAAAAACAGGAGAAGGGCTAGAAACTAGAAGGAAGAACAGAATGATCTGTCTTTGGGAGAAAATTTGTTCAGTACAGCAAGCAATCAACATTTATTGAGTAACTACCAGGTGTTGTAGGAGTAGCTATTGAACATGTGAGGGGAAATACAGAAAGATGTATAAAATGTGCTCTCTGCCCTTAAGGAGCTCTTGATCTGGTAGGGAAGAAAGGCACATACAGGATTCCATAAAGTCTGGAAATAGCCTTAAGTATATATCATGCCATCATGGCCTTCTTTAATCCATAAAAGCAAAGGCCTCCAGACTCTGCAGACACTCTGTAAATAACCTCCTGGTAAGGTTTGGAGTGTAGGCACAAAGCAAAGACTGTGGGAAGATAAGGGGCCACAGATTAATCCAGCTCACATGCTCTAGGGCATCCTTGGTGAGGACGCACTATCTGAACTGGCCCATGAGACTTCTGATTTCTGACAAGGGATTCTAGCATGAGTCAAGGACTTAGTGCCAAGTTGAACACGTCACCCATGATGAATGGCACATGGCTCTTGTCCCTTCTTCTGAGCCCCTCTGTGGAAGCCACCATCTGTAAAGAGGATAGACAGCTGATGTGGGAACACCTACCTACCTGTCTTTCATTCTGAGAATCCAGGGCTGAACATCTTGAGCTGCTTCCTCATACTCTGCCCACATAGGTAGAAAACCCAGTGTCCATTCCACTTCCTGCCTACCTTGATTATGACTCTAGGTTGAAACCACTTCAGAACAATGTAGACAAAAAGGGAAATTTAGCCTAAGAAAACAGGGTACCTCCAGGAATGGAAGAGCTGAGAGGTCAGCTAGGTCTCATGAAGGTTTGGGAAGGCCTCTGTTTCTCTAAACACCATATACAACCTCATCTCTATTTGTTCCCTGTGTCTTCTCAGTCTTGACACACTGGCTTCCTTTGCTGTCCCCTCAATCTTGAGTAGTTTGCTTGTCCCCACTGCATGCAGTTAGGTCAGTCTGTCTATTGCTCCAGTGCCAAATAGGATTTGGAAAAAAAAAAGTAATCTGATTGGCTCAGCTCATGTCAATCAGCTGTGGTCCAGGAGAGGGATCATGTAGCATGAATTTAGCTTCCAGGGACCTAAGCCAGGGGTGGGTGGGGGTGGGTGGGGGTGTGTGTGTGTGTGTGTGTGTGCGTGTGCACAGTATTACTCTACCTCAGCCTTTAACTACATAGGGATGGAAATCGAGTGCTTAGCTTTTAAAAACTTGCCAATGTTTAGAAGGTTAGGTTAATATCCACAGGCCTTTGTGACTGCATGGTTGAATTCCATTTACTTACATACACTCTTTAGCATGGACTCAGTGAAGTGAGAAGTCAATGGAACAATCTGTCCCTGGCCCCTGTATAAGTCACGTGACAATAAAAGAGGCTGACTTCTTCCGCTTAAAAAAATCATGAAAATATAATTTTAAAAGAATCTTTTACAGTTTCATTATGTTTTTGATTTGGGGGATTGTAAATTCCACAGCAATTTCTGTGTACCTTCTGGACCTCACGTAGACACCTGTGATCTGAACTTGCAGTTTTGGAATTCTTCTCCCTAGAAGGGGTTTTTAGACATTTGAACTGTTTCTTTTCAGGTCTGGGGCCAGTAGAGAAGGCTGACATTTTTAATTAATCATATGCATGATGGCCTAATTCATCTTCTCGACTGTGAACTCCCTGGGGTCAAGAGTCAATCCATAGAGCACTGCATCCTGAATATATTAAATAAACACTCAATTGATCAAATGTTAAATTAAATAGTCCCTTTAAAAGCCCCATTTTTACCCACAATTGCAAGTTATGGCTACGTTCTTAGAATAGATGGGTTTCCTCTTAAGAGAACTAGCTTGAAAAAAATCCCTGGTTATAAAACTGATTATTTTGACCAGTTCTGTCCAAATATGATGCAAAGCACATATAAAATTTTAAATATTCTAGTAGCTATGCTAAAAAAGTAAAAAGAAACAAGGAAGATTCATTTTAGTAATATGTTTTATTTTAGTATATTAAAGTATATTTTTCAACATGTATGTAATCAACATGAAAATTATTAATGAAGTATTTTGAAAACTTTCTGGTGTATTTTATTCTAAAACATCTCTGTTGGGACAAGCTGCATTTCAAGTGCTCGATAGGCACCTGTGGCTAGTGGGTGCCATATCAGACAGTGTGGATTTAGATTGCATTTAAAACATTATTTATCAGAAGATCCTTCTAAATCATGTGCTCTTCAGAGTATTTAAAATACAATTCAAGTTAAAACAATGAGATTTACATGCCTTTTAATAATGGGTCTGTTTCACAGAGCCAGGTAAACCTAAAGTGGAATGAATATGGGGTACAGGTAAGCGCTCAAGGGCAGCGAACATTACTGCTAACCAAGTCACCACTGAAGGAAAACTGTTAAATAAGGGTCAGCGAGTGCAGAGCATGCGCGTTGAACACCTTGCTGAAGGCAAAATAGTGTATTTAAGAACAAAGATAGACAGGTGAGGGTAGACCTCAAAATCCTGGCAGCACAGAGACTTGAGAAGAATCTGGAACCGTGTCTTCCTGGGTCCTGTGATGGGTAGTTTATCTGCGTCACTTCACTCTGGCTTCAAGTCAGAAATGGGAAACTTCAAGGGCAGTTGAACATTTGCCGGGATTTTCACACGGGGGAGCCAGTTAGGCTGACTTAGCACGGGTGTTATGTAAGTCTGGATGTTGGGAAATGTCTCTGTGCCTGGGTCAGACTCCACCTGCTCGGTGGATGGGTGGCGGACGGCGCTGGGGGGGGGGGGGGTGACTGGCGAAAGGAGCTCGGTGAGACCACCGGTGGGCCCCCAGCTCTCACCTTCAGTAGACTTGCCCCTGCCACTCAGTGTCGCGGGGCGACCTTGGACTTGGAGCCAAAGAGTTAGGTCCTAGTTCCTACGTGGACGTGGACGTTCTTTGCCTGTGAGGCCATAAACAAGCCATTGAACGTTTCTCTGCTGTTAGGTGCCTTATCTCCAAAGTGAGAGAAAGGGGTCACATCATCTCCAAGGCCTTTGCCGCTTCCACCGTTCTGTGGTTACAAGTGAATTGTGTTAGTGTGCGCAGGTATCTGCCGTATGTAAAGAGTATGTGGAGCATCCAGGTATTGCGATTGAGTAAACAAGCAATTAAATAAAAGGCAAAAAAAAAAAAAAAATATATATATATATATATACACACACACATATATATATATATCAGTTCAGGGCATGATGCAGAGTCAGGAGTGCTCAGAGAAATTAAAATTCTTTTTTTTCTTTTATCAATTAATATTAGCAATATATGAATACATTCTGATTCAAGCCACGCATAAAGAGGAAACCACGAAAGTTTCCTTCAACTTTTCTTACTTCAACTCCACTTCCTGGAAGTAAGCACTGTCATTGCTTTGGAGAACAGTTTTCCAATCCTCTTTATATGCATTTATACCATATATTTAGACATTATGTATCTTATTTTTAATGTAAGTGACGTCATATTATATGTGGTATTCTGTAACTTTTCCACCAATAGTATGTCTTGAAGATCTTTTTTTCAGTTTATATAGGTCTCCTTTATTCTCCTGAATAGACTCAGAATGAATGTGCCATCATTTATTCAATCGTTCTCCTAAATGATGAGTATATAGGTTGACTCCGGGTTTTCACTACTATAATGTTGCTATGAATGCCCCTGGGATCCCATTTTTATGCACCTGTGCAAGTGTTTCCATAGATAAGAGTCCAAAAATTAGGAGACAAAAACCTATCCACTTTTAATTTTGACCAATACTGCTGAATTACCTTCTACAAAAGCTTCATCCATTTATGTTCTCACCAACACTATATTCAAATTAGTCTGGATATTAATGCTGTCTTGTGAATATCTTAGGATAAATTTTTCCCAGTTTATATATATATAGTTTTAATTTTTTGGCATACTTTGTCATGTAGAAATCTTTAATCTTTATGTATTTATTTATTTATTTTTTACTATATCAAAAAATTTTTATTTTTTATTTTTTTTTATTTCAGCTTATTATGGGGGATATAAAAGTTCAGGTTACATACGTTGCCCATGTACCGCCTGTCCCCCCAAGTCAAAGCTCCAGGCGTGTCCGTTCCCTAGACAGTGCACATTGCACTCATCATGTAGGTATATACCCATCCCCTCCTCGAATCCCCCCCCTCCCCAAGTCAGCACCCTCAAGTGTGACCATTCCCCAGACGGTGCTCAACACACTTGTCATGTAGGCATATACCCATCCCCTCCCCCCACCCCCACCTCAGTCTGATATCCGATTGGTATCATTCCCAGATGTGAATTTAGGTGATGATCAGGGAAACTAATTTTCTGATGAGTACATGTGATGCTTGTTTTTCCATTCTTGGGATACTTCACTTAATATAATGGGCTCCAGGAGAACTTTCTCCTGGAGAAATATAACTTTCTCCAGGAGAACCATAGAGATGTCATATCTCCGTTATTTCTTATAGCTGAGTAATGCTCCATGGTATACATATACCACAGTTTACTAATCCATTCATGTATTGATGGGCATTTGGGTTGTTTCCACATCTTTGCAATTGTGAATTGTGCTGCTATAAACATTCGGGTACATGTGTCTTTGTTATAGAATGACTTTTGTTCCTTTGGGTATATGCCCAATAATGGGATTGCTGGATCGAATGGTAGGTCTACTTGAATCTGTTTAAGATATCTCCATAATGCTTTCCACAGGGGTTGCACTAGTTTGCAGTCCCACCAGCAATGTATGAGTGTTCCTCTCTCTCCCCATCCACGCCAACATGTGTTGTTTTGGGACTTTTTGATAAAGGCCATTCTCACTGGAGTTAAGTGATATCTCATTGTGGTTTTGATTTGCATTTCCCTGATGATTAGGGATGTTGAGCATTTTTTCATATGTTTGTTAGCCATTCTTATATCTTCTTTTGAGAAATTTCTATTCATGTCATTTGCCCACTTCTTGATAGGGTTGTTTGATTTTTTCTTGCTGATTTTCCTGAGTTCTAAATAGATTCTTGTTATCAGTCCTTTATCTGATGTGTAGTATGCGAAGATTTTTTTCCCATTCTGTAGGTGGTCTGTTTATTCTCGTGACTGTTTCTTTGGCTGTGCAGAAGCTTTTTAATTTAATCAGGTCCCATTCATTTATTTTTGTTGTTGCTGTGATTGCCTTAGGGGTCTTCCTCATAAATTCTTTGCCTAGGCCAATGTCTGTAAGAGTCTTTCCTACATTTTCTTCTAGAATTCTAATCGTTTCACACCTAAGGTTCAAGTCTGTTATCCACCGTGATTTGATTTTTGTGAGAGGTGAAAGCTGTGGGTCCTGTTTCAGTCTTCTACATGTGGCTATCCAATTTTCCCAGCACCATTTATTGAATAGGGATTCTTGTCCCCAGAATATGTTTTTGCCTGCTTTGTCAAAGATTAGGTGTCTATATAAGGATGGTTTTATATTTGGATTTTCTGTTGTGTTCCACTGGTCTGTGTCCCTGCACTTGTGCCAATACCAGGGAGTTTTAAGAACCACAGCCTTGTAGTATAGTTTGAAGTCTGGCCAATTAATACCTCCCATTTTGTTTTTATTGCTTAAAATTGCTTTTCCTATATGGGGTCTTCTCTGATTCCATACAAAGTGTATAATTATTTTCTCTACATCTGTGAAAAATGATGTTGGTAATTTAATAGGGATTACATTGAATCTGTAGATCACTTTGAGTAGTATAGACATTTTAACAATATTGATTCTTCCGATCCACAAGCATGGTATGGTTTTCCACCTATTTATAAGTTCTGCTATTTCCTTCCTCAGTGTTTCATAGTTCTCCCTATAGAGGTCCTTTACCTCTTTAGTTGTATATATTCCTAGATATTTTATTTTTTTTGTTGCTATTTTGAAGGGTATTGAGTCTTTAATTTGGTTCTCTGATTGACTGTTATTGGCATATATGAATGCCTCTGATTTGTGTATATTGATTTTGTAACCTGAGACTGTGAAGTATTCGTTAATCAATTCTAGGAGTCTCTTGGTTGAATCCTTGGGGTTTTCCAGATATAACATCATATCATCAGCAAAGAATGAGAGTTTGATCTCTTCTTTCCCTATTTGGATTCCCTTGATTCTGCTCTCTTGCCTGAGAGCTCTCACAAGGACTTCCAATACTATGTTGAAAAGTAATGGGGACAGTGGGCAGCCCTGTCTGGTTCCAGTTCTAAGTGGGAATGCTTTCAATTTTTCCCCATTCAGTATGATGTTGGTTGTGGGTTTGTCATATATGGCTTGTATCATTTTTAGGTAGGTTCCATCAATGCCTATTTTGTTAAGCGTTCTTATCATAAAAGGGTATTGAATTTTGTCAAATGCTTTTTCTGCATCTATTGAGAAGATCATATGGTTTTTGTTTTTGCTTCTATTTATGTGGTGAATTACATTTATAGATTTACGTATGTTGAACCACCCCTGCATCTCTGGGATGAAGCCCACTTGGTCGTGATGGATTATTTTTTTGATAAGTACTTGGATTCGATTTGCTAGGATTTTATTGAAAATTTTTGCATCTATATTCATAAGAGAAATTGGTCTGTAGTTCTCTATTTTTGTTGCATCCTTTCCTGGTTTCGGTATCAATGTTATGTTGGCTTAGTAAAACGTGTTGGGGAGAATTCCATCCTTCTCGATATTGGAGAATAGTTTATATAGGATGAGCACCAGTTCTTCTTTGAATGTGTGGTAAAATTCGGGTGTGAACCCATCTGGACCAGGGCTTTTCTTTTTGGGAAGGTTTTTTATTGCTGTTTCGATTTCAGTTCTTGATATTGGTCTATTCAGGAACTCTATTTCTTCCTGGTTGAGCCTGGGAAAGCTATGTGTTTCTAAAAATTTGTCCATTTCCTCCACGTTCTCCAGTTTGTGTGCATAAAGATTCTTGTAGAATTCATAGATGATATCGTGTATCTCTGTGGCATTGGTTGTGATTTCTCCTTTCTTGTTCCTAACGGTGGTTATTCGAGATTTTTCTTTTCTGCTGTTGGTTAGTCTAGCCAGAGGTGTGTCTATTTTGTTTATCTTTCCAAAGAACCAACTTTTTGTTTTATTAATTTCCCTTATGGTTTCTTTGTTATCCTTTTCATTTAATTCTGATTTGATCTTAGTAATTTCTCACCTTCTGCTGGGTTTGGGGTCGGTCTGTTCTTCTTTCTCCAGCTCTTTGAGTCTATTCATTAGGTTGTCTATATGCAAGTTTTCTGTCTTTTTGATATAGGCATTTATGGATATGAATTTTCCTCTCAGGACTGCTTTAGCTGTGTCCCATAGATTTTGATAAGTTGTCTCTCCATTGTCGTTTAATTCAAAGAAACTTTTGATTTCCATCTTGATTTCTTCCTTTATAGAATAATTGTTCAGGAGAAAGTTGTTTAGCTTCCATGACTTTGAGTAGGAATGAGGGTTTCTGTTTGGGTTCATTATTACTTTTATTCCGCTGTGATCTTAGAAGATGCATGGTATAATTTCTATTTTGTTTAATTTTTTAAGACATGCTTTATGTCCTAGGATATGGTCAATCTTAGAGAATGTCCCGTGAGCTGATGAGAAGAATGTTTATTCTGTGGACTTTGGGTAGAATGTCCTGTAGATGTCAGTCAGGCCCATTTGTTCTAGCATTCTATTTAAGTCTATTATTTCTTTGTTTATTTTCTGTTTGGAGGATCTGTCCTGTACTGTCAGTGGGGTGTTAAAGTCTCCAGCTATTACAGTATTGTTATCTATCATTTGGTTCAGATCAAGTAGGGTTTGCTTTATGAATCTGGGTGCACCTACGTTGGGTGCATATGTATTAAGTATAGTCATGTCTTCTTGTTGAATTGTGCCTTTCACCAGTATATAGTAACCATCTTTGTCTTTTATTACTTTTGTTGGTTTAAAAACTAAGTTATTGGAAATTAAGACTGCCACACCAGCTTTCTTTTGACTACCGTTTGCTTGAAATATCGATTTCCATCCTTTTATTTTCAGTCTAAATGCATCTTTGCAGGTTAGGTGAGTTTCCTGAAGACAGCAGATACTTGGTTTGTGTTTCTTTTTCCATTGGGTCAGTCTATGTCTCTTGAGTGGGGAATTCAAGCCATTCACATTTATTGAGAGAACTGATAAGTGGGACAGATTTCTGTTCAGCTTGTTGGGTAGAACTTTATTGCTATGTTTTCTCTCTTGAGCCATTGTGATAGCTGGAATTTGATTTTTAGCTCTTGAGTAGTTTTACATTTGTGGGTCTTTCTTGTGCTGGTCCGTGTGCAACTCTCTTTTTAGTACTTCTTGGAGGGCTGGTCTTGTCTTGGTGAATTCCCTCAGTCCTTGTTTATCTGCGAATGTCTTAATTTCTCCTTCGTATAGAAAACTTAGCTTAGCTGGGTACAAGATTCTAGGCTGGGCATTATTCTGTTTCAGAAGAGTGAGAATGGAGCCCAAACCTCTTCTTGCTTGTAAGGTTTCAGTTTAGAAATGTGGTTTAATTCTAATGGGCTTTCCTTTGTATGTTACTTGTTTCTTTCTCCTTACAGCTTGAAGAAGGATCTCTTTAGTGTATGTTTTGGTCAGTCTGATGACTACATGGCGTGGTGTTTTCCTATTTGCTATGAATCTCCCAGGGGTCCTTTGAGCTTTTTGAACCTGTATATCTAGAGTTTTAGCAAGGCCTGGAAAATTTTCCTCAATTATGTCTTCAAATAGCTTATCCAACCCTTGCTGATTATCTTCTTCACCCTCAGGAATGCCAATAACTCTCATATTAGGTTTCTTCACATAATCCCACATTTCTTGAAGACTCTGATCATTTCTCTTATTTCTTTGTTTTATCTCTGTGACTGACTTATTTAGTTGGAAAGAGTTATCTTCGATCTCTGAGATTCTTTCCTCTGTTTGATCTACCCTGCTCTTGAGACTTTCCCACAGTGTTTTGTAGCTCTCTGAATAAATTCTTCATTTCTAGGAGTTCAGTTTGGTTTTTCTTCAATATTTCAATTTCTTTAGTGAATTTTTCTTCCAAATCCTGTATTTTTTTTGTGGTTCCTTTGTGTTGGTTATCCATTATTTCTTGTATATTATTCAGCTTGTTTATAATCCATAATTGAAATTCTTCCTGTAACATGTTGGTATTTTGAGCATGGTTTGTGTCAATTGGTTGAGAGCTGGTATTTCTCTTTGGGGGTGAGATTTCCATTTGATTCTTTGTGCTCCCCGTGTTTTTTTGCTGGGCCCTTCCCATCTAGATCTATCATTAGATCTTTTCTTACAGTTTTAGTCTGGTTAACAGCACACTTTGTACTCTGTTCTTAGGCTGTGAAGCAATCTAGGTATATTGCTTCCTTTGTGAAGAGGGGGAGACTGTATATTTATTTTTTGATTTTTGCTTAGAACAAGATTATTTTGCAATTATCCTCCCCAATATTTGATTTTATAATACTAGAAGGTGAACATACATGTATTGATGTGTATGTTATGCTAGTGTAAAAATAGTTTCAGTGAGAATTTACCAAACGTGCATTATTATTCATGTTCTCAGAAGATCTCCTATCAGTGAAAGTTCACTGTTCTTTGTGCCCCTTTATCGTTGTTCCTCCATGTTACACTCCTGATGGTTTGACTACTCTGGCACCGAACAAGTCCATGCACAGGATGAACCAACCTGTCAGTGGTTAAAAGAGGTCCTTTTCTCCCTTCCTGAGCAGTAATGGCAGCTGCATTTGCACCAGCTCCTGACCTCCAAGAATTGAGTCTGGTTCTCCTGATGTTTTATTTTCATAGCCAGAACACACTAACTTGTATCTTCCCAAAGACTTTCTCCCTTCCTCCCTCCATCCATCTCTCCCACCCTCCTTCTCTTCCTTCCTTTTTTATTTTCTCTTCCCTTTCCTTTTCTAGCCTTCCCATGTCTCTCTCACATACAGATTTGGTGAGCATTTTCAGTGTGTTAGGGGCTCTCCCTGGTGCTCTGGGGACCAACAATGAATAAAGCAGACAAGCTCCCACTCACACCACAGCAGTGGTGAAGACCAAGGATTTTGGAATCTGGGAGACCTGGGTTTAGATTCTGCATCTTTCTCTGATCTGTGTGACCTTGATCAAGTTGCTCCATCTCTTTCCGAGTCTCATTTCCCTCTTGTGTAGAAGGAAGAGATTAATTGCACCTATCACATAAGATTATTGTAAAGATTGAATGGATAAAGTGAAGGAAGAATTTGACTCTGTGCTAGAATTTAGTAAATACAATTAGCTAATGGCAGGCACTGTTCATACTATCTCACTTTATCCCCACAGACATTTGTAGGTGGTAGCTGATTGAAAATTATCAACCCTCATTTCACAAATAAAGAAACTAAGGCTTGGTGCAATCACAGTCACGCAGACCAAGTCTCCCGGGTCCCGGGGACAGTGCCGTGACTGCCTCTTCTGCGTCTCCCAGACCATCCTTGGAGTTTTGCTCTATCTGTGCATCACCTGTGTTTCCATTTACTCGATACTCTCTTTACATTGACTCATCTTTAAGATTTAATTTGAGTAAAGAGCCATAATATCTGTGAAAACCTGAGTTTGAAATACTGGTTATGGTTTATCTCATACACATGAAAAGAAATACTCAACTGTGAACATTACATAACAGACATCTGAGCCCCACCTAGAATTTATCTCATGCAACAATGGCAGTGTCTGGCCCAAACATGGGAAAGATGTCTCTGAATCAGGCAGCCCTTATACTATGTAGTGATGTCCCAAGATCCACTCCTAAACCAAAATGCCATGGCTAGGGTGGGATTTCTTTCAGCTCATAAGGAAATGATGTTCCAGTTTCCTAGCTTCAGTGGAGACACTCTTTCAGCCATCCCAACCCTGGCTTTGTGAAATACCAGGGCAACCCCAGTTACCCGTGGTCTCCTATATCAACAAATAAAATGAAATCAGTTTAGTTTAACTTAAATAATTACATTGTAGGTTACACATAAATATATCAAGCAAATGTGGAAGACAGTGAAGTCATGTGTAGACTCAAAAAATAGGGTCGGTGCTGAGAACCTGTGTGAGTGTCGGCTTTGTTGATTGTAGCCAACGAGTCTGCTGGAAGGATGCTGGGTGGGCCACAGTGTGAACATCTTGTCTGGTTCTGGATCACACAGTCATAAGGACACTGCTCTCCTTAGGGGATGGGAGGGGAGCAATGAATTTGGGCAAAGAAGTAGGAAGAAGAAAAATTATATCCTATAAGGAATGACTTGAGGGGATATGGTAAGAGGTCTTAGACCCACTGCTCTGGAATGTTCCAGGTGGCTGGTGTAGAACCAGTGACTTAATTCAGCTCTCAATTTGAAAGGTTTCTCAGAAGCAGGGTTCCTTCTCCCCTGTCTTCCCATAGCACTCTGGGTTTGCCTCTGTCACTGCATTTGCCATACTTTATTATGTCTCCCATGTTTGTTTACTCATTTTATTTAACAAATATTTATTGGAGACCCCCTATGTGCTGTGCCTCATTTTATGTTCTGGAAATACAGAGGTAAACAAAGAGACGTGGTCCCTGTAGACCCTAAAAAGCATGGTCTAGGATGCCCCATCCAAGCTTAAAAGGTCACTATTATATACTATAATATGTGATATGTGGTATCCCATAATATATGGTATATAATATCCTATATATTATATATTAGCATATGGTTTAACATGTCACAAAGCCATATATCCAGTTTTTGTTTTGTTTTGAGATAGTCTCACCCTGTCAAGTGTAATGCCATTGTCGTAGCTCACTGCAACCTCAAACTCCTGAGCTCAACTGATCCTCCTGCCTCAGCCTCCTAAGTAGCTGGCTAATTTTCCTATTTTTAGTAGAGACAGGGTCTCACTCTTGCTCAGGGTGGTATCAACCTCCTGAGCTCAAGCTATTCTTGTGCCTTGGCCTCCCAGAGTGCTAGGATTACAGGCGTGAGCCACTGTGCCCAGCCAGCAAAATTGTGAATTAAATTATCTTTATAATAACCAAAAGAGGTAAGTACTAATATTATTCCCCATTTTACAAGTGAGGAAACTGAAGTTCGAGGAAATTAACCTACTTGCTGCTGATTACACAGCTAGCACGTGACAGAGCTAGGATTCACACCTACTTCTGAGGCAGTTATTTAGGGAATGGATTGTTGCAATTAAAAGAATCTGCTGTAGAACCCAAGTGCCTAAGCAGTGTGACGGCTGTCATGTGAGGTGTGAACCCTTCCCCCACCCTTGAGCAGAGGCTGGATGAGATGTTTCAAAGACATGATAGAATTGTAAGTGATTGGCTAGAAGAATTCTAAGACTCTTCCATTTTCAAATGCCCCAAATCTAGGGTTAATCTCCAGAAGATGCCACCCTCTGCTCTTTTAGGATGCCACCCCTGGGGTATTTAGACCATCCCTGAGAAAGAAGTTTCCATTCTTTTTTTTTCTTTTTCATTTCAGCATATTATGGGGGTACAAATGTTGAGGTTATGTATATTGCCCTTGCCCCACCGAGTCAGAGCTTCAAGCGTGTCCATTCTTGCTTAAGTCAAGCCTGCACTGCCTCCTGGCCTGAGAGACATTCCCTTCCTGCCTCTGGGAGAAGCAACAGATGCTGGAAGAAAGAAAAGGAATCTCGAGCCCAAGAGAACTTGAAAGGCTGAAACTGAATTTTTCTTTCACTTTTCACTTTCAAAGTCCCCTTTCTCTTCCTGCCTCTACTCCAATGGGCTTTTGAGGGATGGACATTCTTCTGCCTTTTCATGCCCAACTGGACTGATTAGAAAGCCTTGTAAATCTGGGGTGCAAATGCGCTGCAGACAGTTGGGAGAGAAATCCTTTAACTTCCCCTCTAACTTCCCCCCCTGGCAGCACGACAGGCCCTGCACGAATCCTTGCTGAGGTAATAACATGGAGCATAATTAAAGAATAATTAAAACACTGCAGATCATTTTTTCACCTCTGCTTGTTAATTCCCCTGAGCGGAGTCGGGGCCCTGCCCTATGCTGTGCCGGAGCGCATAGTCAGGGAGACGGGGGTCAGCTGGGCACCAGGGGCTTGTTCAGTGGCAAGCTCCGCAGGCTTCACGTGGGCCGGGACAGGCCCTCAAGGTGGCCTGGGAGGTGGCGGGCCTCAGAGAAAGAAGTTGCATCTCTCTTGGGCCTGTCTCTTCCAATGAAGCTATCTTTTTACTCAGATTAATTCATTTCTCCATCTATTTACATAAAATCCAGTTGCTGTACCAAGAATGGGCACACAGTAATATTTGTTTTAAAAACAAGAACAACTCGTGTTTTCACCGAGAAGGTCTTTAAGCTTTCATACTTGATCTTTGTCCTAAATCTGACTTGAAGCTTCCATTCAGTGCTTTTCCTGTCCATTTCTCACCATCACTGTTTTTTTTTTTTTTTTTCTGTGTCTGGGCTTCCTGAATACATATAGCAAAACAAAACAAAACAAAAGCCCAAAGCCTGAGCTGGAGCTGTTGCTATGTGCCTTTGGACAAATTAGGAAAATGTGTCCCTGCTTCTAGTTGCAGGAAGCTGTATGCCAAGATCAGTGGCTTGGGGGACAGAGGGTGGGACTTCAGCCCCAAGCCCTCTTTCATGAGCACCCTTGTCCAGGGGCAGCCAGCCATGAACCCAGGGCTGGAATCCCCAAAAGCCCTGATTCTGCGACAAGTTGTGCCCCATAGAACTGACTGAGGGTAAGGCCTGAGGGTTCATATTCTCCATGGAGAATGAGACTGGCTTCCCATGGCGGTGAGGGCATGCAGATTCCTAAGAGGATACTTTAGTATTCAGTGCAGTGGTTTTCAAACTAGCCTTTGCGAACCCCTTTATATTGCAAAGAGGAATCTTAGAGGCCAACATAAGGATGAGATAGGAGGTCAAGAACTTATCTCTTTTATTGAGGCAGCTTAACCTTTATATCCAGCACAACATTGAACTCTGGCATGAAATTGACTTAAAAAAATGGTTGGCAGCAGGGGGACCCTGAGGCTAGAGAAACAGATTGAAGGTAATTAGTCTGTGCTTCAGATCAAATTTTCAAGTCAATAGGAAATTTGTGCATGTGAATTATTTGTGTTTGGGGAAGGCTTGTCTGGCCTTATTGTTTACCACTGAATCAGGAACAGCAAGCAGGAGGTTGTTTACTATTGTACTTTCTGGTCATGATAGTTGACCTTAGGTTTCTAGGTGTTTCTAGGTGTTTCCAGATGGGGAGGAAGGGAAGAGTTTCTAGATGCCCCTGTGTTTTATGCATCCCAAGGTGGTTTTTGGGTTTGGGTTTTATACGGCAGCTGGTCCCTCATCTGGTGCCCAACCACTGGGGCTCATTATGAGCAAGGAGGAGTCACGCCAACACCATCCAGACTGAATCAGGGACAGACTGACTCTGCTGCTTGCTACTGCCCACGTGAGATGCACTGCCCATTCCATCCAATAAAAGCTAATCAGTGTTAACTATCCCAATGGCTGGGAAGTGCAACTTGCTGCGTATTGGCTCATCTTCAGATGGCAAGTGTCCCAGAGCAAACCGATTGCTCAAGGCAGTCAAAAGTAAAGGAAGGGTCCTGGGTCACTCCTCCCAGGATGACGAAGCTGCCATGGAGCCAGCAGGGCAACTCAATTGGGCTCTGTTTTCACAGACAATTCAATTGCACTTCCAGTTCTGAGCACCCAATCCGATTGCCTATGACATGTGACTGTCTCAAGAGGAGACCGAGGCTTTGGTAGGGTGTCCTCCTGGCCCCTGCTTTTCCACTCCGCCCCGAGACATCCATCTTGGCCTTAATCACTTAGCCCATGAGTGGTCTCATGGGGAAAAGCCTGATGAGAGTGTGGGAGATAAAGGCTGGCTTTTGGCACAGGCCATGTGCTTCCGCACAGATTGGCTTGTGCAGAACCATCCTTGGAGCTTAACCCAGGTGTATCCAGTGCTGTCTCATTTGCACCTGGGAAAACTCACAATAACCTCACACTGTATTTAATGGCTGCTGGGGTTTCTTTGAGACCTTTAGACCTTCTCTCTTATGAAATCTTGACTATTTTAGAGAAGCTTATTTTGCATAGCTTGAGGGTACTATAGGCCAGGAAAGAAAAAAGTAGAGAAAGAAGGGAAGAAGAATGAGTCAGTGGGCATGACTTTGCAAACCCCTAAGTATATGTTTCCTCACCTTCACTATAAATGATAATAGTAAAATAATATCACAGCTGTTATCTATTGAGTGTTTACTATGACAATATTTGCAAGATGCTTTACGAATGTTACCTTAATTAATCTACCCATTCATTCAACAATCTTTGAGTCTATGACATCCTGAGCACAGTGTTAGGGACTGGAGTTTAACAGTGTGCAAAAGTAGACACAGTTCTACCTTCTGGGAGGTCACACTCCTGTGAGGGAAAATGATAATCAAATGATTCCTCAAATACAAGTAAAATTGTAAATAAGGAATTGTAAATAAATTATAAAATTTATAATGAGGAAGTACAAGGTAGGGTTGGAGCCTCAAGAGGGGATTTAACTGAATCATGAGGGTCACAGAAAGCTTCCCCAGGGAGTATAATTGAGCCAGGATCTAAATGATGAAATGGGCATTCCAGAGAAGATGATGCACAGAGCACTTAGTGGTTTGTGGGCACCCAGCTTAGTAAGCAACAGCTGGGTAGATACAGATGCACTGAAAGAGGCATGGGGTAGAACCTGCCGAATATCTGGGGATTTGGAGAAGGGAGCATCCTCTTCTGGCTGGAAGGACTAGGGAAATTCCCCTGCAGAAGGAGGCATTGAAAGGGGCCTTGAGTGCAACAAGAGGGAGGCTCTGCCCACGTGTAAAGCTCAGGTCTGGCCTGGCACTGGGCACTAAAGTGGGGTGGTTGGTCAGAAAGTCCGTGTTCAGGCTGCAGGGGGCCATGAGAACTCTCAGTTGCTGGGCAGGGCGGGTGTGGTTGCCCTTCATAGGTAGCAAGGGTACCAGGGAAGTCTGTGCCTAGTTGGCAGTCTTGGCACGTGTCACCTGAAGGCATCTGTCTACTTCTGTTCCCATCCCAAATCTCACTCTGCTCGAGGTGGCCTTACCTTCTGCCAGGGAGCACCAGGGAGGGAGCAGGGGGCAGATTCCTTTTGACTTCAGCCTAGACCACTGTCAATATTAATTTAATTAGCATCCGTGTAATCATAACTTTATCATTTCCAAGTCTAATTTATTTTAATTTCATGTATGCTGATTTGATGATCAAAGGATTTATTGATGCTTTTGTTTCCACTCAAAACATGATGTATTTGTCATCCATTTAAAACTATTAATCCCACCCCTCTCCAGCAAGACTCCCTTGGAGCATGAAGTGACATGGCAGGGAGGCATGATTCATCTCATTTAAAAGTTCCCTGATAGGTTTTTGTTTGTTTTGTTTTGTTTTATTTGTAAGCCATCAAAGAGAGCCCATTTTTACTGGGGCAGGCATAAAACTGGGTGAGTTTGCTGTGAGCTTTTCTGTCTCACTCAGTTGTGAAATGCCTTTCAGAACAGATTCCAGATCTCAAGGCTCTTGTCTCCTAACGTAGTCAGAAACCTGGAGGCAGGATAATGTCATCATTAAGAGCACAGTCTTCAGACTCAAGCAGCCCAAGTTCAAATACTTGTGCTTTACTAGTGTGACCCTGGGCAGGTCACATCGTCTCAGCGAATTCCTATTTTTTTCATCCATCACTTTCTTCATCCATAGAATGGGGACACTCATGAGACCTTACATGTTTGTTTGGCATTTACTGATCTAGTTGCTTTGCCTTGGATGCTGTAGGGAAAGAAATAAAATGGAAGTAAATAAACATTCAGTCAGTGTTCATTCAGCATTTATTAGTGACTACCGTCTTTCTGCTCAGCTTTACACATTGTTACTTAGCAGTTAATTTGTGCCAGGCATGAAGCCAGATGCCAGAGATACTAGAAATAAGTAGGACACACACCTTGCTCTCACTCTCGGCCCAGTGGGAAGACCGGTGCGTGCACACACACGGAGAGCTGAGTACAGTGACTGAGTTCGAGGTGTGCACTGTGTCCTGAAGCTCAAGGAAGCTGTAACGTGGAGGGGGAGGGGCATGGAGGAGCGCTTCGAAGAATAGGCTGCCTTTATTTACAGCAGCCCTCAGAGGACAAGCAGGAATGGACATTCCAAACCAAGCAGAAAGCAAGTGCAGAGGCTGGCCTAGCCCTGGTGTGCTTCTGGAAAGGACAGTGGTCCAAAACCTTGGGCCTCCCAGATACCAGCAACTGTCAAAGGGCAGACCGCAGCAAGTCAGGCTGTTGCCGGTGTTTGTTGTTGCCTTACAGAGTTGGTTCAAGATTCCCCATGACAACATACGTCACACTCGATTTCTAAAGCCCTTGTCCTTATTGATTTCCCATCTATCCAGAAGGCAAGTGTACTCATGGGGGTTTACAGTGACCAATAATGACAGTCTGGGGAAGCTTCCCACAGACTGGACCATTTCCAGAATGTCTCCTGTTCGTTCATTCACAAGAGACAGTTTCTTTACAACATCTTGGACTAGTCTCTAAGGGTCTCAGGATTAGAATATGAGTGTTTGGTATTTGTTAAATTAAAATCTTTGATCTTCTTAATGCTTTTTAACAATTTTTTGTTGGTAATCTGTGTATATTTATTAGAAGGTTCAGTCTCATCCTAGAATTCCAACCTTGACCAGGGACACGGGGACGTCCAATGGACGATTCCATCCTGCACTGTGTGTGCTATTCTGTCTCTCGCAGGTGCTTCCTCGCCCAACTTTCCTGCTCCCAGTGATTCCCTTTCCAGTCTATGTGTCCATCCTTCTGGTAATGCTCAAATCCAAGAGGGTAAAAAAATATTCAAAAGAATGACAACATGAAGTATCATTAGGGAAACAGGAAAACACACACTCTCCTATAATGCCAATGGGAATGACATTGGTACAGCCCCAGTGGGAATACTTTAGCCATATGTATGGAATGCCTTAATTTGGAATTCCAGGTGACAAGATGATGCCACTTCTAGGAATGTCTCTTAAATAAATCTGTAGCTTAAAGATTTTAACTTTATCTTAACTTTAACTTAAATCTTTATCTGAAACATTTTTGTATCTATTTAACCAGAGATACAAACTTGGCCCATTATTTAAAATAAAAACATTGGAGAGGAATCTCCTAAGTTTCTATGAATATTGTCTGTCATGCATTACAATATACCAAAAAGGAAAATATTGACCTATTAATATATTACTGACATTGGAATTAAAAAAAGTCCATGTCATGCTATAAGGTAAATAAAGCAGGTTACAAAACTATACTCCAAATGTGTACCATTCCACTTTTTAAAAAAAGAACTCTTTTAGTCTCTATAACTATAGATTTAGATTAAAATATACAGAAGATATATGAGTACATTTTTCTCTATGCTTTTTAATACTTCTTTTTTTTAAAGCAAGCATATATTGTTTTTGATACCAGAAGAAAATAAGGCTATTTCCATTTTGAAAAGTAAGAGCATGTGCTGACCTTTGGCCAAATTTGGCACCAAACTTCCTGAGCAGGTGCTGTGGAAACCCATCTTTATTATAATTTGTCGTCAGCAATTCCAAGTGGCTTCTTCTAGAGAGTAACCAGGCTTTTCCCGGGAAATGTGGAAATAATTCCACTCTTTCTACTCCTCTTGGGGAGGGAGCTATACTCAGCAGACTTGGGAGCTGGGACAGTGGTTTTTATTCCTCCAGTTGTTGTAGGCATATTCTGGTCACTCGATGACAGTTTTTAACACACGCATGTATTGTCTGATAAGTGGCCTGCAGCTTCTTGTGGTCTCAATAAATCCTTGTGTTGCTATAATTCCTTCACAGTTGCCTAAATCTAGATTTTGGTATCTTCAATGTGCAGGTGGAATGAGAAAAACTCTGTAAAGAGCTGGCCACTGCCTCTTATATCAGTGATTCATTTTGTACCCAGGAGCTTAATATAATCTTCCCTCCATGTGATGCATTGAACTTTTAGAATTTTGGATCTGAATTAGAAAAGGAATTATAAGAACAGTCTTATGTTCAGCTCTTATTAGGCTTTGCTGGATCCTTTTTATGCTGGAAGAAAGAAGAGGCAAAGTTTCCTTCTGTAGCTGTTGTTCCTTTATAATATCCTCTCTTGTGGGTTCATATTTAAGGGCAACGACAAGCATTGATAAGCATTTTTCTACCAATTTATAACTAACCAAGTGCTTTTGTACTCATTACCTCATCTGACTCCTTATAATCACTCTAAGAATGTTACAATTATTGCCATTTTGCAGGTGAGGAAACTAAAGCATAGAGAGGTTATCTGCCCAGGTATATCAGCAGGATTCATTTGGTTGCAAAGCCAGAAGCACAACTCCAACTGTCTTAAGGAAAAGGAAATTTATTAACTGTGCAACTGCAATGTCCAACGGTAGAATGAGCTTCAGGCACAGATGAATCCTGGTGCTCCGGTGATATTGTCAGACTCACTCACCACCCCTGGGCTCTGTTTTCTGTGTGTTGGCTTTTTTCCCTGGCAACCTACAGCTCCAGGCTGTGTCCGACCAGTGTAACAACTCCAGCAAGAAGACATCTCCTATTTTCCAATTATTTTACCCAAGTTGCCCAGACTGACCATTATTTGGCCCAGTCAGCTTCTTTTGCCCACCACGCTTGTCATTGTGCCTGGGGAATAGAACGTTCCAATTGGCAGGCCTGGGGGTGGGGTGAGGTCAGCCCCAAAACATGATGTGAACTATGAGTAGGAGAACAGGGTTCACCGGAGTGAAACATGGTGGTGTTGGTAGAAGGGAGCACAGACAGGAAGCAGACAGAAGAGCTAGCCCTCTGCTGTACCAAATCAAAGGGCCAATAAGCAAGGCTGGAATCCATTTGCTGTCATTTCCCATGGGAAGCTGGACATCTAACCTCTGGGAGTCTCCCTGGAGGTTCTCAAACCACGTTCTTTGATCCCTAGCCCTCAGCCTAATTGACCACTATTTGGATATTTATGGATTAAACAGTATCTTCATAATTAATGCATATACCATGACTTGTCTGCATGACACTTTTCAAACACATGCAGAGCTATGATTCATACAAACACATTTGTTTTAAGACATCACTGAATGTTGGTTTTGGTCTTTATGTGTATGCTTAATATATATAAAAAGTTTATCTATTATCCTGTGCAGGATTTTCAAAAAGTCTTCCTCATTAAAAGGGAATCGTTAAGTTCAAATTACTTAGGAAGTCCTGGCATATTGAAAGACCACCAGAACAAAGGTTAGAACTACATCTCTGCCACAGCTTCTAGTGACCATGTCCTCCTTGGATCTCAGTTTCCTGACCTGTACTCAGGGAGTAGACTGTCCTGCCCACACAGATTACAGTGAGCTTCCTGTGCAGGAATGTAAGTGGAACTGTTAAAGAAACGTATTTTTTAAACTTATAAAACATCATTGATATTTTATTTTTCTTTCATTCCATGCTCAAGGATGTTGCTTTTAATGTGTTCTATAAACCACTAATGGCCCATGATGCAAAATGTGCTTGTCTATTTCTCGTATAATTGTGCAGATCAATGAAGGTCTGTCCTTCTCCATGATTAACAGCAGGCTTATGGATTTTTGTAGAGATATCCTTCTCCAAGGGTATGTATTCCAGGAAGTGTATTTTATTTTTCTCATGCCCAAGCATACACTAGTGACTATAGGAAATAACCATTTAAAATTTCTTTTTAATTTTCAACTGAAGTGTAACATGGAGAAAAGTACATGTATTTAAAATATAGTTTTGATAAATGTGCACAAACTTAACACACTTGTTCAATCAGCACCTAGATCAAGAAAGAGTGCACTAACAGTTCTCCAGAAGTGTATTCATGGCGCCTTTCTAGTAACTACCCCCCAAGGATAACCACTACCCTGGCTTCTAACAGCATAATTAGGTTTCACCTAATTATTTAATCCTTAAAAATGAGCTCATCTTGTGTCTGATGTCTTTCTCTCAACATTGCACTTGAAAGATGTATCCATTTTGTCGTGTAGAGTGACACAGATGGTACGCTATTCATTGCCATATAGTATTCCATTGCATGTGTGCATGGACATGTATATCACAGTCTATTTGCTTTATTCATGGGTGTTTTTCTGGGGCTATTCCAAATAGTGCCATTATTGATATTCTGTATAGGTCTTCAGGTGAGCACACGTGTGCAATTCTATTGGGTCTCAGAGAATGCAGGAGTTTGGCTTTAGTAGATACTGTCAAAAGTTTTTTTAAGACAGCTATACCAATTTACACTCCCAGTAGTGTAAGAGAGTTTTGTTTTCTCCACATGCTTGCTGATATTTGGTATGTTCTGCCTCTTAATTTTTAGCTATTCTAGTGGATTTGTATGCTTTTCACTTATAATTTTCACTGTGGCCCTAATTTGTATTTCCACAGTGAAAAATGAAGTTGAAGCAACTTTTCATGTTTATTAGCCTTTTGGACATTCTCTTGGGAGGCTACTTACCTAGTCAAGTATTTTGATTGTTTTTATTTGGGTTGCTATATTTTTCTTATTTATTTGTGAGGAGCTGTCAACCATTTGCTGTGCCTATTTTATTGGTGAGAAAATTTTTTAAAGTTTCTATATTGATTTTTTTTAATATAGAATTCATTAACTGTCTCCCATCAATCATATAATTTTATTAATTATCAATTCTCTGAACAGAACATTTATTAAGCACCTTGCCTTTAAAGAACAACACTAGCCATGAGATGTACAATGATGAATAAAATAGACATGTTCCCCATCAATATGGCATTTACCATCAGACAGTAAACTAAATAGATATGTAATTAAAAACTGTGGCCAATTACAAAAGTGCCATGAAAGATTCAAACAGTGTGGAGAGATTAAATATAGGGCTTCTTTTCAGTTCCAAAGACTTGTCTATTATTTAACCTGAGACCTAAAGATCAAGAAAGATACAACACAAACAATGGAAGAAGGATGTTCCAGGCAGATAGAATATCACGTGCTATTCCCCGAGGTGGGAAAACATTTTCTATGCTCTAAGACTTGAAAGGAGGGTGTGTGTATAGAGCAGGGTTGGCAAACTTTTTCTGTAAAGGGTCAAAGAAGAAATATTTTAAACTTTACAGGCTAGATGGTCTCTGTTGCAACTACTCAACTCTGCTGTTGGTAGCATGAAAGCAGCCATAGACAATATGGAAATGAACAGGCACGGCTGTGTTCCAGTAACACTTCATTTACAAAACAGGCAGAGGGCCAAATTTGGTACATATACTATAATTTGCCTATACCTGGTCTAGATCATAGAGAAGAACGTCAGTCTCTTCCCGGAACTATCTCGGTAGGCTCCTAACTTGCCTTCCAGCTTCCACTCTTACTCCCCTACAATCCATTCCCTGCACAGCATCCAGAACAAATGTTTGAAAGTCCTAACGAAGATGCTGTTCTCTGATTAAAACTTTCTGGAGGTTTCCTGTTGAGCGTAGACTAAAATCTAAAGCTGGGATGTATTTGTGAGCCATGGGGAAGAGCCTGGATTTCAGAGTGAAACAATGGACTTTCCTTTATATTTAATATCTTGGTGCTTGAGATGCAGTGATGTCTGTGGGCAGGGAAAGAAAGGATGCAGATGTGTCACATAGGATCTCAGCTGCTCTTCAGCTAAGAACAGTCTCTCCCTCCTCTGAAAACCCACACATCCCTTACTTTGTGTACTTATTGTCTACCTTCTATTACATATTAAAATGCAAAAATCTCTTCTTGCTCCTTTTTGTCTTATCTGGTCTAGCATTCGTGGTCCAGTAGCAGATGTGTGGAACGTGATGAATGAACGAATGAATGAACTGGATTTTGAGAAAACAGTAGTATCAGAGAAGATCCTGGAGTTTTAGGCCCAAGTGACCAGGGATGGGGTGTGTCATAATCGGAAATTGGGAAGTCAGTGGAAGGTCCCGATTTGGCAGGTCTCAGACATGATGGGTCTCTCACGTGGAACAATAGCAGGGCCCAGGGGGCAGGTCTGGAGCTTGGGAGGGAGACCTGGGTTGGATGTAGAGATCAGGAATGAAGGTAAAAGAGCTAAAGCTAGAATGGATTAGATACTGAGCTTTAGAAAGAAATATGGTCCAAGGACAAAAAGTATGTCGAAAGGTAAGATGGGAAAGACAGAAAACTTCCCACGAATGGCAAAACTGAATAAGTATAAGATTTCTAGATTTCCAAATAATAGCATTGTTCAGTAGGAACAAAGAGCTGAATAGGCCCTCAAGGTCAGCGCTACAGTTATGCATTGACTTTGGTATGAAGTTACATTAAAACTCATGAAATAATGAGCGGGGAAGTCATTAATTTAGACTCCTAAGAAGATACTCATTTTTTTAATTAAAAAAATTAACCACCTCTTCTCTATGCTACACTGTGAAAGAACACAAAATAACATTCCTTAAGAAACTGGATTTGGAGTCAGATAGGGCTTAGGGTCAAGTGCTGACCCTACTCTTCACCAACTATTTGACCTTGAGCAACTATCTTAACTGGCTAAGCTTCAGTTTCCATATCCTTAAGGTTTTCAGACCGTAGTTGTAAGGAGATGTATATAAAAGCCCCTGGCACCTGCAGAACACAAAGAAATAGATGCCTGCAATTATGACTTAAAAAGCATCTTCATCATCATGGCAATGAACTCTGTCTCTGGAAGTCCTAGACTGAAGTAGACCAAACAGCATAAAGGTGTGTGCTGTGTAGCACGGTGGCCAGGGTAAAATCCTGGCTCTGCTTTTTACAGTTGAGTAGGTTGGGCACTCAATTCAATCGCTCAATTTCCCCGCCTGCAAAGGGGGGAAATAATAGCACTACCTTCCCAGGAATCAGAGAGTTAATACATTCAATGCTCTTAAAATAGTGCCTGTCACACACATAAGTTTTCAGTGAATGCTGTTTTGTAAACTTATTATTTCTCTTACTAGGTCCATAGTGATTCTAAAGTAAGACACAATGCAAAGTTTATTTATCTCCGAATTGAGGTAATCTTGGGAATATATAAAAAGGATATTCATAAAATTCAGTATCCCAGGCTCAATAAATTATTTCTGACATCTGTTCTTAGACATCTATAAGTTTATCTAAATCAAAGTAGACAGATCAATAGGGCGTTGGAGTGGAACATTTGCCCCATGAAGGAGCTCCCTTGTCTGTGCCTCAGTTGTTCTCATCTCTTTCAGGTGTGAAACCCACTTGCAGTCTCTCTTTTCCTCTCCACTCCCCTCCCCACCCCCACTAAGTCAAGAGAGCTACTTTCGGCTTTGCAGAAGACTTGGAGAGTGGCTCACAGGGAGCTGAGGGTTCCATATTAGGCATCAGGGAGCTTACAAGGCATCACAGGAACAAAGCAGGACTCAAAAGCCCAGACAGAACATTGCTTATTGAGGGGACCACAGAAATGAACCCCAATTGAGAGCATTAATAGAAGGAAAAATGTCCTGGAAATGGGGGTGGGGTGGGAGAGCAGCTTTAAAGAGCATCTCATCAGAGGATGTAGATGAGGAATTGCCAAGAAGAAGCCTGGAAACATATCATGAAAGAGGAATTTCTACATCCTGTCCAGGAGTGAACTGCATTGACCATTGTGCCATCTCTACAGTAGTGGCAATGATCACTGACAGCCCCTTCTCCAGCCTTACCTCTGCTGCTTCCCACTGTGAGGCTTCCCTGTGCCTCAGTTTTCTCACATGTAAGATGGGAATTATAATAGGATCCACCTCCTAGGATTCCTAGGATTCCTGGCAGACTGCATACGTTAACGGCATGCAGAAGAGAGCCTGGCTCACGTGTCTGCCATCAGCGTCACTCCCACCACTGCCCCTGTGTTATAAAGGGGCAAGTCTCAGATGAAGCTTTAGTTCTAGAAGAGGCAAGTGGTGGGATGAAGCTTTGGGGTGATGGAACAGTGTGTTGGCTTAGAACAGGGGTTTTAGAGTAAGGAAGAGCTGTGCCCTCATCCCATTCCTCATACTTACTGGTTGGATGAATTTGGCCAAGTTATTTGTCACTCAAGGGCATAGTTTCCTCATCATAAAACTGGGAACAATAATCATACCTACCTTATGCTATTGAGAGGACTAAATGACATGAAGCACGAAAAGCATTTAGCATGGTGCCTTTGCATACCTATCAAGGGATCCATAAACAATAGGCATTAAAATTGAGACCCAGAACATCATTCACAGCTGTAACTTGAGCTCTACTTAGAGAGGTGGAGGCCTGAGGCTAAAACAGGGGTCCTGGGAATCCAGGCCTGCAGAATCAGATCCACAAGAGGCAAGATTTGGAAAAAGCTAGTCCCGCACTGCAATGGTTTCCAACTATTGCCCCTCCCACATAATGGTCTTGGCCTCCCTTTCTGGGCTGTCAGAAAATCAGTAGCTAAAATGAATGTAACTCTGGTGGCTAATTATGAGTGCTGTGCGTATTATTGTGCACATTATTGCTAGGCTAAGGGGGAAGAGCTAGGGACACACACTGTACTTTCTGGGTCACGACATCCCCTGGAGCCACCAAGGACTCGGTGGTATTCTTTAAGGAGGGTCTTGGTCTCTATCTTTGGGGTGACTACACCCAAATTCCCTTGTGACTCTCACAAAACACTTTGTCCTCATTGCCAGGAAAAAAAAGATTCATAAGGGAATTAATAAACAAGCCAAAGAAAATCCTTGCCTGCCTTTTAATTATAGAAGAGTGATTGCTATGCTAATCATAATCAGCATCAAGGTCAAAAGTTTCCACCACTCCGGAATGAACATTTAGAGGATAGATTAACCAGAATACCAATGCTATTTCTGAACTCCCAGCTCACATGGGTTTGAAATAGAATGCTGTATCTTTTAAGTGTCTTTTAAGAGGAGCCATATAACACTAATACATTAATTGAATAAATGTCACTCCACAATCCTGCTAATGCCCAGGGCAGAGAGGAACCATTAGGAGACCCATGAATTAGCATGATTGCCTAGGCTACTAAGGCAAAGGCTGGTAATTTGTTGTTTAAGTAAGATCTTGCTTGTCTCTGGCAGGTGTCACTACAGGATGTATTGAAAGTGCTTAGATCGCTGGTTAATGTGATTGATGAAATATAAATGTATTTGGAGAATATTAATTTTCATTTCTTCCTGGATATTTATGTCTACCATAAAAATAAAATATCCACCTCACACCCTATGAAAATAGATCCCAACTGTAAAACAAAAGTTTACGGATATTATCCATACAATGGAATATTACTTAGCCACAAAAAGGAATGAAGTACTAAATTATGCTACGACTTGGATGCACCTTGAAAGCATTGTGCTAGTAAAAAAAGTCGGACATAAAAGGTCATACACATTGTATAATTACATTTATATAAAATATCCAGGATGGGTAAATCCATGGAGACAGAAGATTAGGGGATGCCAAGGGCCGGGGTGAGGAGGGAATAAGGAATGACTGCTGACGGGTGTTGTTGGTTCTCCTTTGGGACACAGAAAGTGTCTTGGAACTACACAGAGATGATAGTTGTGCTAGATTGTGAATGTCCTAAATGCTTCCAAATTGTGCACTTTAAAATGGTTAATTTTATGTTATAAGAATTTCACCTCAATTTCTAAAACATTTAAAGAGAATAGAAGAAAATAATACGATAGTATTTGTATAACTTTGGACTGAAAAGTGCCTTGTCAAGTAAGGCAGGGACGCAAAAGGTAAACCAATATATGCACATGAAATAAAAACATATGTATAGCAAAAGATACCATAACCAATGTAAAAAGACACATAATGTACCAGAGTACCAAGAGACATAAAAAGGCATAATATGAATACTCATTTAAAAATTCCTTCACATTTTTTTTTGAAGAAAAAAAGATAATGCTGGAGAAAAAAACTATAAAATGATACAAATTAGCAGTTCATAGAAGGTTAAATGTAAAGGACCAATAAACATTTTTAAAAAGATGTTTAATTAGTATTTAGAGAAAAATCAAAAAAGGAAAGAGAGGCCAGGCACGATGGCTCACGCATGTAATCCCAGCACTTCGGAGGCCGAGGCTGGAGGATCACTTGTGGCCAGGAGTTCGAGACCAGCCTAGGCAACAACAACAACAACAAAAAGTAAAAAGGGAGAGAGGGCCATTTCTTGCCCATCAATTTGGCAAAAATTCAAAAAGGAGACTGTTTTTGATGATGTAAGGAGAGGGCAGTATCAATCCCTGCCGACAGGAGTGTGACTTGTCAAAGTATACTTAGGAAATAATTTTATGGGGTCTATTAAGATTTTAAATGTGCATGCCTTTGAGCCAGCAATTCTACTCCTAGATATCTATTCCCCCTGCCCCCCAAAAAACCCAAAGCATAAGAATATAATTTTACTGTATAAGAATTTTTATCATAGCATTTTTATTGTATCGTTGTTGATAGTAATAACCAGAAACAACATGAATGTTCATCAGTTAGGGAACAGTTAAATAAATCATTACATCTATACCTTGGAATAGTAAGCAACTATTCAAAAGAGTATGTTAGAAACATATTTATTGATAAGGAAAGGTGACCATGTCATATTAAGTAAAAAAATAGAAAAAAGATGACAAAAAAGAAAACACATCCAGCAGTTGACATTTGTTACCGCAGGGGGTTGGAATTGGGGGAGGGAGGGGATGATCAATTTTTCATATAGTTCTCTACTCTTTAAATTTGTTTGGTGAGTATGCATTTTTTTTAATTTAGGGAAAAAAACCATTCCAAATTATAGATATATAAATAGTTCTAATTTACACATCCATAATCATTTATGTCTTATCATCAATTATGTCATAATTATTTATGTCTAGTTAAGGGCCAATATCCATCTATGACTGAATACTTAGTGATTACTTAGGGTTCTTTTAAAAGGACTTAAAAGTTGCAAATATTACATTTTCCTGGTTTCCCTTCCCGTCAGAGAGAAGGACCCGGATGAAGAAACCAAGGTTCTAGGATAGACTTTTAGTTGTAGCGACTTTCTCATAGCTCTCGTCAGTCAGCCTAGCCCGTGTCTGAGCAGCACCACTCCTAGAAATTCTTTCTCCGTTCTTTCTCCGCATCCTATTGCCCGAGAGTCCTAATTGCAAAAGCAGTTCAGACACAGGCCTTGCGTCCAGGGAGACCCAGTGTAGTGCCCTGGCACTGCCACTTACCACCCTGTGACCTTGTGCAGGTCCTTGGCCGTGCCTCCCTGTCCTCGTCGAGTGGGACACTCTATGCCAAGTGTCCTCCCTGGCATGATTATGGCAGTTAAATGAGATCCTGTCTGCAACGTGCCTGACAGAGAGCTTGGCACGTTGTCACGATTCAGGAAATGGTGGCTGCTGTGTTTAGTCCTGGGGCCACAAGTAAAAGATGGCTTCTGTCCTAACACACGGCACAGGACTAGCACCTTTCTATCCATTCAGTAATTCACTCATTCATTCATTTATTCATTTGTCTATTTAGTAAATATCCAAAGACCTCACTGTGGCCTACAGAGTCCTGTATCATCAGGACACACCCCCACCGCCCCAGTCGTCCTGCTGACTCTGTGACCTTGCCTTCTACCTGTCCCCCTTCTCATCCCACTGGCCCCCGGGCTGTTCCTCACACCTGCTGAGCATGTACCTGCCTCAGGGTCTTTGCTGTTACTGTTGGTTCTTTCTGGAATATTCTTCTCACCATTCAATCACACCACTCAGATATCTGCTCACGTGTCACCCAATGAGAGTTGCCATCCTAGACCATAGCACCAGCTGTCAATGTTCTCAATTCTCCTTGCCTACTTTATTTTTCTTCAAAGCACTGACATATATCTATTTGTTAATATTTAATGTCTGTGGTCTCCAATTAGAATGTAAGCCTCACAGTAACAGGGACTCTTTTCTCTCCTCTGTGTCCCCAGTGTCCAGAGAAGAACCTGGCACAGAGTAGGCTCTCAGTAAATGACAGTTGGGTGAATGAGCGAACCGAACCGTGTGAGCGCTTACCGCGAGCCAGATGTGCCAACGCAGAGGAAACAAACAGCACGGTGCTTTCTGCTTCAGCTATAACAATCCTGTCCCAGCACAACATGGTTTTAACAAGCCAGCTAGCAGACTGTCACAGTAAATGTTGTTTATGTACAAGGCATCTTTATGCTGAGGGTAATAAAACAGCCCTACGGTGCCAAAATCCTCAAGTTGACTGACTGGTTAACTATTAGACCATAAATAATTTGAGTTGGCAAGAAACATTCTCACTTCAGCGTGTGGCAGTGTGCTGTCAGGGCTCCGGATTCCATCTGACTTGTCGGAATATTATAGACTGAAAAGCAGTCCTAAATGGACTGTGGCCTAGCAACGTAGGTCTGAGACGAAGGAAGGAGGGAGGCCCCCAAAACACAGGAGTTGTGGGGATGTGGCAATGGCCAAGTTCATGAGCTGCTTTCACCACGTGCATTTGTAAAGGCAATAGTATTTGATCACTGTCTTACTAAGCAGGGTGCAATGAGAATTCTGTGAAGAAAAAGGTGCTCACTATACCTGTCCTCAGGAACTGGCAAGTGGCTCTCTGTTCTGTCCTCCTAATACTTGTGCTGGGATCTTTATACCAAGACTCATTACCCAGACAATGAATATTTGGGGCAGTCGGCATTTTCAGCCGTTCAGAGTTGGAACAAAACAGGCCTGGATGTGAATCCAGGCTCTGCTATTTTCTAGCTGTGTGACCTTGGGAAAGTCTATTGACCTTTCTGAGACTGTGTTTCTACAACTCTAAGATGGGATGAAAAGAATTCCAATTTCATCATTAAGGATTAAACACGATATTGCATATAAAGCATTTGGCAAAATGCCTGGCACATTGCAAGGGCCCAATTATCATAATTGTGCTTGTTCAGATGAGCTTAACGTCTGATTTAAGAATCCCTTTCCAAATCCTGAAGTGATGGTAGTTTGGAAGTCATATAAGGCAAACATGAGACAAACACAAGACAGGTATGAGGATATTTCTGTGACTTCCTAACCTGAGAAGAAAACAAGCATCACTGACATAGTCTTGAGGAATGTACTTGTGTGGCAAGGAGTCCCTGTGAAATAAATATGATTCCATGGTGTTCCTGGTCACTTCTGTACCAACTAATGAAGTTACAGTTTCAACTGAGTGATTCACAGTAATGGGTCAGACATGCTACAGCAAGAGACTCTGCCATCCTGTGGTCTTAGGACGCCCCTTCCCTTGCTAAGCCTGTTTTTCAATTGTGCATTAAAGACGTGTCATGCAGGTGTTTTATTTTTAAGTAGTCTTAGAACACTGAGCACCCCAGACCCCCTTTATTATTAAATAGATACAGCTCCACTATCTAAATTAATCCTTAAAATAAACAAATCTGTAACATGCATTATAATCACTGAGGATTTATATTAAAATAGGATGCAGCAAATGGTAGCAAGCAGGAACATTAGGATTTTCTAGTTCATCTGTCACCCATCGTTGGGGAATCCATAGTTATCTTTAAGGTGGAATCATTTGAAAACTCCCACATCTGCGTGTGGACTTTGATTTTGTTCCTATGTTTACTCTAGCTTGGTGGTTCTCAAACCGTATATAGTTTTTATCAACCATAAAAAGCAATGCTTTTTATGGTTGATAATCTAAAATATGCATTTTCTAACTCGTGGATATTTAAGGGATTTTTAATGATATTTTGGCTATATACAATTTTTTTCCACTTTAGAAACTAACCTTCCAGTCCCTGCCCAGAAAATAAAGATGATGATAATGGCTGCTTTAAAGTAAGACACTTAAAATAAAATTAGGTCACATCCTAAAACTACTTGGCAGGCTGTCTCCTAGGACTGCTAGTTGTTGGAATGGCCTGGGGGCAGGTTGTAACACAGATATTTGGAAGCATCAGAGCTGCAGCCAGGGTGGGAGGGTGAGCTGGATGGCACTGGCTAGAAGGACCCTGGCGGAGGAGCAGCTGCAGAGAAAGGAGCTGGTGTCCTGAATGGCAGAATTGGGAGAGGGAGGTGGTGTGTGAAGAACCTACAGGGCTGGCCAGGTGGAAGAGGGAGTCTCTTTCTGGGTCTAGGATGGGATCTGTCCCCAGAGAGCTCTAGGCAACGTTAGGGCAGGTCATCTAATACTAGTTCAGATCCTGGCTCTACTACTTCCTCACTTTGTGAAGTAAAGGCGTGAATAATAAGCACACAACTGCACAGGGGAAATGAGCCTTTCTGTATTTGGGGAAAGCTGGGGGCAGAGACACCATTCGGGGACGAGGGTGAGGCTTTCTTGCGACTGATGTTGCTTCAAGGATAAGTGGAGTCTAATGTTTATAAAAACTCCTGTAAACAGAGAGTGTTATATACTTTCTGAAATGGTATGAAAGTAATATACTTTAGGGAAGAATATAAGAAAGTAATGTCATGTTCTTCTGAAATGGTGATCTAAGAAGCGGCTGAAAGTGGCTGTGGCAGAGCAAACATCGATCTCCTAGAACCCAGCCAGTCCTCCCCGGGGGACCCCTGCTCCTTCCTAACCTGACAGGGGCTGTGTGTATTGTGAGGTCGGGTGTCTCTTCCTGTTGATCTGTAGCCCAACAGAAACTCTGTGCTGACTCCAAGAGTTGGTGTGAAAATTAAGTGCAAGCATGAATATAAAGCATTTAGCACAATCGCTGGAATATATTAAGTGTCTAATTAATGGAAGTTGTTGTTCTTGTCCATTCATCTGGTGGGATTTGCCAGGAGGGGAGAAGGAGTTGCAGGATGAAGCAACTCAATTAGGGGTCTGATTCCTCCCTTGTTATCTAAATCCCCCAGAGCAGGGAAAGCCGATACTCTGGTGTCCATTCTGTTTAGAATGAGGCTCAAGCTCAAGGTTCCCTTCCTTCTCCCAAGTTTCTGACCACTCTCAGGCCAGAAAGATGTTCGGCAGACCCTGGCTTTGGGGGACAGCTGAGCAGGGCCCCCCACCCCAACCCCATACATACAAATCTCAAACAGAAAACCTCCCCTTCACCCCAGCACTGCTCTGCCCCATGTGTTCTAGCACCTGTCACCGTGTTTTCCAGAAATGAACATGTTTTTCCCCTCATCACATGACTTCAGGGATCCCTTTTATAGTTCAGTGCATACATGCTTGACACCAAATGTCACCTTTGCCATTATCTTTCAGTTCAGCTAAAAACAAAAACCAGACCCAAGGCCCGTGAGTTTCCTGCTGGCCTATCAGGATGCTCTCTCTTCTCCAACTGAACTGACAGTATCAAAGGTTTTGCCCCTTCCTATTTCCTGGTAGGTCTCTGACAGCAGTACCTTGCTCCCTGGCTACCGTGATGGGAAGTGACAGGGATTTTTCCTGGCAGTACAGGTCATAGCAGAGCAGGACACAGAGTGCTCACAGACCCCAGACAGGTCCTTCCCCTGGGTGACAGGTACCAGGCCCATCAAACTCACAGGAAATCTCTTCCTTCACATCTCTTTTGTATGATAACAATCTAGTCAAAGTTGGTTGTAAGCAACAGACCCCAAATGTGGGTGACCTATGAGATAGAGAAGCATTGACTAGGAGAAGGCCAGGGCAGCTCACAGGATCAAGGATGAAGATGAACAGCCAGGCCTCAGAAAGGACAGCCTGGGACAGCAGGAGTGTGAGTTAGCAGAAGGGTCACCACTGGGGTGTATCTGCCTCACGCCGTACAGGATCCAGATTCCCTGGAGGTAGACTGATGGCCCAGTGAGGTCCTGGGTCCACTGGAAAGTGGAATAATTGCCCACGAGAAACCTAGGTATTGCTACCAAAGAGGCAGTGAAGGGGCTGCACAGAAAAGGCAGCGATGCCCACCGAGTGGACCGTTATCAGCCCCCTCTCTGAGATTCGCAGGAGCAGTTCAGCCCACACCCTCCAGGTGACACCAATGGAGACCCCAAGAGGAGCACTCTTCAGGGCTGCCATCTCCCACAGAAGGTGGAAATGGCCCACGGGGCCTGACCTCTCCTCCTGAACAGTCTTCCAAGAGTTGTGTTCAAGAGAGGATCTCATCAATTTCTGCCCATGCCAGTCACTCCCATAAGCCCAGTTCTTAAGAGATCTTGTCAAGGTATTTCTGTTTAACCTTAATCTCTTTGGCTGCAGAGTAAAACCCCCTTATGAAGCATGATTTACAGGGCAGGATGGGATAAGTGAAAGGAGCCACATGATGAGAGCCAGAGGCCTGCGCCTCTCCTGAGCCTCAGTTTTCTAATCTGTGAAATCGGAATAGTCATTTCCTGTACCCGACCTGCGACCTCAGGGAGGGAGAGAGAATGAGTGTTCTTAGAAGTTCTTTACAAACTGTTGACTGTGATGTGTCTGTGAAGAGAAAATCTGATCAATACTTGAGAATGACAGGGAACATAGATGTGTTTCATCAAATGACAAGCCAGCTGGAAACCCATGGTGGGACAAAGTGGCATTCGGGGCAGGTCATATGAGCCTGAAAATCCAATGTCAGTGGTGCTTGAGAGATTCAAGCAAATGCAGGATAGCAGAGTAGCAGAGGGCAACAAAAGAAGAAATTAATCTGACAGTAAAGAGCTATGGGTATCAGATGTGTGTCATTTATTCCTTTATTCGCTGAACAAACTGAGCGCCTGTTACTTGGCAGGCACACTGCTAAATACTGGGGATACAGCGATGAGTAAAATGTAACTTCCCTTGTTAGAAGTCCTAAAAGTCCAGGAGGAAAGTTGGGCCTTATGTCACTAATGAATATTTTTAGGGTTTGTTAAAATAGAGGCATCTTGATGTCTTTCTTATGAAACTAGGGGAAGAAAAGGAGGTGACAGGTAGTCCTGAGTTGCCTCCTGCCTTGGCCCCGTGCTTGCCTGTCTGCGGACAGCTGAAGCGGGAGCTGAGCTCTCAGAAGCGGATCCCAGAGGGAATCTAATTCACTAGGAATTACCAAGATCCCACAAAGTCAGGGGGAAATCATTCTAACTATAGAATCAGAATGAAAATTTGAATAATGAACTGCCCATTTCCTTCTAAGAGTAAACAAAAGTGCCCTAACCTTTGGAATCCAGTGTAAATCAAACACCTAGATCCAGCATATACAGTTACTGTGGGGTGGATGATGTATAACGTATGAGCCAGTGGGCTTCTTTAATTAAACCAGTATTTTCTAGGTTTGGACTTAATTTATTTAGGGTTTTTTTATCTACTCAAAGAAAGCAATTAGAAGCCCAAGCTAGTCTTCTGCAGGTCCTACTCTATTTCGCAGAGAGAACTCAAGTAAGAGTGATGATTTTAATTTCCACATTGTTAGGGAAACACTCGGGATCATTACATATTTATTCACAGTTAACAATTGACAATCACTGTGCCTGTTCAGCCACTTTCTGAGAATAAATCCAATTGCCTCTTACATACCTTTGATCACGCCATTCTCTAAGAATGGAGATGATTGATTATTCTATTATTTGACCAGCCAGAACCATGACAAGTGATGACATATATGTGCTTTTATAGTCTCCGGCCTAATGAAAAGCGTAATTAATCCAAAGGGAATTTTCACAAGTGAGTGTCTCAAAATTGATTTAGAAAACTCTTAAGAAATATGTCTTAAGTGCATATGTCTGTGTATGTGCATCTATTTAATCAGAGAGATTTGGACCAGATAAAGAATCCCTTGACAGTGTTAAACCATCCAGTAAATTATAGCAAGCTGTCTTCCGTAGCTTCATGTGAGTGACATGTGCATATTGACAGCAGAATTGAGCCCACGGGATGTGGTAACAGGACTCCTTATGGGAAGGTGCTTGTGATTGTAACATTTGAAATAGAATATTTAATTACTTTGGCTCTCTTTCTTTCTTAATCTCTCCTTACCCTACACAAGGGAATATTATAACAAATAAAGAATATTCCATAGAAAACCACAAGAAAAAAAGCTATTTTTAAAAACAACAAATTAACATATTGGTGCTCCAAATTCAGTAATGGCTTCTCCTTTTTTATTTAGTTAACCTTGTTAACCTATTTAACTACATCTTCATCACAAATAATCACCCCAGTTGGTGGCTTCTGTGTTCTTCAACCCATTGCAACTAAAGTCCTACCTACAATTTTAAGCAAATGTGAAATTCCATGTACTTGCAGAGAGTGTGGTCTCATTTAGTGTTAATGAAATTTGGTTTTAATCACCATCATAGATGTTCTGATTTGCTAGTTTAGTCACTTCAAGTAGGCAATGGAAGCCCAAGGATGTTAATAGAAAGCAAATCAAACACGACAGTTTTTACTATGTTTTACACATCAGTGTTTAAAGGCTCAAAATCATATCCTTTAAGTTTCAACAAGAGCAATTCCCATGAGAACTTTGCTGTGTATGGATAAAGTCAATTGATCTTTCTGGGATATTCATTCTCAATATTTGAGCAACCAACGTATAAGAAAAGTATCCTCTGCTAGCTCACTGTCATCCCCTGAAAACTTCCCTCAAGAGATTGCCCAGATCATAAAGGGAGGCAGCAGTGCTGAAATCCAGTGATGAGAAAGCTCTGTGGGTCACTTCGGGTCACCAGCCTGAAAACATGGCTATCTCCTCCCACCCCGGGTGAGCCAGGGACCATTGGTCCCTCTCTATCTTAACCAGAATAGAACGATGATGTTAATGGAACTTTGTTACTAGCGAGGCATATTTACAGCCTGCCAACATTCATTTATGTGTAAGGAAGTCACTGTTCCCCAGCTCCATCAGCCATGTGTGGCCAGTCCTTCTCAGAAATGGAGATGAAAGAATGTTTGCAGTAGGGAAATAAAAGTTGGCTCCTGGGGTGTTTCAGAGAACCTTTGTGATACGCCCTGCAAAGTCTTAGCCTGCTGTTCCTACAGCTGAGTCACAATCTGTTGCTCAGAGCTCTCTCTGCTACTGTTTACTTTTCTAGATAAATTAATAGAAATGGAGCCAATTTGCAATCTTATTTGTCTACACTCCTGGCCAAAGTTGGAGATTCAGATCACAATTTCAAAGGCTAGTCCTATTTCTGAAGTTGCCTGAAATCTGATTTTAAGAGAGGCAACATGTTACATAGCCTGGCTCCAAACCCCTACCAAGGAATGTAAGATATATTGGCATGCAATTTGCATTCTCATCATAGGATGTTTCTGTAAAAGCTATGATGAAGTGGAAGGACCCTGAGACTGGCCACGGGGTTGAAAACAAGCTTTGCCACTTTCTAACTAACTATGTGACTTTGGGTCTCAGCTTCCTTCTCATAAGGTAATTCAGGGCAATGCTATTGAAAGATAAGGTAGGAAACAGAAGGTAGCTGTTCATACGGTCAGAGGAGAAGGAGTAGCTGGTGAGCTGGGCCAGAAGATGGAGACTCCACATGGGCCCCAGAAAACTTGCTCCAAGTCTCTGGAGGCCACTTCTCTCAGGACTTTGTTTGGTTCATTTTTAAAATGAAAGGCTGGGACTAGGTGACCCTGTGCATCCTGTGATTCTCTGTTACTCCATTTATTCATCCTGCTTGAGAAAGTCAAGTTTCCAAATCTTCAGTGTTTACACTGGCAGGTGGGCAAAGCACAGGTTTTGGAATCAGTCACAGTGAGTGTAAGTTCAGGTCTCACTGCTTTTTAGCATTTGGCGTGGGATAGATATCTAGAAGCTGATGCCTCTGTTTCCTCATGTGTGGAATGATGCTTCTTGTAAGGCTGATGTGAGGGTGAAAATTAAGTTAATAAAGGCAAGAGCTTAGCTTAAAATGCTTGTATTAGTTTCCTATGGCTGACATAACAAATTACTACAAACTCAGTGGCTTAAAATCACACACGTTTATTAATGTTATCTCACAGTTCTGTAGCTTAGGAGTCTGACTCAGGGCTCACTGGGCTAGAATCAAGGTATCAGCAAGGCTGTGCTCCCCTGTGGAACCTTTATGGGCTGACTGGTGTTCCCCACAATTCATATATTGAAGTCCTAACCCTCAGTCCCTCAGAATGGGACCTTATTTGAGATAAGATAATTAAAGAGGTGATCAAGTTAAAAGGAGGCCACTACAGTGGGTCCTAATCCAATCTGACTGATGTCCTTGTAAGAGGAGAAAATCTGGACACACAGACATCAGGGAAATTCCTGCACAGCGGAGGACTGTGTGAGGACACAGTGAGAAGCCAGAATCAACACCGTTGACATTTTGATGTTGGACTTCCAGGTCCAGAACTGTGAGAGAGTCAGTTTCTGTTGTTTAAGCCACTCAGTTTGTGGCATTTGTTATGACAGCCCCGGAAAGCTATTATAATACAGGACCTCTGGGAGGGAACTTGTTTCCTGGGCTTTTCCAGCCTCCTGGGCTGTGGTCCGCCTGTTCCACCTTCAAAGCAGCAACAGCAGATCGCGTCTTGCTTACCTGCCATCGCTCTGGCTTCCTCTTCTGCCTCCCTCTTCTACTGTTAAAGGCCTTTGAGATGACACTGGGCCCACGTGGGTAACACTGGATACTATGTAAGGTCGGCTGATTAGCAGCCTCAATTCCATCTGTGACCATAATCCCCCACTGCCATGTAACATGACATATTCACAGATTTGGAGGTTAGAATGTAGATATCTTTCAGGGGCAGGGGAGGCATTGTTCTGTCTACCACAACGTGTAGAGAATTTTAGCTGATGGGTGGAACAGAACTTTTGTACCACCTAGTTTAGTTTATTGGCTCCAACACTGGCATGGCAGTGACCAAAGAATTAAATTCCACTGAGTAGAAACCAGGGAATCACACTCTTTCTGCAGGTTGTCTTTGCTTCCTCCAATACAGCACAAGCGTCTGTTGACAGAGGCTTATCCCGGTGCACAGAGTAAGTGCTCTTCCAATGAACTGAAGCTTCAGCATCTTGATTCAGCTGCTATTTCTAGCAAATGGTTGACCTTGTACTGTTTGTTTAGGGGTTTTCTGGCCTTGGTAGAATGGTGATTCAGGCCAAGATTAGTCCTGCCATTTCTAATAGATCCGCTGCTTCACCTGTAGAAAAGAAAGTTTCAATGTTTATGGGAGAACTGAGGTTGTGTGGTCTCTACTACACGTACGGCCTCAATGCGTTCAGAGAAACAAAAAGCTCACAATACAGAAAATCCAGTGATTTCCCTCAAATGTATCTTTCAGGAACAAATGATAGAAACCCAACTAGAAGCAGCTTACACTGAAATGGGAATTTATTAGTTCATGCAACTACAAAGTGTTGGACTGAATCAGACTCTGAGCTTGGCTAGATCCAGGATTCTACAATATTCTGGGGATCAGGAGTCCCTGTCCCTGCTTCCTTGTGCTCTGCTTTTCTCCACATTGGCCTCACTCCAAGGCAGGACCCCTCAGTACGTCGACAAGGTTGAGGCCACCCCAGAGCCCTAGGGACTAGGGGAGGCAGCAGCTCCACCTGACACCCGTGGACACAGAATGAGGAGACAGTGCTTCTGAGGAAAACCTAAGTGGCATTTCTAGAAAAGGGGGCACTGGATACATGGAATGCAAAAATGCAGAAATAACTAATGTCTACTTTCAGGTGAGGTTTTTTTAAAAATTGCAGCTTCAAAGAACACAGCAACTTATTTACATCTTCTGTCTTATTTGGGCACCAACCATCCCCTACTGGATGCCGGACAGGCCTGCCCAGAAATTTATGGATGGGAAGACAAATGACACACAGGATGTGATGTGAAATCAAATGTATTAATCACACTGTAAACAGCCAAAGGATTCCCTAAGGAGAGGGGCTCGGGTTCTGTTCAAAGTGAAGCAAGGGGAAGGGAGGATGTGGGGGCTTTGGGTTTTATAGGGCTCTGGGGCTGGGGTGAGGGTTCCCACACACAAGCTGGGTTTGAGTGGCTTGAACTTCTCTGCCAGCTGCAAGTAAGGGTGTGCCTGGGCTTTCTCGTCGACTTGCCCAGACGTGGAGCAAGTCAGAAAAGGGCTTGAAAGTCAATGGGCTTGGAAGCTGTCAGCAGTCAAACTTTAAAAATGGAGTTGAATTCTTGATTATATCTTCTTACTCTGCTTTGGGTAGAAAACCCACCGAAGTCAAGGTTCATACTTCTGCCTACCCAAAGCCAGCCTTGCCTCCCAGCATTTGATTCTGATCAGTGTTGAAAAGAGACCAGGGGGGAAACTCTCTAGGCTGCCTCCTGTTGCAGGTCTCATGATGCACACAGGAAGAAGGCAGGCTTCCCACGTGTGGGTTTCAATTAATAAGCTAGAGCAATGCGCCTTTTCTCAGAGGAGAGTGCTTATGACAGAGGCAGTGCAAGAGATACTGCTGAGGTCCGGTGGCTGTGCATTAGGCACGGTACTAGGGTTGATGTTAATACAAAGAGAGATAAAGCATAACATTCCTGTCTGCAAGAAGCGGGTGATATAGGTGCATGGCTCGTAAGAGTGGACATGTCATGAGTGGGTCCTAGAGTTCACATACACATGCTGTGGAAGACAGCTGAAGATATTATTTTGGACTGAGGACATATTGTCACCGGGGAATGTTTTAGAAAGGATCATTGAAAAGCTAGTAGCGTGTATATTGAGTGGAAGAAGCAAGACACAAAAACATTCGTACATATGATTCTGTTCATATGACTCCAAGAACAGACAAAAGTGATCTAGAGGATAAACACAGGCTAGTGACTGCCTCAGGGCAGGGGTGGGTGTGGACTGGGAGAGGCCTCGGGGAGGGGGCTGCAAACGTTCTCATTGTGACTTGGGAGGAGGTTAGAAGGGTGCATAGGTGTAAACATTCATAAACTGTACATTTAAGATTTGTTCATTTATTGTGTGTGCATTTTACCTAAATGAAAGGAAAATGAAGGGTAAAAAGGAATAAGCATAACAGTAAAAATCACACTTACGTGCATAGGGTAGGCAGAATAATGGTCCCTAAGAGATGTCCCAGTCCTAATCCCTGGAACCTCTGTTACCTTGCATGGCATATGAGACTTTACAGACTGTGATGAAGTTGAGAATCTTGGAAGTGGGGAGACTAGCCTGGTGGGTCGGGGGGCCTGACATCATCACCCTGGTCATTATCAGAGGGCGGCAGGACAGTCAAAGGTGGAGGAAGGAGATGGGATGATGGAGGCAGAGGTGGCAGTGGGGTGCTTCGAAGATGGAGGAAGGGGCCATGAACCAAGGAATGCAGGTGGCCTCTAAAAGCTGGAAAAGACAAGGAAACAGATTCTCTCCTAGAATCTTCAGAAGGAATGATGGCCTGCCGACATCTTGGCTTTAGCCCAATGAAACTGATTTCAGACTCCTGACCTCCGAAGCAGAAAGATAATAAATTTGTATAGTTTTAAGCCACCAAGTGTGTGGTAATTTGTTACAGCAGCCCTGGAAAACTAATAGAGTGCCTATTATTTGCCAAGGACAGACTTAAACTCTTATGATATGGTTAATCTCAATTCATCTTCCTAACTGCCCTTTGACTGAGGCTGTTACCGTTATTTATCCTCATTTTATATAGGAGGAAACTGAGATAGATCAAGTGCCTCCCCCAAACAAAAAAAGTAGAGAAGCCATGATTTGGGTCCAGACTCCAGCATTCAAGGTCTTCTTGGCTCAGCCCTGCCCCTGCCAAGCAGAAAGGGCAGCTGAAGCACAGCTTCAGATGTGATGGTCTGGGGGAAACCAGGGTCCAGGCTGGGGCCTGGGAGTATTTCAAGGCCAGCCTTCCAGTGGGCTTGTTCTGGCTGCAGAACACTCAGCCCAGCCTCCTCCAGGGCCTGTGACTGTGAGCAAGTGGTGTGGACTGTGAGCTTGCTTTGGTGACAGGACACTTGCTTCAGGGCCATGGCAAGCAGTTAAAATATTTCACTTTTGCCCACTGGGCATCATACTTCCCAAAGATGTGTTAACTAAATTCATTTAAAAAAATGATGTACTACACAGAGCTGCCGCCATCACTGTGTGCATGTGCGTACATGCGTATGTGTTAGGCTGTGTTAGCGAGGGAACTGTATCAAGCTGTTGGCTCTGTCTCCCCTACTCCTCAGGACTCTAGCTGAGCCATCTTTATTTACCAAATGGTAGTCAGAAGGTTGTACAACTAACCTGCACAGAGAAGCCAGACCTGTGGCATTGGTTTCCTGAGTTCCGCATTCAACTGTGCTGAGAACAGGATGCTACTTACCCAGTTAACAGCAAGAAATGCACGTATTTCTTCAAGTTTTTTGGATGGTTTTCCCAGTGAGTAGCTCTGCTCTCTATGTTTCCTTTGACCAAAGATGCATACTGGTTAGGACAAAGGGCCTTGGAGACTATCAGAATACCCGCTCTACCCCTTACAAGCTGGGTAACCTTGGCAGGTCACAGCCCTTCAATATATATTGAGTATCTGAATAAGGATATTTTCCTTCTTCCAAACCCAGAATGTCAGATCTTTCAAGATCCTCAGAGATCATCTAGTCCAGTGTTGTCATTTTATAGGTGGAGAAATTTGACCAAGAAGAGAGATGAGTAGGCAGATGGCCAAGAAAGAGTGAGTGGCTGTTCCTGTTCCAATTGCATGGACAACTATCCTGTACAAGGTTGGCTGATCATGAAAAAAAGCAGCACCATCAGAAGCATTTCTGGTAGACTATTAAGATCTATGATATGGTAATCATTTGAACAACTATGGTTATTAGTCTTATTTGCAGACACAGTGTTCAATTATGCAGAGCACTCTAGTGCATCAGTCCCGTGGAAATTTCTCAGCCATCAGTGCAGAGAGACTATTTAAAATGAATATACTCAGCATTTGCCCAGACCTACTCATGATACACAGGAGACCAACTGCCCATGGAAAATCAGTTCACTACAGGGGAGGCATGGGAGCTTTAAAACACTTCCTACCACATGGTAGTCAAATAACTTTTTGAAAAAATAATCTTACCTTCTTGCCTTCAGGGCTGTCCAGAAGGCTATACAGTCAAATCTGCAAGTAAGCAGAGGTTAGTATTTTGGCTTTAATTTTAGGGAATATCTCTACATAGAAAAATCAATACCTCATTATCTATGGATCCTTCCTGACACTCACAAACTGGTTTTACGTATTTATTTGCAACATGAAGGGAAACAGGCTTAAAATAAATAGTTATAAAAGACCACAGCACATTGCATGTACATACTCGATTCAATAACTGCAATGTTTGGAGACTCTTCTGAAAACTTGAGAACTCAAACTGGTAGGTCAGATGTCAAATGCTGGTCAGAACTAGCGCTCTCACTATCAGAGCAGTGAACTATTTTTGGCCAAATTCTCCTTTCGCTAACTGTGTCATCCCACATCTCTGCCATGAACTCTAAGTCATGGCCCACTGAGGAAGGAGTCTTGAATAAAACCACTGCCCACTGGGAGCTGGTCAGAGCTAGGGAGGTTTGAGCATAGCAAAAACTAAGCAGGGCATCCTACTTGGGACTTGGGGGATTTTTTTTTCAAAATGGTTCCCACAAAATTGGCTGAAATGGTAGTAAGGGGGGAGGGGTGTGGGCAGGCCTTGGGGTTAGCCTCTCCATTGGATAAGATGCACTCCACTGATGAGAATGGCTCCAGTGGAAGTCCAGAAGGAAGGCTTTGGATTTGGCATTGTGTTTTAGGGTGAAGGGTTTTCATCTACGTGTACCCAAAGCCTGGCATGATAAACTTTCCAAGTCTGTACACTCAGCTGACAAAAAAGCAATGCAGCCAGAGCAAGAAAATTAGGAGGAGCCTTTTCTTCAGGCTTCAGACTTTCTTAGCCTAGAAAGAATTTCATTCAGCAAAGATCTCAGTGAAGAATCCATGAATGGGACCTTTAGAGACACCTCTTGAAATAGATCTGGGTATTCACACATGGCCTGTCCTTTGGATAAGTCCACAAATAGATTTCAAAACCACCTTTACCATAAATATAATTTCTTTTTATATGCTTACATTCCTCCTCCATCAGCCTCTTTCCTTGGTGTAGTGTGCCAAGTGCAGTAAGGATCCTTGAGCTTTTCTTAGCAAGTGAAGGATGGTGGATAGGATGTTTCCCATTGCTCTGGAGCTTGTCCACTTCACTGATACGCTACTTAGTTTGAATGTGTTGGTGTGACTTTTCAGTCCTGGGTAAAAGGCAGGGGGATACTTGTTATTCTAAGGACATTTTTTAGTTTAGTTGTGCAGTTGTTCTGTCCTTTAGGAGATGTCCTATACTCAAAGTCTGCAACTCACTTAATGTATGAAGGCAGCTGTGGCATAATGGATAAGAGTGTTATACTGCTGTTAGAGTGTGAATTCTTCACTTATTTATTCAATCAATACATTCTTACACAGAATTCACTATGTTCCCCTTTGCTAGGGGCTGGAGATATAGAATAAATACAAGAGTCAATTTCTCGTCCTAGTGAAGCTTGCATTCTCATGACAAAGATGGTGTAAGCAAACAAACATGTTTTCTAAATGTGATAAGGGGTAGGAATAAAATAAACAAGAAGATGTCATTGAGAACCACGTGGAGGAGGCTCACAGGCCTCTTGTCTTTCAGCTGAGACCTGAACCTTGAGAGAAAACCACCTGAGATAAGAATCAGGACAAGAACATGCCGTGAAGAGGAAAATGACCAATGTAAAGGCATGGGGCAGGAAAGAACTTACTGCATTTCAGATTTAGAAAGCAGAAGCCATCTAGTAAAAGGGGAACATGGCAAGGAAAGAGGATAATGAGAATTAAAGAAGTGGCAGGTATCAGGTTTTAGAAATTCTCACATGCTGTGGACAGATATTTGGGTTTTATTCTATGTATAGTAGAAAGCCATTGAAAGGTTTGAAGTAGGGAAATGATGGGTTCCAGCTGACATCTTTCATTGCATATCTGGCTGACGTGTGGAGGACAAATCGTAAGAGAACAAGCATGGAAGCAGGGAGAAGGGGCCGAGAGGCTGCTACCAAAGTCAGGCAAGAAACGGTGGTTTGGCCCAGGGTGGCGACAGAGAAGCAAGAACAGAGAGACAGGTAGAGAGATGGAGAAACAGTCTCCAAGTCTGGAGATACGTTAAAGGTAGATGATAGGTTGGGTGGGGGAGGGATCCCTATATGTTAGCACAGTAGATGGCATGGAGTAGGTACTCAAAGTTTGCTCTGAAGTGAACCAAATTTGGAGTTTAGGCTCAATTTCAACCTTTGCCCTTTACGCACTTGTTGGCAAATCCCTAACCTCTCTCAGTGCAAATTGCAAGGGATGGCAGATATGCAAGTCCTTTGTAAGCGGCCGTCTTAGTCCATTTTCTGCTGCTATCAGAGAGTACCACAGATAGGATAATTTATAAGGAACAGAAGTTTATTTGGCTCATGGTACCGGAGGCTAGGAAGTCCAAGAACATGTCACTGACATCTGGTGAGGGTCATCTCTTGGTGGAAGGGCAGAAGGTGGAAATGAGCACACAGGACAGAGAAGGAAGTGGGCCAATCCATCATTTTATGAGGAGACCACTCCTGTGATAACAGTATTACTCCATTAAAGAGGGTGGAGCTCTCGTGGCCTAATCACCTCTTAAAGGTCCTACCTCTTAATACCTTTATAATGGCAATTAAACTTCAACATGAGTTTTGGCAAACACATTCAAACCATAGCATTGGTCAACCTCCCAGATGGAGGGATCATCATGAGGGCAACGTTTCTGGAGATGTCAGAGCCCCTGTTGATCTTACCAACTTTTCTTAGTATTCACTGAGCAGGGCTTGGGCACAGATGACCAGAAAAACCTTACATTTTATTTCCTCCTTTACCATGACATTGAGCTTAACTCCCTGGGGACCCTTCCTGGGGCAGGAAAGCAGCTAACTCTCCTTGACCTTCCATGATTGACTTTGGATGAGTTTGTGCAGAAACTTGTCAGTTCAGATGTTCATTTAGCTGATGGACAAGAAGCTTGTGGGAACCAGGCTGCTACCACAAACCCATCTCAGGAAAATCAAAGAGCAGCCCGGGGGCTTTTAGAGGCTTATTCATCCTAGAGAGCATTTGGGTATACCGTTAATTATATGCTTTATTACGGATGCTAATTTGTGCCGGAAGCTGATACAGTGTGTGTGTTAGCATTTAGCTTTGGTTAATGAAGTTGGGTTTAAGCATTCAATATATCACTGAGCTCACAATTTCTCCTCTTGGCTAAAACAACATGGTTTGGAAAACTAAGCAGTGATAGTGTTGGAGAAGAGAACACATTCACGTAGTGAGTTTCTTCCCTGTGACTCTGGAAGGTCTCTGAGGCTGCATTGTGCTCGCACCATTTTAATATGAGATAATTTTCGGTGGGATAAAACCCTGTGCATGTGTTAAAAGAGAAGTATTGTTGTGATTACTTATTAGCATAATCACAAAGAGCCCCTGGGTGGGCTCCAGTGAGGCCAACTGGAGCTCTGTGGTTTCTTTTAAAACAGTCTTCATATTTTAAGGAGAGGAAAAGGAAGCTGGCATTAAAAAATACATTCAGCATGACCCACTCAGCTCAGTACCTAAGTTAAATCATCACTGATAACTTTAAAATACGAAGGATAAACAAACTTATGTTTGACCTTTTTGATAAAGAAAATCATCTATTTGCTTGTTCCCATCAATGTTAAGAGAAGCTATACATGTCAATCCCTGACACATCAACGAAATAATAGACTTCTGTGTGGGCTATTTAATTTTTCTTTCAAAGCCAACTTTCAGGTTGGGCTGAAAGAAGGAGAAAAAGCCAGTGTCCTCTATAAAGAATAACTTAAGTTCACCCTGATTTGTAGGCTGTTTTCCTCGGAGTCCAGCCCCAGAGAGACTAGGCACCTGAGAGGCTCTGGCAGGGAAGGAACGGAGCTGCCCACATGGGGACAGTCACCTGAGCCTGGATCTTTGCAGGAAGGCTGGCTTTTCCCTTCCTCCCCCAACCAAGGCTCCAGTTGTGTCCATCTTTCCTCTCCTGGGAATTAACACAATTAACAATTAACACTGCCTTGGGATGTCTTATAGTCTTGGTGGGACGAGTAAGAGGCTACTTTTTCTTGATTACTTACTAAGTGCCAACCACTATACTAGGTGCTTGAATGTGACATTTCATTCAGTTCTCACACCAGCCTTACTGACAGGGTTCCTGGGACTCCTAAATTTCAGATGAGAAAAATTGAGGGCACACGGCTGGCAGGGGGACGTGACTTTTCAGTCAGACTGATCTGCACCAAGAGTTGGTAGACTTTTTCTTTTAAGGGCACATAGTAAATATTTTCAGCTCCGCACGCTATATGGTCTTTGTTACGACGACTCACCTCTATTGTAGAGGGAAGGCAGCTATAGACAAAATGTAAATGGCAGGTGTGACCATGTCCCACTAAAAATTTATTTACAAAAAAGATGGGTAGGCAGATATGGCTGATGGTCCATAATTTGCCAACCTTTGTTCCTAAATGGTTGCTCTCTTTTATTAACATTTCCCCAGACTCTTTGGTGAAGATCTCAGGCTTTGGAGTCTGACAGAGCCAGGCTCATATCCAGTCTCTGTCACTTGCTTGCTGTGTTGGAGAAATCACTTAACCTCTGGGAGATTGGTTTTCTCATCTGTAAAATGGACAGAAGGCCAACCTAAAATGGTGGTTGTGAAAATCAAATGCAAGAATGGATACTAAGTATGAAACACAGGGCTTGGCACGGGGATAGCTGTTAGATTGTGGCCTGAGTCCTTGGAAGATGGTCTGCCAAGTATGCTTCTGCCTCTGGGAAGAAAGCATCAATCTAGGCCTCTCTGCAGTAGCTGAGCAGCCTCAGACTAGGCAGGGGATGTTCTTGCTTTCAATCCTTGTTTCTGCCTCCACGAGAACACGTTGGTATCAGGGAACCAAAGGCAGGAGCTTACAATGGGAATTCAGGCCCCTAAGATCCCAGGGTACAAGAGGTACAGTATTAAAGCACAAAGGAAGAAACCAAGACATTTTTTAAAAGCTTTGTAGAGATGGTAAGAGACACAAAGAGTCCCTCACTGCTTTACACTTATAAAGAGACCCCACTGGATTTCCAGTTCTAATCTGCAGTAAAAAGCTACAGGCTACAACAAGGCATCTGGCTCCATCAACTCCCTTCCTTTTTTCCCCATAGCCTCTGGCATGAAAACGCAAACCAGAGAGGTGCTTTAGAATTGGCTTCAGCAATGCTTTTTCTGTCAATCAGCCGCTGATACTGGAAACACAAAGATGGTGACATGACATAATTTCTGTTAATATGTTTACTTCTGATGTGGTCATCCTAGAGGAACCACAGTCATCAGCTCTGTACTCGTGGCTCCCCGGGGCACAGAGCATTAGGCAATTAAACTTCAGAATTAGGTTGAAAATCATGTCAATGGTGGTGATGAGAATGCAAAGAGCCAGGCAAGGTTCTAGCTCAGCCTCATAGAGGCAGAGTAAGAGTTGAGGAGCTGGGCATTTTGTTTAACAATAGTGTTATGCACATTTATCTGCTTTACTTTACTGGGGCAAGCAAAGAATAATTCATTCCTTTCTCTCTTATCATTTGCTTAGTAGATTAAACCCCAAAGAGCATTTATGTATTAGTTCATATAACTGAAAAGTCCAGAGATCTATTATCCTCAGGTACAGCTGGATCTAGGAGCTCAAATCATGTCATCCAAACTTAGTGTGTGTGTGTGTGTGTGTCTCTCTCTCTCTCTCTCTCTCCCCCCCCCTCTCACCCCTACCCATCTCTGTCTCTCTCTGTCTCTCTCTCTCTCTCTCTCCCTCTCCCCCCCCACCCCTACCCATCTCTGTCTCTCTCTGTCTCTGTCTCTCTCTCTCTCCCTCTGGTTCCCTTGTGCAATAAGATAGAGAAAAGTAGACCCCAAGGGCAATAAAATCTCAAAACTAAGGTGTAGGGTTAGGTGAAGGGTTGTCAGAAAAGATCTGCTAGAGGAGGAAGTGTCTGAGTTTGGGATTATAGGCCCTAAGGAGAGGTCTGAAGCAGTTTTTTGACCTATGCTCTCTGAATGCCTACAGAAGAGTCTCCTGGGATTGGTTGCCACCATGCAGTTTTCTGGGCTCCATCCCGGACCTACAGAGAGTGATTCCCAGGGAAAGGCCTTGGGCTAAGCATTTCTTTAGCAAGGTCCCTCCAAATCTTGTGCACACTACCATTTAGAACAATCTTAGGTGTAACAGCCTCTCATTTTGCACAATTAAATAATAAAAAGTAATTTAAGGATGCACATTGAAGGTAGACCAGGAAATATAAAATACGTAGGATGGATGCTTAAAAGAATTTCCAGAACACTAACTCTGGAAGGCTGTTGGGTCCTCCTACTCTCCAAGCTTCTTGAGTAACATACACAGACAGCTTTGACTTGCAGGTGAATTCTGCTGTAGGCAGAGAGCCTCCCTGGGACCTTAAAAGGAGATAGTGTCTTCTTTTTCATGCAACAGTGCAGAAAGCATGGAAATATTCTGAAAAGCCCATTTCTAGCTGGCTTTTGCTCTGGATGATTTGCCTAGAGAAAAAAATCTAGTAGATATTAGGTCCCCAGGACATGTCCATGAGTTCTCTTCATCCGTCATTGCAATCTTGGAAAGAGAAAGTGCAGTGTCCCTAATTCGTGTGGTTCCCAATCCATCTTCCTGCTACACAAGATCCTAACAAGGGCTCTGCAGTCTGCAGAGAGATGACTGGGTCATCATTCTTGTTCTGCCTCTTTATAAGCTGAGTGACCTTGAACAAGTTATTTAACATCTCTGAGCCTTAGTTTTCTCATAAGTAACACCCGTTTCACAAGGCGAGTGAGAATTGAGAGAGAATGCATGGGAGGCACTTAGCATAATGTCTGGCACCCAATAAGTATTCAATAAATACCAGCTACTATGATTTGTTTTTTCTTATTAGCACTTAATCTGTGATGCACACAGATTAAGAGAAATAATACTTTAATATAAGAAAGCTATCAGACTCTTGTATCTTTTACAAACTAACATCGGATCAGTAGAGCCTTGGGGAAAGGTTGGCTTCCATTAGTTTCTCTGTTGGCCTTAATTATAGATAATTACATAAGAAAGGATGATGAATATTTAGTTCATTTCTATCAAGGACTCAACAGAGCTTGGTAGTTAAGACCATGACCTTTGGTGCAAGACAGACTTGGATGTGAGCCTGGCTCTATCACTAGTTCTGAGATCTTGGGCAGGTTACAAATCTCTCCAGCTTTGAAATGGGAAGACCAATAGGATTCATGTCACTGTGTTGTTGTCAGGATTGATTGCTTGATGGAGGGAGAGCCCCCGGAGGAGTGTTTGCTCCGTGGAGAATGCTCTACCACCATCACCACTCCGTCTCATCATCCACGCAGACCTGTGTCAACAGAGCTGTCTGTGTGCTTCGTATACTCTATGGGAAGACAGGTCTGTTGAGTTTGTCTTCCTTCCCATTTAGAATGACTGTGCAGTAAATTATAAAACTTATAACTACCTATACTAATTACATCACCAAAAAGGGGCTCTACCCAGTCAGAAAAGAGAAGCTTGAGTTAGCAGAATGGGAAGAGGGAGATAAAATGACTTTCTCAGGTTACTGAAGATTATGAATTGTTCTAGAATCCTTGGAGTTGGAGGTGAGGGGTGTATTACCAAACTCTCTTGAATTTACTTCTCTTCCTTCCTTCTCTTCCTCCCCTTTCCTCCCCTGCCCTTCTCTTCTTTTTAGATAGAGATGGAGATATAAAGATTCTCCCCCCTTGAAGTTGGGTCATCCCTTTTTTCTATGGCAGATGCTGGTAAAACACAAAAGTGCCCATTTATTTCTTCCTGCTTATTCATTCTTGCAACAAAATAACAGGAGAATGGAGGAAGGCACTATCAAAGACAGTTCTGTTCAAAGGAAAAACTCCTCAATGATCACTATTACTGTTGGAACTTCCTTCTGCTTCTTTGACAGTGTAATCATTTTTCTCTCCTTGATTTTTCCCTGTATCCCTGAGGCACCTGAAACTGAGATAATTTCCCCTTTTTCAAGATGTGCCACTTGCATAGAAAGCAGCAGAGGAGGCTCAGCACGGCTGTAGGGCATGGCCAAGCCACACAGCTGGGTCTGTGTTGCCTGCCACCCCCTCCATGGGAGGCATCGCACTGTGACAGTGGGGAGGACTTTAGGAGGGCTGTGGACAAAGCCTCCAAAAACCCATCAGATCACAAGGTGAGAATTTATTCCCTTTCCACTTCCCTTTCAATCCTCAAGGAGCAAGACTCCCGTCTGGTGCTAGAGTATTTTAACGCCTCTCTAACACTTACTAATGTCCCTTTATAATAAAGTGAGAAGGCAGGCCTCTGAGCAGGGCTTTCACCAGGCAACAGCACCTAGCTAGAATTTAATAACATTTTTTCCATAGTATTCATCCTTGTGGTTAGCTTCTGTTTATGCCAAAGGATACCGGTTTTCCATTTGCTGCAATAATTGTAAGTTTCCCTTTCATTGAACAAATGTAAGAAAAAATGAGAACAGAGTAAAAGAAAAAAATATTAAGTAAATAACATAGGTATTATGTAGATATGGCAAAAATGTTGAATGTCGGGAAGGTTGAGGAGGACTAAAGTTTGGGAAAACTGCCCGTGTGTGATAACAGACATTTCGTCTTATGGGCTCACTTCCAAAGTAGAGAAACCTTCCCTTGAAGCCAGATGTCTGGGTGTATTAGTTTGTGAGAGTCCCTGTGAATACACAAAGACAGAGCCTTTTTCCTTCAGTGGGATGAAGATGGTGCTGGGAACATTTTACCTGTAGCCTTTAGCTGTGAGTGAAAGAGGCCCACGGGGCACTTTCTGGAGGAGCAGGGTCAGGGCGTCAGGGAGATGGGGCTTTAGAGTTTGGTCAACTTGGGTTTTCATCTCAGCCAGGAAGGTGCCATCATGGATTCTGGATTCAAATCCAAGCTTTGACATCTATTAACTGGGTAACCATGGACAGGTTATTACACCTTTTGGACTATAATTTTCCTATCCGTAAAATGGGATAATAATAGAACATAAGAGTTATTGTAAAGATTGAATGAGTTAATAATACATAGTACCTAGAAAAAATGCCTAGAACACACTCTCATGGAAATTGCTCAATAAATATTATGTGTAATTAATATGATTATTGCCATCATCATCACCACTACCTTGGGTGACATTCTGATCCTCATTTTCCTTGCTTGTAGAATCAGGGTAGTACTACATGCCTCAAAATGTCATTAGTACATGGCTGATGTTCATACCATAAATGCCAGCTCCCTACCATTGCCTTCCCCTGAAAGCGTGAGACTTGCAAGCTGGTACTGACTTCCAAAGCTTTGGGTCTGTGGCTTTTGTGCCTGATTTAATTTTGAGTGGAAGAACCACCACAATGGGGTTCGTGAGGGAAGGTGCCCCTGTACGTGTGCGGCGATGCTTAACATCCACAGTTGTGGGAGGCAGGTATGAACCTCAGTTGTTCAAAATGGCACCTTTGCCTTATGATGAAGTTCTTTGGCCAATCAAGCCCAGCAAAGTCACTCCATTTGCTAGAGTTTTTTGAGTAACCATATTCCAGCTATAGCATGGGTGAGCTTCTTTTCCCCCAAGATAGACACACTGAAGTGTTCAGCAGCTGAACCCAATTTTAAACCTATGCCACTTCTCTTGGCTGAAGTTAGCACCATTTTATTAAGTCGGTAGTGAGCTGTAGCTGCCCCACTTTCCTTTTGTTCATCTACTATCGACCTAAAGAATCACTTAATTAGCCCAGACAAGAAATCTTCTGTGGTGTTAAATAACTCTAAAAACCTCCTGGAGATGCTTGAGTGGCCTGATTGGATGTAACTTGCAGTTCATTACCTCTGGACTAAGATATGTTGAATGTAGGGCCTAAAAACCAAGCTGGATTCCGCATTGAAAACAAACTCTTTTTACCCCAAAAAACAAAACAAAACAAAACAACTCCCTGTAGGCCACTAGTTTTCAAAGTGTGGGCCCTGCCCCGCCAATGTCGGGATCACCTGGGAACTTGTCAGTCTCTGGTCCCCCTCCAGACCTACTGAATGTGAAACTCTGGAAGTGGGGCCTTGCGATCAGTTTTAACAAGCCCTCCTGGTGATATTGATGGAGGCTAAAGCATGAGAGCCGCTGCTTATAGACTGTTGCTTAAGGTTATGGATTGATTTTTGTGGGTCCAAATTCTGGCAGGGAGAAGAAAAAGAGGATAGAAAGGTGGGGGAATGAGACCTGAGCAATCTGAAGTCTATTCACTGAAGTCTGACTTTGGACCAGCAGCCTGGGACTCTTGGAATCTGGGAGCACTGTTTCCTTTCTTAGGAACCAGGCATGGAAAAGGGAGGTGTTCACCCCAGCCAGACTGACCAGACAAAATGCTCAGAGTGTGATCACAATGCTGCTGTATTGTCAGAAAGGGGGAGGACAGTGGGGCATTTCCAGGGTGAACCAACCAGAGTGTTCTAGAAAGTCCTTTTAGGTCTCAGAGGGCTCCCCCAAGATGGGCACACAGTGGGTGTTTAGTAAATGCTCACTGAACTGATGTTTAAGACATAGTGGCCTAAATTGACTTTCCCTAGCTAATTTTGATCTGAGAAAGTAGGTATGTTTTTTGGTCTTGGTCTGTGGGGAAAATCAAGAGTTAGCCCGTAGAACATCTACTGTGCTCTCTCTTCCTGCCTTCTCAGAAACAGCTTGGCTTGGAAAAAAGGGCCAGGCTTTCATATAATCACATGCATTATTATTAGTGTGTGATCTTAAGTTATAAACTCTCTAAGCTTAGTTTCCTTGTCTGTAGAAGGAGAATCATGCTTACAGATGTTCTTGCTCAACCGTGTATCACTAGCACCTCACACATACGGTATTTGGCAAATGACAGGTGTTGAATAAATATTTGTTAAGGAAAAGGAAGGGAGGAAAGAAAAGAGGAAGACTGGTTGATTTTTGTGAGACTTATTTGAAAAAGTGTTTTAAAAATTCCTGGCATGTCTGGTACTTAGATAGTCTGTAAGTAGTGCCTATCATGATGATGATGAGTAGGCTATGGTGTGATGAAGAAGAAGAATGGATTCAGAAAAAAATCCTCTAGGTGCCTAGAACAGGGCCTATATTCTCACTGAAACTAGGCCTGCTCTTCCCATTCTCGTTCACTTTGCAATCCACAGTTACTATCTTAGTCTGTTCAGGCTGCTTTAACAAAATACCATAAACTGGGTAGCTTATAAACAACAGAAATTTATTTCTCACAGTTCTAGAATCTGGGATATCCAAGATCAAGGCACTGGCAGATTCCATGCCTGCTCTGTTTTCCTGGTTCACAGGTGGTGCCTTCTCTCTGCATCCTCACAGGGTGGAAGGGGCCATGCAACTCACTGGGGCTTCCTGTGTGAGAGGCTCTGCCCTCATCATCTAATCACCCCCTTTCTTATACTATCACTTTGGTGATTAGGTTTCAACATATGAATTTCGGGTGGACACAAACATTCAGACCTTAGCAGTTCCTCTACTTTCCAGTTCCCTCTCAGGGGCCACCTCACTGCTGGCTGCCGAGCCCACAGCCTTCAAGTTCAGTACATCATAGGCAGGCAAGATATTTTCAGAACTGAAATGAACTACATGGATGTTACCGTGATTGAGGGTTATTGGCTTTTCCAAATAGGAATGACCCATTTTTGATCCCTATAACTAAGTAATCACATGTGAATTATTTTATGTTTTTTTTTTACTTCCGGGATAGGTGATCATTAACCCTTTGGTTAACACATTTACCTCAAAGTAAAATGAAGCATTTTTAGAAACATCCCTCCCCTCCTACATGTTACTAAGTTATAGAAATGTTGGGCCAGGTGTGATGGCTCTCACCTGTAATCCCAGAACTCTGGGAGGCTGAGGTGGGAGGATTGCTTGAGGTAGGTTCAAGACCAGCCTCGACAAGAGCAAGACCCTGTCTCTAGTAAAAATAGAAAGAAATTAGCTGGCCAACTAAAAATAGAAAAAAATTAGCCAGGCGTGGTGGTGTACTCCTGTAGTACCAGCTGCTCTGGAGGCTGAGGCAGGTTCGCTTGAGCCCAGGAGTTTGAGGTTGCTGTGAGCTAGGCTGACGCCATGGCACTCTAGCCTGGGCAACAGAGTAAGACTCTTGGTTCAAATAAAAAAAAAAAAAAAAATAGAAATGCCATTAGTTGCCTTCACTTACATGATTAAAGGGATGCTTTTGCCTTGAGAATATTTGGATATCCCTTGCCTTTCTTTAACCATCTCTCCCCCTTTCCCTTTGTGCCTAAGTACAAAGGAACAAACTGCCAACTCAGTAGACAGATGAGGAAAGAAATGTGGAATGGCATTAAGTTTGCTGAGAGTCCTTGGTTATCAATTCTTCTTCTCCAGAGAACATGGGTTTTGAGGGTTAGACCTGAGTTCAAATCTCAAATTCACCTATTACCAACTTTGTCACCTCGAGCAAGTCACTAAATCTTTTTAAGCTTAAATTTCCATCTATATTGTATAGGGATCTTGTGTGGAATAAATAAAATAACATTTGTCAATATATCTACAATAAATACACAACAAAATTTCATTTCCTTCTTTGACCAACATGTTGAGCAGATCAACCCAATGGACAGAGACTCCTGGAAGAAGCAGGTACATGCCCAGACCTTAGCTTGGAGCTTGGATTCAGGGAAGGACAGATGGGAGCGGTTTCTCCTCAGTAAGACATACAGCTCCTTCTCCCCTTTTAAAAGGATGGGGGGTGGGGGTGGTTTTAGAAGTATTGCTTCCTAACTTTGGGTCAGCTATGGTAAAGGCAATCATGGGAAAAAGGCCTTTCAAGCTCCTTGCCAAAAATGGAGTATTATTTGTTTCTACCATTTGGATTTTGACTGCAGGTATAACAACAAAGAAAGTACTGGGCATAGAGTTTGAAAAGTGAGTACGTGGGGGTAGAAAAATACATCTTCCTTCGGAATGTCATCAATACATGGAGGGAGTGGCTGCCATACTGTTTTTGTCTGACTAGCACAACAGACATGTAGTAATGGAAATGGATGCCCAGATACACATCCACTTATCTATTACTTACCATAAAATTAGCCACTCTGCAGCCCTCGAGAAACAGAGAAACAACCTAGTGGCTATTGTGTCCAAGAAGAAATCAGAGAGAAGGAGAAAGCTAAGGCCAGGGACGTTGTTCTGACTGAAGCATTGTTCTCCATATCTTTTTATATTTTCCCCATGCAGACTACTTGAGCAAATAGAATAATAATAGTTGGTTTTTCCCACATTGGCATCATTAGGCTTTGTTTAGTTCTTGAAACAAAAACTAAAAGGAGTAAAGGGCTCTGTAAATAGTCCTTGTTGTGTTATAATGTCCATGGCCTCGTGAGGTTAGCTGGAAAAAGAGCTTCAGGCTGGCTTTCTGCACCTACACCCTCCGCAGCCTCCAAACCACGCCAGAATTCTAGGAAGAGGCTGAAGTGAGAAAATTCACAGGCAGATAGGTGGAAATGAAGCTCCTGCAGGGTTTTAACTGCATATGCAAAATGGAAAACAAAACTGCAAGTAGGCTTGCAGCAAGACTCAACTCAATATTTCATGTGACCAAGTGTTTATTTACTTCTTTGCTTCAAACCCCTGAGTGAAATGTGAAATTAGCCCTGGAGGCAGGGGCCAGGCATTCTGGTGACATTGGCTATTAAAACCTGAGATAGGGATCAGTGTTTGGCCTCCTGGGTATGAGAAGAATTGTTATTTTTCGGAGTTCTTCTCTGGACCACAAATCAGCAACCCTCAAGCAGAGGGAAGATTACCAGTACTTGCAATCTTCCCTCACTGGCATTTTATCCACTGAGTACATCCTGTTCAGATTGCAGTGCTTTTTACCTTCAGCTAAGAGAGAAGCTTCCTAACCAGGCTTGGAGAAGGCTGGAGAAGGCAGTGTCAGTGATTACCAATAAACAGGGCTTTGGCGAAGATATACAGTAAGATTTTAAACAAGATGCCATTGAGCAATACTCAGTCTACTGGCTTATACCAGATCAGAAATGGTCAAATACCAAATGCCCTAAGCAGTTGGTTGAATTGTGCCCCCCCCCCAAAAAAAACATATGTCCATGTTAAATCCCTGGAATTTGTGAATGTGACCTTATTTGGAAAAGGCAGTTTTGCATTGTATTAAGTTAAAGATATTGAGATTTTGAGATGATTCTAGATTATCCACATGGGCCTTAAATCCAGTGACAAGAGTTCTTATAAGAGTCAGACAAGGGAGAGAGACACAGAAAGAAGAGGCGGAATGTGAAAGCAGGGACAAAATTTGGCATGACTCTAAGGAGTGCCAAGGAGCACCAGCCGCCACCGCAGCTAGGGGAGTGGCATGGGATAGATTCTCCCCAGAGCCCCTGGAGGGAGCACGGATGGATTTTGGATTTCTGGCCTCCAGCACTGGGAGAGAAGAAATTTCTGTTATTGTTAGCTACCCAGCATGATAATTTGTCATAGCAATCACAGGAAACTAACGTACCACATGTTGGTGATGGGGTTGGGGTCGCGGAGTAGCCCATAAGTCTGAAGAGATTCTCAAAGAGGCTTTTTACAAAAAAAGAAAAATGCGTGTTTAGGTTCTTTGTAGCATTGCTATAGGCGTGTTTTATTTGTCTGTGTAAACTCTGACTCCCACATCTATTAATATGCCAGAGGAAAGAAAGAGCCCACTTCTGTCATCTTCCCTTCAAGAAATTGACCACTACAGGCAAGGGGCGTGCTTCTTAAACCAATGGAGCTTTTCCATTGTCTTTCCTTACCTTCCTACCACTCAAACAGCCCAGTCCGAGGTATCTGATCACTGCCTTACATGTTTGTTTCCTGAAGCTAATTTTGCCATCTGAAGCTCTTTCAGCTTTGTTTCTCTGCACTGAGGGCAGGAGGAGAATACAACCAAAGAAAGGTCGTACATTTCTTGTTCTATGATATTACCTACCAGAATGGAAACTCCCTGAATCTAATCTCAGCCTTAACAAACCTTTGGTTTACAGGAAGCCCGCTAGTTCTAACAGAGCAATGTCCTCAGTTGTGCCTTTCAAGAGCTCCCAGAATATCAATATTTAAGTTAGCCAACACACGAGCTAAATATTTTAACTACCATTTTATTTCTATCCAGGCCAAGGGACAATTTAGAAAAGGTTCTATTCTGAGTATGTAGCCAAGGAAGTGTGCAAGTGCTGTTGATGCTGCTGTTTTGAAGTTAGCCTGTCAGTCACCGTGATTGAAATATAACCCCAATGACTTCCACAAGTGTAATAAAATGCTTCACAAAAGGTTGCAGAATTGTAAGATGTAATAAAGTCTGCTTAGTTTCATTTCCAGTGCCTCAGCGTCCTAGAGAATGAGGCCCGTTTCCTTATGCCTTGGGATTTGTTCGCATTACTTTCATGCCTGGAAATGATGGAACATAAAAACAGACATTTAGTTAGAACTGATAGCACCTTTTGAGTCAGGCCAATAAATAAAATCTAAGTTTGTTTACTCCGAATCTGTTAGATTGTCATTAACATTTTACAAGAGGCCATACTGATATGGGCAGATTCCATAAAATTGATGGATTCCAACCCTGCTGGTGCATTACCCACTCCCTTGGAGCCGCATACTTTCTATGGCCTCTGCCCACAGCCCACGCCACCAGAGGTCAGCAGTATGGTCTCCTAAGGGTGTATGTTACAAATACAATGCTTGCATACAAATGAACTCAACTCAGACCTTTAATAACTAGGTGAGAAGGGGTTCCCAAACATAACCATTGTCTGAATTACCTGCTGAGCACCTGTCAAAAACACAGATTTCTGAACTCTGTCCCCTACATTTTGACTTAGCAGGTCTGGATAGAGGCCCAGGAATCTGTGATTTTTTAAGTAAGTTCTCCATATGAATCTGAGGTGGTCAGCCCCTGGACTTGAGGAACTGTGGAGCTAGTGTGTAGCAGGCAGAAACAGCTTTGCTTCAAGGCCAAGATACCTTAAGGATCTGGGCCAGGCCTAAAACAATTTTCACTCATAAAACAGGAAAGTGGGGGGAAAGTTCTTTAATCTCATTTGGCAAGAAAATGAGTATAGTGTTATGTAGTGGCCCAGATCCAAATCCAGGAGAACATGGAAATGCATTTCAGAGCTCCAACCCCACCTTCTGTATTGGAGCCTTGGCTTCTGGGCCTTAACTGTTGGTATCAGTGAGATGGGTGTGGTCAAGAGCTAGGCAAGCTGGGACTATGAGCTTGGAGGACATTGAAGGCACAGCATATTACATGAAAGAGAAAATTAAACAGAAGAAGAGGAAAGATGAGGACTTCATGGGTATATAGCAAGAAAGGGGTCTAGGGGATGGTTGGGGCAGCTCCTATGGGTGTGATATATGCAGAGATTTTGAGAAACATTGTTGAGAAGCACACATGGACTCCCCCTACAGTGTTTTCAAGAGATTTTAGTGAAGATTTAAGTTGCTTTTCACTTACTGTTTGTGGCTTTGAGTGCCAGCACTGCAGACGCAGACCTGGGAAACCGGAATGTGAAGACACTGCTTCCTGCTTGTTCAAAAGTGTGTAGTTCAATCCCCAACATGAGCCTGTTCAGCCCACCTTGGTGAGGACGCTCTAGCACACACTTCAGCCTCTCATATGTGTAAAGAGTTTTTATAGAGTCCAGCACTATACTTTTCCTGTAAATTAGTAACACAGTCAGAGAGCAAAGGGCAAGGCATCCCTTTGGAATTATATCTGGTCCCTTCTGGGATCCAGAGCACAGAAGCCAAGCCACTTCTGCATCTAACTACTTCAGGAAGCCTCTCGTCAGAGCTCAGGATCCGCTGTCCCCAGCCCCACTGAGGTCTGTAGGTGGGGGTGGAGAGTGTACCACCGGTCAGCTTGCCCCCTGGAGAAGGGGACCTGTCTCATCCCTATACGACCTTGGGATGATCACCCATTGGGCCCAGCACCACCCACCTTGTCTGGACACACAGGCCGTCCTGCGCTCATTCATCATTGTCCTTGTCCTTGAACAATTATTGCCTTTGAGTCAGAGGCACCTGTGCACGCGTGAAAATGGATGTGCCCTTTCTTTTCCTCTGCCTCGCCTGTCTAGGGCAGATTTATGTTGCAGAAGTTTCCCTTGGCTTTAATTTTGGTCATCTGAACGTTGTGGCTCCATGTGACTTCCTACACCCGCCCTTCCCGGAAGCAGCCCTGTAATTTCAGAATCTCCATGGATGCCTCTGTCCACACCTGAGGCGGCTTTCTGTCGTCTACTCACAGTGCTTCTGTGACTCACCTCTCACAAGCTTTGGCACCTAAATGTCTGCCTTGCTCCTTTAAGCTCTGCCTTCAGCAGTTTTGTTTCCCCAAATGGTTTAAAAGCTTGCGGGAAGCAGTCTACTTTTCAAGCCAGAGCACACTGCATGAGCATGTCAGGCTTTGAGAAGAGAAGATTCCAGTGTGAAGCCCAGCTGCATCATTCCCTGCCTGTGTGTCTCCAGGCACCGTGAACACACTTGCTGGAGTTGTGGAGATAACTGGTTGGGTTAGTACACTCAAAGCACTGAAGGCCATGCCTAGCATGTTATAATGCTCACTGAATGATAGACTCTGTTATTGTCACTGTTGTTATTTATTCCTTATATTGTATCATCAGAGAGACAAGTGTCAAAGCAAATGAAAACTCAGTACTCATCAACACAATGAAAGATTCTGCCTCGTCCCTGGAGAAGGGTGTCCCTATTCATTCATCTTCCCGTTCTAGCTGGATTTCAAACACAATGTCCCCTTCTTTAAATCCCTCCTTTCCTTCCACGTTACCCTTACAATAGACAATGGTGCTGTTCAAGGTTATCTGGGCACATGACAGAAGGATTTACTGGGGAGGGCGGTGCAAAGAGGAGAATGGTCACACCCTCAAGGTATAATGGTGTTTCATTATGTTGGGAGAAACACTTCACACAGAGTGAGGCAAGGCAGTAGATAACCAGGCATCCGGTGAACAGTCCAGAATATGTAGGCTTCTAGAATGCAGAGGACAGGGAGAGCAGGCACCCAGAATGCCCCAAGTTTGACTGATCCCTATGAGCATACATGCTTCTCCATTTTAAATTATTTCTAAGTCCCTAACGGACAGAGTGGCAGATTAACTGCCTCCCTCCTCTACCCAGGGCATGCCTGAGGAAGAATCGGTAGTACTAGTGTAAAGCAGGAAGGAAAGAGCAGGAAGGAAAACAGGAGTAACTCCATGACAGACTGGACCTCCTAGGAAAGGCCTAAGTTTCGGTTTCCCCAACGCAGGCCCTCCCCCTCCCCGGAATGCCGCTGGTAACAACTGAAAGCCCTAGCTTGGAAACTGGCCAATCAGGAGCCAGAGCCCTGGCTTGGAAACTGGCCAATCAGGAGCCAAAGCCCTGGCTTGGAAACTGGCCAATCAGGAGCCAAAGCCCTGGCACTATCAGCCACTTTTGAAAGAACAAATGAACTAAAAGGGGGGTGGGAGGGAGTGCCTGATACATGTAACCTATTGATAAGTATAAAAGCTTTGTTTCCACCCCAGGGCGAGGTCCGGGCTCCTGGAGAGACCACTGCACTGGTGCTCTGAGCTTTGGACCCTATCCTGGGCTAGAAAATAAACTCCTTTGTCTGTTGCAGCCTTGGTGACTCTGCCTATCTGTTCCTGGGACTGAGGGAAACCGGTTCTTACACTAGGAAGCTCGCTGTCTGGGGTTTGCTTTGTGGACTAGTGAATGACGGCAGAAGGGAGGCTCCATTGCTCTGGACAGGAGAAGAGGTTTTTGGAGAAGGCAGCTTTGAATTTGGAAGGAAAATTAAAATGCCTGTTGGAGGAACTTTAAATAAGTTTTGTGTAAGATTTGCTGTGTGGTTGGGCTCCAACTTCCTCATCCATCTCTCTCTGAATCTTACAGGAAATTCTTTGAAGTTGGTTTGTGTTCTGTTGCATGATTTAGGGAGTACAGGGTAAGAGCAGAGGTAGCAAAGGTGTCCCATCTGGGGTCTGAACTGAACCACACTGACTTCTTGAACATGCAAGTGTCATCAGGCCCGATGCAGTCTCTCCACAACCTCTGTGTGTGTTCAGAGCAACACCTTTTCACTAAGCGTGTTAAGAAGGGGGCTCCTACCTCCTCCTCCATTGCCCATACACTCCCACGGACCCAGAGGAAGAGGAACCCTTCTGCTTTGAAGCCAAGAACATATACATTGATAGCTGCCTCTTCTGTTGGTATATCTGGATGGGAGTTGTTCACATCAATCTTACTTGACAGAGTAGAAAAGGAAGGTTTAGGACCACAAAATTTCAACAGGCCTTCCCAATGTCTCATTAGGGAAGCATTTCTCAGCTTGGCTACTCCTCAGAATCATCTGAGGGAGAGGAAAAAAAATGCCACACTGCTGTCCTGCCTCCAGAGATTTTGATCTAGCTGGTCTGAAGTTTGGCCCAAGACTCTGGAGGGGAAACATTGATTGTGACTGTGACAAACTATAAGCCTGTCGTCCCCTTGATCCAGTTCCAAAGAGTGCTCCCAATACAGTGCTCTAGATGCCCAAAAGAGATTCAGATGCTGAAGACAGGTTGCAGATGTCAGTTGCAAATATTCAGCTTCTAGTAAGGTTGTCTATCACTGCTTCTCAGCCTCCTGGCTAAGCTCAAGTGCAGGTTGTCTGTCTTCTGTACTCTTAGCAGAACCACATGAACAGGACAATTGTCCTTTGAGGGCAGTGCTCTCAAGGATTAGTAAAACGGCCTGCTTTGCATCCATTCCAGGGCGGACACAGAAATGGTTTTCAAATGAAGTAATCATGCTCACCAATACAACAGTTCTGAGACGCAAATAAAACTCCTTTTTAACAACTCCCTTCCTTTAAAAGTAACCCTTCTTAGTTCCTAACAGGAACGAAGCAGAAAGTCATTCTGCTCACACGGGAAAAAAAAGTGAGCAATTTTCCAAAGGCAGGCACCCCTGACCTCTGCTTTTCAGCCTTTTCTTAATAAACTGGTCTCAGAAATTGGACCACAAAAGCTGCGGGTGGCAATCTCTTACAGTAAGTGGGTAAAGGGGAAGCTGAGGAAGAAGTGGCTAGGATCAGAGAGCCACTCTGATTAGGATCTTCAAGGCGTTGCAATTATACTTCCATCCAGAGATAGGAAGGGGTTACCCCCAGGTGCAGCAGCCAGAAACCCAGCAGTGTGCAGACGACTCGAGAGGGCGGAGCGACTTCCCAGCAAGTTTCCTGACTCACAACTATTCCTCCGGGGCATGTTGCACATGCTGATTAATAACACAACTTCCTGCAATGAGAAAGTGTTAATTAACTTCACGTTAATCAGTCTGTTTCCTAATCCACTGTGCTTGCCTCTTTGAGGGCACAGAAAACAGAAAGCAGCCCTGGACACCACGTGGCCAGTCCCCTCAGGAGGGGAGGCGCCGCAGACATGTGCTGTGTGGCGAGGTTGAGGCTTGCCCCTAGCTGTCATTTATAAAGTGACCACAGACTCGGCCTTGTCAGTTTCTCTGTGCAGGGCTAAACCAAACACTAAGAACAGCAAACACGCAAGAAGGCTGATCTCACAGCTTGTAGCTGCCAGTGACTGACTATAGCCACACACGGCTCATCGCCGCCTGGCAAATGAAACTACACGTGCTTGGACGCTCGATGGCAGGGGTGACAAACCCACCGCTGGAAAACTCACACGACTGCTTGGGCATTTTCCTGTTGCCCAGTTGAAGCCAGTGAGGCTTCTGTCTTCCCCATTTGCTCTGTTTACATCCACGTCCCATGTCTGTGTCTAGAAAGGACTCCTCCCCCTACAAGACTCTCTCTTTCTGATCGAGCTTACGAAGAACAGGCTTTATTTGTCTCCAAATCTTCAGCTGATATTACTCTTCTCTGCAACTCCGTTGAAATGAAAAAGGATTACTTTATATTTACTTGCATCTTTCGTGAGAGAAACTAATTTTGAGAAAGAAAGTCCCTACCATGTGAAACACTTTCCTTTCTTCAAGCCCTGCAAAGGGGCAGAGGCGAAGCTTAAAGGCATACATGCTTTGTCATTTACTTTCTCTGACAGCTGCTCCTTGCCATGCTTTTGAGGGTGACCTTCGTCCTGCATATTCCTGAGCTCTTAGGTGTGTTCTCCTTTTATAATAGAATTTAGAGCCAAGCATGGAGCAGGCTACCTCTGATAATTAATGGCTCTGAGAGTTTGCTGAGTGTGTTATTTAATTAATGGCACTTGTGTTTGGAGTATGTACAACTCTATAGTTGAATAAAAGGCATATTTGCTGAAGGATTATAGATACGTACTCAAGTATTGTCACGTTGACAATTTGTCGAGGTTCAGCACATTTAACAGCTTAATGGGGTTATTATTCTTTCTTCTTCTCCACGTAAAAGGTAGTGAAGTTGGTATAACTCTGGTCTTTTTGCCTTGTATGTGAGCTCAAATTACAATTCCTCACCGCTCCACCTCCAAAAAAAAAAAAAAATCCTTAGGCTAATGGATAAAAGTCTATTAGTTGGAGCAGGATCTTTTATCAAAAACAAAAAGATGAAAAATTTAATGTGATATTTTGAGTATGAAATTGGTGGTCAAATGAGTTATGGTCTATGTCAGTTCCTCAAAATAGGCTAACCTGAACTATGTTCAAGTTCTACTTGGGACTAAAAGATCAAGGGTTTAAAACTGGCAAGAAAACACAGTTGAAGGCTACAAGAACAGCGTGTATTTCACACCACCTTGCCTTTCCTGAGAAACCCAGTTCGTAGCATGAAATGCAGATGGTGATAAGACAAAAATGAACACAAAAGCCTTCTAAACATCCTATATAGAAGAGTCATCAGGGAATCCTTACAAAGGTGTCTCCATGTGTGTTCAGAAAGACTGTAAATACAAAAGTCCTGTGTTTCTAGGTGTTGTTAATGTGTGTGTCTGGACAAGTTATATCCCCTCTCGGGGCCATAGTTTCTTTCTTTGTAAAATAGATTGAATTATATGCTCTTTAAACTCCCTTCTAGCCCAAAGTGGCTCAGAGTCTCCAGTTTTTCCTAGCAGGGACATGGAATCTGACTATCCCACTGATAGGAGAGAGAGCTGATTGCTGACTTTTGGGACCTGAGGGTTATTTTTTCCCATCAGTGACCTTTGAGGATATGAGGAGTCCTATCAGTGTGCCCTGCAAGAGGGGTAGAAGGCTCCCGTTCTCTACAGCCCAGCCAGATGGTCCGGGAGACAAGGACCACAGCCCAGGGCCTGTCTTCTTCCCTCCCACTGGAGATCCCTCCCCTTCATGGAAGACAATGGCAAGCACAGAAGAAAACAGAAGCACCCCTGTAGACTGGGCCCTTAAGGAAGGCCTTTCTTAGCAGGTCACATCTGAGTCAAATCCTGAATGGAGGGAGGAAGGAAAAGAACATTCCAGGCAGAAGGGGCCAAGCAATGCAAGGGTCCTGAGATGGGACAGTGTTTGCTGTGATCTAGTAACAGCAAGGAAGCGGGGAGGCTAGAACCAGGAGTGTGGGGTTCATCATGGAAGATGACACTGGACTTATAAGTCCTTTACTGTGGCCTACACGGCCTCGTGTGATCTGGCCCTGGCTGGCTCTGCAGAGTCTGGAGGAGGGACATGATCTGGCTTCCCATTTAAAAGATCACAATCTTAATACATTTTCTATTTTAATGTGTGCATTCTCTTGCATGACCTTGGGTGAGTTTGAGGGTATAGATGTACATTTTAAGAGTCATAGTCAACAGCTGACATATGATAGCCTATATAAAGAAGTAATATTTTTAACTGCAGTATCATGAAATCTTACCCAGAATGAGGAGAGTTATTAGGTTTTACTGAAAATGCTTTTCTTTTCACTTTTTGTACTACTTTTAATTTCCAGCGAATCTCCTTCTTTTAAAGGATTAATGAAATTAAAACTAACTATGCATAAGATCTTCTACCTTAAAAGAAAAAAAAATAGATAACAGATCCTTGAGAGGCAAGTACTAAAGCAAACCTTTGATAGGAGTATCAAAGATAAATGCTGATTCACTACCTACACTAGGCATATTCCTTATTGCAAACTGATAGCTCTGGAATATGCAAAAGCCACGAGAGACTGGATTAGAAGGGGGCAGAGTTCAAACAGCTGCCCCGGGCTCTATAGTGCCAAGACTGGCCTTCTGCCTGTTAGAAAGCTTCCCTTTCCCATAGCTATGACTGTAATTAAAAAAAAAAATTGATTCAAGCAATATCATGAGTTCTCGCTTCTTCAAAGCAATACCACACCATCAATTTGTGGCTCAGAATGCCAACAGTTCTAAACTTTTTGTGGGCTTCGTTGGAACAAGATGTGGAGCTTTAGCAGAGGAAAATTGGTAAGAACATCTAATTACATTCAGAGTCATTTTTGCCTGTCTTAAAGGAATGAAAATGATCTTCCAGTTTTTAGAGACCTTCTTGACCTAAAGATATCTGCTGGCAGAAAAAGAATCCTCAATGGGGTTCTTTTAATGCTTAATTATTACATGATCTATCATCTTATGCACTGACTTGCACAGTTTGAAAAATCTCTTAAATACACATTAAAATTGATTGGCTAATCCTAGACCATAGGGTGGCTCTTGGAGGGCATGTAATTGTGTGTGTGGGCACCAGAGGTTAGACAGGAATGACACAGAGTCAACTACTTCATAGTGAGATAAGGTGAGAAATCAATTTGGTCACAGGTACAGTTGACATCGTACTGCCAACATGCACAGAACTCTGTCACATGCCTGCTTGTTCTTGAATCAATCTTACTGCTTCAGGTGCACCATCAGCTCCAATAGGGCAGGGATGAACTTCATCTGCTGCTGTGCCTGGGACAGTGTTTGGCTTAAAGTGGGATCTCAGCAAATAGCTGGTGATTCAGTTCTAGAAACCCAAGGTTAATAATGTCCCTATGGAGACAAACAGTCAATGCCCTTGTTGTAGCCAGGACTCCCGATGGCAAGTAAGGGAATCCCATTTCAAGTTCACAGCTGGAGGAAAATTGCCCTTTTATCTGTGAAGGACTGAGTAGAAGTAGGAATTCAGATGAATATCATCTCTCCTCTCTTTCTCTCTCATTTGCCTTCCCTCTGGGGGCTTCTGCTGCCTCAGACTTGTCCAACTGATGAGCAGGATGACTTTCTGGAGCCTCGAGTCTACATCATGCCAGTCGAGTGCTTCCTGCTCTGTGTTCACACCCTGAATGGTTGGGAAGAACTCTGATGGATGAGCTAGGGTCACATGCCCGAACTGTGGTCTTTGGATGGGAATGACAGTTCCAAATTCAAATGTCTGCCCTACCCAATCCTCTTCTCTGCTTGGATCTCAAAAATCTTCCAAATGTTTTGAAGTCCAAGAATTATTTGCAGACTCTTGGTGAAAACCTCCCTCTCTCCAGAGGAAGCCCTGAGAGGTCTTGAATGTGGGGCCCTTGGGAGTCCTTGCTGACCAGGAGAGTGCAGTGTCTAGTGCGTTGTGGCCCAGGGCTGATTAGCTGTTTCACTCCTGTTCGTCTAACGTTGGTTCAGCTTTCAGGCAAGTATTCAGTCTGTAACCGTGGCCACATAAGGAAACAGAGGATAGATAGCAGTGTCTCTCTAGCAGGGTGGTTGTGACAACTGGATAAAGTGATCTGAAGTACTGGCTCTTTTCCTGGAGTGAAGAAGCAAGAGTAAGCTACATCTTGTGCCCCAGCTTCCTCGTACTATTCTTGCCTTTAGTTAGCTAGAGCTTACACCGGGGAGGGTGTTTCTAAATAGACACTCCCCATTTGTAGTGCAGTGGTAAGTGCAGGCTCCAAAATCAGGCTGCCTGGACTTGAACCCCAACTCTCTATCACCTGAAAGTCCTTGGGCAAGTCCCATAGCTGCCTTATGCCGCAGTTTCCACATCTGAAAACTGGGGCAATACTAGTGGGGTGTTGTTGAGGTAAAGTCTGTGTAGTGCTTGGTATAATTTGGCCATAGTAAGCTCCAAAAGTAGTATCATTAAGAATTATTAATAATGAAGCATCCTCTCTGTAGTGGTTTCCATTATACTTCCTGAAATAATGATCTTGTTGGCCAGTGTGGCCTCTTAAAGTCAGGGAACATGGCCAGGATGAGCACAACCGACTCTCTGATGTACTAGCAGTGTGTCTGTAAACACTATATGCAGCGATTACTCTGTTTTTGTTTAAGCCTGTCATGGAGTAATTGAATATCCCGCCAACAGTTAGACTGTACACTAAAGTAAATGTCTTCCTTCCTTTTCTTCCCCACGTTGTTTTTGCTTAATTAAAAATTTTTCATTTTTTTCTGATTCATTTTTGGTCCATTTTATGGTGAAATATCACCTACATACAGAAAAAGGCAGAAGATATATAGAGAGCTTACAGAATAAACATAAAGCAAACATGTATCTTGCCACCACCTGTGACAAAGAACAGAACATGGCCAGCCCTTCTACCCTCCACCTGACTCCACATTCTTCTTCCCAATCACAACCCCCTCTTTTCTTCCTCCACAGGGGTGACCATGGGCCTGACATTTATGGCCATTGCTTCCTTGCTTTCCCTTGTAATTTTACCACTTAGGTGAATGTATCCATAAGCATTATAATTTTGCCTGTTTTTGAACTCTATGTAAATGCAATCACACGGTATGTATTCTTTTGGGTGTTTTTGTTGTTTCACGGTCTTGCAAACACTTGATACTGTCAGTCTTTTTAAATTTTGAGTATTGTGGTGGGTGTATGGTGGTATTTCATTGTGTTTTCAGCTTTCATTTCCCCGATGACAAAAGATTATTGGCCATTTCAGTATCCATTTTACTGGAAGTGCCTGTTCAACTCCCAGCGTGTTTTCTATTGGGCTGTTGGCTTTTTCCTACTAATTTGTAAAAGTTTTTTTCTTTTTAAAAAAATTATCTTCTGGATACTGGGCCTTTGCTGGTTAGATATGTGCCAAATACCCCTCCCCTTTGTGGCTTGCCTTGTCTTTTAATGTCGTCTTCTGAGGAACAGAGGTTGCTGAAGAGGTATGAGATAGGGAGAATGGACACAGTCTCCTAGGGTACTAGGGAGAGAACAGGTGTTCCACCTCCTCTCTTCCCAACACGTCCTCAGGTCTGGAGGAGGAGGAAGAGTAGAGGGGTCCCTGGGTCTCAGGAAGGGGCCTGGCGCAGACTTCCTGACAGAGGGAGAGAAATGGCTGCACGGTGAGTGTCCGGGCAGACTGAATCCAGAGCAGCATCAGTGAAGATTCTTCTCCCTTGAGGAAGCTGCAGAAGGGCAGAAAGTCACCACTCCTGAAGGAGACAACTCATCCTATTTCCAAAGAGGCTTTTCTCTCTCTCCCCCAGGCTGCTGTACACTTACGGTCAAGGCATGTGATGACTCTACAGCGTCCCCAGGTAAATCGTCAACATCTGGACCAAAGATCCTGAACACCGATCCAGAAGCACAGGTGGTGTGCTGCTGAATGACCACTACCAAGGACAACAGCAGGAGGGTCCTTGCAGGAAGGTCCCTGCTGACCTCAGGGTCTCCAAGAAAGATGGACGAGCAGGACTCCTGAGGGTTGCTGTCACCCATACCTCCTCCCCACAGCACTCAGGTGGGGGTCATGAGGCTGTCCTCCAGGTGCCACAGATACTCAGTTTTGTCCTTTTCGACCCACGCTAGGTTGGTGTCTTACTTTCCTAGGGCTGCCATCACCAAGCACCACAGCCTGGATGGCTGAAAACAATAAAATGTATCCTCGCACAGTTCTGGAGGCCAGAAGTTTGAAATCAAGGTGTTGGCAGGGCCATGCTCCTTCCAGTGGCAGTAGAGAAGTGGGAGTGGGAAGATGAGAATGCAAAGAACACCTATAACCCAGTTTTGGACAGGACAAAATCAAACCCACATCTGATTGCAGTTTAGTGAAACTAGACAACCCCGAAGACAAAGAGGAAACAACCTGCAGAGAAGACAAGTTACCCATGAAAGATCGAGAGATCATGCACAGACTTTTCATGAGCACACGAAGACTGAGGGATCAGTGCTGGAGGAAGAGTGGAAAGGAAGAAGTGAGTGAGAAGCAACGTGGAGCACACAGTGTGGTTTACATGTCGGAACACCAAGGTGCAGGTTTATGTCCAGTTTGGTTTTTGTATTTTATTCTTGGTATCTAGGAAACTAAAATTGGAAGGAATGTGACCTAAGGACTGTGTCACCAAAGGGAAAATGAAACCATTTGGAATACATGAATACCTACTTCGTCAGTAATTAAAAGAGCCAATCCACATTGGCTACATCCTTGGGCCAGTCTGTAGTGGCTGACTGGGCATCCTCTCAGTAAAGGTTCATACCGAAAAGGGTCACTAGCACGCTTAGCCCGACCCACTTCAAAAGCTTTATTGTTTCACACTTCAATATTTTGAATTACAATCTACCTGGAACTGGCTTTTGCATATGGTGTGAGGTAGGGTTTCGTTTCATTAGTCTCCTACATGGATAGCCAATTTCCCCAGAACCATTTATTGAAAAGATTCTCCTCTTCTCACAGCTCTGTGGTGGTGTCATTTTTATCCTAAAGCAAGTGTTCATATGTACCTGTGTCTGTTTCTGGGTTCTCTTTATACCCTACAGAGGAAGCCTCTCCAGTGCTTCTAATCTCGATCTTTTGAGAATTTCTGGCTATATTTCCATAAGCATTTTACAGTCAACTTGTCAATTTTCACCAAAATCAAAACCTATGGGAATTTTGATCTGAGTTACATTGAATTTGTAAGTCAATTTGAGGAAAATTGAATCTTTATAAAATTGAGTAATTCATCTTTCCATTTACTCAATTCTTTTTTAATGCTTTCTTAATAGCATTTTGTAGTTCTCTGTCTAGAAGCTTACATATCTTTAATTACTCATAGGTATCTGATTTCTCATGTTAAATGCTAACTTTAAAATTTTTCATTTTCTAACTATTGTGGCTGATATAGAGAAATTTAAAACTTATATATATGTGTATATATATATATATATATTTATATTAGATTCAGAGGCCTTGCTAAGTTTACTGATTGATTCTAATTGTTTCTTAGTAGATACTTTTGGTTTTCCTGTATATATCATAATGTCTATAATGACACTTCTATTCCTTTCTTTCTAATCCTTCTATCTTTTACGTATTGTTCTTGCCTTACTATACTAGCTAGGACCTTGAGTATCTTGTGAAATTTAAGTGCTAACAGTGAATATTCTTATCTCATTTATAATCTCAGATAAATAGTCTTCAGCATTTCATCTCTAAGTATAAATTGCCTTCTAGTTTTAGCTTTCCTAGAACTTTGGGGTTTATTAAGTTAGTTGTTTAATTTTATCAATTTTATCTGGATGTACTGAGATGATTCTATAATCTTCTTTATTAATCTGGTGAAAGACATTATTTGATAGTCTAATGTGAAACCAAAATTGCATTGGTCATTATGTATTATCCTTTTCATAAATCATGTATATGTGTGCGTGTACAGTCTGTCTATTATTCATCTGATATCTTTTAGGACTTTGGTATTTGTGTTTCCATGTGTAATTAGTCTGTAGGTTTTCTTTCTGTAATGTTCTTGTTAGGATCATTTGTGACGTAACTCATACAACAAATTGGGCAATGAAAATTTTTTCCCCCCTCTGGCAGAATTTGAGTAAGATTGTTATTTATTTCTAAATTATGTGGTAGAATTCACCAGTAAAGCTATCTGGACCTGACAATTTCTTGGTGGGAAGGGTTTTAATTCAGGCTTAATTTCTTTAATCTGAATCAAATTATTCATATTTTCTTTTTCACCTAGTGTGAATTTGGATAAAGTACATCTTTTAGAAACTTGTCTATTTAATCCAAATTTTCTAATGCATTGCTGTAACATCATTCCTTTTTAATGACTGTAGTATCTATACAAAAGTTTACCTTTGTTTATTATTTTTTTAATATCAGTTTTCTGTGCCTTCTCTCTTTTCAAAGAAACTATATTTGGTTTCATTAATTCTCTTAGTTGCATTTGTGTTTTCTGTTTTATTATATTCTGATTTATCTTTATTATCTCCTTTCTCTTAAATTTGTGGTTCTCTTTCTAACTTCTCCATAAAGAAGTTTAGCATATTAACTTTCAGCCTTTATTTTTTTAAATAAGTGCATTTAAGTCATAATTAAAAGAAAATCACCCTCCAAACACACTTCAGTTACATCTCCAAGTTTTAGTTTGTTTCATTCAGTGCAAATAGTTTCTAATTTATGCCTGCTTTTTTTCTTGTTTAGAATTCCTTTAGTATGAGTGTGTTGGGGACAAGTTCAGTTTTTATCTGAAAATGCATTTGTTTCACCTTCATTTATGAAGAATATATTAACTTGACATGAAATCTAGTTTGGCAGTTATGGTCTTCTGAATTTCATTGTTTTTTGTTGCTTTTGGTCTAATTATTATTCCTTTGAAAGTAAGTGGGGTTTTTTTCCTCTCTTAAATGTAACAGTTTTCTCTAGGCTCTTCTGCAGTTTTACCATGATGTGTCTAAATGTGGATTGTTCACCCTCTGCTCTGAATTTGGTGTGATGTGTTCTAGAATTTTTGTATTGGTGGCATTTCCTACTTTTGAAAAATTCTCAGCTATCATATCTTTAAATATAGCTTCCACTGTGTTTTCTCTCCCTGTGGAATAAGTCTTCTGACCTCTCTTCTACTTTCCCCCACTCTTCCTTTTACCTCTTCATGGTTCATTCTGGTATTTTCATATGGCTCATCTTTGAGTTTACCAATTCTCTTTTTGGCTGTGAAAAGTGTACTCCTAAATTCATTTGTTGGGTCATTATATATGAATATTTCAGTTCTAGAATTTCTATTTGGTTCTTTTTCTCATCATCTGTGTCTCTTATATAGATTCCAGCTCTGTGCTGAAATTTTTAAAAATCTTTTTTTGTCCGTAAGCTACCTAAACAGTTATTTTAACATATATGTCAGATAATTCTAATTTCTAGGTAACCTGTGATTCTGATCTTGTTTCTATCAATTTCTGTGTTAGGCAGCTCATGTGGCCATAACAAAATACCATAGACTGGGTGGCTTAATCAATAGAAATTCATTTCTCACAGTTCTAGATGGCGGGAAGTCCAACATGAAGGTGCCCGCAAGGTAGGCTTTATTCCGGGACCCCTTCCCTGGGCTCGTAGGCAGCGCCATCTTGCTGTGTGCTCACATGACCCCTTCTTTGAGTGAGCATGAAGAGAGAAATCTGGTGTCTCCTCTTCTTCTTATAAGGGCACTAACCCCATTGTGGGGGCCCCACCCTTATGATCTTATGGAAACCTAATTACCTCCCAAAATCTCACCTCCTAATACCACATAGAGGTTAGGGCTTCAACATGTGGATTTTGGGGACACACAACATTCAGTTCTAACAACTTTTCTCCCCAAAGGCCTTCTGTGTGCGTGTATGCATGTATAGTTACACACATACTGGACATTATATTTGGAAACAATTTAAGATCTTGGTCAGTATGCTTTTCTTCCAGAGAGAATTTTTGTTTACTTCTTCCAGGAGTGAAAGGGACTAGCAATTTGGGAACACCTTAATTCAATTTCCAGGAAGGAGACTTTCTCAACTGCCCAGATGATTTGAAGTTGGGCTGCAGTTGGCATAAGGGCTGGTTTACATCTGGCCTGCTCTTATTCCAAGGGTATAGCTCTCTCAGATCTTTGAATTCCCACGCAGGTATGGAGGCTTAGCAAGGACTCTATCATCAGCAAACTGACTTTATTGCTCTAACTCCACCTGCCTCTCTTAGGCTCACAGATGCCCTCAGTGGAAAAGCAACTTCAAATAGCGGGCTCTTGCCTTCCCTTGGCTCTTGGCCCTGTAATCTTTTTCTACCTTGTTGCCTCTAACAGATTTTTTTCAACATTCTGTACAGTTTTTCTATTTGAACACAATGGGAGATTTGAGTCAAATTATTTGGTCTGTTAGTAACAGAAGCAAAAGTAACACTTCTTCTTTTCCTTTTTGGTGGTCTGAAAACATCCTGCCCTACAGATTTTATTCTTTAGTAACTGCTTAAACTAATTTCTCACAACCTGAACATCCCTATCAAAATATAATAGAAATCATAAGGAAAATAATGAATCTACAATATTGACATAATGGTTTTATAGTCCATTGTTTTGTGTTATCCTTATGATAACCCTAGGATAAAAGTAAAAAGCTTTTTCTGTCATTGTAATTCAGAGATAAGGAAAGTGAGTCACATAAGAATGACTTGTCCATGTTCAGAGAGTAACTTTAGAGGCAGTTGCTGATGGGAGCCTCTTTAAATTATTTTCTTTTTTTTAGAGACCAGATCTTGCTCTATCACCCAGGTTATGGTACAGTGTGTGATCATACATCCCTGCAGCCTCAAATTCCTGTGCTCAAGCGATCCTCCAGCCTCAGCCTCCAGAGTAGCTGGGACTTCAGGTACGTGCCACCACACTTGGATAATTTTTTTTTTTTATGTTTTTTTATTTTTTGAGGAGACAGGGTCTCACTATGTTTCATAGGCTCGAACTCCTGAGCTCAAGCTGTTCTCCTGCATCAGCCTCCCAAAGCTCTGTGATTACAGACGTGAGCCACAGCACCTGACCCACTTTAAATTATTTAAAGCCATTTCCACTGAGAGTAAAAACCAAAATGACAGATAATTCAGACATTATTCTTAGGAAACTACAGTGTCTTTTTATACTTTCATTCGGTGGTGGATATGCCTGGTGCTTAGGACAAACGATTGAAAAGTATATTTCTTTCTTGGGGAGACAGAAGGGCTGACACATAATTTTCACAAAACCATAATGTTCATTTTCTCAGTCCTTTCTTTTCAAAGTACATTCTAGAAAGTTCTGTGTAAAGCACAAGACAAGCATTTGCTTCAGAGGCAACACTATCTGCCACTTGACTTTTTTTCCTGGTTCTAAACTATTTACATGGGCCTCTAGCAGAGGAAGCAAGGCTTGCCCTGTGATAGGGTTGCAAAAATGTAATACTAACCCAAATAGCCAAGTCAGTGCATTGGGGCCTAGGGAGGGAGAGGAGGGGGTGACAGACTTTCACCCCTGAAGGAGTTGGGTATTGGAAAATAAAGGTGTATTCCCAGGGTGGCTTCCCCAACACTCTCTTCTGTCTTTGTATGGCTCCTGCCCTCTCCAAAAAGCATGTTCTGCCCCAATTAGGATAAAAAGAAGGAAAAGAAGGTATCTGGAGAAAGAAGAAATGGCTCATTACATATATTTGGGCTGGGGTCTAATTTTACTAATGACACCACTGGGACAGGTAGTGGCATTTGAATTCTCAGACACTCATAGTCTCAACTGCCTGCCACTCGTGATGAATTGGAGGTGGTAGAACACACTGAACTGTCTTTCAGATCAGGAGAGAAGTATTAAAACCAGAAGGAGCACAATCTAGAGCTGCTTTTGCTAGTGTATCCTGCATTGATGATCCAGGTTTAATAGCTACATGATAACTTGATTGATGCCCCAGCATGTCAAAATAATGGAGCACTTATTATGTAAGGAGTGGCCGAGGGACATTTTAGGCGTAGGATCAAGTGAGTTGCATAAATGTTAGCTATTACTAAGCGATGGGGTCAAAGATTATGGATGTGAATTTTCATAGTCTTTCTTGTTATTAACCTCTCATTCCCTCTAGAAGAATCTTTTTTCTCACCCTCCTTTCTGGCAGAGACAGACAAAATAGAAAAAGTGGGAGGATAGAACTACATAGAGTAGAGAGAAATAGTCTTGGGAGTGGAAACTTTTTGAAGGTTTTTGCCATGCAAGAGTATACAGATTAACATGCAATTGTACATTTATAGAGATGAGAATGGTAATGATGGCCTTTATGTTATTGCCATTGCATAAGATGTGAGTATAGTCCAAAACGCTTAAAAATTATTTTAAATTAACTACAAGACTCTGGTCATTTTTCAGTTACCAGTACAACTCAAAGGAAGAGTGCTGCACATTCAGTAGCCATCAATGGCCTGTGAAAATCTTTTGCCTGAACAACTGGGTACATACTAGAGAAAGTTGTATTTTGGCAAAACATTTTAAAAATAATTAAACTAAACTAAAAATCAATTTTGGAACCATGGGGTAGACTGCCTTCATAGAATGCTTATAAAGGGAGATTTTTAAAGTATAGTTTGATGGTCACTCTTTTGAGTTGTAAAACAAATCATTTAATGGGACACTAGATTTGATGATTTATAAAGTCTTTAAGCAACAGGGACTTCTTAGTATATAATTCTCTGCTTCTGAAATCAGGTTCTAGAAACGTAATCTAAGTAGAATGGAGGGAGAAGCAGCACAGGAAAATAGAAACATGGACTGGAGAGGAAGGAAAAAGCAAACTGAAATCTCTTTTCTTCTTTTAAAATAATGAGTCCTTTTTCAGACAAATATCTTTGGTCATAAACAAAGCATCTTCTCTTGTACCTCCATCCTGAAGAAAATCTATTATCATGTCAATTGCAGGATGGCTGTAAGAATGATGGCAAATACTTATATTGGCATTGATGAGACCACCCCCAGCCCCTCAAGGGGATTCTCCAGTGGGTTTAGGATCGAGTTGGTCATGGTGTAAGGTTTTTGGATGGTCGGCACCAGAGAAAGAAAGATGAGCAGGGTTGAAAGGGGCAAGTAAGGAGGCTTTATTTGAGCGCTCCTAAGAGAGGTTCACCAGTTCTGGGAGAGAGGGGCCTGAGAAGTCACGCTGCCCAGTTTTGTGTGGGCTTATATAAGTTTTAGAGGTAGAGGATGGGGGTTTCTTCGGCAGGAATATTTTGGCGCGAACAGTGAGGAATTTCTTTGTTGCAGTTTTAGGGCAGGTATTGAGAAATAGGACAAGCTTCTTCTTTTTTTTATTAGGGAAGGGAAGGGTACCCACCACTAGACTTACATTCCGGCCTTTTAGTGGTAATAGGGCACCGCGGTCTTTCTGGCCACTTCCTGCTTATGAGGGGCATAGTGGGAGCTATGGGCCCGAGTCAGCTGGTGGAGGGGTGGGTGACTGGAAGGGGAGAAGGGATGATGAAGTATCTGATTTATTGTCACTCTGGATAATTTTTGTAGGCAACGTTGGAGAAATTTAAATCTCCAGATATAGATTGAATCAGGAGCAGCTATTGGAAGGGCCAGGAGACATAGAATTCCGTGTAAAATGGAGTTTAGTGGGATCTGCCTGTTGGCAGGAGTAGGACAGGGAAGCATCTTTAGGTGAGGACCTTTTGATGCATGAGACGTGATGTGAACAACCGGTAAGGTAGTTTAGGAGTTTTACAGCTGTAGGTGTTGTCAAAATGAATGTATGGGGCCCCCTCCACCGGGGCTCAAGGGGCTCAGGGTGAAGAGTTTTAAGAAGTACCAAGTTGCCGGGGTGTATACCTGTGTGAGAGATATCGGAGTCGGTCTCTGGAGGCTGAGGTAGATATCGGTCCGTGTGGGCACGGAGAAGTTGTCTGAGGAGAGAAAAATATGGGAAATAAGAGACCAAAGGTGAGGGCTGGGCTGGAAGATGATGGTTAATGAGAAAAGGCTGGCCGTACATGACTTTAAAAGGGCTCAGATAAGTAGGATACCAAGGAGCTGCCCTAATCCTGGTGAGAGCCAACGGTAAGAGGTCAAGCCACGATTAATGGGTTTTGACGATGAGTTTGGTGAGGTGGTCTTTTATTAACCTTTTGACTTTTCCCGAGGATTGGGGTCTGTAGGGGATGTGAAGTTTCCACTCTATATCAAATGTCTCACAGACATGGTGAACAACTTTAGAAATGAAAGTAGGGCCATTATCAGACTGAATGGAGGAAGGAAGGCCAAAGTGAGGAATAATTTCCGTGATGAGAGTGGAGGCCGCAACTCTAGTAGTTTTGTTGGCAGTGGGGAAAGCTTTAACCCAACCCATGAATGTATCTACCAGTGTTAAAAGATATTTGAAGCATTTCTGAGGCAGCATATGAGTGAAATAGACCTGCCAGTCTTGTCTCGGGAGGTGATCATGCATTTGATGGGTGGACACGGGGGGGTTTGAGGTCCCTCTGAGGATTAGCAGAAGCACAAATGTCACAGGATGAGCAGATAGTTTTGATGAGAGAGTATAGTGAAGGGTGTGAAAATAGAGGCTGTAGGAAGTGGGAGAGGCCCTTGGTGCCAATATGTAGTGAGGAGTGTACCTAGTCAACAAGCTCTAGGGCTTGTTCTCTTTAGTGACTGGGGACTCGTCCGTCCGGGGTCCCTTGCAGTGTATGATAGCCAATTGTGTGGGCAGCTGAAGGGCCTCGAGGAAATGGGAAATAAGAGCGGTGTTGACAATGGGGAGCCCTTGATGGAGACAAATCTTTGTTCTCTCCATATGGCAGCATGACAGTGAGTTATCATAAAGGTATATTTGGAATCAGTGTAAATATTAACAGTTTTACCTTTGTCTAGATGTGAGGCTCGGGTAAGAGCAATCGGTTCTGTCTTTTGGGAAGTGGTGTCCTTGGGGAGGCGGGATGTCTCTGTGACCTGGGAGGCTGAGACAACGGCACAGGCTGCCCGCCACCTGCCATCATCTCCCACGGATGAGCTGTCATCAACACACAATGTTAAGTCTGCCCCAGAGAGGGGTTGGTCTGACAGGTCGGGCCTGGAGGTAACAGAGGTCTTAACCATCTCAGTGCAGGAATGGGAGTATAGGGTGAGACAGGGAACCGGAAGTAAGGTAGCGGGGTTTAATGTCGGTGACTGAGACAAGGTAATAGTGGGATTTTTTTATAAATAGGAGGTGAAATTCCTGTAACTTAGAAGGAGTGAAGAGTGTTAAAGAACGGTGGGTTAGGAGGTCTTGTAGGCGATGGGTAGAGAAAACATGTAGATCCTATCCCAGGGAAAGTTTTAGTGGCTCTCTGGTGAGGGTAGCTGCTGTGGCCAGTACACGAAGACAGGGCAGCCAGCTGTGGACCGTGGTGTCCATCTGTTTGCATGAGTACGCCACTAGGGTGGAAATGGGAGTAGGTCACAGAGTTTGGGTGAAGATGCTGAGGGCCAGGCCCTGGCGCTCATCCATGTAGAGATAAAAGGGTTTTTCAGGATGACGGAGTCTTAGAAGGGGGTGTTTGTAAGAGAATGTCACAAAGTTTTAGGAATGTGTGGCAGATAGCCTGAGGGTTTAATAGAGGGCCAGCGGAGGCATCATGTACTGCCTCATAGAGGGGTTTGGCAAGGGGAGAAAAGTTAGGGATCCAGTGTTGGAAGAAACTAACGAAACCGAGGAAGGACAGAATTTGTTTAGCAGTGGTGGGTGGCTGGAGGTTGTGAAGAGCCTACTGGCAATCAGCAGTGATATGATGGGAAGTGGGGATGAGACTAAGTCTAAGGTATGTGACAGTAGGCTTAGACAGCTGAACTTTGGAGGAGGACACCCAGTAGCCCTTAGGGGCAAGAAAGTTGATTAGAGAGGCAGTGTGTGTGGCTGTCAGAGTGTGAGGGGTTGTAGAGTAATAAGTCATCTACATATTGGAGGACAGTACCTGGTTGTAAGGGGCATTGGAGAAGATCTTGGGCGAGAGCCTGACCGAAGAAGTGGAGGCTGTCCCTGAACCCCTGGGGCAGGACAGTCCAAGTGAGTTGTCAAGATGTGTTTGTGTCAGGATTTTCCCACATGAAGGCAAAGAGATTGTAGTTGGCTGGGTCTAAAGGGATGGTAAAGAAAGCATCTTTGAGGTCCAGGACAGAAAAGTGGGTGGTGGAGGGTGGAATTTGAGAGAGTAAAGTGTAGGTATTAGGCACTACAGGGTGTATGGGGACAACTGCCTCATTAATGAGTCTGAGGTCCTGGACTAGCTGGTAGGAGCCATTTGGCTTTTTTACCGGGAGAATGGGTGTGTTATAGGGGAAGTTGGTTGGAATTTAAAGTTTTTTGCGCAGAAGACATTCTATAATTGGTTTTAGACCTCTGCAGTGGGTTGGTGAAATAGGGATCTGTGGTCGGGAAGGATGAGGGGTCTTTGAGGACGGGGGTATTGGTATGTGGTCACCACTGGGGTGGAGGTGTCCCAAACCCGAGGGTCTATGAGTTTAGGTGGGAGGGGGTATGTAGGGCTTGGTAAGGCAGGAGAGGCTATGGGTGGAGCTGAGGAATCTGGAGAGAAAGAGAGAAGAAGAAGAGTGGAGGTTCTGGAGGTAAAGTGGAGGGTGGTGCCCAATTTGGTTAAGAAGTCCCTTCCCAATAGTGGAGTGGGACGGGAGGGCATGATAAGGAAGGAATGGGTCATGGGACGGTCATCTATTTAGACAGGTTAGGGGATGGGGGTGGGAGGCTGAGAGGGATTGCCGCCAATACCCACGACCAACACCTGGGAAGGATAAGTAGGGCCTGAAAAAGAAGGCAGGACAGAGTAGGTAGCCCCCGTGTCAACCAGAAAGGACACTGCTTTACCCACTACCTTGATTGTTACCCTGGGATCGGCAAGGGTGATCGGGGTCACCAAGTTGGGGCCTCTTCAGTCTTCGGCAGCCAGAACCAAAACTGCCATCGGCAGGTCTAGGGATGGAAAGACTGACTCTCTGGACTTCTGTCCCAAGAGGCAGCCACTTTTCCAGTGACCCTCTTGGCCACATTCCAGGCAAGGCATGGTGGGTGGACATGGCTGCAGGCACTGCTTGGCCCAGTGGCCTTCCTTACTGCACTTGTGAAGTAGGTGCCTGGTGGAGCCTGGCTGGTAGCCTTAGAAGAATTCAGTGGCTTCGCGGGCCCCGCCGGCCGCAGGGCTGTAACCAAGGCTTGGGCTTGCAGGTGCGCCTTTTGGTGGACATGGGCTTCCTTTTGGGCCTTTGCCTGCTCATCTTGGGAATTAAAGACTTTAAATGTCATGTTCACCAGGTCTCGAATAGGGGTCTGAGGGCCCTCCTCTGCCTTTTTGAGTTTGTTTCTGATATCAGGAGATGATTGGGTAATGAAATGTATTGGAAGAATGGTATTGTCCGCCGGGGATGTGGGGTCTAGGTGGGTGTACTGAATGAGAGTGTCAGTGAGATGATTGAGGAAGGCGGTGGGGTTTGCATCTGCCCTCTGAGTGATCTCTAAGCTTGTCATATGTACAGTGCGGTGGTGAGTGGGTGGGTGGTGTGGAAGAGTGAGATGGTGGGTTGGGGGGTCCAGGATATGGAGGTGGCCGAGTAGGGGGGAGAGCTGAGAGACTCAGGGGAGTCGGGGAAGGAAGAGGGAGCCTCCGAAGGAGGCCCTGGTGGGGGATTGGGGGAAGAGGAAGTGGAGACAGAAGGTGCAGGTCCCTGCTCGAGGAGCACCTGTGCCGGCTGGCAGGTCAGACAGACGGAAGGGCAGGAGCGCAGAAGGAAAAAAGCTTGGATGTAAGGAATTTCTGACCATTTGCCATTTCTGTGACAGAAGTTATCAAGGTCTTGTAAGACATTGAAATTCAAAGTCCCATTTTCAGGCCAGTGAGAGTCATTGTCCAATTTGTACACAGGCTAAGCCATGTTGCAGTAGAAAATAAGGTGTTTTGGCCTGATGTCTAAACCCAGAGCCCACAAATTGGCCAGTAGACACCCTAGGGGTGTCTCTCGAGGAATTCTGGAATTTTGGCTACCCATAATGTCAGACCCAAAGAGGAAGGGTGGCAGGAACTGTTCCTATACCCAGAGGCAGCTGGGGTCCGGAGGACGTCTCCACCCAGATCACAGTGCCAACAATGAAAAGGAGAAGAAGGATTTCAGGTGTCCCTGAAATTCCTCAGACCCCAGACAGGAGGAGAACCTCTGACGTGGGCTCATGGTTTCCGGATGAGATCCTGGATCTCAGACAGAACAGGACAGAGGTCTCCAGAATGGTTTTGAGTCAGACAAATGTGGGGTGACTCACCTTGGCGGAGGACAAAACAGGGACTTGCAGGCAGGTGGCAGAGGTCCTGGTCCAAGACTGAAGTCCACGAGAGGGGCGGCGTAGCTGAGGGCCCGGGGTGGGCCAGCATGACCAAAGCATCCTCCTGGGTTTCGGCACCAAATGTAAGGTTTTTGGATGGTCAGTGCCAGAGAAAGAAAGCCGAGCAGAGTTGAAAGGGGCAAGTAAGAGGCTTTATTTGAGTGCTCCGGGGTGAGGTTCATGTGTCCCAGGAGAGAGGGGGCCAAGAAGTCGCGCCACCCAGAAGTTTTGTGTGGGCTTATATAAGTTTTAGAGATGGGGGATGGGGGTTTCTTTGGCAGGAATATTTTGGCACGAAGAGTGAGGAATTTCTTTGTTGCAGTTTTAGGGGGGGTATTGAGAAATAGGATGGGCTTCTTCTTTTTTTTTATTAATTAGGGAAGGGAGGGGTACCCACCCCCAGTCTTACACATGGAGCTGAATTTAAAAACAAGTCCTCCCCCAAGAAAACATGAGAGTACTATGATCTGCTTCCTGGGCCTTTCTCATTGGAGGTTGCTGTCCTGAGAGCAGAACCTCTGAGAAGGTTGAGATTTGGAGTCGATTTCAAAAGCTACACTTTAGAGACCAGAACATGTGCTAAATAAGGAAATCTGTCCTTTCTCATCTACCTCAACTGTCCATGATTATGGTCCAGTGACTGAAATTATAGTGATTTTTCAAAAATGCCAGTGTTGAAATTTTGCCTTGACAGTACATCTATGGCTACTAATAATGCTGCTTGGGCTGACTCAGTTGCTTTGAAATTGCATGGCTCTATTATGAGTAAATGAGAGACAACCAATTATCTATAAAATAACGATGCATACAGAAGAGAGTTTTATGAATTACAAATGAACTCTGCTGACACAACAGGGTGTGGAAACCTGCCCGGTTTTGACTTTCCGTCAGAGTTAGGGGCGATGCTTGCATATTTTACAAATGACACACCCCACTCAATTCCAACAGGGGGTGGGAGTGGGAATGGGGAGATGACAAAATCTTTTCCTTCTGTTGCACATAGTGTTGCTTTAAAATTAAGTAGGAAATCTAAACAGGTATAGAGGCAGCAAATCCAAATATTCAATACCTGCATCAAGAATTTTCATACTCCAGGAAGGAGGCAATGTTAGATAAGAAATGCAGACCCACTGTCATCTAATGTGATTTAGAACATAGACTAAAAGAGTCATTGCAAGTGTGTGGGGAGCCAATACATAAATTCACCTGCGTAGAGAGCAGCTGCTGGATTCCTGGAATCCAAGGATTGCCAACCTCATCAGGGATCTGTCAGGTGGTGAGACAATTGCAGCTTCATTCGGCTGTCTTTAGACTGTTGCTCTCTCTGTGCATGGTGAAGGTAATGTCTATTTTTCATGATTCCTCAAGAAAGAGTGAGTCAAAGTCATTTTCTGCTAGAAAAAGGATACAGAGTGGCTAAAATATCAAAACCTCCTGCAGGTTTGTATGAGAAGATAAAGATAATTCTTCTACATAATCCAACACTGGTGCCTTGATAGCTTCAAGATGCTGAGGAGACAGTTTATAGTTTCAGAATGTTCACCTCTGTGGTCCTAATGACCCTCTTGTCATGCTGAGGATTAATCTAGGTTTATATAAAGAAGGTATAGGACAGGGTTCCTACTTACCAAGGTCCACACCAAGCAATCGGCCAACAGCAGCTCTTTGCCCCTTATATTTTCTTTTCCTATCTCTCAGTATAGGTGGTTCATATTCCTCTCTGTAATCTGTTGGTTTTTACGTAGACTATCGGCAAGCCCTGGGAGTTAGTTTCCTAGCAGAAGGGGTGATTTCAAACTGATCCAATCAACCCAACCGCCCACTAAGTGCCTGTGGACAGCAGTGGGGTGTGGTGCATGCCTTCCTGCCTGGTGTCATCCAGCCACGCATGAAATAATGATCCGTCAGCCCTAGGAAGCTGACTCTGGTTTTCCTCCATGCACCTTTTCTTCCCCATGTGCCTGTAGAAAGGCCAGTAGATAACAGGAAGAGACTAAAAATAACATTTGGGAGGGTGCAAGGAAGCTGGGACAGGGAGATGAGGGTTGGAGTAGGAATACAGCACTCTTGCTCTGGGTTTGAAATATGGTCTCCACTGCTGTTTCTCCAAAGATGGGAATCACATGCCTTTGCAAGATCATTTTAGGTGATACACACTGAATCGCTGACTGGGTTATTGTCTTTTAATCCTTCTGAATAGGCCAAATAGAGAGTCTCAGTTTGGCGCTACAATGAAATGCCTGTAACAGTGGCCAGTCTGACTTTTTATCAGGGAGAATGAGCCTCAGACTCAGTGGCTGCAGGCAAGTAACCATGCAGAGTTGGAATTCATCAGCACTGTTTTTCTCTTATGTTTGTTTTTATGCTTAACTTCTAATTACAAGTGGTACTCCTTTTTCATTGAGGCTGAACATAAAGTTGAAGATAAATTTACTGGAATTTAAAAAGTGAATCAAGTACATTTTAAGAAATAATGCCCTAGGTGGTACACAAAGATAAGGAAAACCATGACAAAATGAGAAAGAATGACATTTGGGAAACACTGTGTTTACCCCAAGGGCATATTTACTTAGGCATGTAGTCCGAGGGTAGAGAAGAGACGGAGGGCCACCCAGGTAGGAATCAGCATGGTCTAAAAAATTTGCAAGTAGAGCAAAGTCAGCTGGTGAAACCCATTTTGGTTTCTGCTACCTGGTTGTAGTGTGACAGGGAGGCAGGTGATATTAACAAGGTGGGCAAGAAAGTCCCACAGGGGAGCAGAAGGGAGGTCCTCATAGCAGAACCAGAGAGGCCAATAGATAACAGGAAGAGGCTAAAAAAAAAATATTTGGAAGGTGAAAAGGGAGAAGGAAGTGGCTAGAGAAGCAAGCTCTTTTTGTACTGCCAGCCTTGGCCTTGCTAAGACTAGGAGACTGGCCTTTAGGGTAGAAATGAATGGGCTCCAATTAGAGCTTCATCACTTGCTAACCGTCTACCTTGGAGTAATACTTAACGTCACTGAGCCTCAGTTTTATCATTACCTGTAAGAAAGTATAATAATAGAACTTATGCCTGTTCCCAAAAGTTCCACATTTGTCCCTGAGGCCGCATCAGAAGAACGAGGAAAAGTGGTTTGAGGAGAAGGAAAGAGAAATTTATTAATTTGCAGGCAAATGAGGAGATTGGCAGACTCCCATCTTGAAGTACCAAGGTCCAGCTTTTCTGAGCAGAAGTACAGAGCTTGTAAAAGTTCTGATCAATCCCATAGTCACATCTTTGGCTAAAATAATCTCATGACCTCTGCCAGGATTAATTCCATCTTTGGCACAAACAACGCTCCCCGGCCACCCTGAAGCAGAGATGTTTTGAAGAGACATAAAACCTTTCTCCATTTTTTTCAAGCCATTTCTTCTGTTACATGGCTAGAAAATTCCTCACTAAGTGTTGACTACTGTTACAAATTCCAGGGATGCCTTTGTGCCATTGAGTACTGTGCAGTAGTGCAGAGTGACCCATTTAAGCCATTAAACTTGGTTGCCTAAGACTGACTTGCTGCTTAGAGTAGAATCAGAAAAGCTGCAAGAGCCCAAGTCTACCTGAATATCAGATAAACAGTGAGTAAAGTCTAGGTGTGTCCAATTATTGCATGATGGCCCTATTTGCTAACAAATTTCAAGAGTTCCGTGAAGCGTTTAACATCGTATAAAAATTCTGTGTGTAGATGCATTTTGGAAAGGGAGGGAGTGGGGGTCAGAGAACCAGGTGGACCAACCCGATGACCAAGTTTCCTGAAGTCCCTAAAGGGAAGTATACTTAGTCCCATTAGGCTATAGGTAATGATAACACTCTCTTAGGACCCTAAGTTGTGTGCTCCTTGGCAACCTGCGTTAACCCTCCCGTCTCAGTCCCCGAGTCTGACTGCTGGGAAGACTAAAGGTGATCTGTTGGGTCTGTAAACAAAAACCCTTAAGGACAGATACAAATGTTGGTGAATTTAAAAACTCACAGGCACTATACCAATAGTTAGTGTAACAAGTTAGGGGTGAATATCTTTCTGGCAAGACTTACCAAGCAAGTGGATTTACCTGAAAGACAGACGTCAGGCCTCAAGGCCAGACAGGAACAAAAACTGACAAAGCAAAGCATACGGGAAACTTGGGTAATAAGTTTAAATCTTCTAACATTCTAAGTCAGAATCCCACAATTCAGCAAGCCTCAGGAAAAGCCTACCCCTAGAGCTCTCTCGCCTCTACCTAAAAGTACCCGCTAAATAGGAAGCGTAGAAGAAAAAATTCAGCCTAGGAAGTCAAGTCTGAAGAATGGTGACCCCATTTGAACAGGGTACTCCAGAGTAATGCACTCTCAGAAGAGGAATAGAAAGAGGTTTGCAGTCATGCCTATAGGCCTATGTTCTTAGGTAAACTAGTTTGATTCTTTAAAAAAAAAAAAGTAAATAAAAATGAGAAGGTGAATAATGGAAAAGGTTAAAAATAAAATACAAAAGACAGCTTCTGCTATACCACTAGCTACGTCCCCTGAGGCAATTGAGTGCAGAGCTACAAACCTATGACATGGGAGAATGAAATAAGCTTTCTGGAATGCAATGGCTTGAGCACAAGTTGAACAATAATGGGGGGAGAGGTAGTTGTGTTACGGTCTGAGTTTCGCGCTGAAAAATCATTAATCTGCCATTCTGCTTCTGTAAACCTGCTTGCTCCTGCTTGCTACCCCCAACACAGAAATTCCTAAGTGACTACAACACCCATGTTCTGCGTAAGATGATTGCAGCCCCCACTTTTTACGTGAAGCTATGACGACACTCATGTTTTGCGTGAACAAGATATGGCCCAGAGCCCAAATCCTGTTACACCAAAGATAAGAAAATGATATAATGCTTACTCAAGGCTTTTTGTACACGTGCTTACTCTATCTTAGTAATTGTCCACCCACAAACTTACAATATAAAAACTTTCTGTTTCAAAGACTCGCTGCTGCTCTCTGGGCCACCTTTGGCGGTGCAGAGGGTAGTCGCTGGCCAGCTAATAAAGACTCCTGATGTGGCTCAATTCGGTCTTTAGGTGGTCATTTCTCGCGTCTCAGACCATAACATTTGGAGGCCCCAGGGAAATCCTGCCCTAAGACAGGGCACCTGGCGACCACCGGTGCCTGGAGACCAGGTGTGGAGTCGAGTGTCTTGCCTAGGGGAAGGCCTCTGAGAGATGTTTCTCAGCCCCAGGCAGAGGCTTGACAACGCACCAGCCCCCGGCACCTTCAAAACTGCAGATTCTTCTGGATGAGTCTTCTGGTTCTGTTCACCGGTGAGTTCTTTTCTGGTCTGTTTCTGGCTCCGGAGTTGTCTGGCGCCTCAGGAGATTGGCTGGACGCAGCTTTACTCCTCAGGTGGGTTCCAAGAGATGAGATGTCACCTGGAACTGACTGTCAGAATCTGATTCTGTTTCCCTTATTCCCGGAATCTGATTCTGTTTTCCCGAGTCCTGGTCAGATTCTTGAATCCAATTCTGTTTCCCTTTTCCTCAGGCAAGTCCTGGGACGTGAGGCATCACCTAGAACTTGGAAGTCCTGGTCGGATTCCTGGTTCTTTTCTGGTCTGTTTCTGGCTCTGGAGTTGTCTGGCACCTCAGGAGACTGGCTGGATGCAGCTTTACTCCTCAGGCGGGTTCCAAGAGGTGAGACGTCACCTGGAACTGACTGTCAGGATCTGATTCTGTTTCCCTTTTCCTGAATCCTGGTCAGATTCTCCAATCCGATTCTGTTTCCCTTTTCCTCGGGCGAGTCCTGTGAGGTGAGGCATCACGTAGAACTTGCAAGTCCTAGTCAGATTCCTGGTACTTTCTTTGGGATTACTACTTTCATTTCTCTCGGCTTCACCTGTCATCTGGGTCCTAGGTTATAGTTTCGAACTTTAAAGAACGGTGCACGCTCATCATTGGGATCCGTGATTGTCAGTTTCCTATCTGTCTTTTTCCTGAGGCTGTCCGGGGTGGTAGCACCGGGCCTCCCTCTCCCTCTCCCTCTCTTTCTGTCTGTGCCTTTCTCTGTGTGTGGTCTTCAGATCTTTTTAGGTGGCTGAAATTTCTGGTTTTCTTTTTACAAAGAATGGGAGGCAGCCGAGAGGGATGAGACCGGGGCCACTCTGTGGAAATTCTGGCTCTGATTTTCTGGCTTCTGGATGGTTAGTACAGAGCCAGTCTAATATATCACCATTGGCACTTTTGGGTTGTTGGTCCTGTTGGGGCTTTGGTGTCTCTCTTGGATTACATCTTAATTAGTTGTAAGTGTGAAATTGTGCAACTAAAATGTAAAATCGGGTCGCAGTCTAAAGGTCACAATAAGGCCGACCCCAAGGCTACCCAACATGTCCCTCCGCTGCCGCCCACCAGGCACAGCACCATTGAGAATGATACTGTCTGTCTTTGTCTTTGTGGATTTCTTTTGAGTGATATTGGCCAATTGTGTTTCTGTTTGTTCTGGTCTATCTCCTTGTGCTGTCTTTGTCCTTGTGCCTCACAAAAGGTAGTTCTTTTGTGGCCAGTATGGACCAGTCCCAGTCTTGTGTCAAATGTGGTCCACTTAGATGTTAAATTTTGTCTAATTCAGAGGTTATTTAAAGGTTGATTCAAAATATAGATTTAAAAAAAAAAAAAAAAAAAACAAGATAGGAAGTAACCAGTAAAGTAAGAGAAAGAGATGTAGAAAGACTATGAATATAGAAACATATTTTTGGTAAGAAAGGTTAAACAGAGAGGAGAATAATATTGTATAAGAAGGAATCTTGTATGATAAACTTTTGTTCTAACATGAAACTTAAGACAAAACAGAAAGGTTTAAGTATGTTGTAGGTGGTCTGTGCAAGTTGGGATAAAGTCCCTAAAAGGAAATTTAAGCCCCTGATATTTGACAAACTTTCCAAAATCCAAATTCCAGTCTTTTTGACCTCAAACTAGCTTTTATTATTAAAATCACTGAAAGTCTAAGAAAGACGTATTAGACTTGTTTGGTATGTTGAAACTATACAGGAAGCATTGTCAAACAGGAAATGGTATTAACTTTCTTGGGATTATATTTATGTAAACATGTTATTAATCTATGTTCTAAATTGTAAAATATTGATATATCTTTATATATATTATCAGTAACCGTTATGGTTATTCTGTTACATTGTTCTGCCATAAGATTAACCAACCTTGTCAATTGTGTCTCTACCCATGGCTATTCTAAGAGCTTTGTCATCCATAGACAATTCCTGGCCCTGACGGACAACCTGCGTTTGCCTTCCCCACCACGCACCCAGACTGGGACCCAAATGAGGAACAAGGTAGTGAGGCTCTCGATCGGTATCGCCAGACTCTGCTAGGAAGCATATAGGCAGTGGCTAAAAAGCCGACCAATCTGTCCCAGGTAAGTGAAACCGTACAGGGACCTAACGAGTCCCCGGCAGTGTTCCTAGAACACCTTTTTGAAGCTTACTGCCTGTATACTCCCATAGACCCAGAGGCACCAGAGAATAGACGTGCCATTATTGTTGCCTTTGCCACTCAGTTGGCCCCAGATATTAAGAGAAAGCTGCAGAGATTAGAAGGATTTGAGGAAAAATTGCTGTGTGAGTTAATAGAAATTGCCCAAAAGAGTTATAACAACAGAGAGGATCCTGGGACTGCCCAGTCTAAAAGATGGCCAAAATTCTCGTACCCGCTATGGTGAAACAAGAAAGATATAAAACTGAAAAAGGCAAGAGGCCCAAAAGACCAGAGGGGATACTAGAAGGAGAAAGACCAGCCTAAGCCGTGACCAGTGTGCCTACTGCAAAGAACATGGTCACTGAAAAAATGAATGTCCTCACCGAAAACAGGAGGTGGCTAAGCCTGTGCCGGTCCTCATGGAGGACATAGACTGATGGGGCCGGGGCTCCATTCTGATAAGCCTCCAGGAGCTCAAGCTAACTCTAAATGTAGGGGGCAAACCTACCAGAGCCACCAAGGATCAAGCCACATATAAAAGGGCTACTGAGGACTTGCTAACAAAATTAGCTCAGTGTTCCGGCTGTGTTCTGGCTAGAAAGGCTCAGCTTTCTACCCAGACAACAGCCTACCTAGGATATGAACTAAAGAAAGGCAAACAAACCCTCTCCACCAGAAAAATTAAAGCTATCCTAAAGATCCCACAGCCCCAAACTAAGAGACAAGTTCGAGAGTTCCTGGGGGCAGTGGGGTACTGCAGACTCTGGGTCCCCAAGTTTGCTGAGATAATAAACCCCCTTGTATGCTAACATAGGGGGAAAGAGGGACGCTCTGATCTGGACTGAAAATGAGGCTAAAGCCTTCAAGAGCCTCAAACAGGTACCTGTGAGTGCCCCTGCACTGGCCTTGCCTCATTGGACCAAGCCTTTCCAGTTATATGTTGCTGAAAACTGAGAGATGGCTAAAGGGGTCCTAACTCAAAAACTAGGACCCTGGAACAGACTAGTTGCGTACCTGTCTAAAAGGTTGGACCCTGTGGCACCTGGCTGGCCCGGCTGCTTGCGGGCCATTGCTGCAACTGCCGTCTTGGCAAAGGAAGCCTCCAAGCTTATTCTGGGGCAAGACTTGTGTATAATTGCCCCCCATTCGGTGGAGGCCTTGCTAAAAAGTCCCTCCCCCTGGGAGGTGGCCTTCAAACTCCCACATAACCCAATATCAGGTGCTGTTGCTAGATCCCCCCAGAATCCGGTTCCTAAAGACAGCCTCCCTCAACCCTGCCACCCTGCTCCCGGATGATGAGCCGTCGGAGCTGCTCCATGACTGTCTCAAAATGCTCGAGTCTCTCACCAACCTGAGAGCTGACCTCCCTGACTGCCTGTGGCTGGACCCCGACGAAGAATTATACACAGATGGGAGCAGCTACGTCTCAGAAGCAGTCAGGTATACAGGGGCGCTGTCGTAACTGCAGGCCGGGTTACCTGGGCACAGGCTCTCGGACATGGAACCTCAGCCCACAAGGCTGAACTCCTAGCCCTGACCCAGGCCCTGAGACGGGGAGAGCCTTTGCAACGGCACACGGACATGGGCGCTTTACCAAGAGCAAGGACTGACTCCCCAGCGATGAGAGACAATGCTTTCGGTGACGCGACAACAAGAAAAGTCACGCAAAAACCAGTGGGGACTCTCCTAACTCTCCCTGTTCTGCCAGAACGGCTCCTGCCAAACTCCCCAAACTGCACCAAAGAGAAAGTTAAATTAAGAAAAGCCCTGAAGACTAAAACTGATTCAGGAGGTTGGAAAATCCTCCTGGACAATAGGGTCTTAATCCATGAACACCTATGACGAGACCTAATCAGAAAATACATCAGAGCACCGACCTTGGCAGCACCAAGTTAACCGAACTTCTCCAGAGGGACTACTGCATTCCTCGGCTACATCAGATGGCCCAGCAGGTAACAACGAGATGTCTCGCCTGCGCACAAGTCAATTCAGATAAAAGGACTAAGGGACCAGGTTAAGGGGGCAAGCCCCAGGGGAACAGTGAAAAATGGACTTTACAAAAGTAAAACTAGACAAATACAAATATCACTACTTGCTTATATTCATTGACACTTTCTCTAGATGGGCAAAAACTTTTCCTACAAAGTCAGAGACAGCACAGGTAGTTGCAAAAAGTTAGTGACTGAAATTCTTCCCCGATTTGGCCTCCCACTTGCACTGGGGTCCGACAACGGCCTGGCATTCATCGCCCAAACAACTCAATTATTAAATTACCCTGTGCTTATAGGCCTCAGGGTTCAGGACACATAAAAAAGATAAATAAAACTTTAAAAAACATTAAACAAATTAAAGCTGGAGACTGGCACAGACTGGGTAAGCCTCCTTCCCTTTGCCCTACTAAAAACCAGATACACTGTGTATGTTAAAGGCATAACCCCATGTAAAATCATGTTCAACCAACTAACCCCACTCCCGAGAAAGCTCTATTTCAGGTTCAGCCTGCTAGCTTAGAGGCCGGGTGGACTGGACCCCTGCCAGTGATCCTCACCATGCCAACAGCCGTGAAGGTTGCCGGAAAGCGCCACTGAATCCACCAGATGCGGATCAAGAAGGCGACCCAGATCAACTCCCCAAGAAATGGATCCACCTGGCCCACCGAGGACCCACTAAAGATAAGACTTTCCAGAGATTCCTCCTAGTTACCTGTTTTAATCCAGCAGACGACACTCCCCACCAGCCTATAAACTACACTTAGGTGATTACAAAGACAATAAATGACACTGTCATAATTAGGCAGGCCTGGAGAGCCGTAACAAAGGCTGGGCTAGAGCCTGTTCAAGCTCCCCGCCCCTCTGCTGCCTCTAAAGACATGTCTCTGAGTGGCCTCCTCCCCCTCTTCTCGGGTTGGGAGAAGTCTTCCCTTTAAACACAAAATTCCACTCCGTACTTAAAAGATAAATCTTTAGATATGAGCTAAGCATCTTATTTACTTAAAACATTTGTGTGAAGGGCAAGGTGGTGCAGATAGCCAGAAAAAGGTTGGAACAGATTGTCTGTGAAATCATTTTTAACAATATATATTGATATATTTGACAGTACTATAAACACCAAAAAAGAAGGGGCATAAGTTTAAAAGCACTTGTCATCTCTAGCATTCCCAACCCCCGTGGATGACACTTTTGTCAGCCATAACAAAACCAGTTATTCCCATTCGGCTGACACTGCTCCTTGACCCCTGCATCATAAACAGCCTAATTTCTTATGTTAAAGAGGTCAACCTGTCAAACTTAGGGTCCTCCAAACCCACTATCAATGTGTCTATGATGTTAATAGCAAAGAATCAATGATTTGATTCCTCCTGAAAACCAGTGGGGAATGTTACAGTCTGCGTTTCGCGCCGAAAAATCATTAATCTGCCATTCTGCTTCTGTAAACCTGCTTGCTCCTGCTTGCTACCCCCAACACAAAAATTCCTAAGTGACTACAACACCCATGTTCTGCGTAAGATGATTGCAGCCCCCACTTTTTACGTGAAGCTATGACGACACTCATGTTTTGCGTGAACAAGATATGGCCCAGAGCCCAGACTGCCCAGATCCTGTTACACCAAAGATGAGAAAATGATATAATGCTTACTCAAGGCTTTTTGTACACGCGCTTGCTCTGTCTTAGTAATTGTCCACCCACAAACTCACAATAAAAAAACTTTCTGTCTCAAAGGCTCACTGCTGCTTTCTGGGCCACCTTTGGCGGTGCAGAGGGTAGTCGCTGGCCAGCTAATAAAGACTCCTGATGTGGCTCAATTCAGGCTTTAGTGGTCATTTCCTGTGTCTCAGATCATAACAGTTGGAATATTTAAGTAATAGAGTGTTTTAAAAAGGGAACTGGGGAAAGAAAGGCCAAGAAATGCACATATATTTTGAATTAACTAATAAAGACTTACATTTCAAAGTGAAATCAGGATACAATGAATATGTCCTCCAGCTAAAAATCATGATTACTATATGGCTGATATAATTTTATACAATTCAATTGCTACCAGTATATGTTCACTAATTTCATTTTTAATCGATATCTGATCTACTTCACCAGCTTATAATATGGACACATTTATTCACAGGCCAGATGAGGAATTGCCTAGTTCTAATTTAGAATTCTCTAGTTCTAAAAAGGAAAAGAAAAAACAAAACTATTCGAAGGAGAGGATCTTTAACTGGAGTCCGTGATCCTTAAGGATTCCTAAGGAGGTTTATTAACAGAGTTGCCAGGTAAAATATAAGATGCCCGGCAAAACTTGAATTTCAAATAAAAACTTCCTTTGGTCTAGATATGTCCCAACCTGGCATGGCAACACTATTTGTAAACAAATTTCAGAGAGATACATTTGTAGCTCTCTTTAAGGGTGTTTGTTTACAGACCAAACAAGTCACTTCTGGTCTTCCCAGAAGTCACATGTGGGAACTGAGACCAGGAGGGATAATACAGGTTGCCAGATAGGCCTAGGCAGGAGCCGATTAGATGGTATATAAAAATTGCCTATAGCTGTCTTTCTACCAGAATCTTAAACTGTTTAGGATCTCCCAACGGTTTAATGCAAAGAGATAAATCTGTCAAGCCCTGACCTTTCCCTGAGGCCTGAGCTTCCTAGCAGCCAAAGCAAAAGCGAAACATGAAGGACAATTTACCGTTCAATTTACCAAATAGTCCCTAAGGGGAACAGTCCTCAAATGAAAGCAGAGGGCTCGGTGGAGCTGAAATCCTAGGGATGTAGAGAAAGCCCTGCAGACTGACTCAAGCCTGGGGGCAATGCCACACCTTTAAAGAGATTTGACCTTTAAAACAGTCAGGTTTAGTATGCCAAATATTCTGCTTGATGGCTTGAGAAGGTGCACCCTTTTAGAGGAGACTGGGGAAAGGTGCGGGTGGGCTACGGGAGCTGGCTTAGAAGGGAGAGAAGAGACAGGAGAGTTGGGGAGACAGGGAGGTTTGGGAATACATTCCTCAGTGTTTTCTTCACTCCAGCTTTTTGTCCTTTGCAGCCACCACCCAAGAATGCTGGTGAAGGTGCTTTTCCTGCACCCCCATTCTCAGGGGGGAGCCCCTTCCCTGAGACCCAGTGGAGGGTCTCGGTGAGGATGAAGCCTGCAGTCCTTACCTGTGTCCCTGGAAGCAGACCGGCAGAGCTGCAGCTTCTGCTGCCGTTTCCTCCTCTGATCTCCAAGTGGCCCGGAGTCCTCTTCCTCTGTGTCATGTTTCCGGAGCTCTGGAGGAAAAAAAAAAAAATGGAATAGGCTCATTAATGGGTCCTTGGGATCTCCTTGAACAAATGTTTTGGGACTGAACAGAATTTGGAAACGAGAGGCCAGGAGGAGTGTAGGTGTGAGGGCCTTTTCATTGCTTTAGTTGCCAAATTTCGAGAACAAGGAGGTTTCACATAAGAATCCACATTTCCAGCTTCTCTGATAAAATAAGCAGATTAGGTGATGCTGCGGCTGCCTTGTAGTCATCTGCTGAGGCTGGGCGTGACAGCCACAGACTGGAATGGGGGCTGCGGGGCATTTTGCCATCACCATAATCCCAAAGACTCTCTACTTCCTGTGTTTTGAAGGCATTAGGTTTGCCACCTCCCCATAATCATTCCTCCAAGCCGTCCTGTGGTTTACCTGCTACTCTCTTTGGGTTAGTCTCTCTGAAATGGGCTCCGAGCACTGTTGTTCAGTGAATGAAAACAGCCCAAGCAAATGTATGATACTAACAGAAGGGTCATGAGAACTAAGAAAGAAATGGATATTTCCATTCAAAGAGGCTTCAGGTAGGGAAAACAGTAAATGAAGGTAAATGAAAACTTAACCACTGGTCTTAGTCACTTGAATCATTGTAAAACCCTGCTCAGATTATATTTATTTTTTAAAAATTTGTACATGTCTTAGATATAAAGTGGATAAAATTTCAATTCTGTCAGAGAGATGTTCTCAGAGCTCAATTTCCCCCCTTAATCTCCCATTAGAATTCAATTTCATTAGATAATTAGTTGTTCCTGTGTGAGGCTCTATACATTGTGTAACGCTGAAGGTTACACAATTATTCTTCACAGAATGCACAGTGTGTATTCTGTGTGAAGTCGTTTGAGATTGAGACATACAATTTAATAGCACCAATGATGGTTACCATTTATGGTGTGAAGGGCAGTTGCTGTGACGTGCATTCCTTTGTTTAATCCTTACAATAACTCACACGGCAGGTGCTACTTAACCCCATGTTACCAAGGAGGAAAAATTGAGGTCTGAGGAAGTTCATTCACAGGTCAGAGATCAGCCAGCTGGGAAGCAGTAGGTACCAGGATTACCTCCAACAATGTTTGCCTTTTATCCCAGAGGATCTACTATGCCACTGAAGAGGGGACAATTCCATGCCGTTCCACTCTACCAGGTGTATTCACTCCAAAGTCAGAGCCTTTGAAAATAATCTTGCCAACTCAACAAAAAGCCTGTCAACTAAAATACTGGAGTTTGCCATCTCAGACCCAAAACTCTAACTCTAACCCAGAGACCCCCATTCTGTGAGCTTGCGGCAGATGGAGAAGTTTCCCTATTTATTTCAGATCAAACTTTGATACAGAAGGCAAAACAGTGAGGGAACTATAGCCTCTCTCTCCAACTGAGCTATATTTCCACTCCGGGTACGTTTGAGCCTAAGTGAGACTCATTAGCATATAACCAGGCCACAGATACGTTTATGAGGGTCATGGATCTTCCGTTCAGAATTTGGCTGCCAGCACACTGGTTTTACATTTTGCCACATAGATCTAATTCTCCTTAGTGGAAGAAAACCACATTAAGAAGTCATTTCCTTCCTTGCAGAGGCAAACATGCTGCAGTTGCTACAGGCAAGTCAAATGGGATTGCTATTCTTCTACTCAAGAACTAATTTTCATTTTGATACTACCTTTAGGTATGTTATAAATCCATCTTGTAACAATTCAATAGGATGACAAAGAACAATGCAAAGCCCAGAAAATACGGCCTTCCCACTTCTTGTACTGCCACTGGAAGACACAGAAATCAAGCAATAAGTGGCCTCATCAACACAGATCAGACCAGATGAATCCAAGTAATTTAGAGCCTGTGAATGTTAATGCCTTCCTGGTTATTAGGCGGCCGTCTGTTATTGTCATATGCCTTACAGATGGCAACATTGTGCCAACCCTTAGAAGTTATTTACGAGAAATAGGAAATAAATAAAACAACAACTAATTGTATTTGCAAAACTCTGTTGTACATCGTTTTTAAAACTTAAGACATTTCCCTCCTAAAAGCCCCACATGGAAGCACATGGCTTTCTTTATAATAGTGGTTCTCAACCCTGGCTGTCCAGTGGAATCATCTGGGAAGCTTTAAAAAATAAAACCCACCCCAGGGATTCTGAATTAATTGGTCTGAAGCAGCCTGGGTTTGGGAATTTTTTTAAAAAACTTCTCGGGCAATTCTAAGGTTCACTTACTGTCTGCCCAAGCAGAGCCCATAAACATACAAAAAGAATATATTTGCCTTTAAGCACATTGCTTGTGACCTCATCAATAGTACGGAAACTGTCCCTTGCAAACCCTGCTCTAGAACTGCTTTTCTTCTGTCGATTCTCTGTCCAAAAGGTGCCTGGGCCACGTGGCTTGTCTCAGCGGCACTGGTGCTGGTCCAGTTCAGGAGCCATTGAATGACTCTTCAGTCTCTGCAGGAACAGGGAGGCTGGGAAAGACCCTGATAAGACTTTTTTCCTAGAGGAGCCACCCAGGTGACTTGGAATTTAAAAATGCTGCAGTTTGGAGTAAAGTTCTGCTTCCCTAAAGCAACCTAAGAACCTGGTGACTGCAACCTGTTGCCTGGCTAACAGAGAGAAGCTCTAATGCTCTTAAACAGTAGCTTATCTAAACAGCACTATTTGCCTGGGGCAAGATTTAATGGAGGAGTTTCACTTCAGATGAACCTTCCAGAATACTTAGGCTGCCTGCAGAAAAAGGCGGTGACTACTTATTAGCACACCAGAAATTTAATATGTCCCTGTAGTGCCAGGGGCTGGCCCTAGCACTAGAACACTGAACCAGACAGGGACCTTTACTGTTCTCACGGGGCACCCAGGTAGGGAGGTAGACACCAAATTGTTGACTCTTGGGATTACCCAGTGGGAAGTGTGCTGGGCAGGGTCTGCCTAGTTGGAAAGGCTTTTGAGTCACCCTGGTTTCACCAAAAAAACAGTGTTATAGTAGAGTAATCGGGGAGAGGAGGTTATCTAAAGAGGATCCAAGAAGATGAGGGCAGACCCACACCTTAACAACCAGAAGAACAAGCTCCCTTAACCTCTTTGTGCCTCAGTTTCCCCTCTGTAAAATGAGAATAGGAACAGAGTTGTGAACAGTGACATGCCTGATGCATATAGTAAATGGTACTGAGTATTTGCTGTGGCTGCTGCTACTACTATCATGATGATTATTTTTAGGCTAGATATACTGACCCCATGAGATGATCATTACCCACTCCACAGGGGTTGTTTCCAGGAGTAAAACCACTTTTACTATCTTCATAGTTCCCCAATGATCTATATCTTTTGGACCTAACTACATTCTAAAGGGATTAAAAGTTATGATCGGAATTTAGATACAAACCAACTAATTCTAATGAGATATCCAAGTCTAAGGAGGAAATTTAAGCTCCTTCAGCATACACTTCCTAACTCTCAGGGTTGTCGTAAGGAGTGAATAGATGTTAATGTCCTATGGTAAAAGCATGCAGTGAAGCTCAAAGGCAGTCACAATTACCCTGGGAGCATGTTGCCAGGATGAATCCTGGAAAAACACAGAGGAGACCATCCAAAGGAAGATCAAATTCCAGGCTAACATTTTGTGTACTATGGAACTTATTATTGCACAGAATGCAATGAAAATCACTAGCACTATTTTAATTCCATAGTTCATCAGTTCTAAGATGCCCACTTTTTCATATCTTAATAGCTCTGAATCAAAATATGTTCTATAACCAACAGAGTGTCATAATTTAATTGGCAGTATTTTTCTTTCTTAGTAGTTAGTAAAATAACAGTTCTTCCAACGGTCAGTTGGAAGATCTGGGATTCAATGGACTATAAGTTTTCCATCTCTCCTTTCTGCAGTGAAGTCACGTAAGTTAAATGTGACTCAGCTTGCTGTGAAAATGCTCGGCACCAAGGCTGATGTTAACACACACTGGTTTCCTTCTGATGCAACAACAAAAGTTGAAACTGTTTTCACAGATGCATGCCAAAATAATAAAATTTGCAAAAACTTGAACCAGACTTTATTCACATTCAGCGGATTAAAGTCCATGGTGGGTCCTCCAAGGAAATTCTATTTCTACACAGCTTTGAAAATAGATTTTTAAAAAAAAAAGTATCTGCAGTCATCCTATTTTACCAGCTTGATTGATTTGGGGGGAAGGTCGTGTTAACAGGATTTCTGACTGAAGTGCTGCTATGTGTCGATTCCGACATTGTGCTCCCCCCTGGGCACTGAGTGTGCCATCACAGAGTACATGGGCAATGATTAATTCCCTGCTGGAATGCTCACACCGCCTTGGCTATTGACATGTTTATAGCTCCGTAACACAATATAGTATGAGGAATGGTTCACAATAATTTAAATGTTTTTCAGGATTTGAAACTAACCTGTAGTAAAATGCCAAATTGTCTTCAAAGGGGGGAAAACTAATTTAATGCTCTTCTTAAAGAAGCAAGTGGCTGAATATAAACTTGGATTTTTTTATAAACTATTTCATTATTATCAGTTTTATTAAACAATATACAGAGCAGAGAGCTTAACTAAACCATTTCTTATGGGTTGATGGTTCTTTTCCCACAGGAGCTTATAGAAATAAAGCCCCCAAAGGAAAATAATTGCATTGAATAAGGAACTAAATCCTTAATTTTTGTAGATCTGATTCTGTTATTGCTATTAATTCAACCATCAACCATTTAATGAGCACATGACATATTCCAGGTTTTATGAAAGACATAAAGATAAAAAGGCCAAAGATCTTTGCCTCCCCAGGTTTCCCCACTCAACAGGACAGATTCACACACACGTAATTTAATACTAGTCAAATTGTTTCAGTACTGGATTTGAAGCTTCATCAAAGTGCTCTTGGAATAGCTGGGGGAGAGAGAAAATAATTCTTGCTAGAATGAGGGTCCGGGGTTGACTTTTAAAAATCAGGGATTTGGATCGGGCTTAAAATATGGGGATAGGATTTGGGGGAAACGGTTATTCTAGGCCATGAGAACAGCTTCAGCAAACACATGATGTGTGCGCCAGTTCTGCAACTTGTGCCCATGGCTGGCTTCACTAACTGAAATCCTCCTTCCTGATGAATCCTGACTTGGTGTTCCAGGCAGCTACTAACATGCATCACAGTCACCGAGATCTGAAATTTAGTTGCCACGTTGAGAAGCCTTAACATTCCATTGTGCAAAGATAGGATACACACCCCAGTGGTCTACAGGATCATCTCTAGTCCTATAAATCAGCAGTCCCCAACCTTTTTGGCACCAGGGACTGGTTTCATGAAAGCCAATTTTTCCACAGGCGGGGAGATGGAGCTCAGGTGGTGCTGCCAGCGATGGGGAGCGACTATAAATACAGACGAAGTTTCCCTCCCTGGCCTGCTGCTCACCTCCTGCTGTGTAGCCTCCAATACAGTCCGTGGCCCAGGGGTTGGGGACTGCAGCTATAAATGCAAAGCTGCTAACAGCTTTAGATCCTATTGAGAGAGAGTTATTCTCTTTTAAATTCTCTTTCAGTCCTTCTGACTAATCAAGAAGAAAGTCTCGGTGGTACTAGTTTGTCCTTAACATGGCACCAACATGACCTCTAATGGAAGAGAGGAGCCAGTGAGACTCTAGGTAGAATATAATAAGATTGTTTTGTTTATATTTATCTTTGGGATTATTCCCCATTTACAGCAAGTCATCTCAAGGCTCTTTTTAAAGTATATTTAAGCTAAAAATAAGAGTCAATTTAAAAACTATATGACATGAAACAGTGTGGAAATATGTCACTAAACACGGCATGAATAGCCTGTGAAATGGCCGGTGGGGAGGGAAGTACAGCTCTCAGGACGTGAGGCCGGAGCCCGAGCCTTCTAGCACGTGGGTGGGTCAGTTTCCATTGGGCTGAACTCTAGAAGGCTTCAGGATATTTTTGACAGATGCTTTGGAGGCAAAATAATTTCTTATTATAAGGGCTCTGAAGAAAAACAGAGTATAGCAATTTGCAGGGACAGTAGAACTTTCGGTAGGGCGTGTTTTAAAGTAAGACCTCATTGAAGAGGTGACATTTCAGTTGAGATGTGAGTGATAAAAAGTTGGTTAAGCAGAGAGCTGAGGGCGGGGAGAGTAGTTCAAGCTGAAGAAACGGCAAGTGCAGACCTTCAGGGAAGCTTGGTGGTTGACTGGAAGAGTGAGAGACAGGCCTTGGTGGGGGTGGGGGATGGCAGCTCATTTGTAGCCTGTGGGCAGGGCTTAGAGGTTTGACTTTTATTTTTGGTTTAATGAGAAGATATTAAAGGGTCAGAAGCAGGGATGTACAAGGACTAGAATAACTTTTCATAAAGAATGGCCTGGCTAGAGAATGAATTAGAGGGAAAATGCTACTGCGGCAGAATCAGGGTGGCGTGGATGGGGAAGGGGGGCTAACTTGCCCCACAAAGTGGTGTTGTGTCAGTGAGAGAGAGTGGCCCGGTCCCTCACTGTAGGGTAGAGGCCTCCTCCTCCGACAGCTTTCCTCCTGGTGCTTGTCTATGAAGCCCACACAGATCCTGCCTCCCCTGCCAAGTTTGCTCTGAACCACTGTGAAAATCACTCTGTTCCTGCCCGATATCCATTCTGCTTCTCTTCAATCATACACTTCCCAAAGTCCCCAAGAAGCCTTCTGGACCATTTTGATTGGCATTGAGTTATATGTCATGGTTCTGGATGTTTTCTCACTTTCTCTAGCAGCCCGCTCACCTCCCCACCATGCTTGCAGTGCAGGTTTCCTGCCAGACACTGAGTGTACTTTGTCTACATGCTGGTTGTTGAGCAGATTGTCACCCGCTTTGGATCTTCTCGGCGGCCTGATGAATCACCCCTTTGACACAGATAATGGTCTGTTACTTCTGCTTCCTTAGGACCCTGAGGTTCTTCAAATAATTCTTTGTATAAAAACATGTTCACTGCCTCTCTTCTTCCTCTCTATGTGAAGGATCCTGTGAACTGAAGCCTTGGACTAAACGTTAGATTGTGAGACTTCAATGTGCACACAAATTATAATAACTTGGGATCCCTTTATTTACTATGTAGGTTCCAAAGCCCAGTATTTTGCCCCTTCCTGGAGAAAAATTCAGGTAATCAGTGGAGCATTAGTCATTTGATTAGTTGCCAAAGCTTTGACTTAAGCCTAACTTGCTTGAGTAGAAGCAAGTTTTGTTTTTTTTTTTTTTTGTTTTTGTTTTTGTGCTGCCTGTGGGGCCAAAATGCTGAAATAAGCTCTTATATTAATTAGTGTATCCCACTTTCAAGGAGTATAGAGTGTGGATGTTTAAGAATTTGTAACCCCCAAAAGTATTTATTAACTAGAAAATCACAGCACTGGAAAATAATTATGCCAAACCACTGCACTGTAACAGAACCCAATTGCTTATCCAATTATACATTAAAGTATCACATTGTCAAGCCGATTGCCAAGGTAGCAAATGAAACTTTGCCAACGTCACCATTTGGACCAGATATTACTCAACTAACTGTACTATGAGTGGTCTTCTGAGCATCCCAAGCATCCTATAAAACCTCTATAAACCAAGGTGAGCAGTTCAGGTTTGCTGGAGTACACGCCTGCCATCAAAAAATCACTTTAATTGATGGGACATTAAAGTTTGCAGTTTTCTATCAAAAGCTTGTTATGACCATCTCAGTACAGAGCAGATTTCAATTAAAACATCAAAGGAGTCACTTCTGTCAGGAAGGCAATCAGCAGATCTATCCTGAATGTGTATTTGAGAGAAATAACCACACACAGAGCCTCCTGGATGTGCCACACTGCTTCCTGGCTAGCCACCATTTAGAAATTTCTTGCAACACAACAGCAAGATAGTTAAAAAAAAAAAGATACTGGAGCTGGGCTGTGAGGAGCTACTAAGTGGTTGATATGGAATTCACTACATTTGAGAATCACTGCATAGACAGGGTAAAGTGTACACTTAACTTATTCTTAGAACTCTCCATTACTAAAATCTTCTTCTCAGTGCACTCGAGTGAGCCTCATGTTTGTAAGGGATGGGACTGATCTTGCCCAACAGTTAGATTTGCCATTTCAGGTGAAAGAATCCCCTTGCAGCAATCGCCTGAGGACCGGCGTTTGGTGGGGAAGTCAATTGCACTCACCCAGCAGTTCCCTCTGCTCTTCAAATAATAAGCCTGCAACAGTATCTAATCTGGTAAAAATCAAATCTTCCTGTCTAGCTCCCATGTTTATGGGAGAAATTACCAAATCACAGTAACATCTATCTTCGTATCCTCCCTGCCTGCTATGTCCGACACCAGTACAGTAGCTCCCCCTCATACCCCGGTGGATGCCTGAAACTGCAGATAGTAATGAATCCTTATGCACTGTTTTTCCTATAGGTACATGCCTATGATTAAGTTTAATTTATAACTTAGACACAGTAAGAGATTAACAACTAATAATAGAACAATTATAACAATGGACCGTTCACCAGTTCACAGATAGAAGATTCCTTTTTACTATATATCTTAGCAACCTCATCATAGGATGTTTTTTCTTACCTTGTTGACAATGTTCACCTCTTCACTAAAAGGAAGCACTTTTCGGCTTTTTCTGGGCATCTCTGAATTGCCAACATTACTACGCTTGCACGTTGGTGCCGTTTTATGGAGTAAAATGAAGATACTTGAACACCAGCACTGCGATACCGATACCATGACATTCAATCCAATAACCGAGATGGCTACTGGTGACTGATACGTCTGGCAGCATAGACAGACAGCATGGCTGTGCTGGCCAAAGAAAGATGTCACATCCTGGGCAGGACAGCATGGGACAGTGAGAGATTTCATCACAACTCTCAGAATTGCAAGTAATTTAAAACTTATGAATTGCTTATTTCTAGAATTTTTCATGTAATATTTTCAGACTGCAGTTGACTGCAGGTAAGTGAAACTGTGGATAAGGGGGGGACAATTGTATTAGGTTTTGAAGACACATTGGTCAAATATGTCACTAAATTACACTTTCCCTCCCAAAGTATTAGCTGTGCCAAGTTCATCATTTCCGTTTTCCAGACTGAATACCCAAGTGCCCTGGGAACATTTTTTTTTTTTTTTTTTGAGACAGAGTCTCACTCTGTTGCCCGGGCTCGAGTGCTGAGGCATCAGCCTAGCTCGCATCAACCTGTCTCACAGCAACCTCAAACTCCTGGGCTCTAGCAATCCTCCTGCTTCAGCCTACCAAGTAGCTGGGACTACAGGCATGTGCCACCACGATGGGCTAATTTTTTCTATTTTTAGTAGAGACGGGGTCTCACTTTTGGGAAAGGTTGGTCTCAAACTCCTGAGTTCAAGTGATCCTCCCCACCTCCCAGAGTGCTAGGACTACAGGCACGAGCCACCATACCTGGCCGTCTCCTAGGAATGCAAACCACTTAACCTATATCACATGCCTAAACTGGAGCACTATTTGCTTGGAATAGGCATATATTTAATAGTTTGCTGGCTCCTAGTGCACTCCTGGATCCATTTTGTTAAATTCTTGGGAACTTTCCTTTGCTTAACATACTTGAAAACATGGGTGTGAAAGTAGCACAGAAAACAAAACTAAAGTTGCAAAAAGGGATCAGCCTCCAAGCTGGAAGGGTCCAGCGGGGGTGCTTCCTTGGAGGGGAAAATTGCATCTCAGTGCGGCTCTCGGGAGATAATCACTGACCACCAACACCTCGCCCCGGGCTCCAAGATATCTGAGCTCTTCTGGGTTTTCAGTGGGTAGAAAATTGGGGACACAACAGGGACCAGAGATTTCTACCAGTTTGCTTTCCTCAGGCCTCCAATTTCTAAAAACATGCTTACTGAGAAATGAAATGAAACTCCTTCTGAAAGGGAGGTTTGTGATGGAGCAAACTTCAGAGAAGGAAGCATTTATTCAAAAAGCAATTTTCTTGGCCAGTCATGTTCTGTAAGCCTTTTTCTCCTGGTGTTTCAGATATTGGTGTTTGAGCAAGAGTGTTCTCTTTTAATCCTAGAGTGATGTCAACCTGCGGTACTCAGAACAAGGAGTGGGAAAGGCGTGCGGCCAATTTCTGCTTTCCTTTGAATCTCCTGAACATTTTCTTTCATATTTGCTGCTGCTACATATAGGTTCTTTTTTTCAAAGGCACCTTAAAGAGCCTTTGGAAGCACAATCCAGGCAAGATAACTCTCCCCCAAAAGGGAAGAATGTCTCCACTGCAAACACACAACCAAGAGATGGAGGCAAACACACAACTAACAATGCATGACCAGAGACAAAGCCTCAGAATCCTTCTTGACACAACATTGCAGGCAGCAGCAACTGGGTTCATAAGACAAAACCCATTTGGAGAAGCTGCCCTACGTGAGGACTTTGCCTAATCCAGGTGCCCAAGCATTTAAGGCTTGTTTCTCTGCAGAACTCATTCAATAAATATTAATGCATCTACCATATGTGGGCACATTGTATTCCACAGTGCAGCGGTAAGCAAGCTGGACAACATTCAGTGCCCTTGGGAGGCTTACATTCTGGAAGAGAAGGCAGGCAACTAGTAAGTCATCAAACCTATCACTGCCCTGAGAGAGAATAACCCAGGAGGCTACACTGGACAAGACGGTCCGGGAAGATTGCACTGAGGAGGTGACAGTTAGGCTGAGAAGGCTTAACTGGCACATGCAAATGTCCTGAGGAAGGAAGGAGGCATCTGCACTGGCTGAAGGCAAGTGACAGAAGCAGAGAAGGTAAGAGATTAGGTGGAGAAGTGGGAAGTCTCTCTTCCCTTTAGCACTAGAGGCACAAGGGCTAAAAGAGAAGAAGGAATGAATGATTCATTAATTGTGCTGGGCTCAAATAAAGATTAATCAGATAAAGATGTAGTTTGAAGTCCAGACTCAGAGAGCTGAAGGAAAAGAGCCTAGCCCAGAACAGCTGGACCCAGCATTGCCTCTAAACATGGGCAACATCATTTTGGGGCTCAGTGTTTGCTTACTGGGCCTCTCACTCCCCTTAACATCAGGCCCTGCTAGTAGTAAGCTTTGCCCAGAAAAGCAGGTGAGTGGCAAGCTATTTGCACGAGTGGTGACTACCGCGGAACAGCAAAGATGCAGGCTGACCTCGCCGACTTCATTTTGAACCCTCACCGTATATTTGGCAGAGCTAAAAGAGCTGCCCCAGCACCATCCAGCCAGGTGCCTGGCACTGGTACCCACATGTTGGCAGATGAAAAATGACTACTATAAAATCTATATTCCAGGGGTATTCACCACTCTGCTGGATTGGTCACGATTCCTTCTTTTTACAAGACGATCGTTCTGCCTCTAGTTGGAAAACTGCACCTTCTGAAGCTGCTGCTCACTCTTTGGAAGTAACATACCCTCTGCCGCTACAAATCCCTTAACTTCTGCTGGAGCTGTTCCAGTGCCCTTCAAAGAACCTGGCCCGTGTGAGTTGCACAAACAAATTAGGAGCCAACCTTTTCCAAATGCCTCTCTCTATTTCATTTAAAAACCTTCTTTAATGAAGACATAAAGCCTTGAAAGTGGCTGAAACGCTATGCTTACCATGCATGACAGTAGATCTTTGTCACAGGGGATTGCAAACGCTTTTCTTTCTTTCTTTTTTTTAACCAGAATACTTAAACTGAGATTCCCTTGTTACGGGTTCAACTGTTCATTTTATATACCCTATGATTGACCATAATCCAGAAATCAGCATAAGCAACAAAAATGCAAGGCAACTGCAAACACACACACTTTACCATAGTGAAAAATTCGAATGCAATGCCAGGCTTATGACTATTTTGAAGCATCAGGCTAGAGAAGAGAAACCCTCACCTTTCTCAGCTTTCTACAGTGCATTTAACCTCTCAATTATGTATTACTGAGATGCTCAAGAGGTCTGAGAGATATAGACATACAGATAGATAGATGGATATGGTATGATTTTAAAAAATTAGTATCTTTGATATTACCACTAAAGCTGAAAATATTGTTGGGAGTTATAACTTCACAAATGAAAAGCTCATAAAAATCTTTTAAGAGTCCTAATCTTTTAATTAATCTCACCTCCCTGCTGCTCAAGGGTTTAAAGGAGTTTCATGGTTGGTTTTTAAAGGACAAAAGATAAAATGATTTTAAATAACTTCTCATAATTTCAGGTATCTCTTTAAGGGTCCAGAAACAAATATTTGAAAACTGCCTGTTCCTAGCACCAGAGTTGGATATAGATCTTTAAAGCTCTCTAGCCCAAACATCCATGTGACATTTGTATTCCTTCTGCCATACTGCTTCCAGGGGATACTCGTGCCCTGGCTTGAATGCTCAAGGGAAGAGGATCTTACTATAGTATTGGTAGGTTTCCATGTATATCAGAATCATTGACATTTGAAAGTGATATTTTTATATTAACTACATTAGGAGCTGGAGTTCAGACTTACTGGGACAGTCTGATCCTTCATGGACAAGCTGTGTGGAGAGACCATTCTGTGGGACACAGGGGACTTGGACCCTCAGGATCACTTTGGCATTGTTGGTGAGAAGATATATTGGAGCAATCTCTTTGGAAAACAGTTTGGCATTACCTTCTATAACGTTGACATTCACAATACCCTGTGCTCTAGCAATACTACTCCCAAGCCTATACCCAAGAGAAATTCTGGCACATGTATAAGACGACATGTATGAGAATGTTCAAAGAAGCTCTAACAAAATAGAAAGACCCTGGGCATGACCAGCATCCCATCAGAGAATAGACGCATAAACTGTGATATAGTCACCTAGTGGAATATTACACAGTGAGCAAAATAAATGTTTGACATTGGCACAGTCCACATGGACGAATAATATATTAACAATATATTATTGAGAAAATAATTCCCAAAGACAATATGCAGCATGATGCTTTTTTATAAAGTTAAAAAACAACTCAAAACTATATGCATTTTAGAAATACATAGACATGCCTAAAACTATATAAAATGATGCCAAGCCACGGTAAGGATGGGACTCAGGATGCCAGGAGACTCAGTGTGGGGAGGCAGAGGAAAGGCTTGGTATGTGGGGCTACCGTGTGCTTAACTGTAGGATATTATCAAAATCGTAGCTTTTGTTTTGGGTGATGGGTTTGCAGATACTTATTAGCCATTAAACATCGCTGCTTAAATAACTAAAGAAAACCAGGCCATGATGAAAAACAAACAAAAATGACCATTCTTGGGCAGCATGTAAGATGACAACATAGGATGATTGCAATTTCCCTCAGGATGAAAATCCAGTTCCCATTCCAAGAACCTCCGTAAGAATTACAACATAGTAGCATTTGCCGTGTAAAAGCACTGAAGTTATTAATTGGATTCCAGATGTCTGAAATTGATGTATCCCTTCACTGAATTCCCCCCTAGGAACGATTTTGGGTATAGCACTTCACACAGGATGCTGTTCTTAATTAAAACTGCTCTGCCTTAAGAGCTTTATGTCTGTGAGATAGTCATCCAAACATTCTCCTCTCCACAAACGTGCTCTTACATCTTATTTCTGAAGCGAAAGTAACACTCATCTAGATTTTAATAAACATGTCTGCGATAATAATGTAAATTTCACAGGCTTTCTGTGTTTCATAATCTCTTTAAGTTTTTGTTTATTTTGATTCCCACACCAAGACTGTTTTGAGGGCTTTGCAGCTCTTGCTCCATTTCTGCTGCCTACTACTGGGGCAATAAACAGTATGCTGACGCTATTTGGCTACAAAACATGGACAGGAAGTTGAGAAAGTCATCAATTTCCAAGCTATTTTGCTACTTTCCCTCTTGAATTTTTTATTTTGGCAATAACCGACTCTAGTTCGTTGACATTAGACTGAAGCCTAGTAGCCAATTTATTAGCCCAAAATCTGTAAGTGTTCCTAATTGGTTATCAGACTGTCTCTACTAAATGCCAAAATTATTTTTTTTTAAATCAGGCAAACTGATTTTTTGGCATCCCAGAAGAAAAACAAACTGCTGATTAACTGTCCTTTCACTTTGCAAATGGTTATTTGGGCCTTGGATGGAGAGAAAGCTCATCTACTTAAAAGGGAAGTCAGATTCAGGATGTAAGCCTTCAGCCAAAAGGCAGCTAAACCACGAGGAACAAATACTGCTCCATGAAAAATAGAGAGCTGCTCCTAGCTGAAGGAAGGGGTACCCTGGGTCCCATGCTGGGGATCTATCCTTATGCTCTAGGAAAGTGGAAACATCAAAAGATGGGAGCCCAACAATAATGATGGTATAATTATGTTGTTGTTGTTATTATAGCACTATTGCTATTATTAATGGAGCTCTATTGAATGCCTGCTCTCTGCCTGGCACTTAGTAAGTGCCAGGTACATACTGCTGGTACAGAGATGATCTCATTTAATCTTCATAAGAGTATCTACACCATGGTGCTATCATCTCCATTTTCAGAAGAAGAAGTTAAGGCTCAGAGATGTGCTCTTACAGCTAGTGGGCAGTTGGAACCCCAGGGTCCCATTCTCGCCACCTGTTTTCCCCTTCTTTTCATATAACGATTCCTAACATTTCCTAAGCAATGGAGACTAAATTGAGGCATCTAAATGAAAGCATTTTTGCATACAGAATCTTATGTGATTAACTCTGGGGTAGGCAGAGGCACAATATTCTTATATCCATCTTACAGAAAGGGAACAAAGACCCAGGGAGTTTAAGTGAATTGCTTGAGTCATCTGCAGTTTTGGACTAAGAGCCTCAATGTTGCTCTGCTAAAAATGACCCTCAATGAAATATAACAGGGCTGGTCTGCATCTAGTGTCTGAGTTGGAGCATCACAACTGAAGCAGCATGTATTGGGGGCTCTCTTTTTTAAAAGCAGAAATTGAATTCTAGGTAATGGCCCAGGGCAGTTACAACTCAGTGTCCTAACCCTTACCATCTAATGCTCTGGCCTGAGATCCTGCTCCTTGACATGTCTTGCTTGGCACAATAGGCCCTTACCATTTCACCCTCCTCTCTCAACCCTTTGTACTCTGTTTCCATCCCATGGAATTAGGAGTCATACTTTAAACAACCGGCCCTGTCTCTCACCACCAGCCCTTTGCACATACTGTTCTCTCTCCATGGAATACATTTCTTCCCCTGATCCCCCAAAGCTGCGGTAGGTGGCCCTCCTTGATATTTCCATTTCAGGACATTTGTTGTACATGTTTTCTAACATATCTATCTTCCCCACTAAATTATAGGTTTCATGAAGGCAAAACCATGTCTATTAGCAATATTCAACCTTTCTTTGACCTTCAAAACATCAATGTCCTACGATTCAATCTAATACTTTAACAATGGCCTTATGAAACCAAAGCTAGGCACATAGGAGATTCTCGCTGGACACTTATAGACCAAATAAACCAAACATAATAGACATTTAGAATGATGACACAGTTATACCCATTTGCAGTCCTCAGATAAGGGTCTGATTACATTCTCTAAACCACATGTTATAATACTAAGGCAGGAACAGAGACGTACATTGTACAAGAGATACAGAACAAAATAAGGTTTCTTTTTAGCTTTCATCAATCTGAAAATTCAGCTATATTAAATCAAATTTTTATAATGTGGGTAAAGAGCTCAACTTTGAGTGCCCCTAGTCTGTGCCACCAGAGTCCCCAGTATTAATAACCTTTCCTCTTTCAAGAATAGCTGGGGGAAAAAAAACTGCACAGCAAGCAGAAGGGCAAATGAAAGATATGTTTGTGCCTGTGCAGAAGTTGGCATCCCACTCTATGTGTGACCCATAATTAATGACAATTTCAGTGTTTCAGAGGCTGGAAAACCACCAAGGAAGCTGACCTCTGGTTGTCCCACCGTTAATCACCTTTTGAGGGAGAAGCTTGAGAGGAAACCAAAACAACAGGTTGGCGTCCTGGGGTGTGTTTTGGAGTATGTTTCAAGTTGTCCATCAACCGGTGAGAACCCATGGCCAAACCCTCTTTCCCAGCTGGCCCTGCAGTGACCCCCACACACCTGCCCTTGGGAAAGGTGGGCATCTGCACCTCTCCCCGTAGAAGACTTAGCTTGATGCCTGCTGATTTCTACGAAGTTCCTTCTCATTGTGTGCATTCTTCTCCGTGGCTTAAATGTATGTGTGCACAGGCTGTGTCAAATGGAGTTGCCTTTCCTCTGCTCACTGCGTATTACATTTTTAATCAATGTATATAATTACTTACCACAAGCTGCCAGGCCAGATTTTCTGAGCATTAGTCTAATTAACTTGAGCTTGATAATTATATTTCAGATACCATGGTAGTACACACAGAATCTGCAGATTCTGCCACTGGCTTATTTGATTCCGATAACATGTTTTCTCAGACAGTGGCTTAGTTTTGACTTTTTTTTCTAAAAAATGGCCATCTGATAATTATTTTGGTTTCAAAGTTTCCCCTCAAATGAAATCATTCTGCTATTAAGGAGAGCTTCTCAAGTGGTTAATACAGACTGGACTGAAATAGATTTCTGTGTATTTTTATACAAATCTGTTTTTGCTAATATAAACTCACACTGAGGTGAAATGAAAGAGTTCTGATGGTCAAACGGCAGAATCTTTTATGTTTCAACTGACCTATGTTTGGCCTTTTCTATTTCCATTGATAAAAAAAGAGACTAAAGGAGAAATAAAAAACAAACAAACAAACAAACAGAGAGAAACTCCAAGACTTGTAAGGAAGAAAGCTGAGCTTCTGGTTGAATTAGGGCGTGCTAAAATCCCACACTAATAATAACCAATTTGCCTAGGGCTTACTACGTGCCAGGCACTGTATGAAGTTATTTTTGTGGATTATCTCATCTAATCATCCTAACAACCCTGTATGGTAGGGGTATGTATTATGAGTTGTATTGTGTCCCCTCAAAATATATGTGGAAGCCCTAACCCCCTGTACCTCAGAATGTCACTTTGTTTGAAATAGGGTCTTCACAGAGGTAATCAAGGCAACAAAGGGCATTAGAGTGGGCTCTAATCCCGTATGACTGGTGTCCTTCTACAAAGGGAAAATTGGGGCACAGAGAACAGCCATGCACATAAGACCATTGTGTGAGGAGGAAGACAAGGGTTGGAGTGATAGTTCTACACGTCAAGCAATGCCAAAGATTGCAACAAACCACCGGCAGTTAGGTGGAGGCACAGAACAGATTCTCCCTCGAGGCCTCAGAAGGAACCAACCCTACTGTCACCTTCGAGTCAGACTTCCAGCTTCTCAAACTGTGAGAGAGCAAATTTGCGTAGTTTAAGCCACCAGGTTGTAGTGCTTTGTTACGGCCGCCCTAGTGCATCGTGTGGTACACTCACCCCTCTCCCCGCTGACAGATGCCGAGGCTCTGAGAGCTATGTGGTGTGTTCAGGGCTACACAGCTGCCACGGGGCAGGGATGGAGTCCACAACCCGGCCTTTGTGACTCCCAAGCTCAGGCCCTGGACCTCACCCAGGTCTGTGCCACACTGCTTCTGCCCAGGAGGGCTGAGAGAATCAATACAACAAGTCCCAGAAATGGCTGAAGGGCTGTGGTCATTTTAATACTTCCACATTAAGAGTCAGGCTTAGGTGGCGCCTGTTTCCATATTTGCATACAGCTTCTTTTGTTTAAACAGACTGCTGGAAATACCTGCTTCCTAGTTTTTGAGGGCAACAACGCAATTTACATTTTCTTAGGGTGAGGGTAGCAGTATTATTTTCTTCTCTTTCCACCTCTAATGTGAGAGAATAAAGGGCCAAAATATCACTTGCCAATTATGAGAGGCATGAGGGAACCCACAAATAACAGAACGCAACTCACTATACAGAATTGCAGAAAAAAGAACAGGTGGGCTTTCCTAAGATGTCATAATGGATGGAAAGAGCAAGAGAAAGAAGGAGCCTGCTCTAGAAAGGTCACAGACGCAGAATAAAAGTAATTCTGGAGCAGACACACAACCTCGGTCCATGGGGGAAAGCATGGGAATAAGAAGAGAAAAACAAATTAGACAATTCTCCAAGAATGTCTACTGGAATGAGCCGGATAGAAAGCCTGACCCCAGACAAAGGAAGGAGCTCACATCCACGGAGGGGCCATTACATCTGGTGTGTACATGAGGGTGAAACCATTCAACCCCCCAAGAGTCTCGTGAAGTAGAAGCACTTTACAAATGAGGAAAAAGGGTTCTGAACAGTAAAATGATCAGTTCAAGGTCAACAACCTCCTTGGCCCAGCAAGTCCCTGGCAATGCCTACACAGAACAATGCACAGGGAAGGAAATTTCTTGGAAATTAGAACAAGGCGGCCAAAGAACCCTGCAGGTAGGCCCTCTATTAACATTAGTGGAGCTTAGGAGTCGGGGATTTTGGAATCAGACCACCCAGGGGAGCTCAGTAGTATAACTGCAACTAGCTCATGCATCCACTACACCAAATTTAGCCCTTTGGGGGCCAGCAAACATGAAGGGGGGGAAGCCACAGCCTCGCGTAGAAGTGGAGGGCCAGAGCCCCTTCTCAAAGCCGATTCACATGCACTTACTTTGTAGGCCAAAACGAACCCATCTGTAGGCTCTTCAGTTTGTGGCTTACCTACCTGCACCCATTAAGCTTACATGTACCACTCTTTGTCCTCTTTTTCCTACTTCAAACAATGCCCCCATCTTTCTGCTCTGATTTTTCTGTTTGAGAGTTGCCACCTGTGAAGTTTTCAAGGGGGCCCACAATTCAGATGCATCTTGCATGGAATTCAAATACGCTGTAAGGCCCTGTCTTCATTCCCATGCAGTCGAAGTGCAGGAGTTGACATGCAGGCTGCAACAGAGCAGTGACCAGGCTTCAAGCTCTGCCTGCCCAGAGCTCACAGCCCTGCTGCGTGACCCAGAAAATAAGCAGGTACCGACAAAAAGCAGAGAAAGTGCCGTGATGAAGAAAATACAGGCAACGGCGAGAGTCACGGAAGGTGGATGCCTAATCCCGCATCAGGGAGAGGGAGGTACGAGGGGTCCAAAAAGCTGTGTATCTTCTCTGCCTTTGCATTGTCACAAAAATCTAAGAGACCCTGTGAGCTCAATGTTAACTGCTCACATGCTCTACTTCACTTAATCGAAAACATTTTTCTATCCTGCTTATGGCATTTTCCCCCCACTGTTCTTCTCTTAGCTAGCTCCTTCTCATTTTATCATTTGGGTCTCAACGTGAATGTAACTCCCTCCCTTCAAGAAGCCTTCCTGGAGCACACTAAGTTGCCGTCTCCCTCCAGGGCCATCTTCCTGTGTTTCCTGCCCAGGGAGGCAGTCTGTGGTTCCAGTATGGACGGCAGACCAACATCAACTGGCAACTTGTTAGAAATGCAGCGTTTTAGCCACCCCCGCCTGCCCAGGTGATTCCAATACATTAGCCACCAGCTAGTGGCTGGTCTGAAGTGAGAGGTGCTCTAAATGGGAAATATGCACCGGATTTAGAAGACTTAGTATGAGAAAGACCAAAATATCTCATTAAAAAACATTTTATGTATTTTATACCATTTCTTATTGAAATCATAATATTTTGGATATTTTGTGTTAAATAAAATATATTAAAATTAACTTTATCTGTTTCTTTTTTTAACATTGACTAATATAAAACTGAAAATGGCATGTGTGGTTCACATTTACATGGGACAGGGTTGCTTTAAGATGTGAGAAGCTCCGGTTCTAGGAATAACGATCAAGAACAGGCATTGGCAAACCTCACCCAATGGGTCAAATCTGGCCCAGTGCCTGTTCAGAAAAAGTGCGCTGACCCCTAGTGAAGAACATTAGTTCCCAAATTGGACTGCTTGCCTTAAATTATGTCTCTGCCCCTTTTCAGCATGGGAGGGTTAGGGTAAGATACCTCGCCTCCCCCTGCCTCAGTGTCTGTATCTGGAAACAGAGGATAAGAGTATCTACCTTGTAGAGCTGTTATCAAGATTCTGTGAGTTGATATATATAAAATTCTTTAAATAGAGCTTCACACATAGCAGGTTCTCAATAAACATTAGCTACCATTACTACTACTGCTAGGCATGATCACCAATTGTAATTACACATTTTTGCTTTATCTTTTTTTTTTTTTTTCCTGTCTCTCCACCAGACTAGGAACCCTGAGAAAGCAGAAAAATTTTCTGTCTTGTTCCAGCTGTTTAACTGAACACAGCTTCTGGCCTCCAGTTGAGATTCAATAAAAACTTGTTGAACGAATGAGGTGCAGAGGAGGGAAGTAATTTGCCTAAGGCTACATGGCCAGGACTTGAACTTGGTTCTATTTGCTCCCCAAACTCTTACCCTCTTCTGCTACTCCAAGTGTGGTCTATAGACCAGTGGCATCAGCATCACCTGGGAGCTTGTTAGAAATTCAAGAGCTTAGGCTCCATCCCGGGCACTGAAGCAAAAACTCTATTTTAACAAGATCTCCAAGAGATTCACCAGCATGGTAAAGTTTGGGAAGCGCTGCTGTAGGCTGTAATTCCAAGTTAAGGCTCATGTGCTTCTTCATTCAACAAGTAATTAATTGTAACATCAATCTTCCACGGAGCATTCTGTTCGGACCCCCTCATTCCAGAGCTGATGAGTTCTATTCACTCCATAAGGGCCCATGGGCATTTAGGGGTCTACAGTGAACGTCAATGTGCTGTTTCAGAAATGCCCTTTCTCCTACCAGGTTCAAACCACTGTAATGCTGGGACGGCCTCTCTGCACGGGAATCTGCTTAACATTCCACACCAGCCTCTAGTGACGACGCCACAGGCTCCAGCAGATACAAAGGGTCTGAAAATCCACTCGTAAATAATTTCCCTCCGAGCGCCTGCCTCAGTGAATTGGTTCTCCTGTGCATTTTACACACCAGTGGTTGTACCACCAAAATACACAATCCATTCCTAGGTTTAATAGCTCAGGCACCTTCCTTTTTAATTGTACAAATGAAAGCAAATCATCTTCTCCTAATATTACAAACCAATTAACATTTTCCTCACACTGTGGGTTTTTTCTTTTTTTTCCCCACTTGTTACCTGGCTCAAAGGCCCTTCGTTCTTTGCCTGTTTTCTTAGAAATCAGCCCTTATGTGAGGACAAGGGTGTTTAAAATTAGCACAAAATCTTACAACGGTTTCCCATTTGTCACAGCCAGAAGTTTCAAATTGTGGTCATCAGATGAACACTTTAAATTAGAAAAAGACTGATTAGCATAATTCTTAAAGATCTGAACTCTAAACTCACAGATGGCCTCTGAGAGGATTGATGGTGCATAAAGGAGATTAGGATAAATCTAATTAGTTAGGGGGTGTTCTCGTTTCTCGAGTGTGGAGCGCCAGAGAAGCAGTGACGGATGGACAGATGGATATAATGAAGCCCCATTAAAGTCTTTTTGATGCTCGTGCTCCGAGATGGAGCACATTATCCCATTAATGTTCCTGGGAGCTCACGCAGCCAAGGTTTGGCTCTGTGACCTCGAAAATGAATTTGAATTGCCTGCCCAGCCCTTTGCATGTATCCACAGGACTTAAATGAGCCTTTACTGAGGAGCCATCCCCAGGGCACGTGGGCTGGAGGCGCCCGCTTTGGGAGTGGGCCTTCCTGCGGGCTGGTGCACAGACACACTCAGGCCAGAGTCCCACAGCTGTTCTGCTGTCGTGGTTCACAGCCTGACTCTCCTCTGAACTGTGCTGCGCTGTGCATGTGTTCCCCGTGCGCTCAGACAGACGCTGCCACTTGCTCCAGCGAGGGTGACGGCTACACGTGATCACTGTCATACCCTGGCTAGGGACCAAAGGGCAGGGTCTAAGGAAGAAAAATGGAGAGACAGGTCCATGACTCATAGGGCCTGTGTCACAGAGATGTGACGTAAATAACAACACAGGACCTTTCACAGGCCAGGTGCAAGACAACGGCCTGGCTGGCTCCACCAGCCCAGAGAACAGAGTAAAACTGTGCTGGGCCATCCAGGAAACATCAAGGCAAGAGGTGAGGCTCCAATGGGATTTGAAGAAAGGCGCATCTCTCCCGTGCATGACCATGACAGCCTCCCAAATGGTCTCTTTGCTTCTACTCTTGAGCCCCTGTGGTCCAGTATCATTTTAAAGTGGAAATCAGATCATATGATTCTCCCCTCCAGTAATAAGCAGAGCTTATCTTTATAGAGCACACTCTGTGTGCTCAGCACCGACCTAAGCACACTGCACACATCATTTCACTTAATCTTCACAACTGCCCTATGTGCCCTGTGTGGTAGGTACTAGTATCATCCTTATATTATAGATGAGGAAACTGAGGCACAAAGGTTACCTTGCCCAATAAGAAGCAGACTTGATAGACAAACTCAGGCACCCTGACTCAGAACTCAGACACAAAATTACAACGGTTTCCCATTTGTCACAGCCAGAAGTTTCCCCTGTGCGCCCATTCCATGTTTGTTCCATGCCCTCCCGTCACACATGGAGTAAAATCTAAACTCCCCTCTGACCTCCTCTCGCTCCAATGTCTCCCACGCTCATCGTACTCCGGCCACATGCTCCAAGTGCTCCAAGCTTGATCCACTTCAGGCCCTTTGCATTTGTAGTAGCCTCTGTCTGCTTAGAAAGTTTTCGCTCGTCCCATACCCAACGTGGGAACATCAGAGTGCCCCAGGCTTGATTCTCAGCCCTGTCACTTTCCTCTGTTCCTCTTCCCACTTAGGGGATCTCATTCAAGGCCATAGCTTTAAATACCATGTACCATGACTCCTAAATTTATGTTCCCAGCCTGAAACTGTCTAGTGAGTTCCAAGCATGTATATTCAACGGCCATCTGATTATTCCTCTTGCATGTGTAGCGGGCACCTCACATTTATTATAACCCAAAGAGAACCCCTGACTCGTAACTCCCCCACGCGCTTCAGTCTTTCCAGTAAATAGCACCATCATCGGCTGCTTACTCAGGCAAAGTACAAGGAATCCTTCTTAGCTTCTGAGTCTTCACATTCAACTCAACAAATTCCACCTGCTGTGTTTCCAAGACACATCCCCAAATGGCCCATTTCTCTCCATCTTCACTGTGCCATTCTTTCCAACTTAAACCACTGTGATAGCCTTACATATACTTTCACTTCCTTTCAATCCAGCCAGAGTGACCCTTTTAAAACTTAGATCATATCATTCTCTTGACTAATACCCTTCAACTCCAAATTCACGCCAGGCCACTTCCTGCCTCTATAACCACATCTCCTTCTGCCTGCTCACCAATGCTCCAGGCACACTGGCTTCCCTTCTGTTTGCTGAACATGCCAAGCTCATCCTGGATGTGTGGCTTTTGTCATCACTGTTCCCTCTGCTTGAGAAACTGTGCCCTGGATTTCCCCAGGCTAACCTCTTGTCATTTAGTTATCAGCTGAAATGTTTCCTCCTTGGTGAGGCCTTTTCTAAACTCTATCCAAACTCACCTACTCCTGCACAGAAACTCTCATCATAGTGCCCTATTTTATTACCTTATCACTGAGATGATGTTTGTTTGTGTGTTTACTTGTTTTTGACAGTCCTTGTGCTAGAGTCATCTCTTGGAAGGCCTGAGCCTGATCTGGCTTGTTCACGACAAGCCATATCTCCCAGTGCCGGGAACTTTATCAAGGATCAATTGGTATCTACTGAATGAACAACATCATTTGTTTATAAGCTCACAAAGTACTCATGGAGGAAGTAAGACTGAAGACAGATGACAATGCTGTGACTCCAGTCCTACAGTCAGTGGGAGGGGAGGGGATAAGGAACAAAGTGAGGGAGACTTCTAGAGAGCGGGAGGAAGTCCAAGATCTTCCATTTGCTGAGTGACCATGACCTATGAAGCCTTGGCAACATACAGATGAACAAAACAGCCACGGCCCCAGGCTGCCTAAAGCTTGTATTGTAGCATGTTATTTAAATCTTTCATCCTCATTTTAGGATAGGGCAGGGGTAGGAAAATTTTTTTCTATAAAGGGCCCGATACTAAATACTTTTAGCTCCATAAAGCATATGGTCTGTATCTCAAATCCTCTGCCATTGTAGTATGAGAGTGGCCATAGACAGTATGCAAACATGGCTGTGTTCCAATAAAACTTTATTTACAAAAACAAGCAGCAGGGCCAACTTGGCATGTGGGCCATAACTGGACAACTCCTGGGATAGAGTCTTCTTTTACAAGAAGTTCTTTAGGCCTATTACACAAAGAAGTTGGCTTTGAATCAGAAGAATCTTAAGGGTCTTGTGTAGAAAAATATAGGTTTATTATTTACCTTAAACTCTCTCTAAAGCGCTTAGAAGACAGTGAGTAGACCTGGAGCTATAGACCTGAGGTTCCTGTTAGTCTTTTGTTTTAATCCTTCCCACTAATCAATTAGGTTTTGGAAGAAACCTTACAATTGCACGGAGTTAAATATACTTAACCTGAAAAAGACGAATTCAACATGGCTAATGCATATGCCAGATGGTGGAGCTGCCCTGATTCCACTGTTAGAATGGAAGAGAATGGCACTATTGATAAGTTATACTGACTTAAGGTTAAGCTAATAGCTTAGCATCACCATGACTTCAACTAGAGAAGGAAGCCATGTCCAAGTTTGCAGCCTCCACAAAACATTTGCCATTTAGTTGTTGGCTCATTAACTTGGACATAAGAAAGGCTTTCTAGAAAGAGGATGGCATCGTTATGTGCTATTCTTGCTCTGGGGTGCTTTTGGAAGCAACAACTGTGATCAAAAGAGTAAATATTGTTAAGGGAAGAGGGATAATTGTTCTGGACAGGCACCAAGAGCCAGGTTTCAGGAAGCTAGAGCCAGCAGAACCAACCTTCGTGCACATAAACCATTCCTGGGCTTTCTCCATGGGTTGCCTTTGTGGAGGTTGTCTGCCCGGTTTCCATTAGAATACTGAGCTGAGATGACTTATCCTATGTGCTCCATTAGCTCCATCACCGTTTACGTAAATAAGTCTTTAGTTACATGAGACAGGCATAAAAAGTATGTGTGACTTCCCTTCATGAAAACATCATTTTTTTCAAAACACCCATTACTTCTGTACATAAACTAAGTTAGACTCCCCGAATATGCAGTAATCATTAATACAGAGCAATACAAGGCCTAGATACAGTGATCTGAGCATTCTGGCTTTACCTTGCCTCCATATCAAGACTTCGGTAAGTCAGTGCCTCTCCCCACGCCCACAGGACCACCTCCCTATCTCCTGTCCCTTGACCTCCATTTCAACTTGACCTGAAGTGGACAACAGGGCCTGTGACCATTCCTTGGCAAGCAGAGAACACATCTGCTGAGCTCCTTGCCATGCTCCCAGGGCTTGGCAGTGTACAATAAATAGATGGGGAGGAAACGCCCATCCCATGAGAAGAGGAGGGCTCTGAAGTGCAGGGACACATAGGTAGTTTCCATTGCTCTAGGAAGAAGAGTAAAAGTGACTGCTGTGTAACTACTGCTAGGCAACAGGCCGGGGAAAGCCAGAGCACAGCCTGCCTGCTGTCTAGCTGTAGTTCACAAAAGTCAGTTTTATTCCTCTTCCTGCAGAGATGGACACCACCTGTGTGTGTCCCTGTGCATGTGGCTTTCACCTGCCATGACACTGGATTTTCTCAGCATCCCTGAAAAGTAGGCATTTTTGATCGATATTGTACAGACATTCTTATCTCCTCAAATGGGGACACCATTACTCACACTGAAATGCCATGGTGAGAGCTCACCAGGACACATTGCAGGTAAACCACTTATTCAACTCAGGGTTTGAGACATAGGGTTCAATAATGATAGTGATTGGTATCAGTGTTGCTTTGTTCTAGTTACAGATGAAGAAATAGAATCTCAGCGGCCTTCAGTGACCAGTCCGAGCTACAAAATGTGCCACAGTGGGATCTGCAACCCATGTGTCTGGTTCCCTCGGTTCTCACAGGCAGGAATCAAGAGAGCACGCTGGCTCCATCTTCCTCTGTGCTTCCGTCTTAGCTTCAGCCCCAGGAGTTCCACAGTGCTACAGACTGGATATGTGCATCCCCCAAATTCATATGTTAAAACCCAAATCCCCAGTTACTGTATTTGGTGGTGGGACTTTGGGAGGTAATTAAGGTTAGATGAGGTCATGACGGTGGAGTCCTCATGATGGGATTTGTGGCCTTATAAGGAAATGAAAGGACCAGAGCTTTTTCTCTCTGCCGTGTGAGGACATGGTGAGAAGGCAGCCATCTGTGAACCAAGAGAGGAGCCCTCACCAGTGTCCCGACCACGTAGCACCCTGCTCTTGCACTGCCAGGCTCCAGAACCATGAGAAATGAATGTTTGTTGTTTCAGCCACCTAGTTTATGATATTCTGTTATAGCAGCCTGATCTAAGACACAAAGATGGCTATAAATTCTCCTTCAAGTGCTTCAATAGGATTAGATTATATACCCATTTTATTTTCTATGCTAGGCCCTTACGATACTATATAAAGATAATGGTTTGCATTATAAACTAGCATAAAGATCCCTCCCTTTAAAGAAAGTCCTTCCTACACTGAACAGATGCTGATATTGGCTAAGCCAATTTCCCTCTTCCCAGGTAAAGATACTTAGGATCTTAAAGGCACTTGTGGGCCCCATTCTTTGCAGTGTGAGCAGGGCATGACCTGTAATGACACTGTAACATCACCCCTGCCACAGGTCCCAACTATACAGCCAAAGGTCTTCCAAATGTATGGGTACCCTTGGTGAATAAGAGCATTGCTAGGCCCAAGATGAACAAGCCAGAAAGGCTGTGGCACCTGACAGAAGGGATGAGGCACTTCAGAAAGACAAGTCGAAGTGCACTTATGAGCTGACTGCATCCCTCAGCCTGCTTAGCTGTGCTACTTGGTTCATAAACCAGGGATTAAGTCAATTTTCATTTCAGCTTTTTATTTCACCTTTAAGCAACCCCTAAGGTTTCTGGAAGAATTTTGTTTGACCTTTAGCTAAAGTTCAACCTCTACCAAGTTACGAATTTTGCATGGTCCCTGGGTGATCACTTAAGACAGATTTCACCATAATTCAAGGAAAGGATAATCCCTAGCCTAAGAGTTCACAAAGGAAGGACTCCCAGCAGTCTCAGAGATGGCAAAAGTTATGGATTTCATCCTGCTAATGAATTTTAGTGATATTTTCATTGTGTAACATTGATCACTGATGTCAACCTAGATGCATTTGCTAGAATACTGAACCCAGGGCATTTCTTTACCTCTACCTGGTCCCAAATGAGGATTATCTCAGTGATTCCTGATACTCTAGGCCCTAGAAAAAAGATGCAGCCCACGGGACAGGGGACCTTTTACAAGTCGTCATTTACTTCCAAAGTTATGATAGTAATATTAAACCCATCACTGGCACTCTGGTGCCCAAGACAAGTAGCAGCTCTTTGCTATTAGCACATATGTTTAGATCTGCATCTATCTAACTGCCATCATTCAGAAGACCTCTCAGCAACACTCAGAGAGGAAATGTGGAGGGGAACAATGGATAGAGATACAGGCTCTTTCAATTTACAGTGAAGAACGCACCTTTGGAGGTGTTTGCTTCTTACATAACCAGACTCGTCTACTAGATCCGCCTGATTCTTAAAGAAGTATATTAAAATCTCTATATATATTTAATCAGACTGTTTTTTCTCGAATTTTTTATAATGTAGTTAGTTTCTGGGTTGTTGTGTGCCCACCATGAAGATAAGAGTTCCTCCTGTCTGCAAAAGTGAAAACAGGGCTCCCAGTTGGCATGAAAGTCAATTCATCTCTATCCACCTACATCCATGAAATAAAGAGAAACTCGATGCTCATCTCACTCAGGAATCAGAAGAGGATGTCTGTGCATGCCATTTCTCTAACTTCCCAAATGCTGCGGGAACCCTTTGGTCTCCCTCTCTCAGTATCTCAGTAGATTGGTTGAATGATCATTTTAAAGGAAGGGCTCATAGCTTTCTGCAGACAGCTCAATACCGTAATGCATCACAGTCAGCTTCTGCTATTCTCTTTCCTATTGATCAGCATACCTCAGGCTATTAGGTTTACTAATTAAATGATAATTTGGGGGGGTGGGCATACAAAGAGATAAACGTCTCACAAATAGACTCCAAGCGTGCAGGCAGGAGGCATGCAGTGATTTACAAAGTGTTTACCTTTCCGGCATTTTTTTCCCTGAGAAAAAGTAATCATTGCTACCATCATCTGAAAACAGAGATGCTTGTTTTCTGGGCAGGCTTGGAAACCAGCCAAGACAGCTTGAATATTGCTGGAATTTCAACACACCTACCATGGACAGAGTGACTTGCCCCTGTGGATGCACTTTATCATCTGTGAAGGGTCACCTCAAAGCCTCTTCTATCCAGCAGAGCCCTAGGTATCTGGGGCGTAGGAGGCTAGTTTTGGGCTGCTGCCTCTTCTGATTGGCTACCTGGCTCTGTCTCTGAACCCAAAATACCCAGAGAAACTTATGCTTCTCCATTCCCATCCTCCCGAGCCACCCCCCCAAGAATAACACACAGTTTATTAAAAGCAAATATTAACAACAGCACCCTGATAGCAACACCTGCCCCATCGTGGTCCTCTCTCTGCCCTTGCCAGGTACTTGCTGACATTCCCACCTTTTTGACAGTGTTTCTCAACCTCAGGTTCTACTGAGGTTTGGGGTCTGATTGATAGTTGTGGGAGGTGGTCCTGCACATTGTAGGATATTTAGCAGCGTCTTTGGTCTCTACCCTCTTGATGTGACTTATACATTCTCCTCTCACTCCACACATGACATCTGCAAACATCTGCAGACCTTGCCAAATGTCCGCTGGGGGAACAAATTTGACCCCCAGTTTAAACCAGTGTCTTAAGACAAGTACAAAGCTGAGACCTCCCCTGACCCTATAAGAGACAAAAAGGGGTGAGGTCATTATCAGCTCTCAGGCCTGGCTTGCGGATCTTAATTCTGAGTAATCTGAATGAACCAGAGATGGGGTGCAGGGTGGGGAGTGCAGACTGGGCTGAAAGACTACTCTTGGTAGACTATTTATACTTTTCAATTAAGGCAGGTGCAATATTTCAGGATTTTTGGCCAAAAAATGATAAAAGAATGATTGGATTGATCTGGCTCTTTCTAGGGTGAAAGTCTATGAGCCACATCATTCAGAAAACATTTTTGAACACCTACTGTATCCCCCACCCAATCAATCAACAGATTTGACAGATTCTTCCTCTCCCTTCCCACAGCCATTCTTCCAGTTTTTGCCACCATTTTCCTCCCCCAATTCCTCAACAGCCTCCCTTCTCCCTTCCTCCAGTCTGGGTGCTAGGACCCATCCCTTCCTCTGCAGGTGGGTGGTCTTTTTGAAATGCAGATCAGACCTTGCTAGCCAGCTTTCTGCTCACTTCTTTGGCTTTCCATTCTCTTAGAATAAAATCCAAGCTCCTTAACAAGGCCTACAAAGCCAGGCATTGTCTTTGTCCCTCCATTACTTACAACCGTTCTGTTTCAACTCCACTAGACCACTTTGGATTCCTCCCAGAGTGTGGGACATATACTATTGTGGTTATAGAAGGTGGTTTTAGGACCTAAAATTTAGTTAGCACACAGTCATGACCTTAACAAATGTTGAAGCACATAGTGATTATTTAGTTCCAACATCCTTTTTCTTCCTTGAGCTCTCTCCTGCAGAATGTCTAGTTGGGTGCTCCTTTGTCCCTCACACTGCACTAAGGTTTGCTGAGCAACCTTTTTGTGCCAGAAACAAACAGGCTTCAGGCTCCAACAACAGAATTCAGTTAAAATTTAATAACACTATTTTATTTTTCATTGTACTTACTTTTACTGTTACCTTCTATTTACAGCATGTTACACTGGTTTTCCATTACAACAGTGATACAATCTTTTGTTTTTCAATAAATGTATTCAGGTATAAAAAGAAAGTTGATTTGAAGAAACATACATAGTAGAAGCAGTTTCTGGACATGGCAAAAACAGGATTAATGCTTGATATTCGGGAAACAAGGAGTCCCTTGACTTTGCACCATGCTCTCATATCTCAGAGTTACCCATTCCTTAGCCTGGCTAAGAAGGTGGAGTGGGTGGGAGCAGGAGACATTGGATTGTTTCTTGTAATCTCTTATGCATTCTTTGGAGTTTGATGTACATGTCACCCCCACCCACCCAAAAATCTGAGTCAGTGCCCTACCCACGTGCTCCCCCAGCACCTTAAACACCTCCCTCATAGGCTCTGTCATGGCTCCTGTGAGCTCTGAGATCATGTCTGTCCTGTTTACTGTTGTTTCCACAGTGTCTGGCATGGAGCACACAGAGACAAGACACCAAGTAAATGCACATTGGTTGGATGGATGAAATGGAGGGAAGGAGGAAAACGCATGATCCTCTTCAGCCAGGTCTGGGCCACACCAAAAAAGAAAGGCAGAATGACATGACCAGGTAATCTGTATCAATGAAGGTGCTACTCTCCCTACCCGGGGACGACAGAGACAGAAGAGTTGATAAAGTGAGTTGCTTGGGGTGCAGCTTCCATTTCTCTCTCCACTTGGAATATCAGAAGTTGACCCCCAATGGCCAATGAAATACTCTGTGGCTTGGCCCAGCTGGGTCTTGTGCCCAACCAGAGAACACAGCAAAGAGCACACAGAAGCTGGCAAGACAGAAGCTTGCTCGTCACTCCTCTTTCTTTCTACCCGGAGCTTTACCTTTACAGATTTATAGCACTTGAAGGTATGTTTCCCCAGCCATCTCGGGATTGTAACAATTCCTTTTTTCCTACTGACAAAATCTGAAACTTAGCCTGAAGCACTCTCTTGCCAGGGAGAGAACTGTATCAGACATGTGATGAGTGATAAAATGCTACGGTAATGTGGAATAATGCTTTGAAATGTTGCCAGGGTGAGCACGCAGGCAGAATGATTGAAATCACCTGCAAATGCAAATGGTAGCTCTGTGGCTCATCTGTAACCTGGATGTAGGGAAACTGTGATATTCTTTTCCCTCCTTTGCAATTTGCACAGCCTCTTGTTGGAAACTATGGAGATTACACCATTGAAAGTAACTGCCATGTTTACTCAACACACAATTTTTATTAATACAGTCTCCCCATGTAGTCATCTGTCTTGTGAGGTTCCCCCGATACTGTAGCTGTTCGTGTGGATACTGCTGTGAATGCCTCATTGATGAAATGGAGGTGCCAAATCCAACTCTCTATGACAAGCTGTAGAGGTCACTTTTGCATTGTTAAAAATGACATCTACTTTGTCCATCTTAGAAATAAAGGCTGCACAACTGAATGGGATTCAGTGTGATTCGATCTAACCCTACCCACTTCTCAATGGTGAATTCAATGGGAATTATTAGGAGGTTGGTCTGTATAACGAGAAGGGTCAAAATTGTTGGGTGTTTACTATATGTCAGGCATTTTGCCTTTTTATAGCTAAACCTTATGTTATACAATAAATAGCATCATCCTCATTTTAACATTGAGAAAACTGAGAGTCAGAAATTTTCTCAATGGCTGGGTGTGGTGGCTCACACCTATAATCCTAGCATTAGGGAAAGCTGAGGCAGGACCATCGCTTGAGGTCAGGAGTTCAAGACCAGCTTGAGCAAAAGTGAGACCCCGTCTCTACTAAAAATAAAAAAAAAAATTAGCCGGGCGTGGTGGCATGCACCTGTAGTCCCAGCTACTCAGGAGGCCGAGGCAGGAGGATCACTTGAGCCCAGGAGTTTGAGGTTGCTGTGAGCTAGGCTAACGCCACAGCACTGAAGCATTCTAGCCCGGGAAACAGAGTAAGACTCTGTCTCAAAAAAAAAAAAAAAAAAAAAAAATTTGCTCAAGATCTCACAGATAATAAGTGGCCCACCATGATTTAAGCCCAGGTGTGCATGACTATAAAGCTTGAATTCTTTCTATGAGAATGGTGAACTAAAGCCAGCATGTTTCTCTGATTTGTCACTCAACTTTCACTATCTATGGCCTTTAAGCATTATCTGTTGTTTTGATGTACCCATAAATAGCAAGATACATGAACCAATGGGAAGTTATTCACACATGAAGAATCAGTAGCCTACATGCAAAATTTCTTATGCATCCCAGAAGACCGAGGGGCTAAAAAAATCAGCACATTTCAAAGGCATCTGCCTCTTTATGAAAAATGAAAGCTCATTTTCTTTTTCTACAAAGGGAACAAAAGAATTTCTTCACTGATACATTGATTAGCTCAATTGTTTTGAGATGATAATAGTTACTCTGGATTAGGTGATTACCATATGCCAGGAATCATGGGAAGCACTTTACATGAGTAACAACATAATCCTTACAACCCAATGTTGCAGGCACCATTATTGGCCCCACTGGACAAATATGGAAACTGAGGCTCATTACTTATGTACTTTGCCAAGGTCAGTTATCTCAGTTGGGATTCAAACCTAGGCCTTTCTGGCTGTGAAGTCATGTTCTTACCTGCTATGTTACCTTGTTTCCTACAGACCCTTCCTAGCTACTGTCTATGTGTTGGATAAATAAGGGAATCATTTTATCCAGGAGTGAAAATCAGAGATTGTTGGGGAGTGACATACTGTTTTAAGAAGAGCCCTCATTTAAGAACAAGGTGGGCTGGTTACTCACTGACAGTAAGTGTAACATCAACCCCTCTGGAGCTCACCTTCCTAATCTGCAAATTGATGCAAACTGATGATAGCAAAGGACATAATGTGTAAGGGCCCTTCCTGTCCTACCATTCTGTAATTCTTTTTTTTTTTTTTTTTTGAAGCAGAGTCTTGCTCTGTCTCCCAGGCTGGAGTGCAGCAGTACGATCATAGATCACAGCAACCTCAAACTCCTGGGCTCAAGTAATCCTCCTGGCTCAGCCTCCCAAGTAGCTAGGACTACAGACATGCACAACCATGCCTGGCTAGTTTTTTTTTTTAATTTTTTGTAGAGAAAAGATCTTACTGTGTTGCCCAGGTTGGTCTCAAACTCCTGGCCTCAAGTGATCCACCCACCTCAGCCTCCAAAAGTGTTAAGATTACAGGTATGAACCACCGCACCCAGCCACATTCTGTAATTCCATCAAAACCATTTTCTCCTCTTCCACCATTTTTCCTAGGTTTTGATTTTCTCTTTCATGGCCAATGGAAGTCAGGTACATCAAAGGTGGGGCTGCCCTCCTCTAATGCCCTGTGATCATCTGAATGTCCTGCCTCAATGGAAACATTCTGACAGCTATCCCTGTGGCTGGCCAGGCAACTCCCAAGAGCTTTCTAGAAATGCAGATACTATATCCAGGGCTGAAAGTGCTTTCCCCTCTCATCTCACCCACTCCCTGGCCTCTAGCCCCCCTGGCCTTTGAGGTCTTCAAACTGGCTCCCTGCCACCCCAGAACCTGAGTGAGTTCATGCTGCCCCTGCTGCTCTTTCCCCTCCTTCTGTGGCTGGTTACCATCCTGCCTTCAGATCTGTTCAGGAAAACTGGCCAGAGCCGTTGACTTTCGAGTCTTTTTCATTCTAGCTTGGCCCTTTCCTTTAGAGTATGGCTCAGAATTGGTCCCTGTTTATTCAACTGGATCAGTATCTGGGTCTCCACTATACCCATTCTTGTGTTCCAGCACCCAGCCTGGGATCAGAGGAGCCTCCCAAAATCTGTTGGCATTAGACCTGGCACACTATCCTGCCACCCACATCTTGCTTTCTCTTGTTGATGAGGTGCTAGAAGGAAGACAGTAGGCCAATGTACAATGGGGTCACAAGGCTAGATCTCCTTTTAGTCCACCAAGAAATGTCTCAGCACCATGTCCTTTGCTGAGTTCATTTTTATGGTTTTTCCCCATCTCCAAACAGCAAGTTATCTTGCAGATCAATGGCAGAGAGCAAAGAGACTTATGAATGTTAAGAAGATTATACACATAAATGTACCAACTATGACAGCCACGTTAAGAAGAATAGTAATATTGCACTGAGTGCTAGTTTATCAACCTTTGCCACTTACAAAATTCACAGCCAATTTAATTAAAAATATAACAGCTCTGAAAGCTGCTAAAATGACTACGACAACAATCAATCATTTTGTAATAGTGTTGAAGATCCATTAGGGACGCTGCAACTGCATGACAACTTTTTTTAAGCCTAGATAGTAGGGGCATTTCATTTTGGGCAATTAATGTCACTGCATTTAAAATATTGACTATCTATAAAGAAGAAAATACCAAACATCTTTATAACCCACATTTTTTATGGTCAAAATTTGCTTAGAAAGGTGCTTTGGATTTATTTGTTATAAGCTGCACATTTTACATTCAGAAAATTAAAATGGTTTCTACTAACTCCTTTAATCATTTAGTTGATTTAATGAGAAACACTATGCATTTTTCTCTTCTTGGTTGCTAAGATTAATACTTTCTGTTCATTAGCAATCAAATATCGCAGGAAGGTTTACATCTTATTCTCACTTAACTCATTGCCTTTTATTTCAAAAAAATTTTAATAGAATTTAAATGGTATCTTTTAAATCACTTGGATTTTTTTCTCTCAGTAACTCACTTTGTCTTGTGGAAGACACACTGCTAGCATGTGACAGTGAGACATTTATCCCTGACTTCCCTTTCCAGTCTTTTTGGGGGATGCGTGGATATGGAGGAGAGGAGTGGAGACTTCGGAAAAAATTATGAATCTCATTGTCAGGGCCCCTAATTCATTAATACATCAGCGACATCGTAGCATCCCTTGAAATTCTGTTAAGAAGGGCCCTTTGATTTATTAATGGGATTTTATGAGCTACTTGGGAATGTGAACCCATTAAAAATGTTAACTACAAGCATCTGGCTTTCATTGAATAAAGAATGGAAGCCACCACATAAAAGTGGCTCTGCACAAACACGGAACTCCTCTCCCGTGGCTCCCAAAGCTTCCCCTTGTAAATGCCGCTGCGTCACAGTGGTGCTGTTGGCAGTTGTAGTCTCATCTTTGATATCTGTTGCTGTTCTCAAGAGCATATAAATGAGCAGGTAAATTCCTCGCCCCTGGAAATGCCTGTACGGGTGGATTCTACAATGGAACTTTTTCTGACCAGACCGGTTACAAAATAGTATAATTAATTTAAATTATTCAATAATAGAGTCAGTCGTTTAAAAGCAGCATCTGCAGATTTTCCTTGCTTCCTTATCAAAAAGCACTTTTTGAACCCTAACTGCTTCATATGAGGAAATGGTGAAAGGCAAATGATAGTATTTTATACTGAGAATAGATACAGTGGTTTAAGGACACTTGGCATAACAATGAAAGAAAACACTGAATAGAGAATAAAAGGATGAGGGTGAATTAACCATTTGGCAGTATAGGAATAATGCATTTTAAGGGGGCATGCAAGGAGCCAGCCATCTAAGTACAGAAACAGAGGTTTCCCCATATTTTACACTGTTTCAAGGTTTTCGTTGCTTCTCCTGTGTATATGTAAATCAATTCGTCTGTCTTCCTTGTTGAGCCCTTGTATTATTGATTGGTTGCGAGAGGGGGAGGCAAGAACTTTCTTTTCCACTTCATGTAGTTGGGAAGACTAAAACATGAGGCATCGGTGTGCTGTAACCCTAGTATAATGATCTTCTCCTTTTAAGCACTGATAAGAAATATAATTATTTTATCATTTGCGCAATTATCTGTTGAATGTTTGCCTTCCCCCTATGCTGTAATATCCGTAAGAGCCAAATCAGTCCCATCGTGTCCATCATGACAGTCCCAGCACTAACATAGTCTCTGCTGTTTGGGTGGCAGGTGCTAAGTAAATAATTTTTGAATGAATGAATATTATTTTTTGAGGTCAAGTCACACTCCTGCACCCTGCACTACTGTCGAATTTCTATTCACCCTTCAGGACTCTGCTCAAATGTCCACCCCTCTGGGACACACTTCTGAGTTCTCCCCACTCTGCCCAGGCTCCATTAATATTTTGTACTTATCCTTATGCGTTCTGAGTACCCAGCTTTTCTTTTGCTTTCTTCTCTTCAAGGAGCACCTCTTTCATGTGGGGAATGATCCTGTTCCTCGTGCTTTGGATGAGGTTGACTCCTGTTCTAAGTAGCCTCAGGGGTGGGTGGGTTCATGATTCAGATCTGGCCTCTCAGAGCACACCATTCCTCTGGCTGGGGCCATTGGTTCAGCAATGGGCAGGTAACTCAAATTGAGCCAGAGTGTCCTGTGCAAAGTTTTTATAAGCAATACTGGGAAAAAAACAATCTTTTTATTATAAGCTACTAGGATGTGAGTCACAAGCTGCTGGTGTTCATGTCACCTTCTCTGAGGAGAGGCTGCCTGAAAGACGTACGGAGACACAAAGCCCCTAACCTAATGACATTTCTTGTGCCCCTGGATCCAGCCATGCCTGAAACAACGCTACCATCAGACTTTTCAGTTACACGAACTAATAAACTCTTTCTCCTTCCCTTAAGGCAGACTGAGTTGGGTTTCTGTCGCTTTCAAAGGATCCCTTAATTTCCCTGTGCTATAGTCTATTGAACATGGGCTATCCATTCCTGTATTACCACTGCTAAGCACAGGCCTTGTCCTCAGTAAAAACTTGTTGAATAAATAAACCAGCACAATTCTAGGGCAAGGACATTTCCACAGGGACAGGTGTTTAGGGGGTAACACTGTCAGTGGGGCTATTTATCTTTTGGATCAAACTCTCATAGAAGAAGGAAGAGATCGTCCAGACACTCAGAAAGTAGAGGCTCCAAGGTCAACTGGAAGAGAGGGAACGGCATTCAGCCAGCCAAGGGAGATCGCACAGCAGCTCGGGATGATACAGTGGGAGCTGCGCAGCCACGAAGTGAATTTTCGACGTCTGCATTCCTGCAGTGACTAGGTCTTAATCATCGTGACAGTGTTTCTGCAGCAAATGGAATTAAAAATCCCACATGCTTTGGAAATGTTAAATTGTTAATAAGCCCCTTAGAGCTTTGTTTCTTCTTTGAACTCCATGAATGGTTTTTGGCCACAGAACAGGTAAATTAAACCATCTCAGTGTGAGCTGGTGATTGAGGACCTTTCAAAGCCTGCCTAGAAGAGAACGTCTTTCCCCATGGGGAGGAACAGACGGTGCCAACTTTTGGTTTCTAAATGTAAAGCTTGGTCATACCTGGCAAAAGAAAATTCAAGAAGATACGACCTGCCAACCTATTTGGGAGGTGAGGGTTCTAGGTACACTCTCACTGAGATCCAAAAATGGTGAAAATCTATACTAATGCTAAGCTTAGGAATCGTCCAGACCTGGGTTTAAATCCCAGATTTGCCACTTCTTTTGTCTGGGAGACCTTGAACAGACAATGTTCTCATGTGTAAAACAGGACTATACCACCTCCTCACAGAGATTTTGTGAAGATTAAAGGAGATTGCTGATGTTAAATGCCTATGGTAAGAATCTAGTACAGAGTAAGAACTCAATGTACGTCATTGTGATGACAACGATCATGGTTATAATTTCAAGCCTTCATACCCAACTTTGCATTGCTGAATGCCTTATTACTTAATAAGTATGAATTAACATTTCAAATGTATCTGTCCACTTGTCATCATTTCTTCATGTGTCCTTCACCCAACCATCATGTCAAATTCTTCCTTTAGTTCAGAGGTTCTTATCCTTTTGGGAGGTCATGAACCCCCTTGAAGATCTGATGAAATCTAGGGAAAAAACAACCTGGGAAAAAACAGTCTTTCTATTATAGGCTAGTAGGATGTGAGTCACAAGCTGCTGGTGTTCATGTTCCCTTCCCTGAGGAGAGACTGCCTGAAAGATGTACGGAGACACAAAGCCCCTAATGACATTTCTTATGCCCCTGGATCCAGCCATGCCTGAACCAATGCTACCATTAGACTTTTCAGTTACATGAGCTAATAAACTCTTTCTCCTTCCCTTAAAGCAGACTGAGTTGGGTTTCTGTCACTTTCAAAGGATCCCTTAATTTACCTGTGCCATAGTCTATTGAGGGACTCACTGAAGCTCCTGTAGTGCCTCGCACATTCCACCTGACCCCACCGTGCCTCCAGCCTGCTGAGCTGTGATTGCCCACTTACTCCTCCCTCCAGCCTCTGGGAGGTCAGAGACTGTATCTGCCCACATCACCATTTTCTTTCCCTTGCTTAGCTCCATGTCTGGCAGAGAATAGGCATTCAACATACAACTGAATGAACAGATGAAAATTGCAAAACCTTCCCATGACTCCTTAAAAATTCACCTATACTCAAGCTTTTGCATCTAATTTCAGGGTCCGTGTGAATACTCCAGGTAAGAACCTCTCTTTTAGCTTGTCATTGAAAATGCAGTAGGGGAATTATCAGGCCAAATAAGAAGCAGCCTTACCATAGGCTAGAAGAATGTGTAGATCAAGTGGCCATCTCAAGATAGGAGGGATAAAGTTGGTACTGACATCGTGTTAGTGATGAAGGGAACCTTTGTCCCTCATTTTACAAAAGATGACAAGGAGAGCCAAGCCCTGTCCAAGGTCACATGGCTAATGGTAAAGAGAACTGGAGCCTCTTGACTTCCAGACCAGCAGTTCATCAAACTGGAACCTTCCCTTGTCATCCCCACCCTGCAACGCGCCCATTGTCTTTCCAGAGGCTGAGTCCTCGTAAGAATTCAATGAAGATTTCTTTCCAAGCTTGGCCAGAGGGTGGCTTAAGGAAATGTAGGATTTGCATGACTTTGGTCAAATTAGAGGACAAGCCTTTACAAGAAAGAGTTGGTTTAAATCTCTTAAAACCTACAGAGTGAAGGGCTTGCCTAGTTGCCTCATTTGAAAGATGAAATCATTCTGTCTTTATTTTTCACTAGCGGGAGTTTGACTTTGGAGGGGAAAGACCAGGTGCTCGAGAGCTAGCCTGTGAGGGCAGGGACTGTCTTTCCCTCCCTCTGGGGGCTCAGCAGTGCCCTCAGCGCAGGCCCGGCCCACACACCCGTCAAGGGTGGCACAGGCACAGCCCGCGGCATTTCCCAACCGAATTTCCTATTAACACAAATGCTTGGGGAGCTTTTTTCCATGGGACACAGTGTGACAATCCATTAATCTCACTGCCACATATGCAGGATGTTTCGCAGGAGCTTAGCCAGAGATTTGGGTTTATTTAACCATGGGGGGAAAAAAAAACTTAGCCTCCTCGTCATGTCAGATGCTCCATCAGATAAACATCACACATGGTTTTTAGAGAAATATGATGAGATCTGAGAACATCTGCAATTCTCTAGAACACGCTGTTGTCGGAACTCGACTTAAACTAAGTAATAGATATCCAACTTTCCTTCAAAGGTTTTGTGCTGAATCTTTCTCTTACAGCACAAATGACTCCTTCTGAAATGGCATCAGGCTGAATTAAAAATGCACCAGGGCATTAACATTAGTACAACTCAAGTTCAGATACACTTGGGTTATTAATAATGGCGCACATTCCTATTTCAGAGATGTAAATTATAGAGGAGATATGAGTGGGTTTTTCTCCATTGCTACTTTGATTTGCTATGGATGTCACAAATTCAAGACATCACTGGTTTTAAGATTAACGAGAGTAGCCACCACCTAGCGAAATACCAGGCACTGCAGTGCTTTGCACCCATGCCCTCCTTTAATCCCTTCCGCGGTCTTAGCAGACGGCTGCTATTACCTTCCAACAGGGCACTGAGGCCTCGTGCCCAAGCGGCATGGTTTGGAGAGCACTGGCTATGCACTAAGCACTCTCTGCTGCATTTTATTTATAATATCTCACTTAATCTCACCAAACCCTTTGAGGTCATTGCCATCATGACCCCTAATTTACAGCTGAAGTAACTGAGACAGGCCTCAAACCCAGGCCTAGTTTACTCCAAATTCTAACCACGCTTGTTCCATTTGACAGTATGAGGGAGGGCCCTATTTTTGGTTAAGAGTATGGACCCTGCAGTGAAACCCCCTGAACTCGCCCTTGCGAGCTGTCTGATCTTGGATAAGCACTAGTTAACCTTGCCCTAGCTCAGTTTCCCCATCTGTAAAACAGCATAATAACAGCCCTTACCTCAGATGGTTGAGAGAATGCAATGCAAAGCATTTAGCAGTGTCTAGCACATAGTAAGTGCTCCACAAATTGTATTATTAAAAGCAGTAAGGACCATAACACCGCTTATTATTTTCATATAAAGTAAGGCTACAGGGATTAAAACAAATCAAAACAGGGGAGTAAGGCTCCTTACTCCTATCTTATCTTAAGGATTAAGGTAAGAGATGCCCCGCCATGCAGCGTAGAGCTCCATCTGACTGGAAAGGGTGGCTGCAAGAGGATGCCTCCTTTTGTTACTTAGACAGGCTTGTATGTCTGTCTCCTTTCGGGAAGTCTTATGCTGCTCAGTGTTGGCATAACACACAAGATTTTCACTTTTGTCTCTATAAGAATCTCTACTGGGTGCCTTGCCCTGTGATTTTAACCCTGGTCCTGAGAGAGGTTCTGTGGCTACAGGGACGAGGTGGAGACAGGGAACGCTACCTTCTGAGTTCATCAGAGCAGAAGCGTGCACTGCAGCAAGACATGGTTCACCCTAGTTTGCATTTAAGACAAAATTATGTCTAGTGATTGGATAGATATTGTGGAGGAGGCAGAATGTGGTGTCTTCACCCTGTGCCCAACATATATGGGGTTATGTCATTTCTTTAATGTCCTCTAGTGGGTGCCCAATAAAATGAAAATGAAACGCAAATCCTTTACCCTGGTTCCACATGCTCTGGGCTGCCCTACCTGTCTTCTTCCTCCCACACCCATGCATGGGTCGCTAACAACCCCAGACCCTCTTTCTGTCCTTTGATCACATGGACTTCCTTCCATCTTTAAGCTCTTTATGCCCAGCTAGTCCTTTGCCTGTGACACTGTTCCTAGGTTTTTCACAGTAGCTCCTTCTTCTGCTGGGTCTCGACTCAAATGTCAGTCATCAAAGAGGCCTTCTTTGTGACCCCCTAAACCACTGCAGCTCTCTATCTAATTCTTTATAATATACATTGCTAGATGAAATCATCTTATTTATGAATTTATTATCAGCCTCTACCCCAAAATAGAAGCTTCCAGAATGGAAGCTCCCTAAGGGAAGAGTGTGTGTCTGTCTTGCTCATTGCTGAATATCTTGTGTCTGACACATAGAAAGTGTTCAATAAATATTTATCGAATGAATGAATGAAAGACTAACAGGGCTGGGCACCGTGGCTCATGCCTGTAATCCTAGCACTTTGGGAGGCTGAGGCAGGAGGATCACTTGAGGTCAGGAGTTCAAGACCAGACTGAGCAAGAGCAAGACCCCGTCTCTACAAAAAATAGAAAAATTAGCTGGGCATTGTGGCTCATGCCTGTAGTCCCAGCTACTCGGGAGGCTGAGGCAGGAGGACGGCTTGAGCCCAGGAGTTTGAGGTTACAGTGAGCTGTGATGATACCTCTGTACTGTAGCCTGGGTGACAGAGCAAAGCAAGACCCTGTCGCGCAAAAAAAAAAAAAAAAAAAAAAAAACCTGACAGAAGAATCAGAAGACCAGCCTTCAGGATCTATGTCTCATTTTACTCTTTACCAGCTATGGGCCCTAATTTAGTCACCTCCTTACTCTCAGACTTGGTTTTTTGTCTGCTAAAATAAAACTGATACTCCTCATCCTCCCTCTCTCACAGAATTTCTTTGATGAGCAAATGAGATTTATACTTGTGTGTCTATGAAAATACTTTATAGCTGTGTGTGATCACTGGGGATATAAAATAGACGTCCATTCCTGTGTCAATTCATGTTGGGTGGGTTTTTCCGAAGCGCAGTCCTGAGATGGACTCCACGACTGCACTGTTCTCAGAGAGGAAGGGGGCAGCAATCCCTCAGTGATGTCGGATTTGGGAGAAGGGATTACGGGCATGGGTGTCACATATTTGCTATCCGTGCTCCCCAAAAAGTCAAATATTATCAGAAGTCAAAAATCAATAATTTGCAAACAGCTTCCTCAAGCTTTTAACTATGGTACTTCTAGAAAGTGGGATTGGATGCTTTACTCTCCTTCCTCTGCATGGTTTAAATTTATTCCACTGACTGTATTATTTTTATACTAAAAATTAATTATAAAACTTCTTCATAGATTCCATCACATATCTAATATTATTGCTAAAATTCTAGCCCTATTTTTGGAAATCATCAAAAGAGAACAGTATTAGAGACAGAAAAGGAAGAGAACAGAGAAGTTTCCCATGTATAATATTATAACTCAGCATAAAGTACTAGTTTGCTACTACAAATTTTATATAGCAAACGGCATATACATTCAATGAAAGTAGAATATTATTTGTCATTCCTTTTGAATGAACCAAATACGTGTAGGAAACATGCGGTTCAGGGTCTCTCCTTTTTTAATGCACAGTAACCAACCATAGCTCTCTCTTTGATGCCACTATTACATAATTTTCAAGGCATTGAGATAGATTTTAATTCATTTAATAATTAGGTCAATAAAAACCATTATTGCTGAGAGTGCCATTAAAAGTCCATAATGTTACCTTAATGGGAGAAAAACTAATACAGTTCTGTTGGAATTTTTCCACGAAATTAATATTATAGCATTTTAGTGGGTATCTTAAATAGCTTAAATAGACATTTTTATTAACAGAACTAATCATGGAATTAAAACAAATGAAAATCATTACATTTGCTATGATGAACTATCCATGTTCGCGGGATTTTATCAGCCCCGTGCCTGTGAAGAAACTGAACATTTACTACATAAAAACAGTATATTAAACTTGCCTGGATCACTGCTCACGATCCGCTAAGAGGCTGCCACTTCATGTTTTGGTGATTTCTCCTTGAAAGTCATGGCTCCATTTCTCAGAGCCACTCTACCAGAAAATGTTCCAGAACCACAACCTCCCTAATTAAAATCCTTCTCTCCGTCCCCTTTTTGGTTGGTAGTATTAAATCTAGGACATCTGACATAGCTCAGAAAGACCCAAGACACGAAGGGATTGTGTCTATACTGCCTAGAAATGTTTCCTCACCTCTCCTTCATTAGCTTAATCACTAAAGATAGAGATGAACAAAAGTAAACTCAAGCACAGTGCTATGCAATTTCTACACAGCTGCATCGTTGCTGCTTGGGTACCAGCAACTCTTTTCATAATCACACATGCCAAGATTGACAAGGATTCAGGGGTGATCCATGGTGACCAAAGATCAAGGTCATGGATGTACCTAACACATTATACACAGATAGAACATGTGCTAATATACACAAAGAGGCAGTGGCTGGAGCCTGTGAGAGTGTACAAAGAGCATGAGTTTTGGGGCTGGGAAGACCTGCATTAGATTTTAATTCCTTTCCTCCTAACAGGGTGACCATGAGCAAGTTAGCTCACTTGTCCTCTTTTCAGTTTCAGCATCTGGAAAACAGTGAATGATGGAGTCCATGGTTGTTGGGAGGTTTGAAAGAGATTCTAGATAAAGAGCACCTGTCACCATGGCTGACAGGGGAAAGGCTGTTCTTCAGAGAAAAGAGAATCCTCTCAGTGGGCGTTTGGCTGACTCAGGCCTTGTTTCCCAGGACACATTTAAAACAGGAATGGGAGGGCAGCCTCTGCTAGTCTCCAAGAACGCTCTAAGAATGCTCTAAGAACGCTTGTGTATGGCCAGCCATGCTCAGTCTAAGAAAACCAAAGGGAAGCTGCATATCTCCACCTATTCCTCCATTTCCCTCCCTGGGAAGATGCTAATGGAATTAGAAACACTAGAAAATCTACTTAAATATTTTTATTTAACTGAGTTTAAACAATATCTGTTAGAAAATGCCATTCTTAGTAAAACGAACTTCCTCTGAAGGCATCTATAGAGGGATACGTGCAATATTTGCAACCAATCAGCATTTCGGGTGACAGGGTAGGTCTTGGAAAAGGGAGGCAGAGTAAAAATGAATGGCCTCATTTGACCTCACTGAGTTCTAATCAAGACTTGGTGCCTGAGAAAAGTTAGGTAGGTCATATTGGGTAAGATTAAAAAGCCATGCAGCATGGAGAAACAATAACTTCAGCAAAAAGTAACTAATGGTAGGACACATATGTTTTGTTTCTCAAGGCCTATGACCTCCAGGTCATAATGAGAACGTTCTGGAATTCCCATTCCAGGGACCTGAATAATCTGTGTGGTTTCTGTTCATCGGAAGTAGAGGAAAAGGGAAGGGGGGAGTGGAGATAGTGACATGTTTGGAAACCAACTGGCACCACTTTGCCCTGAATTAAACAAAATCAGTCAAGAAATTGATAGCTATGCAGTCCTATCAAAGAAAATCCTGAAATCATCCAGGATGATTTTGGAGACGGGTGTGAAAGAGAAGAGATTCTTTTCTGCAGTTTATTTCATTTAGTTGGTGGTATTATTGAACATTAACTTGGGATTCACTATTCCTGTGGCAAGTACTTACTATTGCTAAAATTACCAAATATTCTCCGGAACAGAGAATCTTATCAGAAAATTGATCTCTAATACATAAAGGCATCTTGCAAGAAAAAAGTCCCGGGGGGGGGGGGGGATTTTTTTTTAATGGTTCACTTCGGGCCTTTCACAGTCACATGGAGACTTGGAGATTGCTCAGATATTGTTTCCATGGGAAGAGGAAAAAGGGAACAAAAAGAAATGTAATACTCATGACTTTAGAGGCTACTACCATTTTGTGGTTTATTCGACAAGAGCAGCTGAGGTTAATAACAAGGAATTGAAAACAGTTCAGGAATACAAAATTATTTACAAAAAATAAAAACAGTCTTTGCTTTGCATTCTTTTCTATTACTCTGACAACTACCAAGAAGTGCAACTGTGCTCGCTCAGTATTATTTAAATTAAATTATCAAATGCAAATGCTAAATATGAGCCTCTCAGCAAAGCACTGGATTATAACACCATGTCCTCTATTCAGACTAAAAGCTGATTACTGGTTCTGGAGCTATAAACGTGTCAGACAATAATTTAATTGCTTTGCAGGTAGAGGAATATGCAGCATTCTTGTTCTCATTCTGGAACTCAACACGACTCTTTAATACAACATAATGATCATAAACACACACAAAGTCTTCGCTTGACACCTGCTTTATGGTAAAAAGAAGCTATCACAAATTTCTGCAAAGCTCAGAGGACTAGGCAGTGCTAGATTTTTTTAATCACCAAGCAAAACAGGTTTCTCACCAAGTGGTCTGGTCTTTTACTCTTGGTTCAGAGAGTTAAAAGAGGCATTTTCAAAATGGGTTTAAAGCTATAAGGAATTTCAGGTGCAAAAGATCACCTTCTAACAGCTAATTTGCTTCCTGCCTTCAGCTGAGCTGTTAACCAGAGGCAGCCAACACCTGCACCCCTTTCTTGGGCCACTGGTGAAGACAGATGTCACAATCAATACTCATTAACTCCAGGATCAGTGCGTATATTCCTCAGGAAGAGAAGGAGGGTCTAAACTGTAACTAGAAGGATTTGCAAGCATTTTTCTGAGCATGCCAGTTGTTGAGTGTTAAACCAAAACAGGAAAGGGGTGTAGGAAGGGGGAGAGGAGAAGGGGGAGGAGGAGAAAGAGGAAGGAAGTAAAGAGGTCACATTTTGTGACCTCTTCTGACTCTGTAGCTCTTTATGCATCAGCTTGAGAAATTCCCAAGGATCCTGGTCACTTTTCCTTCCCAGCTCATGAAAACAGGGGAGGGAAAGGAGACCTTCAAGTCTGGAGTCTGACTTGAATACTAGACCTCTACTCAACGCCATATAGAAATTAGAGTTACGGAACTATGCCTGTGCATTTGCAGCTCACTGCTGACTACTGTGACCCAACATTTATTGAGTACCGTGTGCCACGCACCATGCTACCTATGTGCTTTATGTGTCATATCTTATCTAATCCTTACTGCAATCCCACAACCCTATAGGAAGCACTCATCCTTTTATCGATAATGCCCATAAAGCCGTCTGAGATGATTTGCACCTAATTTAATGATGGTAGAGCTTGAATGTTTTTCCTTCATTTTTATACCTCACTATGTTTTAACAAGTTTTTATGATGGATATGTTATTTTTACAAAATCAAGAATGATTTAAAAATAAAAAACTAGATGTACATGCAAATCTGCCAAGATGTTAACCTTGGTTAATTATGGGTGACAAGAACATAGATGATTGTTATTTTCTTCTTTGTACATTTCTGAATGTTTAGTTTCCACACATAAGTGAAAACATAAACTTTAAGAAAGAAAAAAAAAAAAAAGAATGAGCCCTTCATTAGCGCCACAATGTGAGCAGAATTAAGTCCGAACTTTTTATTAAATATCAGGAAGAACCAACACCTAAGCGCTGTCCTGATGCCAGGCACGGCACCGGGCACTTTCTATATGTAATCCTACCAACTCCTTCCAACAACTCTGGGAGGTAGATGTCACCACACTCATCGTACAGAGGAGTAGAGGGGGATTTCGAGTGAGTAAGGGACCCACACATAGTCACTAGAGTATCTGGCCTCCACTTACCCCTCTGGCCTGAGGTTCAACAGCGTGTTGTCTGATTCCTGCTCATACCCTGATCTCTATCTGCCAGAGTCCTTGTCTTTTTCTCACCACAACCTCAAAGCCTGGAGGTCCATACCTATGTTCACACCCTCTCCTCGCCACCATTCTTCTACATCTGTATCAAATACTCCCCCTTCCACAAAGATTCCCTGGGACACCTGCCTATATATCTATGTCACCTTAATATATTCACCTTAGGACAGTGTGAACTAAAATAAAATCTTAAGGCCCCCAGCTGATTGAATGGACCCACTCTTGGCCAAGGGGACCCCAGAAATACCCTAAAGCTGGGTTGCTGGCCGTAAGAAGGGAGGTCAGACATGCTTGGTCATGCCCCTGTCCCTTCTTGTAACTCATTATCAGTCCTAAGGAGATGCAAGGCAAAGCTTAAACCACACCTGCATGCAGGTCCTCAATTTACTTAACAGATCACTTGAGTCTGACTATACCTCTGGTGGATTGTCTCTGATTAACAGACTTCCTTATCTTAACTTAAAATATCCCAAGCTTTTAGACAAAGCTTCGTTTCTTTGACCAATTACAAATCAAAGAATCTTTAAACCCACCTATAACCTGTGATTCCCCGCTTTGAGATGTCCTGTTTTTTCAGACCAAACCAATGTATGCTTTCCATGCATTGCTTTATGACTTTGCCTATAATTCCTATCTCCCTGAAATGTATAAAACCAAACTGTAACCCAACCACGCAAGACCACTTTCTCAAGGTTTCATGGGTGTAGCTCTCTGGGCCATAGCTGTACATATTTGGCTTAGAATTAACCTCTTTAAATTATTTACAGAGTTTGGGGTCTTCTTTGTTGACAACAGTACATGCTAGAGGCTTCCGGGTGGCAGGTCCCAGGCCAGCTCAGGCCCATGAATGCTTTGTATGGCTTACCCAGTGTTCAAAAGATTTAAAAAAATAATTATCAATACTCACAGATTGAAAGATTTAAATTTTTATTCAAAACATTTCTGTGTATCTAGTGGCCCAGGCCCCCTACACCCTGCTTGGCAATGAGTAACTGTAGCCAAGTACCCTCTGCCCTGTTTAGACAAGCAGTGTGTGCCGGTTCTCAACAGTCTCCTTGTAACTCTCCTGCCTATTCTTGGTCCATCTCTCTTCACTCATGGCCACTGCCTGGCACCCGTGGGCATGTATATTTGAGGTCCAGCGTCACAGTTTGCCTTGAGTTGTTATTTTCTACCCAGACACAAACATCTGTCTGGTGTTCCCTCCCTCCCACTGCCCAGCTCATGGTACTCTCTGAGGGCCAGAAAACCACCAAGTCACCATTGCTATAATCCCAGGGAAGGATAATGGTGGTGTGAATTAGAAGCTGTGAGAATAGAGATTCAAACAAAATCTCTCCTCTGAAATTACAGCCTTTATTCATTTATTTGAATGCTTTCTACCTTGAACTATAGTGATACAGGTATGTATGTTTCCTATTCTGCTTGACCGTGACCCCCTAAAACACATGTCAGGTGTCATATGTGACCTGTGACATCCCAGCCCAGCCCAGCTGAATGGCTGGCTCACAGGCAGTAGGCACGGATGAATGTCAGTTGACTGATCATAAACTTTCATCCCCAAACCCAGCACGGATGTTTCCGCTATATTTAAAAGCCGACAAAACACATCCTTTGCTTCCACTCACTAAATTAAAAGCTCAAAACGTTAATTACCTGATTTAGAGACAATAGTGTAAGATATCCCCCTGATTTATAGAGAAGAGGAACAGATACATTTTTCCCCAAATTGTAGGGACAGAGAGGAGACTAAAATATGAGGACCTTACAGGCCAGTGGAGGTTTCCATTTCAACGTCATCTCCTGGTGCTCATTAGAGCTTCTTCTGGGTGAGCTGCAGCCTTCCATTGATACGAGACCTCTGTGCCGGCTCCTGCTGCATTAACAGTCTGGGAGCGGATCTGGCAGCAGCTCTGGTCTCATTAGAGTGTGAGGATGTGCAACTGCAGAAGGCCTCACTTTAAGAAAACACTTTGTATATGAACAAAGGTGGAAGGATGTCAGGCTTTTAAAGCAAATCTGCATCTCACTATTTGCTTAGCAAAGTCATCAGGAGATCCAGCTAAGTAAGGAAGTTCTTGACCTTTTCAAGCTATTAAAGGTGACCCAACAAAGCAAAGTGGTTATGTACCCCAAATTTCATTTTGTCAGTTGCCTTGAACAACCAAGCCTGAACAGAACAGCCTAAGGGAGATTGCCATGTAATAATATGCTGTTTGCTTCAGCAAAGGACATCTCAAAGAAAGGGTTAAAAAACACAAGATATCAGAATGAAAGACAAGAAATCTGCCAATCCAGGGTGTGCAGATTCTGGGTTGTGATGAATATACACGGGGACCAGTTCTCAGGGCGAGGGCTTCACCCATTTTAAGTAGCATCCTGGTGTTAGGCAAGATGTGCATATTCTTCACTGATGTGGCTTGATTTCTGAAATATTCTGTTTCCTGGAAAGGGAAGGGCCTCAGTGACGGGGTGACATCTTACAGAATAACCATCCCATCAGGTTATGTACTTGTCTTGGGTTCATTCGAGGAGAATAAGAAATCATGGAACCTACAGGAAGGTACATGGCTCCTCCTCCCACTCCTCCACTTAACTCTAGGAAGGAACTGCTGTGGATTGGGAAGTGTGAAGAGATTTAATAGGCCACACATTGTCTACACTGCAGCATTCCAGGGTCAATAGCTGTCTCTATATCCCACATGGCTGTGTTTTCCCTTGAGAAAGAAGGCACTGCCACTTTGGTCTCCTTGGGCTCCTCTTTGCTGACTCTGTCTTCCAGGAACTGACAAAGTCAGATGATCTCTGGAGCTGCCCTGTTCTAGAAAGAGCGGAGTGTTCTGCCCAGGAGGTCTGTTATGCTCCAGGCATTTGGGAAAACCATTCTTTTTCCACGGTGGGTGGGCTCTCTCAAGACTGATACCCAAACTTACTGTTGGAGTGATCTAATCTTATAGTCTGGTGCCAGCTTGAGGGCAAAGGGAGCCAAAGAGGCCTTTCTGTTTGCTTTGTTGCCAGGCCTTAGGTCTCTCTCTGGTGGGAGAAAGAGCCGTCCCCTCTGTGCAGCTTGGAGCAGAAGTCTGCCTGGCCATGGAATCAGAGGCTCAGAGTGTCCCATTGCAGGTGTCCTGCTGTGTGGGTGCTTGCTCGTACAGAACTTGTGAAGAGAGAAATGAAGGCCAGCCAAGCACGTGACCAGGTGTTTGCATGATTCTTACTCCCAAGTTTTCTATTTCCAGTTGGAATATTAAAGGGAATTTAATGCAATCCTCATTTTACAGATGAAAATGACATGCTACCCCAAAATATGGCAGCTTGGCATATTGAATATTTTTAGTTAAAGGAACTGGAGACAATGATGGAAGCAGGAGGGTCTTTCTGACTCCCACCCCCTTCTCCCCTGAGGCAGATCAGAAGACCCTCATTAAGAGGTGCCCTGCCTGTACTCAGAAGAAAGGAACATTCTTTTCTCTGAAGACAAAAGGTCACAGAGAAGAATCTGAATAAAAGGCCCTGCTAAGTTTCCCCCAGTTTATTACCTTGAGATCACACCCTTTGCCCTATCATATTTCTCCCTGACTGTCCACTCTTTATCAAACATAGCATAAAAATACATACGTTTAACCATTTCTTTGGTCTTCATTCCCTTAGGAAGGTTTCCATGTCACGTAAAACTTACATTAAAGAAATTTATGTGCTTTCTGCTGTTAATCTGTCTTTTGTTTTTGGACCTCATGAACTAGGATGAGTAAAAAGAAAGATATTTTTCTCTCCCCTACAAAACATGGAGATCAAAAGTGAGGAGGAAAATCTGCCCAGGGCCGCAGGATTTTCACTGTCCTCTCAATGTTCCCTACTGATAACGCACATGCTCACCCCGCAACCCCCAACCTTTCCAACATGGACTCCAGCCTTCTCTCTCCTCTTTTTCTCCACAGAACAACATATCAATCTGCTAGGGTTCTTGCCCATGGAAAAAAGAGCATGTTTTCCAAAAAGATCAGATAAGTACCAAAGCTTAGAGAGAGACCTAAAACTTATCCTACCATTCACCCCTCTTGTCAAATAATATATGTATTGCCCTAGTCTTTATAACATTCGTTTTCATGTAGATTACCTCACATAATCCTCAAAATGCACCAGAGAGGGGTGAGGAGGGAGGTAATATCTGAAGAGTACCATACCAAGTACCACACTCAGGACACAGTTAACCCTCATTTAAATCTCGCAATTGTCCCCATTTTGTAATAAGGTAACTGACAGAGAGAGGCAAAAAGCTGGTTAGTGAAGGAAACTGAACCGAGTTCTTGGACCTCCACGATGGATGCTTTTTCCAACGCTCCATCCCACCGTGAGACTGGTCACGGTGACATCAAAACCTTTAATGTGGAGTGTCTAGATCCCCAGTGGCGTCTCCAGTCAGACTTTCAGGGAGACTTTCTGCCCACCTGCCCCACTCCCTTCACCCACAGTGGCTGTTACTGCAGTTACTGCAGACTAGCAAATCAGATATGCCCCCAGTCTGTGGGGAGAGAGTATGGAACATGACCAAATCATCACTGGGGAAACAATGAGAACAACAAAATCCAATGCAGATCCTTATCCAGAGAAAAAGGAGACTGGAAAGACCTTCAGAAAGCCATGAGGCTTCCCCCCCTATTAATTGACTAGTCTCAGTTCAGACAGTTGTAGAAACAGAAGTCATAAACAGGACCATTGCCATATTTCTGGAGACTGGGGAAGACACCAGAAGAGAGGACTCCAGTGGGCTAATACATGGCACTGGCTATGATCCCTCTCTCATACCAAATTCTACTATGGGGCTTGCATGAGAACACCCACAGATTTATGGATGACAGCAAAATTGGAGGGATATGAATAGGTTAGACAATGCAGTGAATTTCTAAAATTACATTTTGGAATGCTGTGCTATATCTAATTGGGCAGGATTTAATCAGGATCCCAGCGAAGTCTTTCATTTGGCCTCCCAAATCCAGTGTCACACATTGGGGGTGAGGGTGGGGAAGATCTAGCTTAAGGCTGTGAGAAAGATGCGGTGCCTTGGTTAACTTTCAGCTCAGTGGGAATTCATAGTGTAGCAGGGAGGCAAAACAGGAAAACACTCTTGGGTGCCATCAACAGGATTCAGGTCCAGAGCAGGGCGGTGGGATATAAAGTAGGTGAGAGTTAGAAAAGGCCCCTTGTCTTTCATTTCACAGGTGAAGAAACTGAGGCCCAGAGAGGCTGAATGGCTTGTTTACCATTACCATTAAGGTTACACCGTGACTTAGAGTCAGGACTCAGACCTTCGAAGTTCAGGCCAAGGCAGGTGACTATCCCATAATATACGCTGGCCATATTCCACAGCAGCAGTATATCCCAGTAGCACCATAATTTCAGAAATGTGATGAAAAAAGGGAATATATCTAGTAGCAGCTACCCAGGATAAGGGACTTGAAAGATGAACAGTTGAGGCACACAGGGTTATTCGTCTGGGGAAGTAGAGGTATGGGGTGGGGGTGCGTGATGGTGCTCACGGATATAGGAGAAGAAGACATCAAAAGTGTGGCCCATGGAAAAGGAATTAGACTTCAAGGGGCAGGTAGGAAACTAGTGAGTGGATCAGAAGGACGCAATTTTTTTTTACTGTGGTGAAATATACATAATACAAAATTCACCGTTTAACTATTTTCAAGTGTATAATTCAGTGGCTTTTAGTGCATTCACAGTGTCATACAACTACTACCACTACCTGGCTTCAGAACATTTTCATTACCCCGAAGAAAAACCCTTTGCCCTTTTCCCTATCCACCCCCAGTCCCTGGCAACCACTAATCTACTCTCCGTCTATATCCATTTGCCTATTATGGGTATTTCATAGAAATGGAATCATATAATATGTGGCCTTTAGTGTCTGGGGAGGCAGAGGCTTTTATAACATAATTAGAATTGCAGGTGAAGAGTATGCTTTGAAAGGGAGCTTGGTAGTGAGTCTGAGGATAGTCTTGGTAGTGAACTTGAGTTCAGGCCAAGGCTAGAAGTCTGCACAGTGGGGATATTGTAGGGGGCTCTGGTACAAGCAGTGGGCTCAGAAGGATGGCTCTTCAGGGCTTCTCTCTCACAGAGCTGGAGACTGTCTCTGACAAGCCCCCCAGGATGTCTTCCCTCCCTAACATCCCACCTCTGCTCTATGGGAAGACGCAGGCCAACAAACTCCGCTGCTTTTGCTAATTTTCTCTTGTCATTCTTCTCCCACCTCCTGTTCTGTTGACACTTGTTTGCCAATTTGCCTGACATACCGCGGACAGTCTTCTTCTCACTTGAGCAAGTATGACCCGAATGTACAGCTTTCTGCTGAGCTGATCTGGAGTTTTAGCTGGCTGTTAGTGCAGCCAGGCATGCATTAAGAACAGGGATAAACAAGGATAGCTTGAGCTTTAACTACACTGGTTTGGCCCAATAAGCTCAGGGATAGTCTATAAAACCTAACAGTTGAGGGCAATAAAATTAGCTACAAAGGGACTGCAGGGTAGAAACTATGTCCTTTGGTGCTCCATGCAATATACATGTGCACACAAAAACCACTAAAAACACTCTGACACAACACTTACAACAGCTTAGAGGAGAGGCATTGTGCTTGAGAAATTGGATTTTAAAAACCAGAGGAGAAACCTATGGTGATTGAGGAAGTATCATTTTCCTGGTGGTGATAATGGATTTCACCCCGTGGCATGGAAAAGACATTAGAACTAGACTATGAGCCCTGCTTTGTGCCTAGGGCTGAACTTGAAAAGTTGTTTAAGAAGATAGGAAAGGGCCAGGCGTGGTGGCTCATGCCTATAATCCTAGCACTCTGGGAGGCTGAGGTGGGAGGATCGCTCGAGGTCAGGAGTTTGAGAACAGCTCTGAGCAAGAGTGAGACCCTATCTCTACTAAAAATAGAAAGAAATGATCTGAACAGCTAAAAATATATATAGAATAAAATTACCCAGGCATGGTGGCACATGCCTGTAGTCCCAGCTACTTGGGAGGCTGAGGCAGAAGGATCCCTTGAGCCCAGGAGTTTGAGGTTGCTGTGAGCTAGGCTGACACCACGGCACTCTAGCCTGGGCAACATAGTGAGACTCTGCCTCAAAAAAAAAAAAAAAAGATAGGAAAGGAACATGTACTGGCATCAATAGTGTCCTCCAAAAAATTCATGTCCACCTAGAACCTTGGAATGTGACCTTATTTGGAAATAGGGTCTTGTCTTGGGAGATGTAATTAGTTAAGATGAGGTCACACTGGAGCAGAGTGGGCCCTAAATGCAATGAATGGTGTCCATATAAGGAGATTTGGAGACACATGGCCACTCAGGGAAGAATGCCATGTGAGGACAGAGCCACAAATTGGAATGCTGCAACACTACGCCAAAGAATGCCAAGGGTTGGCACCAGCTACCAGAAGCCAGAAAGAGGAAAGGAAGCATTCTTCCCTAGAACCTTCAGAGGGTACACGGTTCTGTTGACACGATGATTTCAGACCTCTTGACTCTTGAACAGGGAAAGAATAAATTTCTATTGTTTTAAGCCACTCGGTTTGTGGTAATTGGTTACAGTAACCGTAGGAAACTAATATAGAACTCCCTGGATTCCCTCTTCTTTTATATCATCGTACAAACCTATTTGAAAAATGGAAAAGACTCTAGTTCTTATAAAGAAATCTCATTATATTTGGAGTTCAACTTCTGAATTTGTATTCAGAAACAAGTATGGTCCTATTTCACTGATTTAAAAAAAAAAACTTTCTTTCTAATGAGCAGGGCTTGTTTTATTTGTTTGTTTGCTTTGCACGTTTCCAGGAGAAGAGAAGGACGGACCCTCAGCCCTCTTCATCTTCAGACCTGTGCCTCTTTCTTTGGGGATCCCTTCCTTGAAGCTGCCAAGCACAGCCTTCTCCCACTGTTCAGTCTTTGTCACCTGTTCTCCATTTCCAGAGCGAGACCCCAGGGACCAGGAGGCGAGCACACGCTTGCTGAGCTGCGATTCCTCCATGTTGATTATAATTTTTATCACATTATATGGGATCCCTCTGGTGGTTACTAGGGGATACGTCAGTTTTGAGAGATTAGAGCCAAGCCAAAGAATCTTCAAATCTAGAGGATAGGGGGACTCAGAATTTATAAGTCACAGCAAGCAACCAGATGCTGGTCTGCTCTGGGTGCCTTTTTAAGGGCTTCTGAGACAACTCCTGGGGCCCTGGGGCGGGGTGGGGGTGGGGTCCTCCGAGGTGTGAAACGCTGCATTAGTGATCCTTGAAAGCCCTCATCATGTGGTCATTGGGAAGACTGGAGGAGCTGCCTCGCCAGGAGAAAAACAGCCTGGAGCATCCTAGCCACATCAAAGGAGTGGTTTGAGCCTCTGGCTGTAGAGGCTCAGACAGAGTGACAAATAAGACTGGGTGAGAGGTCGATGGGGACAGTATTACCAGACCTAAGGATGAGACAGGTTTCTGAGCATCTTATCAAATGTCTGTAAGGACAGCTCCTCACAGTGACCCTCCAAAATCAGTCCAAGCCCACCGCCATGTTATTTATGATTTACAAGCAAAAGCATCCATCTAGCAGGACTCGGTCTGTCACTTGGTTTAAAACAGTGGCACAGTAAGAAATAACTTACAAGTGAGTACATTTTCTTGGCTGGCTGGGGCACTTGGAGTTGACATTGGTAAGGCTCTATTAACATGCCTTTAGGTTCTGATATATGCAGATGTGTTAAGTTATAGCATATTCATCAGAAGACCTAAATTAATTGCTCTCTGATGAATTTCATAACACCTCCTTTCTGCCTCTCCACCCTCCCCCACTAAAGTACACTGAAAAGGTCAACAGCACTATCAAATGCAACACACTTCAACTTCCTCCCAAGCTTATAATTAAAGCTAATTAGTAGTTTTGGTAATTAGCACATGTAAGCTTTCTACTCTCTGAATTAATAAGACTTACTCAGGTTTTGAGCCAAGTAGACTTTTCACTCACTGGTTCTAATTCCTGAACCATGGTTGGCTGGTTAATTTAAAATGTATCTATTTGAAGATGAATCCTGGGAAGAAACCATGCTTACAATGGCCTATTCTCAAGCCAGAGTGTGATTTATGAACAGGCGAAAGTGGAATCGTTGTCACTAGATACAATGGGGGCCCTCTGGGTCTCCAACAGCTGACCAGCCTCAGCCTCGCAATGGGAAACGGGCTGTGTCCAGTCACTGTGTCACATGCACTCGGCACAAACTCGAGGATGCTCTTCTGCACTCATATCACCCACTGATAACACGTCTGCACTGAGCGTATCAAATCCTCTTTATTTTAGAAGAACGCGGAGGCAATGGCTGTGGGGTGCCAAAATGTAACTGCTCATTTTGAGTCAAACAAAAATCAAAGAGGAGAAAAATCATTAGTCAAATCAGCTTCTGCTTTTGTGTAGACAAAGTGATTCTCCAAATAGCTTCATGTTTCTTTTTTTAGTCAGTGTGTGGGCATCCTGCATGCCCAGACAGAATTAAAAGTGCATTTTTTTTTAAATCAAGAAATCAAATCTATATTCTATTAAAAGAAGAAGGCTCTGTGATTTGTTTTCAGACTTTAGAAACAGTTTGGGAAAAATTTTCCATGGATGAGCTCATTTGCTTTTTACCTCCCCATACTAATCTCAGGAAAACTAAAAAAAAAAAAAAAAAAAAAAAAAGAAGAAGAAGAAGAAGAAGAAGTAGAAAGGAAGGAAGAAAGCAAAAGAAAACAGCTTGGTGATTTACTAGACTCCTTGCAAGTCCAGGACAATGGTGGGGGTTGCTCATAACACTAGTGATTTTAGGACATAAGGGAAAGGAAACAGTCATTTGTGCACAGAAGGGATTATACAAGATAGCCCCAGGTCACCAGAGTAAACAGGTCTCATTTTAATGGCACACTTAACTGCATCTGTGATAGTCCTATCTGGATCATAAGGGGCAGTTGGTACTATTTAAAAGCAGGACATATTCGGTCCTGTGGAAGGCTGTGATTGTGAAGGTGACAAGGGGCTGTGGATTCCCAAAGCCTCATGGGCCCAGTTGAGAGGGTCCTTGTGTCCCCCTAGCTGATCCTGCTCAGTGGACACAATCCAGTAAGTTCTATATAGAGTGGTTCTCAACTGGGGGAGATCCTGCCCCCATGGGACATTTGGCAATGTCTGGTACTTTTTTTTTTTTTTCCTGAGACAGAGTCTGGCTCTGTTGCCCGGGCTAGAGTGCCCTGGCGTCAGCCTAGCTCACAGCAACCTCAAATTCCTGGGCTCAAGTGATCCTCCTGCCTCAGCCTCCCAAGTAGCTGGGACTACAGGCATGCGCCACCATACCTGGCTAATTTTTCTATATATATTTTTAGCTGTCCATATAATTTCTTTGTATTTTTAGTAGAGACGGGGTCTCCCTCTTGTTCAGGCTGGTCTCAAACTCCTGAGCTCAAGCAATTCACCCGCCTCGGCCTCCCAGAGTGCCAGGATTACAGGCGTGAGCCACTGCGCCTGGCCTGTCTGGTACATTTTTGACTGTCATAACTAGGGGTGGGTGCAATTGGCATCTAGTTGAGGGGTAGATCCAGGGATGCTGATAAACTTCCAGTAATGCACAGGACAGCCTCACTCTGACCCCCACCCCACAAGAAAGAATTATCTGGCCCGATGGGTCAATAGAGCCCACATCGAGGGACCCTGCTAGAAAACCTAAACAGGGTCTGAGGCCCTCCTTACCTTTGTGTAAGACCCAAATCTTAGCTTTCTAGATTGACTCTGGCCTGATCTTGGCCTTATAAAAATCAAAGGGAAGTGATAGCTCCCCCCAGGGGCTGGATCTGAGTCAGGCTGGAAGAAGTCGGCACCCTCGGTGTAACTGTAGCCACCAAAAGCCAAGCGCGGGACATTTTTACATTGCAGCTGAGTCGGACGTACTGCATTATGGATGAGCTCGTGTGCCATGACAAACAGTTTAAGAACGATGCTTATATTTAATGAATCCTAAATGGTTTATTACTGAGGGTCAAGTTTCTGCTTCCTGTGGGAATTTGACATTTATGAAAATGCCTGCCCATTAATTATTCAGAGGAGACGTCCTTCCTATGGAAATTCACTTTCCTGATACGCTCCACAGCACTACATTCCCGTCTGCATGGGCTACTTTGTTGTTAATCCTCCAAGCATCAATTAAATAAAATTTACAACTGACCCAGGATGCATCTAACCTCAAATATTATGCAAAAGACAGCTATATGCTCTTTGATTTTTCCTGCTAGTAGCCAATCATTACCCATAGCTATTTACATTCTTCCTTTTGTTCCGTAAAGCATAAACCTGGTATCTCTTCCCACTGAGAAGGAAACTATGCTCAGTAATTAAATTACACCGCATTAAACTTACTTAACTTAAGTTCACCAGCAGGGAAAATTCCATGCCCCCGGGTTTAACAATAACTCCTAATCACGCTTGCAAGCCCTATCTTTTCTGTGAGTTGTTATAATTTTCGTTCCTGGAATTCCATTAAAAATGGTAATGTCATTACTCCTGTTACTGCTCAAAACCAACAGCATAATCCTGCATTTTAATTAGTAATTACAATTAATCATTATTTCATTAATGAAATATTTAGTTGGTAATTGTCTTTGAGCACCTTACTCCCTAAGCTTATAAGCATTTCACAGCCTCTAATGCGTTGCATGTTTCTGATGAAGTGGCACTGTCAGCCTTATTTTATTTTAACACTTTCATGTGGCTCTGCGTGCCAGGCCCGCCATGCTGGCTGCGTATTTGCACTTTGGAGATGTGTGGCTTCTGGCTCGAGATAAGGTTTGCATGAGGACTTACCCTCGCGTGCTTCTCTGCCAACTTAAGAAGGCGAGTCAGTGTGCTCCCAGAGCGCGAGGCGCGTGAAGAGAAAAATAATTTCTGGAACGCTTACTTAATAGTAAATGTGGGATCCAAATTCATGGATTTTTGAGAGAGGATAGAGCAAGGATTTGGAGGTACTCTTTGGAACAGGAAGGTTGATTTTAGAGCTTAAAGAATTAAGAATAAGCTGGGAGGGTTGTCAACAATTTGACTGGAGGCAAGATGTTTGTTGATCCTTTTGCGATATGAAAGATGGTCTTATTTACTTGGATGGCTTTCTGGAGAGGGGGGAAGCCTGTCTTCCCCACCCAAAGGGCAGAGACACCAGTATGTCTTGCACACAATTGTATTCTTAGCTCCCGGTGCAGGGCCTGGCCTATATGCTATTCGATAAACAGGTAGATATGTACCTGTTCCAGTGTGGCCCATGGCTAGGCTAAGGGGAGGGTAACTGAGGCACCAGAGTTAAAAAAATTAAGTTGTGGTTTGGTGATGAGAGCAGGGTGTCGGATGCTAAGAGAGACCAAATTCATGGGCTGGGATGCTCACAAATGATGTAATGTCATAGTTGTCTCTCACTGGGAATCCTGAAAGGGGGACAGATTCATCTTACTGCCCTCCATGCAAAAAGAATTTATATGGTCACCCCCCACACACATGCACGTGTGCGCACGCTCACACACACACACAACCGACACTGAGCAGGCAGAACCATTCAGGGAAGGGATAAGCCTGCTGTTCTTTGAAAATTAAACAATGAGGGTTTGAACAAAGAAAAGATGTATTGTTATTATTGCAAGGAAGTTTTCACAGCTTCAGAAAGAAAACCGAGATAGAACAACATCACACTTGTTGGAGAATGTTCGATGTCTATTGTGTATTTCAGACAAGCTAGTCAGAAACTTCCAAATATCCAGAAGAAATAAATGAAGGCTGACAGTTTGGTGTTGGCCGCCAAGTGCCAGAACACTTATGGTCTTGGCCTGAGATGACTGAAAGAGAGTCCTCTGAAGACTAGACAGGTCTTTCTCATTGGCAATTTGTGAGGCTGCTGGTATTTTACACAATGAAAGAATGTCAATAAAGCTTAATTCTTTGTTGTGTTTTATGAATGTCTACATTTAACAAGGTCATGCTTTAGCATACATAAGACATATGACCACTCATTTGGAAATAACATCAAAAGTCAAAATTTGAGATCTTTATCCACAGGAATGCAGAGCCAATAGACTTAATCCCCTATTCTCACATGGGTCCTATTTGTTTCCTAGACCACACACACAGACTCTAAAAATAATATATCTCTCCCACGTATCTTTTCAATATTTATAGAGCACCCAAGCTGTGCTAGGAGCTTAGAAATAGAGTCCCCCCCTCACATGGAGCTCCCAGTCTAGGGGCCATTTCCCTTTGGACTTTCTTTTACTAGAAATCGCCTTTTCCTTCTAGTTCCCTTTGCTGACTCTGTTTATCATGAAGTTCTCATAAAGGCTACCACGGTGGGGGGAGAATAAATATGAAGAAAAGATAAGATCATTGCATCCTAAGCAAAGGAGCAAGTCCCTTACCAGGCATGAGTGTACATTCTTACTCATGAGGTTAAAGCTGCACTAATCATACAAATGGGTGATATTTATGGGACACTTACCCCGTGTGGCACCGTGCCTAGCGTATCACATGGATTATCTCGCGCCTCTGTTGCAGAGAACCTGGACTGGGCACGATGGAAACTGGAGGTTGGCCCGTTCCTATGTCAAGGTCCGTTATGTGCTTTGCTGATGGCCTGGTAATGAGGTCTTGCCTGTCTGTTGTTTTAAACTTCAGCTTTGGTCGGCACCTGTAGCCCAGGCCACTGTGGAAGGAAATGGGATGGAGCTTTGCATGAAATCAGCCAGGGCCAAGCAGAAATAGTAAGAAAAGTAGACTCTGAGATGAAATATGGAATCCTCCGCAAAGTCTAACAGAAAACATTTGGCCATTTCTGGTTGTTCTCATGAAGGAAAACCCACTTGTCCATTTGGCATGTCTTGCCAAAAACCACAAAGGCCTGCCCGGTCCTGTTGTGTGCTCTGGACCTGAGAGGCCGTGTCTTACGGAGACTGCCCACAAAGACCAGACAGCTGAGACCATGGGCAAGTCAGCTCACATGTCAAATGGGGACAGTGTGCCCTAGCTCGTGGGCTTGCCGGGAAGATCACCTGCAGTGACATGTGTTAAGGTGGGAGCGTAACACCTGCATACAGTAAACTCTCAGTTATCATTAGCTACTGTCACCTTCAATATGATTTTTGCTAACTTGATGTAGGTTATTTCTTTTTTTGCTTTCATTAAAATTTTAAACAACAATAACAAAAGCAGTCACAGTGAGTTTGGGCTGCTACCACTGTGGAATCATTCCTTGGCAGGATTTGAAAAGGACACAGGAACATCCTGTGTGATGCTGTGAGGTCCCAGGAAAGCTGTGATGGAGAATCCCCGGGTCATATTACTGTTACCACTGGGAACGAGAGCCCTGTGGAATGTCTAAGTGCATGTTGTTTTCAGACAGTGTTAAGAGTTTGGGGAGCAGGAAAGGGGAGCATTGACTCACACTGGACGGTAGGAGCAGAGACCATATGTAATGTGCTATCCTAACACACCAAGTGAAAAATGTTCCCAAAGTTCCACAGTCTTTGTACCCTTCTTAACATGTTAACTTTATTCTCTTCGAACTGTCTTCTCCTCTCTCTTGAACCATATTTATTCCCTGTCTTAAGAGCAGGATTGCCCCTTCTAAACATTTATGTCCCCTTCAGGGATTGGCAAGTTGTCTTATGCTCAGGAAACATTTGCTGAACGACGCCCTGGAGATCTTTAGAAAATCAGCATGTCCCAAGTGACGTGCTTGAGACTTAAGCAAGAGAACTGGGGTGGGACACAGGGTCTCCTGAGTAGCACCTTGTTCAAGACTGGCATAAACTTGTGGGAACTGGACAAAGCGACCCTTTGTTCAGTGGGGAAGATTCCCAGGGATCAGGTAAGAGCAGACGGAGCCAGCCCCAGATACAGTCTGCGCTCTCGGCAGACCCCAGCATTGTTGTAGATCTGAGGTTTAGCAGATGGTGTTTTTGCATTAAGTTGCTAAATTACCATCTATAAGCTCCTCTGTTTTCTAGAAACTAGTTGCCTTAAGGCTTTAAGATTTTAATTTAATTTAAATGTTTGTGTGTGTTGTTAGTGCACCTATTTCTCAGGTTTGCTCTTCCAGAGGGGTTGTTCGCTGAGATCCAAAGAAAATCCACTGGTACGAGAACCTGGCCGGTAAGACTACCGTCCCTTTGCGCTGCTTGCCAAACAGGTGTGCAGAATCGGCCCTCAGCATTGCATGGGAAGAGCATTTTAGCATGGTTTCCTGCTTCGTGGAAAACATTAAGTGTCAGAAGAAAAACAAATACAGAAGCTATGATAGGAACAGTCCCAGTAATCATCCTCCAGCCTTTTAAGGGCACTGAAAAGCTTTTTTCACATTCATTTCAGCTTCCAAAGCAACTGTGAAGCCAGTTCCACTGGTTTTATTCACAATAGTTTTCTTTCCAACCCAGACTCTTCTTTTAAAGAGAGAGAGAGAGAGAGAAGGAAAAATCCCAATATTGCTTGTTTTCCTACCAAGAAATGAGGCTGCAGAACATTTTCTGAGAGCCACTATCTATTTTCTGCAAACTGAGGCTGAGAGCTTCTGGGGGACTCAAAATAGAACAGAAAGGAAAGAAGGAAAGCAATAAGAAAGGATGAGAGAGAGTGAGGGAGGAAGAGAGGAAAGAAGGACGGTAGAGAGGGAGGGAGAAACCAGAGAGACCAGAGTGCTGACACCCTAACTCTGGTCCTGCGGCTGGTGGTAAGGGAATTTTCAAAGGGAGAAGAGGAGGGGTATGAGAGGAGGACATTGTATTAAGAGCTTATAAGAATTCAGGAAAGAAAAAAAAAAAAAAAAATAGAGGTCTTTGATCCACTCCCAAGAGGGAGGCAGAAAACTTCAAAGCAGAGTAACAAGCCCCCCCTCCACCCGCACTTTGCCCTGCTTTAAGTACTGGGAGCATTCATTATGGATTCGCCTGCCTCCCCTCAGCCCACGTGGGGCTGCACAGACCAGGCCTGCAATTCAGGCTTGTTCAGCCTCCCCGAGAACAGGGCACGTGCAAGGTTTGAGAACATAAATACACCAGGTGGCCCTCTCCTAAGTGGGGTTAATTCACTGATGTGGGAAGGAATCTCTACTTTGGGCAGACACTGCTAAATACCAGCTTCCCATATGAGCTTCAAAGGAAGAAGGGTGGCGTTTTTTTTTTCTTGTTGTTTGTTTATTTTTCTCCTTTTTCCTGAGTCATTCACAGTCAGATACATCTAAATAATAGCTCAGAAGGTAGAAATGTGATCTGCTCAAAGTTTCTCTCTCAATCTCAAAAATAAGTTTGTGTGTGTGTGTGTGTGTGTGCGTGTGTGTGTGTTGGGGAGGGGGGGATTTATTTACCATTCAGCATATGTCCAGGCAGCCCTTTATAAAACATAAAATTTGCTTTTATTAAAGACAACAAATCTGCTCCTGTGACTACCACAGACATAACTGGGATCTGTTTTTACTGGTGGTCCCAGAAGACTGGGCAGGCTGCCAGCTCCCCTGGACATAGGGGGTGACATGGTGAGGTCACCTCTGCTCACCCACCTCTCCTTAAACAGTGCCAGTCACCTGCGCAGAGTTCTCAGGAGCTGGGCCTTCCCAAGGCAAAGACTCACCGGAACGACCTCCTTCCCAGCTGCCCCCCGGTGAAAGAAACTAGATACCCCATCAGCGTGGCTATGATGCTAGCCCTCCGCTTCAGTTTGCGTCAGAGTCAGTAAAAATGTCAGTGCAGAAAAGACAGATAAAAAGAAACATCCTGGAGAACTCTCCTGGTTATTTTAGAAATATTGTCCCTGTTGACGTGAAGTGGTGTAGAAACAGTTCCATATGCTGTGTCTCTTTTTTCCCTACTGCATCTTATAGTTTAAACATAGATCTCTATCGGATATAACTTCTGTTAACAATATGGCCTACTGGCTTAACGGAAGAACCATTCTTGTTTTACAGGCTCTGGATTTGGGGAGGTTGCTAGCCGATTTGGGTCCCTTGCTCACATTTCATTGTGGAAAGCATTATGCTCGTATACTCCTTGCCAATCCTTTTCTGTAACATAAACCTAAATTACATACTGATTTCTCTAGGTTCTTGCCTGGTTTGGACCAAATTAAGTCCCAGAAATCCCCAATCTTAGCAACTGTGTCTCTCAGTTGTTTTACATGAGATATTTGTCTGTATTTCATATTGCTTTATGGAGACCATTACCGGTGCTATTCCACTCATTTTCTTTTTCTTGAAAAATTATTTTAATTTATACAAATTCATTTGTTTATCTATTTTTATGGTAACATTTTAAAATAGAGACAAGATTATAATCTCCTTTGACGCCCCAGCGCCAGGGTAACAATATTAGCAGATTGGCTCATGTACTTCCAGCCATTTTTCTGTGTATTTGCACACATCTAGGTACACATTCACATGTCTTGTTTTTGTTTCCATTGTCATTACATAAATGGAATCATACCATAGAATGGATACTTCGTAATTTATTTACCCATTTTTCTGTTAACAGATGCTATGTTCTGAATGCATCCCCCTAAAAGTCATGTCGGAACTTAAGACCCAGTGTGACAGAATAAGAGGTGGGGCCTGTCACTGGTACAAAGTATCAAACAAGGGGAAAAAAAGAGAGGTGGGGCCTTCTGGGAAATCATTGAGTCATCAGGGCTCTGCCCTCATAAATGGCATTAGCGTCCTTATAAAAGAGGTTGAAAGAAATGCCCCAGTCCCTTTTCCCTGGCTACATCCTCCATGTGAGATGCAACACGAAGGCTGCATCTCAGAAGCAGAGCACAAACCCTCACCAGACACCAAATCTGCTGGTGCCTTGAGCTTGTACTTCCCAGCCTCCAGAACTGTGAGAAATAAAATTTCTATTATTTATAAATTACCCAGTCTAAGATATTTTCTTATAGCAGCAGGAATAGCAGCAGGAATGGATTAAGACAATGGAGATAGATAGATAGATAGATATATAACCAGAGGACTGTGGCACCCACAGATATATTTTCTCTGAGCTACGCAGAGGTTTTATCATTGAATCAGTTATCAATATTTTAAAATCAGGAGATTTTATAGAAAAATGCATACACACATACACACACACACACACACACACACACATACACTGTGCCTGTTAATTTGCTAAACACTAAGGTTTTATTTTCAACATTTACTAACCAAACCAGACTGTAGTAGTGGAAAGAACACAGGACTTGGATTTTAGTCCGACTCTACCACTAATGTCCAGGTGGTCTTAGGCAAGTCACCATCCTCTCTGGGCCAACATCCCCTCAGCTGTTAGAGAAGTGGGCATGTACAGTGAACAGCTGACTCAGGCCACACCCGCCACCTCCTCCTGTACTGAAGTCAGACTTCTTACACTGTAGAAGAAGTGACTTAATTCAGTAGACAGATATGTAATGCCAAATATGTCAATATTCCCTGTTATCCAAATGCATCTAAACTTGGAATTATGCATGTTTCACAAGGAATCACTAGAACCATAAGACTGTAACTCAAAGGTCACTGACCAGAGGACTGTGAAGCCCACAGATATATTTTCTCTGAGCCATACAGAGGTTTTCATCATTGAATTAGTTATCAGTATTTTAAAATCAGGAGATTTTATAGAAAAATTCAGTCTTTTGACTTCTCTTGGAAGAAAACCACATTTAGCAACCCTAGGCCTATATATCTCGGCAAAGAAAAGTTAATGATGTATAGAAAAGATGGGATCTTTCATGCTTTAGGAATACCCTGGTGCTGACCCTGACAATGGGGAGAGCAGGCTAAGGAGAAGCAGGAACAATTTGGAGCAGTAGCGGTCCCCAACCCTTTTGACACCAGGGACTGGTTTCATGGAAGGCAATTTTTCCATGGACCAGGATTAGGGGGATTGGGATGAATCAAGCACATGACATTTATTGTGCAGTCAAACCTCTTTCCTAATGATAATCTGTATTTGCAGCCACTCCCCAGTACGAGCATCACTGCCTCAGCTCCACCTCAGATCCTTAGGCATTAGATTCTTGTAAGGAGCACACAACCTAGATCCCTCACATGTGCAGTTTACAGTAGGGTTCACACACCTATGAGAATCTAATGCTGCTGATCTGACAGGAGATGGAGCACTTGTGGGGATGCGAGCAATGGGGAGAGGCTGTAAATACAAATGAAGCTTCACTGGCTCGTCTGCAGCTGACCTACCGTGCGGCCTGGTTCCTAATAGGCCACAGACTGGTATCGGTCCTCAGCCTAGGGATTGGGGACTGCAGATTTAGAGTGCTTAAGGGGTCAGGGCAATGCCCCCTCCCACTGCCCTAAACCTGCTCCAACATTCCCAATCCTCCTCCCCTGATTTATTTTTCTCCCTATCACCATCACTGGCCACCCGATAAGCTGTATCTTTTACTTATTATTTATCATCTGTTTTCCCCATTTTAGTGTTAGCTCTGTGAAGGCAAAGATTTTTGTCCATTTTATTTATTTTCCAATCCCAACATTAAAAATGTTTAGTTACACAGTAGTCAATCAAAAACTATTTACTGAGCCGATGGAGAAAATGGAAGCAAGGAAGGAGGCAGCAGGCAGGCAGCCAGAGCTGTGTACCACTTGCCATCTTCAGAAGGGGTATTTGTCCCCAGACAGCCGCTGTCCTTGCAGCCCATCTCACTCATTTAAGTTTCCCTCCTACTTGTTCTTTGAGGCATCTGAGCTTGAGCACTGGCTCTAGTATCCCTTTTCTGAGATCTACCCAAGTAGCTGACCAGGAATCAGCCCTCAGGAGGGGAACCCTGAACAGTGGGGCTGGGATTAGAGTGAGGTGAGAGGCACCCAGGACACAGGACTTAAGGTCCTGTGTGCCTCATCTATAGGGAAGCACTCATACTCAAGGTCATGCGGGTGCAGGATTGGCATACAAAGCACTAAGAATGTGCTTCTTTAAAGCTTGTGCCTTAGGCACCTCACTTGCTTCACACAGGACCCAGCCCTGCCGAGCAGAACTTGCACCCAGAAAACCACAATGTGGATGTTTATTCTTTCCTGCTTAGTGCAGGTAACTTGCTAGGGATGTTTCTATTCTTGAAGAAAACTACAGTCTAGTATAAGAGACATCCATGGATAACTAATGATGAAAAAATAAGTGAGAGAATTATGAACAAATTAATAAGGGAGTGTAGATGAGAAAGAGAGAAATTTAGCCAAATGGCTAGAGAAGAGGCTGCACAAGTGATTAGAACAAGACAAGAAAGAACACTGTATTTGCCGGGCTAATAGGTTTTAATTTGACCCACTTTGTCAGTGTTGCTCAGGATACGATCTAGACAAGCTCCTCAGAGTCATCCATGGTGGTGTCAAAGTGTCAATTATTAGCAGTCCCTGTGGAACCTACTGGATGTCTAGGGAATGCAGCTCAGGAATTCACTTTTTAAAATGAGTTCTCCAGCTGACTCTTATCCCATGAATATCTAGGAAGCTTGTCTTTAAAGGCTATTCCTTCTCTAACATGTCTGTTCACCTGAATCACCTGAGGAACTTTAAAAATATGAACATGTCCAGGCCCCGGTGCACTACAGTGATTCTGATTCATAGTCGAGACCAAGATTGGCTACCCGAGGCAAAGAAGAGTTAAAGACATGCAGGTGAAAAGAACTTTTCATGCTTTAGAACAGGGTTGGGCAAACTACATCCCATGGACCAAATCAGGCCCACCACTTATTCTTATAAATAAAGCTTTACTGGAATGCAGCAATGCTTGTGTGTGCACATACTGTCCATGGCTGCTTTAGTGCTACAATGGCAGAGGTGAGTGGTTTTTACAGAGACCTTGTGACCCACCAAGTCACCGGTCCTTTACAAATATTTGCAGAACTCTGCTTTAGAAAGATCCCTGTGGTGTACAGAGAACGAGGGGAGGAGGACAATTTAGAGCAGTAGTGGTGGTGGGGTCTGAATCAGGGCAAGAGAAAAGAGCAATGTGAGAGATGCCGCAGAGAGAGAATTACACAACTCATTGGCTGACTGAATGCGTGAAGTAAGAGAGAGGAGGCAACAGTTTCATATTTCCACCTTGGGGGCTTGGGTGACTGTCATTAACCAAGATGATGATCATGAAAGGAAAGAAAGTGTTTATGGGAAGGTGAGTAGGATTCAAGTTAAAGAATTTCTGAATTCAAAGTGCAGATAAAAAGGAAAAAGACTATTTTCAGAAAATAAAAAAATGAAAACAAAGTTCAGATAAAGATGTCCAGGAAGCACTTGGAAATATGAGCCTAAAATTCAGGAGAGAGTAGGAGCTGAAGGTAAAGGTTTGCGGTGAGAGCAGGTTTCATGTGAGCAGACCACACAAATGAGGGGCAACATAGAGGCAAGCAGCTTGAAGAAGAAATTCAGAGAAACCCCAACAGTTAAGGGGTTACCAAAGAAATACACCTGAGAAGGAGCAATCAGAAAGGCAGAAGGAAGCAAACATGAATCTGTGGATGCAGAAGCAACTGATGTTGGCTTTTGGAGGTGGTCTTTGCTGTGCTCATGGGGTATGAAGGGTACTCTGGAGATGAGGCGCCTCCTGCCAGCTGCCTGTGCAGGCTTCCATGGAAAACACCCTACACCCATCATCTGCAAGGAGACAGCTACAGTTCTGCCAGTTCATGTGGTTTCCTCACACCCACCCCCTGGGAAGTACAATATGATTCTCCCACAGAGCAGATGGGAAGTTAACCGGAGTCGCCCCCACCTTTCAGAGTTCTCCTTCAGTTCAGCTCCAATAGTGCCTGGTAGTGCAAACAAGGCTGGATCACCAATGTCTGGCATCCAGCAGCCATTCAGCCAGCCCAGCTAATGCCCCTGCCATGTACCAACTGCCAAAGCAACTAGTGCGAAGATCAGAACTATTTCCTTTTGCTCCTGATTGTTAGAGTTGCTTTTTCCCTATATTTGGAGAAAGAAAAGGAGCAAAGGAGAGAGAGAAAGAGACAGAGAGAGAGAGAGAGAGGGAGGGAGAGATAAAGAAGGAGGAAGGGAAAAAGAACAGGAAGAATAAAGGCATAGAGCAGAAACTCTTTGGAAGAGGAGTCAGGAACCTTGCATGGGGTATTTGACATGCACTGGCTCAGTAGTCTTGAGAGCTGATGTGTATATTGAAGGCAGCAGCATCTGCTAGGTGTCCAGCACAATACCTGATACATGCTAAGCACTCAGTACATGTCTATTATCTTCGAATACCCAGAGAAAGTAGGCAAGGCTCTGAATTGATAGACTCTTTGATAATTTTCATACAGCCATGCAGCAAAACTCTTGGTAAACGAATTGGGGAAATTCCACATTATACTATATTCCTTTTGCATTCTTAGTGGTAAGAGTATTTAACTTGGGTGGAACTTGATACTTCAAAAGGCATCACGTGCTGACGATATGTGGATGATTTTATATCTGGGTTCTCTGTTCTGTTCCATTGGTCTATGCCTCTATTTTTGTGCCAGTACCATGCTATTTTGGTCTTCAACAAAGTAGGCAGCAATATACACTGAGGAAAATAATCCCTAATTCAATAAATGGTTCAGGGAAAATTGGATAGCCACATGTAGAAGACTGAAACAGGATCCATATCTCTCACCACTCACAAAAATTAATTCAAGATGGGTCACAGACTTAAATCTAAGACATAAAACCATAAGAACTCTAGAAGAAAACATTGGAAAAACTCTTCTCGATATCAGCCTAGGCAAAGAATTTATGAAAAGACCCCAATGGTAATTACAGTAACAAGAGAAATAAATAAATGGGACTTGATTAAATTAAAAAGCTGCTGCACAGCTAAGGAAATAATCAACAGAGCAAATTAGACAATGTACAGAATGGGAGAAAATATTCATAAGCTATACATCCAATAAAGGGCTAATAACAACAATCTATAAAGAACGCAAGCAAATCAGTAAGAAAAAAATCAAACAACCCCATTAAAAAGTGGGCAAAATATGTGAGCAACAGCTTTTCAAAAGAAGATAGACCAATGGCCAATAAACATATGAAAAAATGCTCAACACATCACTAATCATCAGAGACATGCAAATCAAAACCACAATGAGATACCACCTAACCCAGTGAGAATGGCTTTTATCAAAAAGTCCCAAAACAATAGATGCTGGTGTGTATACAGAGAGAAAGGAACACATATACATTGTTGGTGGGACTGCAAACTAGTGCAACCTCTATGAACAAAAGCATGGAGATTCCTCCAAGAACTAAAATTTGATCCAGCAATCCCACTACTGGGTATTTACCCAAAGGAAAAAAAGTCATTTTATCAAAAAGTCACTTGCACTTGAATGTTTATAGCAGCACAATTCACAATTGCAAAGATGTGAAAACAACTCAAGCGCCCATCAATTCATGAGTGGATTAATAAAATGTGGTATATGTACACCATGGAGTACTACTCAGCCATAAAAAATGAATTAATACCTTTTGCAACAATGTGGATGGAACTAGAGACCATCCTCCTAAGTGAAGTATGACAAAAATGGAAAAACAAACACTACATATACTCACTATTAAATTGGAACTAACTGATCAGCACTCATGTATACAGGCGGAAGTAAAACTCAATGGAATTCATGCAGGTGGGAGGAGGGAGGTAATGAGTACAATGTACACTATGTGGGTGATGGACACACTTATAACTTTGACTCAAGCAGTTCAAAAGCAATCCATGTATCTAAAACACTTGTACCCCGGTAATATTCTGGAATTTAAAAAAAAGGAAAAAAGGGATTATGTGCTAAAGGGAGAAATGAGCCCCACCTTCTCTTAGGTTGATGTGGTGAATATATAAATATGACAAAGATTCAGTGCGTTAAATCAATATGCTGAAAGTAGTTTAAATGTCCAATGTCAGTTTCCAACTTCTAATGTTTATTCCTTTTAGAGACAGGGTCTCGCTCTGTCACCCAGGCTGGAGTGCAGTGGCATGATCATAGCTCACTGTAGCCTCAAACTCCTGGGATCAAGCCATCCTCCTGCCTCAGCCTCCCAAGTAGCTGGAACTACAGGCACATGCTACCACACTCAGCTAACTTTATAAATTTTTTTGTAGAGGTGGGGTCTCACTTGTCCAGGCTGGCTAACTTTTCATCATCCTCTCTCCTTGCCTTCTTTCAACCACTTCTTCCTTAATCCTTCTACCCATTCCCCTTCTCATCCCCACTGCAGTGGACTAATTTCTTTTGGGTGTTTTCCTAAGCCTCTGCATATGTTTCCTATTGGGAAGTTTGCAGTTAGGATTCTCCAGCTAGTTCTGTAAAGGGACTTTCAAAGAACTTTTGAAATCTGCAGCGCTGTGTATGTTTTGGTAAAATGAAGCAAAGGTTCTGTTTGTTTGGTTGAGTTTGCTGTTTGAAGTGTTGTAGCCTCCCTCTGGGGCCTCCTACTATCTTCTGACTAGCACTCAACAGCATCCCTTCCTGCTGACTTGCAGAGGGTTTGATTCTTTTTCAATAGTGCATATGCTGCTGTATTACTGCCTGTTTGCTTTAGTTCATATTTCTTCTCCGGATGGATTTTCTATGAAGATCATCCCCACTTGTTTGATCTTTAACTTCAGATCTTGTCATTTTCTTTTCACATGTGTTCTCTTAATGGATGTTTCCTTTGGCAGAACAACTTCCTATGGGCTTCGATGGGTGTTAATGGCACTTTCATTTATTATCGTAGACAACTTCAATTTCTAGGGGGACAGTTGAGTTCTGTTGTGGTTCAGAGGAGAAATAAATCCTCTTGTAACTTTGGCCATTTTATTTCACTTCTGTGGCCTCAGAGGAGGAGAGAAAAGCTGAGAACATTGGCCACATCTGTCCATGAAAATTTCTCCATTATCAATTTGCTCCCCAGCCTGGTGTATTGAACACTCAGGAAAATGCTCAGGCTCATTCATCTATCTAATTCATTGTTTCTGCAGAAAAATAAAACTAAGTCTCAGGCACAGACAGTTTAAGGATCAGGCTCTGAACGAAGGCTGCAGTTTATCTTATACATGAGTGAGGCTCATTGCAGAGAGGACTAACAGTTCCCACAGGGACCCTGAGTGGAGAAGGGACGCATGTCCACGGACTGAGACTCCTGTTGGTGTCAGGAATCACTTGCCCAGTCTGCCCTAGGCCAGGCTTTGAAAGGGCACCCCCTAGGGTGGACAGTCTGAATTCACAGAGTGACTGAATTCCTGCACCTGAAGTTTTGATATTCTTATTGATTTTTTTAATGGCCATTTTCATAGTCACTTTATATTCATCTGCCCATCTTTCTATCCATTTATGCATCTATCCATCATTGTTAGCAATGTCCCTAGGGCTGCTTTCTTGCTAAAAATAAGGGGTCTTGACAGCTGAGGCTCATTTCACTATATTAGCATAGTTTTAAGCATCCTCCCAAGTTATCCCTAGTTTAATTCCACAGTGCATTTACAGATCCAGAATAGATACAAGTATATCCACATCTTAATTATTGCTTTCTACCCTGATCACCCTACGTTAATACTGTAATATACTTCCCTTTTCCAGCAATCCCCATTTTCCTTAATCCGTTGTTTGCTTTTCCATTGCACTTATCACCTCCAAGCCTAGGGAAAATGGGATTCATTTCCCTAAGTATGGTGACTTTTGAAATATCCTGTATAATGTTCTTACTTATTATGTTCATGGTATATTGGCTGTTTCAAGAATGTAAGCTCCATGAGGGCAAGGATCTCTGTCTACTCACTGCATCCTAAGTGTGTGATGCATGATGGGTATTTGCTAAGTATGTATATCACTAAGTCTTGGGCTCTATGAGGAAATGACCTTTCAGTGCTCAATACTCAAGAGTATTTCTTGACCCCTACGCTGGCATTGTAGGAGAGACAGTGTGCCTACGTGTGCACAAATCTCATATATGGAGTCTCAGTGTGTGAGTCTCATATATGCTACGGGACACCCGATGTGCCTGGCCTGGCCACTGCCCACCAATTGCCAGTAGCGCCCCTATCATCAATGTAATAATTAAAAACACCCCAGCACATTTCCAAATACCGTATTGCTCTAGTAAGGCTCTGCTTGATAACTACTGCAAGACTTGGAACTAAACTGGTTTTTTTTTGTTTGTTTTGTTTTGCTTTGTTTTGTTTTTTTAACACTGAGGTTCCACTTAGCATATAATTAGTCCACCTTATGGCATGTCAGGGGCCCTCTCAGGGATGATATTCTTTCCTCCCTATATGCCTCACTGAACAGATTTCAAAATCACTCCACACAATTAAAGACAGTGGTATTTAATGGTAAAACTCAGCTGTCAAATATGCTTCTATGTCAGTCATTAACACGAGCCAGTAAACCACTATTTACTAAATGCTTTTGAGCCTGACTCCATGCTGTGCAATGTTCATTTTATAGCACAAATGATACCCCACCCTCCAAGGCTGTGCATGTGCTACTGAGGTCAGCTTCTAATTCTTCCCCCCATTTTAGGCAGAACTAGGCTCTGTAGTCAAAGAATAAGTTTGACAGATTTTTTTTTTTTTTCACTGCACTGGTCAGTTATTCAACCATGATGGACAAACTGCTAAGTTAAATTGGAATAACACAGTCTAAGAGAGTGACATCTAAAGTCAGAGATGGCAAAAATAACAGACATTTCTATGACAGAACATCAACAAATAATTACTGATTGTCTACTGGATACAAAGTACTGTGCTACAGGGCGCTGAAAGGTGTGGTTAACATGGCATCAAATGTCATTCTGCTAGGTGACAATGAAATATGTACACAAATATGTACTAATAGTCACATAAATGCCAATACCGAGAGTGTTTTATGTGCATTTTATCACGTAATCATTGACACAGACACTGTAGGCATCCCTATTTTGTAAATGAGGAAACTGAAGCTCAGAGAAGTAAAGGGACAAGGTCCATTCCACCAGGAATCAGTGGGACCACTGCTTAAACTCAAGTTTGTCTGATGCCAAAGGGTCTTAACCACTATGCCATAAATTGACATTTTTCAATTGAAATTTTCAGTTTTCATCTACTTTGTTTGTATAGGCACAAACACAAGAAGATAGATTGATAATATATACTTTTTAAACTTTCTTTGAAGTAATTCATGTTGGATTGCTCTCTACCATCCACCCCATCTAAGCCTTTATAGGTGGAATCCATCGGTTTCTGCAAATTTGACATTTGATCATAAATTGCTCATCTTGAGATGAATTACAACACCTTACATTAAGGAAGCACTTAGAGATACATTTCTATTCCATTTCAAGAGACTTATATAAGAATCCTTTTTGATCTTCCCTAAAATTAAAATGAAAAGCAACTCTGGCAACATCATGGAATAACAAAAATGTTCCCTTCCATGAAAAAGGTAGATATGTAACTCATTATTTGGTATTTAAAGCAAAGAAATAGTTGTTTCATTTGCTTTTTCATTTTTAACTCTACTGTTAGACTGTGATGCTTTTTTCTGTCTTCATAGTTTAAAAAACATAATCATCAAAACAAGAAACAAAGAAAAAGAAATGAATCACATTTTCTTTGCCTCCAAGATTGAAGACATTTTCCCTTTGGCATGTACCCTAATAAGTAGGAAAATCTAGAATGAAAGTTACTGTGTTGCTTCAGTAACTTCTAAGAAATCAATATAATTTAGGTTTCCTGCTACAACTCTCAAAGTGTATTTGATGTATCTCTTAGTCATTGACAACTTTCTTCACACACTGAAGCAGAAATCTCAGCCAAATGTATGTGCCTGCAGATGATCAAGTGTGGTTATTGTACGGTTATTTGAAGTTTGCATCTTTTTCAAGAGTGATGCAAAAGGTCTCAGAAAGATGCTAGATATAACCAGTTCACGTAGACTTCACCCAGCACTTGCCTGACTTCTTGGGCCAAATTACATTAAGGCTTTCAGCCAAGAAAACTAACTCACCACTCATAGAAAAATAATATAGCAATCATGCCTTTGGTTAAAGCAGATTTATGGGAAAATCTCTTTCCAATACAATATCTGATTCTTTGAAAGTAAGCAGTTTGTTAAGTAAAAGTTATATACTTTCTTTTTAAAGAGTTTTCTTTTTCCAAATCAGTGGCACTACATGTATGTGTGTGTGTATCCCCAAGTCACCTAGTTAATAAGCAAGACAAATTTACTCAAGGAACTCATTTTGTATTATGTAAATTTTCTAAGAAAGAAAGATCTTAATTTAACTTCTTAATTCTCTTTCAAATGCTCTCTAGTTTAATCACAATGCCTGTGAAGAAACAACCAAAAAAGAACAAAAAATGAAATGTATATGCATAATTATGTTTATTTTACATGTATATGGTACCAATTAGACACCAAAAAGAAAGTAAGGTTAATTACAAAAATCACCCTAAGTTGGCTCAGTAACATGGAACTAATGACATGAATTTCAACTATGGACAGGAATACAAAGTGAGTTGAGGCGATTTCTACACAATTAATTTTTTCTAATGCCCTGGCCTCTGAAAAGTTATCTTTGTTCTATACGGATCTATGTGCATCTAACTAAAGGTTTCATATTTGCAATTCAGTTAAGGGAGGTGAAACATGATTTCCTTAGGGTTCCTCAATGTTCATGAGCCTCTGTATTTCCATATCTGTGTACCAGCAACAGGAGGATATGAGAGACCAGGGAGCCCTCAAACTTTGAAATGAGATCCGTGAGAGAAAACATGTCAGTCTCAGCCAGAAGAATAATATATGCCTCCTTTGTCTCCCACGCTGCCCTTATAGCATGCATGATCTGAGATCCTACCCTTGGCAAAGTAGAATTGAATTAGGTGGTACAAAAGAAACATCTATTATTTGATGAATATCCATGTGCTCAATTTCATTTCCAGTTCTCTTGCAGATAGGTAAGTGAGCCCACGCCGACCAGTTCTGGCCCAGGGACTCTGAATGAAAATGCTACCCTAAGAGCCAAAGTATTTAAAAGCCAGGACATGACTCTCGAGCTCTCTCTTTCTCTCTCTCAGTGATACAGAGGCTGCATGTCCAGATGCCAGAATTACACAACACAGAAGACTGGATCACTTGTAAGGGAGCTTGTAAGAGACTTGGCCCTAGAGAAATACTAGTTCCTCAAAAGAGTTTGTGTGTGTGGGAAATAAACTTTATGAGTTATGCTACTAAAATGGAGGGAAGGTATTATCCAGAATAGTCTAGTTTACTATGATAATCTACATCAACTGCTAAGATAATCAAAGTAATCAGAAACTATAATAAGACACAAATACTGAATACAAATATTTATTTTTGTACCTACTCCATTGGCGAAAATCTAGAAAATCAATTAGACAATCCACATTTCAAAGGGAAAAGAAGGAGATTCAAGGGAATTTTTCATTTGGGGTAAAAGCTGGGAATAAATATATGACTTCCACTGGAATGTTTTCAGGCACTCAGAGATAGCCTTAATGCTAAGTAGATGCATAATTTGCTCCTGTTTAGGGACTCCAAAACGTGCCATGTCAAAACTGTTTCCTGAAAATGTTATAGTGCGATTCAAAAAGCAATCAGAGGTTGTTGAAAAATCTCTTGCAGTGTGCAGTTTTCCCCAATAGGCCTAAAATTAATCATTATAGGAAAAACATTCCAGCTCTTCCATTCTTCCATAGTCTAAACACTAAATGCAACATCATAATTCTACAGACATAAATTCCCTCATTATCTGTAGACCAGGTCAACCACAGCACAGACAGCCACCCCCGCGGACCTCTGAGCGGGGCCCTTTTGCAAAGGAATAGCATGGCCCTCCAAAAGACTTACAGTTAAGCACTCCAGGAGGCTCCAAGTGTGCACAGCAGCCAACCTTTCTAATTGGGTCATTTGTTCACTGGGTGATTTATACACAATGTGGACTCAAGGCTGGCGCTCTCAGAACAGTGTGACTCTTTCCCCTGGCTATACCACTGAAGCAGGATGGTGGTGGTGGTGTTTAAAACCTTTCCAGGCATTCTGATTCCAAAGAAACATTGATTCGAGCTGTAGTTCTGTGTTACTACAAGAAGCAATAGTCTAAAGTTAAGAGCGTGGGCTCTGGAGCCAGCCTGCCTGGGTAGAAGGACTTACCCTACGTCTTCCCAGTTATGTGACTCTGGCAAGCTATTAACCTCTGTGAATCTTAGTTGCTTCATCCATAAAATGGGAGGTCATAACCCCACCTACCTCTTAGGGTTCTTGTCAAGATGTGCTTGAGAAGAGCTCAAGCACTGTGCCTGGCATGCAGAAGGCATTCGATGAATGTTAACCATGTATGTTATGAAGCTTTATTACTAATATGAAATGTCAGTGATACATTATTGATATAATTATCATCATCATTATCTAGGGTGATGGTGATGATACAATGATGATGATGATGATTATGATAGTAATAATCATTTACTTAGTGCTTACTGTGTGCTTGCCACTCTATTAAATGCCTTATATGGATTATCTCATTGAATTCTCAGGGCAACTATTTAGACTATTATCTCCTTTTGATGGATGAAGACATTAAGACTTACAAAGGTTAAGAAGCTGGCCTGAATCAAAGAGGTGGAATAGAACCTGGAATCCAATGAAGCTGGAATAGAAGCCAAGCAGTCTGAGTCCAGAGCCTGTGCCCAGAGTCACTACCCTACACCCCAGCGTTTACACAAACACAACAGCAGCTATTAGTCATCCTTATACTGACTCAGCCCCATGCCATGGGACTGTTATTCCTAGATGGAGCCACAGGTTAGTTAAGATACCTCAGTGCTAGCATCAAAACCCTGCCAGGTAACTACAACTCCTGAGCACCTGCCTCTGAACAAGCTCGAGAACAGGTGCAATAGGGCCTGGGGGTTCCGCTTGGAAGTAACACGTACCCAGACCAGTTGAGCTGGAAGAGGGTGGCTGTGCAAAATAAAAACAACAAAGCAAAGCAGGGTGGAACAGGGAGAGTTTAAAGGGTAATTTCCCCCTTTCACTCCTAGCTTGGGATTCAGTTTGTGGCCAAAAGCCGATGGGGTGTGTATTGCAGCTATGGACAGCAGAACAGATGGTGACTCTCAACGACTGGTCCTACTTCCCCATTGTAGCTGTGTAATTAACCCATCATACCTTCACTTGGGCAAATTAACCCTCTACCCCTGACCCAGTGACCCACTGCCTCCCCTGACGTGCCTTGTAGATAGTCTGTGCTGTTTGGTTCAGAAATTCAAAGTTCACACAGAACCCAGCTCTCCTCTGGCATCTCTCCCTTAAGTGGCTCATTTGTGGGAACCACATCATGCCCACATTAGTTAGAATATTGGGTAGTGTTCCCTCACTTTCAGGGGCCATGGGCAACTCAAGGGACAAAAGTTACTTCTGCATCTGCCCAGTTGATTCTCAACCATCAAGTCACAGAGAGGTTTATCTTCTTCAATGTAACCCCTACCTCACTGTGGTAGGTTGTAGTTTCCCCCAACTATTTGTTCTTTCTCTAAGAAGACTATACATCCCGACCTTATCTGTGACATCCCACCACATCATCAGGCTTGGCCATGTGACTTTCTTTGGCCAATGGAATGTAAACAGATGGGAAATATCCGTGCCCAAACAGAAGCATTAAATGTGACTGCAAGGCTTAACTCTACCTTCTGCATTTTTGTCCTCTGCATCAAGATTAGCATGGCCCAGATGAAGGCTTCTCCTTCAGCCTGGGTCTTAGAATAAGAGACACACAGAACAGAGCCAAGCAGAGCCACTGCCAACCACAGACTCATGAATGAGAAATAAACATTTGTTTACTTAGGGTTGTTTGTTACTGCAGCCAAGGCTAATACAAAAATTATTCAACAGCAAAAACTCGGTCACTTATGTCATATTCTCAAGTGAATCTGGGGATCCCAGGGGCTGTCTTCCTCCTCATGGAGTAAAAGCCTATTTATGTATCAAGTGCACAGGCAGGGGCAGAATCAAGAAATGTGAGAGTAAGAGCCCTGATGCCTTTGATCCCATAAGTTCAGCTGTGCCCGAAGACCCAATGCTGGACATTATGGTTATAGGAGCTAAGACATTTCTCCTTTACCTGAAATAGTCTGGATTAGGTGGCTGATCTGATTTAAATGAATATTGACTTATCAGATCTCCTAACACCTTTACAAGGGTATTTGATGATGTCTGGAGCACAGGCATGCAGGACACATTAAGTAACAGCAGTCATATAGGGTAAGTTACACTGGGGTGTTCGTCAATCTAAGTGAATAAACTCATTATGGGTTGAATTGGGTTCTTCCTCTACCTCCATCTCCAAAAAGATATACTGAAGTCCTAATCACTACTACCCGAGAATGTGACCTTATTTAGAAATAGCATTGCAGATGTAATTAGTTAAGATGAGGTCATACTAGAATAAGGTGGGCTGCTAAACTTACATAAGCAATGTGCTTATAAGAAGACAACCGTGTGAAGACAGAGATACAGAGAGAGAATGTCATGTGACCACAAAGTGAGGGACTGGAGTATGCAGCTATAGGTGATGGAATAACAAAGACTGCTGGCAGACCACCAGAAGCAAGGAAGAGGCCAGGGGGGATTACCCTACAGAAGGAGTCTGCCCCACGGACACTTTGATTTTAAACTTCTAGCCTTCTGAACTAAGAAATAGTAAATTTCTCTCTTTTCTAAGACACCTCATTGGTAGTATGCTAAATTTCGTTATGGTGGCCCTAGGAAACTAATATAAAGCCCATGGCAAATTTCGGATGGAAATCACTGTAATACCCACAAAGGCCATATTGCCATATATGTGTCCACAATATTTATCAAATGACACAAAAGGAAAAAAGAAGACAGTACAATGAAGTGGTCATGCACACTGGCTGAGAGATCAGGAAGACCTGAGTGTAAGTTCTAGTTTGTCCATTTACTTTAGGTGGTTTCTGACTCCAATGTCCTCATTCACATTATGGGAAAATCCATTATTTTATTCATGATGTTTTTTGAGAGTTAAGTGAGATAATGTGTGGGAGGTGCTTTTCACTGTGCCTGGCGGAGTATATGGTTTAAACAATAGAGAGACAGACAGAGTCCTAGTTTGTGTTGCTATAACAAAGTATCATGGACTGGGTGGCTTATAAGCAAACATTTATTTCCCACAGTTCTGTAAACTAGAAATCCAAGATCAGGGTGCTAGTATGGTTGGTTTCTGGTGAGGGCTCTCTTCCAGATTGGAGACTGCCAACTTTTTATTCTATCCTCAGCTAGTGGAAAGAGAGAGAGCTTGCTCTCTGGCCTCTTCTTATAAGACCATTAATCTCATTCATGAGGGCTCTGTAGTCACGGCTTAATTACCTCCCAAAGGCCCCTCTTCCTAATACCATCACCATGGAGATTAGATTTCAACATATGAATTTTTGGGAGACACAAACATTCATCTATAACAGATAGACAGACTTACCTAGAAAGATATATCAATGCATAAGTCTATAGATTAAAGCTCTATATCTTATCTAGCTATATAAAATTTAATTAAATTAATCATTAGAAATCAAGTTGTGAACTCTCTCAACAAATTCCCAAATAGTTTTAAATTAATTAATACATTTTGCGCTGGTGGTGGTTTTTCTGTTGTTGTTTTTTAAAATGAATTTGCTCAACCTAATTTTATATAGTCATTCGTAGATACTACTTACTCATGCAAACCTTGTTCTCTAAATACTCCAATCTTCTGTCTTTGCAAAGATAATCTTTCCCTAAGAGTTACAATCTCCTTTCCACACATTGATTGTGTGGATCAAAAGCCCTTTGACTTACATCAGCCTGGGCCAAAGTAGTCATTACCATAGATTTTTCACTTTTCCTCTTTAATAGCTTAAGCTTTTAGGATTTGGGTAATGGTTTGAATGTGAAACAAGACATGAAAACTTCTTTAGATGCAGAAGAAAGTAAGACTGATAATATCCCTTTTGTCATCAATGTAGTTTTCTCCCTTTTCCCATCTGTTCTGTTCAACGCTATTTGGCCTCCAAAATGAAGCTCTCCTAATGTTGGCTCACCATAATAAGGAGAGTCTTTGTATGGATTGTTTCTTATATACTTGCAAAGACAAAAAGAGTAAGGGCTTTAAGAATTTGTTGATATTTTTATGGTTGCTAATCTGAACCACCATGAGTGATTCTAGTTCTATGGGTAGATCAGTCTAAATTTCCACATATGAAAGATTGGGTCCTGACCTACCAAGAGGCAATTTCTAGAATAGTTTAGGGATGAAAGATAGTACTTTCAACATGTCTCCCCATATGCCTAGCTCAAGACTCCAATGTGCTGCTCTGCTCTGAGAATCACTTCTCTGTATCACAGTACTGCAGTGAGAAGACTCCCTTGGAGACGCATTAGAAAGAAATACCCAAATACTTGAAGACTATTAGTTCATTAAGCTGATTAGTTCCTTGCCATATTATAAAATATCTTCCAGGGTTTTGAGGAAATGGAAAATTGGATGATTAATTTTTGGCCAAGTGGTACATTACTAAAGGAACAGGAAGGAGGAAAGAGATAGCTCTGCCAGCTTGAGGGTGAGTCAAGGGGGCAAAAATCATCCAGGAGAAGATGGTTTCCAAATGGCCCCAGGAAGTCCTGTCTAGATGGGCACTCAGATGCTTACCATCCTCCCTCCCTTCCTATAGAGCCTAAAATCAAGATATCCATGGATGTCAATGAAGGCAGCATACCCTATATGGAGGCCTCCCCCTGAGTTTATGACATTAGTAAGACTCAGGTTAAGGACATGTGAAAGACTGGGAGGTACTACTCAACCTTGAATGGGGAGGAGGAGGTTTCTTGCTAGACTCAAAGATGAGCAGATACTCTGTAATTCTCTCAAAATTTCACAGGCTGGGCTTCCTTGTACCACCCCAGACTGTTAGGCAGGGGTCCTTCTCATCTTTTGTGACTATTGCACAAGGAAGAAAGTGAGCCATACTACGTCCTTTCAAAGGCATTTAGTGCTGGTTTGACACATTTGTGCTGGCTCAGCTAACTAAGTCGGAGACTCAGTAGGCAGGTGGTGGCTGGCTGGCAAGTATGTCAGGTGCAACGCTACCAAGAAAACCCACTGGGGGGGTTTCTTCCTTCCCTGGTCCTGCCATACTAGAGGGTAGCTGACCTCTGCACACGCCACATGAGCTTGGACCTACGGTTTTCCTTCTGCATGAGAATGTGGACATGGCCTCTTTAGAAGTGTCACTAGGAATCAAATTATCATGGGCTGAACAGGCTCAAGAATTGCTGCTTTCGTGTGGCAACTGAAGTCCAAATTTTTGAGAGTAATTGGGCACAGACTGTTAGCAGGTGCAGCCACTTCCTACTCCGGAGAAAGAATGACAGCTGTGCGTGGTGCACGTGGACTCAGCAGGAAGCCGCTATCAAGAGAGATGCAGAGACTGAGCTGGAGGGGCCTGAGCAGCGATGCCAAGTCGCAGCGATGACTAAATGAGGCTCCTGCAAAGGCTGCAATAGCCTAGGCTCATAATTAAGACACTTTCTTGCCTCCAAATGGTAAGATTTGACTTGTAGTGCTACTTCTAGTCCCAAACTCACTCTATGTCTATGCTATCATTTCCCAAATTATATTCTGCTCAACACCAGTGTTTGGAGACACACAAGTGAATTTTCTGTGGGGGAAAAAGAGTTACCTTTTTCAGATTTACTTAGGAGATAACTGCTTTGTATAGGCTTCATCTAGCAATTCTCTGGATACATTATTCTATTTTAAAAAAATGCCCACGTGGTCCTGGAGTATAGAAGCCTAATTAATCTTAAATCACCTTTTCCTAAACCAATATAGTTACCCCTCGGCATCTGGGGATTAGTTCCAGGACCTCCCACAGATACCAAAACCTAAGGATGCTCAAGCACTTGATATAAAATAGTGTAGTATTTGCATATAACCTACACACATCCTCCTGTATACTGTAAATCATCTCTAGATTACTTATAATACCTAATACAATGTAAATCCTACGTAAAATTGTTATACTGTATTGTTTAGGGAATAGTGACAAGACAAAAAGTCTGTACATGTTCAATACAAACCCAAATATTTTTTTCTGAATATTTTCAATCCTCAAGTTGGTAGAACCCATGGATACGGCACCCTTGGATACAGACGGCCGACTGCATATATTTTCATGAGAGCTTGTATAAATGTCCCATGGAATACTATTTGAGAAATTCTGGTTTACACAGGTAAACATAAAAGTTGAGAGAACTGGTTTTCCCTATCAAAATGTAGCAAAGGTCTTCTCTGCTCCTGTGACATTGGTTCATTTTCCAATGAGGGGCAGTCTAGCACAGTGGTCAAGAGAATGGGTTTGGAGCCAGACTGCCTGGGTTGGAATACTGCCTCCATTAGCTATAGACCTTGGGCAAGTTCCTAAACCGCTCTGCATCCTGTTTTTTCCAGTGCAAAAAGGGGTGGGGAGATAATCATAACATCTGCTCCAGAAGTCTGTGCACAGATTAAATCAGACAGCATATAAAGAGTCTAGAACAGTGCATGGTAACCCATAAGCATGAGGCAAATGTGAGTTGCAGTCATTAGCACCGCTGCCAACATCATCCTGCCATCATCTCTCACCCATTGTCTCGATTCGGATTCCAGAAGTCGTTCTGTCTTCATCTTCTTTACCCCCCTCCATATCCATTCACTCTCTCTGTCCAGCTCCTGCCTTTGAAAGGCCTCTACCTCTCCAGCCTTCCTCGCCAGCACAGTTCCTCCTCATTCCAGGCTGAGATTCCACAGCCTTCCCCTGGCCAGGTTCCCTGATGCCTGTCACACTCTCTTTGCGGACATCCTGCCCTCCATGGCCAGGCACACCCACCTAACCCGGCTGGGCCCCACCCTGCTCAAGAATCTATAGTGGTCCCATCTTCACTGTCCAGATGGCAGACTTCAAGGCTACCTTGGTTGTAAACCCCTCACCAACCAACTCAAACTTACCTTTCAGATCGGTTTTATTCCCTCACCCCAGCCACTGCTCTTTCTAGTCTTTGCACTTGGAATGTCCCTGCATAGACTCAAATGCCAAGTAGATTCCAGGGCCCATCTCATCCTCTGTCTTTTTCCCAAGGCCTTCCTGGCCTCCCTAATCACCTACTCTGTGTGGGACACTAGCATCTGCCCTACTGTGGAGTGACAGGGACAGCAGGAGTTTGGGTTTGGAGGCCTGGGTTCACATGCCAGCTCCAAAATGAGCAGGGAGTAAGATCTTTGATCCAGGTGTGCAGCCATTCCATGTCAGTTTCCTTATCCGTAGAGTGGAGATTGAGGATGCTCTCTCCACAGGGTTATCATGAGATTCACACAAAAACCCTCTGTGCAAGTTCAAGTTCTTTCCCAGAGTTTGCCTGGGCCCTAGAATTTGTGACAGTGCTTTTGAAGGCAGGAGTAGGGAACAGAAGGGGTGGGGGGCATGTCAGACTTCCACGCCCCACCTCCACACTTCAGCTAGAGCTGCACCTTGATTGATATATGTGGGATCTGGGTGACCCTTAATTAGGAAAAATAAAAGCTCCATTCCAAATAAAGAAAGACTAAGAAAACCATTGCCCTCTGGAGTGTCTTATCATTAGTAGCATACAACCCTTCCACAATTATTGTGCTATTTATTTCATAACAGTGCTGCTCATCTCCCCAAATATTGTGTATCCTCCTTGGGAGAAGGGCCTCGGTCATCTCCAAGTGTCGAGCTCCCCCAGTTAAATAGGTTATACCAGTGAGTACTTAAACACTTGTCAATGAAGAAGCGCCGCCTTGCTCCACACCGGTTCCTCCAGAGATCGCCCTTTCTTAAGGTTACGCCCACCCAGAGGCCCCCTTTCCACTTCCCTGAGCAGGCACCCATGTCCCCATCTCCCCTCACTGTCTTCCGGAAATAACTACTTCAGCCCTGTCCCATTATTTCTTTCTTCCAGCCCCAAACACCAGTCACAGAAGAGCCTCTGAGATCTATGTTTCCTTAGCAGGATTCAGAGGATCATAGATCTGAGAGATGAAGGAGAAAAAAAAATCTATCAGGGCATCTTGTCCTCTCCTTGTGCAAAATGGTTCAGGCCTGAACATTTTCTAAATATTTGTCAGGCCTGGTATTAAAGGCTTGAAGTGACAAGGCCCCTCAAGGGACAAGTTGGCATTCAACCTCACTCTTAAGGATGATTTCTTTTACTGACTTTTCAGTTTCATGTTTCGCCACCGAAACTCTCACTTTTAGCTAAATCCCTTCTCAGTGGCCAGGCTGCAGTGAGTGGGAGCTACAGAAAAGCCACAGAAGAGTCAGAAGAGGGCAGAGCTGTCACTCTGCAGGCTACGTTCTTCTCGGGCTACAGGTAATTAAAAAGGACGGGAGCGTCAACTTCTCCCATAAAGAGAAAGTACTTGGCCGTCCTTGCAGCGCTCCCGTCTTTCCCCTTCAGAGCCAAATGCAACTTTACAATTGTAAGATGATGATAATGACTTATGTGTGTGTCCCAACTCAGTTTACCAACTCAGATGCCTCAGGGCTGGCAACTGCACCCACTTCCTCTGGCAGATTGCCATCCTACAGGAATGTGCACCCTCTGTCACCAGACCAGATCTTCCCTTTTTAAAAAAGAGAAATCAAAGACACAAAATTATAGCTAATTAAGAGGAATAAGTTCCTAGTGTTCTACGCCACTGTAGGATGACTACAGTTAACAATAATATATAGTTGCAAACAGCTAGAAGGAGGATAGTGAATATTTCCAACACAAAGAAATGACAAATGTTTGAGATGATGGATATGCTAATTACCCTAATCTGATTATTATGTTATATGTATTGAAGCATCGCTATGTACCCCATGAGTATGTACAATTATTTGTCAGGTTTAAAAAATAAACAAAATAAAGAGAAACCAGAAATCAAGATTTCGATGGGAAATCTCTTCCTTTTTAAATCTTGGCAACTAATCTGAATTATTTTTAACCCATTGGAAAGGCCCATCTGACATCAATCCCCTCTGCTGGATGAGATCTCTTCTCCCTCTGAAATCCATCGCTACTTCGTAAGCATGTACACAGGCACCACAATACTGTATATCTATAATTGTGTGTGTAGAAGTCTTGCCTCATGGATTCCCTGAGGGCAGGAATCCTGAGATTGCTTGGGGATTGGAAGACCTGAGATTGCTTGATCTGGAATCCCTAAAATGCAGATACCTATTCTGTCGTCTTCTGCGTAGTTACACCGCTCAAAGGGAACATCCCCAGTACCTCTGTGCAGAAAAATGGTCAGGCCCTCAGGCAGTAGTTAAGACTGCTGTGGGACTAGATTACTTGGGTGTTTCTATTCCTGCCTCACTACAAGACAGCCCTAGGACCTTGAGGAATTTCACAGTACCTTAGTCTTTTCATCTATAAAATGAGGATAATAACAGTCATAGGATTGTTGTGAGGTTCAAATGACACAGCAGAGTGTAAATCACTTAGCACATACACTAAGAGCTGAATAAATGTCATTTGGAAGTTGCTTCACAGTCCCATTATATCAAAACACCCAAGAGCCAATGGTGCCCCCACTTCAACTCTAGATTTTGCTAATTGGTCTAATTTTATTCACCTCTTCGAGTTTTATTTTTACCTCTGAAAGTCAAATTGGCTTGCTACATTCTTGGCAGAGTCCATAGCCCTCCTGATCGTTGAAAATGATGTAAATAAAAAGGTTGGATGATCTTGTCTGAGTTACCTGTCATTATGGAAGATCATGGCTGTACACTAAACTAAGTCTATGTATGTGTGTGGAGTGGGGCTGGAGGGATACACACATATTTTGGTAGACACAGATGCACCACCCTGCGAGGAAGCACTTGCTGTCCAACTGCGGTGGGTGGTGATCAGCAAACAGTGTCCAGCCATCACTACTTCTGAATGGGCTTCAGCTCCAGAGAACTGTTTCCCTAAAGGTCATACCTTTCCTGGGCAGCCTGTACCTCTTACTTGAATGAGACAGGTGTAGAAAGGCGACACTGTTTCCACCCATCACAGGACAATCCTAATGGGCATTAGTAGACCCAGAGCTCCCTACTGGCTCGGGCGAGGTTTAGGAGGGCCTTCCTCATATTCTGTTTTCTCCTCTGCCCAATCCTTCTTCAGCCTCTTCCTAGCACAGGTGTTGACGTCTAATAAACATCTTGCACTCCAGACTCCATCTCTGCACTGCTACCAAAGAAACCAACTCACAACACACAGGTGTACACATGCCCACACACTTTTAAAACCTCAACAAGTCTTTAAATCTATACCTTTTTAGTAAACAGAAAGCACTCAAGTTTGCTTATGAGGAAGACCAGTTTTACATTAAGACCTGTGGGATTTATAGGGTCAAGATCATGTCTAGAGTTGGAAAGGACAATCAATTATATTTTCTTCCAATGCTTTTATTGTGATGAAATACACATAACATAAAATTTACTATCGTAATCATTTTTAAGCATACAGTTCAGTGGCATTAAGTACAGTCACATTGTGTGCATTACCATTATCACTGTCTGCAGAACTCTTCTCATGTAAAACTGAAATTCTCTACCCGTTAAATAACAACTCCCCATTCCCCCTCCCACCAGCTTCTGGCAACTACCATTTTACTTTCTGTCTGTACCTCAGTCTGACTACCCTAGATGCCTCATATAGGTGGAATAATACAGTGCTTGTCTTTGTGAGACTGGCTCATTTCATTTATAATAAAAATGTCCTGCAGGTTCTTCCATGCTCTAGCACGTATCAGGATTTCCTTTTTCTTTTTAAGGTTCAGTAATATGTAAGCCCATTCTAAGGTTTCTAGTCTTGTGATTATCTAATAATGATGCCACACAACCTGCTGGCACTTACATTGTCTGAGAGGCCACTCCAAATGTGGTGCCATGTATATACTATTGAAAAGCTCTACCAGAACGGCAATATTTCAAAGACACTTCCCTACATGTCTAGTAACAATAAAATCTTTGAGGACAAAGATAGCATCTCAGAATCCCTGTCTCTCATCCTTTACCCTGAATATTTAGCTGTACCTGTCATTCTTTATTGACTTTATATTCCTGTTTACTCTGACTTTATCACATGATGTTAAATGGAATAAATTCTGTTATCAGGCAAACTCTATCCAGGACAGTGCTCTCCTATGTGAAGATCAGATTCATATTCCTTAACAAACAACTATACCTGTTAGCTCAACAGGTATAGCTGTTTATTAAGAAATAAGATTCTCTCCCATTACTAAATGCGTATGAAGAAGATGAAGGGATGACGCATGCAACATGAGCCATGTCCAAACTACAATCTCATGGAGGCAAAATTATCAAGACTCACATCTTCTTGGTGGCCTGCAAACTACCCTACACCTACAGCTCACAAATATATGCAGGCATACAAGGGAGCTGACTGCCAGGAATTCGTTCCTTAAGATTTCCAACAGTATGTACCTGAGGGACTGCGTGGAAGGGATGAAATAAGAGACACATGTTTACAGGGAAGGAGCTAGCTGTTTTCCAACCAAAAATAAAATATCTAAAACGTTTTGGTTCTCTAAAAGAAAGATCAGCATTATTTTCAGAAATAAAAATGGATTATTGTGAAATAATCAGATATACTATGTGAGTAGCTCATAGCATGAGGTGTGTTTCATGTGTTAAATGCATATGAAAAAGATGAAGTGATGAGGCATGTGACTGAGCCATGTCCAAGCTACAAGCTCATGGAGGCAAAACTATCAGGACTCCAATCTGATTGAATTATTTCTGCAGTGAGGGAAAAAGCCTACTTCATTTATGGACAAAATTTGGCAATATTATGAGAATATATACTAAGCTACAAAACTACCTTTGACTTGAATTCCTTGAAATAAATTATATATATACAATCATATGTACACACGACCTTCAGGAAAGTCATGCTGGGATTTTTCCATACAATTTTTATTAGGTATATGATTTTTCAATGTTTTTTGAAATGATCTGCTAGGACCAAATACTAACATGAAACTTCCTGCACGCTGGCAGTTAATTCAATAAAAAATTAAAAAGTAAAGTCCTGTTCTCTAGAAGGAGAATGTCTTAACACAAAATTCTCATTATTTCCATGTAAATTGCAAAAGTAAAGATGCTGGATTTAACAGCTAAGCAGGAGAAAACTGTTAACTTTCATTAGCATGGTAAGATGTTTTAATTTGCAAAATTCCGTAGCAAATTTTGAATTGGCAACTCTACTTTATCGATGTCTATCTTAATTCATAACTTGCAATTGTATAATTACTATGTTGGGTTAAAGGCTTTGGGTGCCTCTCTTTGAGGTAATGGAATCCTATGTTGTTTTCTGGCATTGTCTCATTAAAATAAAAACTCAGAGTAATCCTGAAAAACCTAAGCCCTCCAGTGAAAAATGTGATATCTCTCTCCTCTTAAGTTACACAGCAGTAGTGAAGGCTGGTACATCACCCACAGAGGAGAAGCTAAAGGTCAAGCTATTAGAGTTAATGAGCTGATACAAGCTCAGGCTCTCTAACCAGAGAGGTTAGGGATGGAAAACATGGCCACCACAAGAAACTTTATTTAAAATAACAATTAAAAATGAATCACCTCTCTGCTCGGCTCCCGCACTTATCACTGACACTGCGGGCAATGACTGAACAGCTCACACATGTCTGAGAAAAGGCACCTTGCAGGTGTGACTTGCCACAGGCCTTTCTGCATGTGTAAAGGTGGTGGTAAGCCAACAAAAAGGACACCATGCAAGGGGAGGTACAGGTGGTGATCATGACATCCGAAGGGCCCAGTTGTATGTTCTAAACCATTCTCACCCCACCACAGCTTCTCTTTAAGGGAATGACTTGGATTACTGCCAATGGTGTTACCTACTTCTAATAGTCTTCCAGTCTCAAGGGGTTGGTTAACAAAAATCAATTCAAAGAGTAGGGTCATCTCTATTCTGGATTTGGACACTAATGACAAAGTTATGATATCCTGATCCAGGACCCAGTGGCTCCTCCTGGATACTGTGAAAAGGTCAACCTGGTCGAGTCCAGACAACCAGCTGACGTGCGTTCTCACATGTGGAATCTAAAGTTGATGAGGATGGTGGTGGTAGACTGGTAGGAAATCTTATACTTCAAAAATGATTAGAGCTCATTTATTATGAGTTAACTGGAACTTTCATAGCTTATTAGCTACTGGGCTATATGTCAGTTACAATGTTGTATATTTAATTTGAAACATTAAGATTAGAAGTAGAAATACAGAGAGCATTTCTTCTGTGTCAGACCTACACTAAGTATAATATTTCACATACATTCTTGTATTTGATCCCTGCAACTTCCATGCAAGGGACCTAATTTTAGCCCCATTTTACAGATAAAAAAGACAATCGTGAGAGGCTAATTTGTCTGGAGTTAAACAGTTCATGAGTGGTAGCCCTGGGCCAGATCTAGTCAACTCTAAGTCCATTCTATTATCACTTGCTACACACCCAACCTATGCAATGCTTAGCTTTTTTATCAGTCATCTCTACACTGTAGAGAAGCTCCTTTAACCCCCAAAATCGGGTATATTAAATGCATTCATGTTCTCAAGAGACAGCAGTGTCTTGTCCCAAACTGTGCAGAATGTCACTATCACAAGTTGCCATTCCCACTAGAATTTACCTTGACCCTAATGATGCTGCCTTCATTGCTATGTTAGTTTCTTTATGGAAACGTTATTTTTAAACTGTAATATTAAAGCTCTCACAAGCTTCTGGCAACATGAAAATCAGACATTACTTTGGAGTTATTTTTTAAACAAACCAGTAAGACTATTGCAATTAAGAGATAAAGAGTAATCACACATACCTGTAGAACTGATTCTAATTTACACCTTAATCTTGTTTTAATACACACTGCCTGAGTCTCAGTTTAGACAGAGATAAGATTCACCCAGTAGGGGGACATTAGTTCTAAGTATTTTAATTAAAAAAACTGTTATATTGAATAGTTTCTGAAAGTCACATATATTCATTTAAAGCAGCAGTATTCAACCTTTTTGGCACCAGGGACCAGCTTCGTGGAAAACAATTTTTCCACAGATGGGGTGGGGGGGTAGGCGGAGCTCAGATGGTGATACAAGCAATGGGGAGCTGCCATATATAGATGAAAGCTCCCTCGCCCTCCACTCACCTCCTGCTGTGCGGCCAGGTTCCTAAGTTTCATGGAAGGCAATTTTTCCAAGCTCAGGTGGTGATGCAGGGCCGGTTCCTAACAGGCCGTGGCCTAGGGATTAGGGACCTCAGTTTTTAAGTACAATGGAGTCCTGGTCTCTAGCATATTGTCCTCCAGCCAGCCAAGTCTCATTTCCCTAAGCAAACTAGGTGGAGGCCTTTTGTGTAAGCTTTTACATTTGAAAACTCTTGAATGGTGCTTTGTTCTTGGGGTTGAGAGCAGAACAGGGAATGAACTACAGAATGGTAACACTACCACCATCCACAGTGGCTAACATATATAGCACATTTACTAGGTACCAAGAAAAGCACCACACCCTTTGCATGAATACTCATGTTTTTTAAAAATTAAATATTTTTTAGGAGAAGTTTTAAGTTCATAGCAAAATTGCGAAGAAGGTACAGAGATATACCATGTATCCTCTGTCCATACATGCATAGCCTCTCCCATTGACATCATTCACCAGAGTGGTACATTTGTTACAAAAAAAATTTGTGAACCTACATTGACATATCAACTAAAGTCCATAGTTTACATTAGGGGTCAATCTTGGTATTGTAGCTTCTATGGATTTGGGGGAATGTATAATGACATGTATCCACCATTATAGTACCATACAGAGTACTGCTCTAAAAAATCGTCTATGCTCTGCCTATTCATCCCTTCCTCCCTCCTAAGGCCTGGCAACTATTGATCTTTTTATTGTCTCCTTAGTTTGGCCTTTTCCAGAATGTCATATAATTATAATTGTACAGCATGTAGCCTTTTTAGATAGGCTTCTTTCACTTAGTAACATGCATTTAAGTTTCCTTCATGTCTTTTCATGGCTTGATAGCTCATTTCTTTTTAATACTCAATAATGTTCCATTGTCTGGGTATACAACAGTTTCTTTATCCATTCACCTGCTGAAGGACATCTTGGTTGCTTATAAGGAGTTTTTAAGGCAATTAAGGAGAAGGCTGCTATAAATGTCCATGTGCAAGTTTTTGTGTGGACTCAACTCCTTTGGGTAAATAGCAAGGAGTGCAAGCAACTACTGGATCCCATGGTTAGAGTATTTAGTTTCGGAAGAAATCCGCAGCAAACTGTCCTCCAAAGTGGCTGTGCCATTTTGCATTCCCACCAGCAATGAATGAAAGTACCTGCTGCTCCACATCCTCTCTAGCATTTGGTGTTGTCAGTGTGCTGGATTTGTGCTATTCTAACAGGTGTGTACTGGTATCTCTATGATGTGTAAGCACTCATTTTTGAAATATCCAACAGGATATTATGATCCTCATTTCACAGTTGAGAAACTTGAGAGTCAAAAAATGTACATACCTCAAACTAGCCACCATAAGCTTGAGTCAAAATTTAAACTCAATTTGGGTGAATTCCATAGCTCATACTTTATACCACGGTAGTATCTCTTGTTTTCTCATTTGTATTATGTTATTTGCATATTCTATGAATGATATACATAAACTACACCATCATAAAAACTAAGTGTAATCTTTGGTCAATCAAATATCCTATAAATACTTACAAATATGAAACTTAAAGCTTAAATCCAAATTGACTAAATCTGTGATATCATCATGAAGGGATGATGTTTTAAATTGGGGACCAAAGCATTTATAGGTTCTAGATTGAGAATAATTTCCATGAACAAATTTTTATTTTCATGTTCTATTGTGTGTATGCATGTGTGTCTACACAGTTACGCCGACACACAGCTACAAACACACACACACACACACACACACACACACACAGAGATCCCTTTCCTCTTATGCCATGTTGGAACTTCCCAGAGACAGTTAAAATCAGCTACCTAATATCCACAAGGTAGCAAAATAAGATTACACTTCATTGAGACTCTAGAGTTCCTAACTGTCACGAAGACACAGCAGTTAAGAAGCACAGAAGTCACAGAATCTCAGTGCTCCTTCCCAGCAATTCCACACTCTCACTCCAATTCAAATACCATGAATAGATAAAGTCATCAGGAGCTAATTAGTCCCTGTGTAAAGGAAAGACAAAGAACAGAATTCTAAGAAACAAAAACAAAAAAAAAAAAAACCCAAACAACAACAACAAATCATTTGAACCACTGGGTAGTTTGAGTACATGAAAATTGTGAAGTAAATTAATTAGCTTTGCATCGATTGGTATCAAAAGTCATTAGCCCTGCAACTGCAAGGAAATCTCTAGAAGCTGCAGATGTGTGAAAGAAAAGGCTGGGAAGGAAATCAATCTCTGTTCTTCAACGCTGATGCTTTAAAGGGTCCCCACTGTATAACTCGGCCAGAAGCATTCCAGGGGGAAGAACCCATGGATTTATATCTGCCATACGTGTCACTGAGCACAAATACGTCTGATAAATAATTGAAGCTCAGTAGAGGAAACTCCTCTATTGTGCGAGCATGCATCGCATGTGCTAAAGAACAGTTGGAAGGGAAGGCAAAATGGTCAGGTTTCCCAGCTGAATTTCTACCGGGGATCCCACTCATCACTTAGGTCATTATTCTGCCTCATGAATTATCAGAGCTCATTGTCTCAGGAAATCCAGGTGCTAGCATCATATATATTCAGCAAATCTAGTTTCCCTCTCTCCCATACCACAGAGCACTTTCCTCAAGTTCAAGCATAGGGCAGGGCATGATGCAGATCTTATTTTATTTAATCCTCACAATCTTGTAATTTTTACACATGAAGAAGCTGAGGCCTGGAGATGGAGAATCATTTATCACAGGTTGCAAAGCTAGTAAGTGGGAGAGCTGGGATTTGAACCCAGGTCCAGGAAACTCTAGAGCCCACATTATTGCCATACCGGGCTCCCTCCCTATAAAAACTTTTGCATTAAGTGAGCAGGGAGGAGCTGGATTGCCCTGAGGCTTTTGGTATTAATAGAAGGGAGGCTAAAAAGCTCTCACAGCTAAGTCTCTTATCCAAACGTACATCTGTAGAAGGAGAAAATGTTCTCTGCTAGAATGCTTCCATTGACAGGGAACTCTCTACTTCAAATAACCGTAGACCTAATTATTAAAAAGATTTCAGTTTACCTTTCCATAACTCTATCCAGTAATCATAACTGTGGCTTCTGAAGCAGTTTGATTCAATACTGACTGGGCTCAGTCCTTGGATCTATAACAACTATATCAGTAAATAGTATCTGCCTCTTTCAGCGCCCATGTGAGGACTTAGTATTAAAATGGGCCTGGTACATGGTAAGCATTTGCCAATGGCAGTTATAAAAATTTTACTGATTTTACTTGGTAAATTATTTTTAAAAATTCAACCAGCACCAATGACTGACACATATGATACAAAAGCTTTGACCCTGACAATGACCCCCATCTACCCATCTCACCCTCTCCCATTTTATCTCCTGGCTGCCAAGGTAATTATCACCCTCAGTTTCAAGTTTACTCTTTTTTTTATATGGTTTGATTGCATGTATAATTGTTTCTAAAGTGCTTTATAATCTAAACTGTTTTTAACTTTATAAAAAGAATAAAATCCTTATTTATTCTTATGTGATCCTCACAAGCTTATTTCCCCCAAAAAATATTTTATTATGAAGAAATTAAAAGTCATCTACAACTGAATAATAATGAACCACTACATATTAAAATTTAAAATTATATTAGAAAAGAAGATAGGCCTCAAATTAACAAGCTAAGTGTCAGTCTTCAGTGTGTAAAAGAAAAATAAACAAAATAAGTCTATATTTAGCAACCCCCCAAAAAAACCCCACAATAAACCTGAGCAGAAATTAATGAAATAGAAATCAAATATTGGCTACAGACAATCAAAAAAGTCAAAAGGTTCTTTGATGAAATTTATAAAATATTAGTAGATAAAACTTTGGCAATACTGATTAAAAGAAGGTGAGTAAAACATGTTTTGAATGATAAAGTCAACATAAATACAGCTGAAATAAGATAATGAATGACTATTATCAACAACGATATGTCAAAATTTAAAAATTCAGGTGAAATGGATAAATGCCTAAAAATTTTTGACTTACCGGAATGGACACCAGAATTAAAAAAAGCTTATACAGTCCTATGACTATTAAAGAAATGGAAGTAGTTGTTAAACATATTTTTGCAAAGAAAACATTACACCAGATGGTTTTACAGGCAAGTGTTTTGAAATGTTCAAGGAAGAGATCATTCCAATTTTATGCAAACTTTTCTAGACAACAGAAGAAAGGAGGTTATTCCCCATAGATCCTATAAACCAATACAATCTTGTTACCAAGACCAGACAAAAACATTTTAAGAGATGAAAATTACAGCCCCATTTCACTAATGAATATAGATGCATGCCATTCTTCTTAGTGGTCTACTCAATTGTAAGCCATAACAAACTTATTTCCAATTCACAAGGAGCAGTGTAACATTACAGAAACATTACATTAGCTTCAGCACATACCATTTTTCTAGTTGTATGATACAGGAATGTTATCTAATTTCCCTTAGACTCAGTCTCCTCCTTTGCAAAGTGACTTTTCGTAATATCTATCAAATACTGTGAGCATTAATGAGGGAAACAACATAAAGCACTTAACTCAGTGTCTAGAAATAATAATAAGCAATAATGAGTTATAGCCTCTGTTTCTCAAGTACTTAGTGCTTTGGCTGCATGTTTTTTAAAAAGCTCTCCTTTAATCCTTACAACCACTCCAAGAGGTAGAGATTATTATCCTCAGTTAAGGAATAAAGAAACTGAGTCCAGAGGAATTTCAACAACTCACCCAAAGTCACACAACTTGCAAAAAGCCGTGCTACTATAACACCGCATGCAGTCTCTGAACACCAGCGTGCAGTGCAAGGGGCCCTTCCAATGCAGAGGCGATTTTAACAGCTGCTATGGGGGACACCGCACTTCCTCTGAGAGGCACTCGAGGTCCTTCCACAAGGCAGAGGATGTGTTCACCTTTTCGGGTGAAGTAGTTTTCAAGTTGGGGTTTGATTTGTGACATGTGAGATTAAATTGCAGCATTTCTAATGGAAAGGCTTCAGAGGGCAGGAGTGAGTGATACACTGTCATTTCTCCGTTCTTTGCGTGAGGAACCTTGAGTGCTAATGAGATCAGATATGTCACAGCAACTCCCTCTACCTCTGCCACAGACTCCAGGTCAGATGGTGTTTTTTTTTGTTTTGTTTTGTTTTTCCTGGTCACTTTCCTGCCCGCCTGCAACTCCCTACCAGGTTCCTGATCTGTAAGATTTATGATAATTTATCTTAGGCAGGGTTTGCGATTTTATTCCATTAAGGTTATCAGGAATGTTGCCAATAACCTATTTCATATTTTCACAGGACAAGATTATTTATACAAACAAGCAACCTGAGAAAAATAAAATGAATGAGTTTTCAACTTGGAGAAAACGTAAGTGGTAGGAAACTTACAAGGCTTGGGGACTCCACTGGCCTGAAAAATCAGTAGGAGAGAGACACTGTTCCACTCTATTCTTTCCCCAGAGAAGCCTGCCTATTGATTAGACACGGAGAACTAACAAAGATTCAAGAAGTCAGTTTGCCCTCTGAGTGTGGAAAACATCACCACTGTTAAAGATTACACAGTGACATCATTTAATACTATGCTGTGCAAGGTGCCTTTTTTTCCCTTTTGTATCTTAAGAGACTTTATGCTTGTCTTTGTACCGTTGGCACCTTGGAAAGGAAAACAACGAGAATGTATTTCTCACCATTTATGTCTGTAGCAATAGTGGGAACTGTGGATGCTAACATATTTTTAAAGAGCTTTGATATGGAAAACCAGATGGTGAAAGAGGGCACTGAGCAAGCCTGGAGACAGAAAGGTTTTGAGCTGAACCCCTGAGCACCAGCTGGTGGGCCCCTGACACCAATGCCCACAGCATAGGCCCCTAGAGGGGCTGAGCTTCACGTCCAGTTGGCTCAGCTGAATATTATTAACTGATTCTGTCTTCAACTATGCTTAGACACAGCCCTGGATAGAGAGAGAGATAATGAAGAGAGAGCCAATGGAAGTGAGTAGATGGCAAAGAAACATTTGCTCATTCTGTATAGGTGTGAATGTGTCATGAAAGGCATCTGGGAGTTTCCCAAATCCATCTCTCAGTGAAATTGCATAAATGGCAATCTTCCCCTCCTTTGCTATCTTCCCTTCCCCTTCCCTCCTGGAGAGAGACGATGGCATCTGAGGAGGCAGGTGGTGAGAGGGAGGGGTGTCTTGTGGAGGTGGGTGGTGATGGCAGCGTGCCCTGCAGAGGAAGACGCAGGGCAGTGTCGGGAGGAGGGTGCTGCATGGATGTGGGGACAGTCGTTGTCTAGTGTCTGAGGAAGCAGAGCAGAGAGGATGAGGGGTAGAGAGGTGGTGGGCAGGGAAGGCTAATATTGAGCAAACGCGTATATATATTGAGGATAATGGGAACCAAGTTTCTTACTGTTTGAGAAGGTATTTAGAAATGTGCAAGGGGGAAAGACTTGGATTTGAATTGGAAATACTGATAGGAACTCATGGGATATATGTGTAAACATATACACATACACAGCATATAGAAATAGTAAGTGTATGTGTGGACACATATGCATGTATCTCCCAGCTCTGTGTGTTGAGTGGGTCTAGAAGCAATGACATCACAGGAGCAGCAAGCCCACCAAGCACCTAGATCTTAGCTTCTAAAATCATCCTCCACTGAATGGAACCGGGGCTGCTTGGAAAAATGGCCGATTCCAAGGCTGACAGGGAAAGTAAAAAATGATTCTGGAACATCTTCTTTTGCACCAAAATGTAAAGAAATACTCAAAGAATGATGGAGAGACCTGGCAAACACCAACGTGACCAGGTGATCAAGTGGGGAGATGGCTGGTGTAGCTGCCTTATCCTGTGATATGCTGAGAAGAGCTCAGCATCATCTCTGTGGAATTCCTGCCAAGCATGCGCACAAGAATACGTGACTTGTCCATTATAAAGAAATACTGAAAGATCCAGACAGAGGGTCATCCTATGGGGAAAAGACCTATATTCTTTAAGACCGAAAAATATGAGACAGGGAAAGACAGAGAAACTATTCCAGATTGAAGGAAACTGATGAAAATTTACAATTAAATGCAGTATGTGTTTCTGGATAGGATCCTGGACCAGAAAAGAAAAACGGTCATTGTTGAGACAGCTGGCAAGTGTGAGTGGGGTCTGTGGATTGAACGATAGTGCTGTGTCAGTGTTGATTCCTGACTGGGAAGATTTTTATAGTAGTAATGAGAAGAGGGTCCTTGTTTTAGAAGGGTAAACACCTAAAGGTTTGATATGGGGCATCATATCAGAAAAAGAATATCGGTCTACCTATCTATCTACCTATCCTAGTGAAAGACAGTAAATGTATTAAAGTGTTAAAAGTGGGATAATCTGGGTAAAAGGGTATAAAACAGTTCTTGCCACTGTTCTGTAGGTTTCAAACAGCTTCAAAAAATACTAAAAGTGTTGAGCTCTGTAAAGAAGAAAACAGCATAAGTTTAAGGGAAAACTGTGTTATACAAGGTTAGAATACCTCCTGGGCTTTCTATTATAAGATGTATGGATCTAAAAGAAGACCCTTTCTTGGGAAGAATCGATGAGCAGGGATGCAAATGAGACTGGCCAAAGCAGAGCCAGGTGACTTTATGCAAGGAAAATAAAGGAAGATTCAATATAAGAAGAGAGGGAAGGGTGCCTGGATATGTAAGGAAAAAAATTTGTTAGATACAGAGAAAGTATGAGCTCGCAAGCAAGCAGATAGTTGCCACAGGGAATGGAACTTGTAGGAAAAGAAGGATGTTAGAGAAAAGTTGAATAAAATTTGAAGTGTTATGTGAAATACAGTCCTTCCATTGTTCCAAGACACCACCGATAATATCCATATTCTACATCAACACCGTTACACATATGTGCTTGTTTATCTAGGTCGTTAGTGTGATGACAGATGTGAGACTAATTGGAGAACAGGTTCCAGGTGAACACAGGGTGGTCCAGACTGGACAGGTACATTTGGGCTTCCTATGAAATGTGAGATAAAACATATACACCAAAAGTGCTAATACAGCGTAAAAAAGAATAAGGAGGAGCCACCAGAGTGTGGCAGATACAGTGAGCGAGGATGTCAGAGGATGGAAGGAAAGAGAACATTCACACTCCTTGAGCTCCTTCTCTGAACCAGGAGATAGGAATTAGCTGCAGAATTGCAAGGTTTGAAGGTCCAATAATGGATGAAGATCCCCCAGCTAGGAAATGGCAGAGCCAAGATTGGACCACTGGTTTGTAGGACCCCAAAGATCATATTTATTTTATCACAGTAGGCTGTCTTCTGCCTGGGCTTGTAGAGGAGGCATAGGGAAAGGGAACTTTGATGGCGAAGCCTCCTAGAGGAAGTGGCACTGAGCAGAACCTTGAAATGGGGTTTGCCCGGCTGTTGGGAGGAGAAGAATGGACTCCTGGCAGCAGGTGAAGTAAGCACAAGCATATGGAGACGAGGAAGCATGGGTGGTGGCTTGGGGGCAGTACGATCAGTTCCAAAGGTGGCTAAAATACAAGACAATCCATTTCATGGCAAATATAGACATCAAGATCATATCCAAAGATGATGAGGGTGAGAAATATTGAGCCTCCGGTGACACTGATTGGGAGGAGTGGGACAGACAGCATTGGCGACACTTTTGTGTACCACTGTCATGCTCCAAAGCTTGAGGCCAGAACCATGTGGGCGCGAACTCACAGGGAAACATTTATTTTCAGACATCATTTAAGGACGATGATGCCTTAAAGATGGAAGGGCTCAGTGCTAACTTTCAGGGTGCTATTTTTGAAACTGCAGAAACTTCCAGTTTGGATTATATTTTCTTAAAAATTTCTCCCATCATTATTAGCACTTGTGCTGAATAATCACATCCCTAAAAATATTCCCTCCTTAATAATGCACAAATGAGGTCTCTTCACTGAGGAGGAGCAAGGAAAGGAAGGTGATGAATTGCAAATCAATCATAATTTATGCAGATGTTCTACTGAAAACTACATTCATCACCTTTTCCAAATAGCACCACATGAATTTCCTTCAAGTGCAAGAAGTCTATCTTCATAAATTGGACCTTAATTTATTTCTCTAATCAATATATTTTTATGCCAAAAACTCAAATAGTAAACAATGCAGCTGAAGAAGAAATTATGAACTAGAAGAACATGAAACATGGTACTTAGAAGAAAAAAACAAAATAGCCAAATATATTATCTTTGGCCTTTATTCTGTTTTAAACTGTTTCCCCCTGCCTCCCAAAAGGACTATGTAGTTGGTCCTAGTCATGAAGAATATGAACACAAAACATCCCAAATTATCATGAGATTCCTTTGGAAATAAAAAACCCTGCAGTTGGTGCTACAGTGTGCCCTGCCAACTGCAGACACGGACTAAATGAAAGGTACATTTAAAAAAAGCATGATCACTCATGTAAGGACCAATGGCTAGAAGGACTCACTTGCTATTTCTCTGAGTTATCTATAACAGATGTCACCTTCTTTCTTAGTGTCCTATTTGCAGATGAACAGACAATGGTTCAAAGGCCCTGCCTCTGGGGAGTATTGGTTAAGTATTTAAACATGCCTTTCTTAGGCTGGGTTCCTCTAAAGCAAACCCTGAAGACAAGACTTTGAAGACTAGTGGTTGATTTAGAAGGTGATTCCAGAAATCACCAGTAGCAGAGTGAGGAAGTAAGACAGGGGAGGGAAGGAGTCCTCAAAATGGGTGTTATCAAGCGGGTTATTGCTGTGGGCAAGAGGGACTCGATCTCCCTGGGAAACAGCATAGATATGTTTCAGAGTTATCCTGCCAAAGGACTGAGGGAGCCTGGATACTTATCCCCCAACCTCCATTAGTCATTGGTAATGACAGCTACCAAGGGGAGGTGGAGGGGTGAAGAATGAGATTCTGAGCACTTTCAGTCTGGTCTGCACTGCACACAGGCAGAGAGGACACCCATGGCTAGAAAAAGCCAACAGCCAGAATATCATGGTGTTTACAGATGGAAGCCCAGGGTCAATGTGTAGAGAAATAGTCACAGTCCAGGAAATATGGGCAGTAGAATGACAGTATGTGCAACAGGGCCCTTTTATGGGGAGATGCTTAGAAGCTTGGGACATTTGACCCCAAGCCAATGCAGCCACTCACCTCCTCCCTGCCCCAACCGCCCCAGGATAAAATCTTAAGGAGTATCAGACAGCCATTTCAGGGCCTGCTATGAGATGCATACTAGTCCTTAGACTGCTCCAAAGTTCATCAATGTCTTTAAAAACATCTAAAGTCATCTAAATTATCTGTGCCTTGGTCTAATTATCTGCTTAAAGAACTCAAAAACAAACAAACACTGGTTAGCCTTGAAAGGGAAAGTTAAAAAATTGCATAAGAAGGAAGAATGCATGCAACATATCACTTATTTGCTATCATCTGATCCTATAGCATCTTACACACCTCCTTCCATTAACACACATCACGTTCATAATTACTTTTTTTTTTTGAAGACAGGGTCTCTCTCTTCTGCACAGACTGGAATATGGTGGTGTCATTGTAGCTCACTGCAACCTCAAACTCCTGGGCTGGAGTGATCCTCCCACCTCAGCCTCCTGAGTAGCTGGGACTACAGGTGTGTGCCATGATGCCTGGCTAATTTTTCTATTTTTTGTAGAAACAGGGTCTCACTCTTGCTCAGGCTGGTCTCAAACTCCTGGCCTCAAACAAACCTCCCAAAATGCTGGGATGACAGGTGTGAGCCACCATGCCCAGCTGTCATTCTTTTTTATCATCTGTCTTCCTTGGAAGGCCATAAACTCAATGAAGCCAGAGACCATGTCTGATTATTCACAGCTATACTCCCTGTGTCTAGCACATAGTAGGGATTCAGTCAATACTTTGAATGCAAAAACAAATGAATGGATGAAGATTATTACCATTATCCATCAGGGAAAATGGATTACACAGCTGAGGGTCTGGACTGCTGTTACCCATGAGGCAACTTCCTGTGAGTGAGAAAAAGGTGTTCCTTCTTTCAGACAGAAAAAGCCCCGAGCCAGGGCTCCCTGCTTAACCAAAGGACTGCAGCTGGAACTCAGCCCCCACCCACCCATTGGCAGGGTGCCTGTGGTAGTCTTAAGAGCTGTATACTGAGATTTCTAGTTTATCTTCTTCCTGTTGAATGAGGGGATTGCCCTTCCTTGCTCTTTTGAAATTAGGTGTGGCCATGTAGATTGCTGTGGCCAATGAATGAAAACAGAAATGAACCACTTCTAGGTGGAAGCCTTAAAGAGTTAAATACACAATTTACCATATTTCTTTCTCTCTGCCATGATACCCAGCAATATACCAGATGATAGAGCAGCAATCAGTCTAAATCCCTAAAATGAAGGTGATGTATTACAGAGTACCCAGCTAATCCACAAAAGATGTATGGCATAAGTTAGAAATACACTTTTATTGTTTAAATATTGGAGCTTTTTGTTACTGCTGCATACCTAGCCTACTCTGACTGGTACAGTACACAACCTGCAGCCCTACATTCGGTGGCCCTGGGTAGGTTAATATAACTTGCAGATGCTTTGTTCTCATGAACTGCTGTTCATACCACACCCTCATGCATGAGTCATCCTCTCTCGGCACACAACATGACCTTCTAGCAAGCAATGCTTTTCTGCATAGGAAAGGAAGCAGAGAGGGCACTCAGGCTTAGCGACTTCTGCCTACAAAGGCCTTTCTAAAATCATACGGAGAAGGAAAAAAAATGTAGCATGCTGTTCATTGAGAAGGGAGGCCTAATTCTTCCACCCTCCTGTAATCTCCAGAGCAATTCCTGCACCATCAAGGCTGCCACTCCCCAGGGAGCCAGGGCTCCAGGCTCATAATTAGTTGTACTACTGCTACCATCACTGCTAATTAATGATCCACGTACAGCTTAAATTGAAAAGTGCCCATTTCTGACTCCTCCACTCTAAATCAAAAAGACAGTTCCCTATTTCCAAACTGTGTACTTCATCTGAATAGTATAATTTCATTTTTAAATAAAGGAAAAAAGAAAAAAAATTAAATCAAGGAAGAAATGACATAATGACATTCTCTAAACTAGTGAGTTGGGTTATCAAAATTAAAAGCATAAAAAATTAAGAATGTGGGATTACAATTATTATAGAAATACATTCAATCTTGCACTTAAATACAATTCTTTTAAACCATGGCTGTCACAGTAAAAATGTTAATAGTATTTAAACATAAATCCTTCTCCCCGTGAAGTAGGAATCATCATGCAGGCAAGTCAGCTATTCTATTCGCTTTAGAGATGCTGCCTGGTAGAACATTTTAACATAAGCCTTGTCAGTGTTAATCCCAATGTCTGATGCTGAGATGTGTGTTATATTACTTTATGTGACTGAAAAATAGGAAGCCTTTATGTTGAATTACAGGCTGAAATAATGACCCAGGGCCTGGGATGTAACGACGTACCAAATGGGATTCTAGGTCAGAACCTCTGCAGAACTTAAAAGGAACCAGATCTTTTGTTAAGACCCATTTCCTCACTAACCGAATGCTTTTGCCTTTGCAATTTACTCATGGCTCCTCTACAAAGAAGAGTAAGCAAGAGAGAAAGTCTTGATTGGCAAGGGGACTTACTAGGCAGGCTTTGGATACGGGCAGACGATAGTGGAAACGGACCGAGCCCCTCCTTCCCCACTGTAGCCAACAGTGACGTTCAAACTGTATTCATCAGGTTCAGGGTGGAATGCCAGAGCCTGAGGCTCAGCAGGGACAGGGACAGGGACAGGAGAGAGAGGCCTAGTGGATTCAGTGCCTTCTCCTCTGTTCTCGCTGCATCTAGAGTGGTTCCTCTTACATCTGTTTTATATACCAATGCTCTGTGAAAGATGGCATAGGAAATATGGTTCTGCTGTTACAATAATTCATTAATTCAACAAATGTTTACTAGGCACAGACAATAAACCCCTGAATAAATGATAACATTTCAGATAGTGATAGCTGGTATAAAGACAAGCAAGCATGGTGATGGGATAGAGTGTACCTGGAATAAGGGCCACTTTCATAGACAGAGGTCAGGAAAGCCTGGCTGAAGGGCCACAATCTGAGCAGAGGCATGAGTATGCAGAAACAGCCACCACGTGAGATCCAAGGGAGAAGCAACCAGGCAGAGGAAGCAGCCAGGGCAGAGACCGCAAGGCAGGAACAAGCTCAGTGTTTCCAAGAACAGGAAGATGACAATGTGATTGTAGTTTGGTGATTGAAGAGAGTTGTGAAAAGGATGGGGTGTGGGGGTGTAGATCACGTAGACTCAAACAAGTCTAGGTGTCATTGTGCCATGACTGGAAGCCAGTGGAAGGCTGACAACAGGGGCATGACGAGATCTAAGTTTTACAGAGTTCTGCCACATGGAGAATAGATTCTTGGGTGCAAGAACACAAGCTGGAGGAAAACAAGAAGACTGTTACAATTTTTCAGGCAAGAGAAAATAAGGGTCTGGAAGAGAGATGGAACAGGGCAGATGGTCAAAATGGTTTGGATCTGGGATATGTTTAAAGGTAAATCCGCTGAGACCTGATGATGATTTGAAATCACTAACCACAATTTGAGAAGGGGAGCGTGGAACATGTTGTGTGTGGGGTAGGAGAAGGAGGAACAGTGCTCAGAAAAAACAGTGCTGATTTCTATAGATAGCTTTGGCCAACTGGTTTACCAAGGATCAGAACACTGTCTTTGGGCTAAGATCATAGTGTTTGTCACCGTCTTGCTTCTCTGTCTGGACAAGAATTTAAGAAGATTTTGCGTCACACACTGTGTGTGTGTCTATATTACCTGTTGTCATCCTTCACTTAAAAACGACCACAAACAGAGTAATCTCTTTTGTTTCCTATGACAAATAAGGGGTTTGTGAACTTCCTTAACATGGGGATTGCATTTTCCCCCCATTCACAACCATGCCACATAAATAGCATCTAATTAGTTAAAAGACCTCACATTACACCATCTGAGCAATGTATGGAGAAATCTGACAATTCTATTTTAATAATCAGCAGAACCACTCAATCTAATAAGAGAGTGAGTCACTAACGGTAGTTTATAAAGATTACCTATCTTCTCTTTGTTTATTATGGAGTTTGCCCTTCTTGTGTTAAAATTTGGACAAACTTTCTACTTGAATCTAAAAAGGAAGGGTGATTTCTAAGAAGTTACTGAAGCAATGCAAGATCAAAACGTAAGTAATAACCACATTCATTCTCAATCACCATTGCACTGAAAGTAATTTACCGCAGAACACATAATTAAGTTATAAATGAAATCCCAAGACAGAAATTGCTCCCCTTTTAAGATTTCTCATTGTGCATACACTCAGAAATAAGTGTATGATCCTAAATCCATCACTGAAATGGTGACTCTACTTGCTTTCATGCAATTTGTTTTATTTTGTGATTACCTTATCTTACCCTCTCGTTTCCTCCGTGTGTGATTGCTTTAATCCCTTTATCTAGAACCAGGGGGAGCTCTACCGACTTCACCTTTTTGGTATGACTCAGCTAAAGAAAATTATGTCATTCAAAACTGGTCTAAAATTCATGATGAAATATCACATGTTACATACTCTCTAGACTTGAGAATTTCACGCTATATCTATAGACAAAATCCTCCTCCACCTCTACCCTAGGGTATGTGCTCAGCATCTCAAGTCATGGTGGGAAGGCAGGTGAACATGCATCTGCTTTAGTAACCTTGTTCTATGATAAGTGAAGAAACTGAGTCCAAGAAAAGCGTACAGATCGATGTCACACACAGAGCTGCTGTAGTCTCGAGGCTACAAAACTCGGTATGTTTTAGCTAATGGTCCTTTAGGCTTAGTAAATGAACTGCTGTGGAAACAGTTAAAAAATAACTTACGTCTCTGTCCACTGTGTTTGGCCACACAAAGACTCGATGTGGCCCTACCAAAAGAGCTAATTTCAATATTTTTAAAAATAAAATTTTCTCAAAGAATCAATACTCTCATCAAGTGATCCCTTCTCTCTCCGCATTGCAGTTCACCAAATGCCAATCTTCCCTACAAACATGTTTTCTGGATTCTAAAGCAGGGAGATTAATGTTATTCCATTCCTATTCACAGTATAATCAGTATGAAGAAATAAGATTAGTATTGTGCCATGTCCACACAGGGAAAAAAAACCCGTTTTCTTCACGTAATTGTCAGTGTATGTCAGAATGATAATGGGGAATGTGTAATACAAGGTACTGCTCCTTATCAATGGATTACAAAAAGAAAATTAGCTCAAGTATCCCTTGATATAGAAGGCAGATATGTACGAGGTCCTGAATCACACCATCCTGCTATCAATATTGTTTTCTTACAAGTCAGTTTATGTTGCCTGAGTACCACATGGTTTACAGTGCATTTTCCTGACGGCAATACAGACACTCAAACAGATATCACTCTCGCCTCCAATACCAAACAACAGTAAAAGCAAGCTCTATTCCTGAACTCAATAGCATTCAGAAACTCAAAATAATGTCCCTTAGATGCTCTCTCCGTCTCTTCTATCTGCTTTTCTGTGGGTGCTGGGCTAATTTCCTGCTCATCTTGGGGCGGGGGGTAGGGGGTAGAGGAGGAAGTTTTAGCCATTTCTAAGCTTAAATTATCCTAGCTCAGTGAGCCCAGACTGAAGAGGGAGGAGGAAGAAGAGAAGAAAAATTCTCTTTCCTACTGTTCATATATAAAATCCCAGGGAAAGATTCTAATCAGCTCTCTTTGGATCACTCCTTAGACTAATCACTGTGGCCAAGGAACAGTGTAGCTTGATTAGACAGGCCTGGCCACATCCCCATCCCGTACCTTAAGATAGAGCATATACTATGACTGGCAGACCACCCAAAACCATATGAAATGTAGGAGAAATCATTACCCAGTGCAAATGGGGTACTATTATCAGACAGAAACAACAGGAGTCCACTGCCTTTCACATAAGTTTACTACAAAATAAAAGTATGGGTCTTCTTTTTGAATGGACTTTGATTCCAAGATTAGAAATAAGTTTTTCTCAAACCAAACAAGCTCAACTGCTTTACCTCCGTCTACTAAATGAGCCAAGAATGAAGAATGCACAAGGGCCTCCCAGATTATTCTTTCTGTCTGGCCCAAATTCCATAACTACGACCTTCATATATTCAGTAGGTGATAAATTTCCCAACATAGACATCACATTAAAGAAAAAATGCCCTTCACCAAATTGTGTTTGGTACTGAATGCCTATATTGTCACATACTAGTCATCATTCCATCCTTCCTTAAAGCATATCCTTTTTCAACCTTCTATGTAAAGTTACCAGATGAAAGCTGCCTATGATAATTCTAGGGAGTTTTTATTGTTAACTTTCTACTTCATAGTCCCCCAAATCTGGATGATTTGGAGTCTTCGTCTACAGTAAAATTAATCATAACCACAGCTGCCATTTTTTAGCAACTATTTATTGAGTGATGACTATATTTAGCATCACCTATATTAACAGTGACCCTCAAACCGACAGTTATTACCACCTCCATTGTATTGTTGGGGAAACTGAGGTATACAGAGCTCAGAGAATTTACTGAAGGTCATATAGCTGAGGAGCGAGACAGCTTGGAAGCAAACCTACCACTATTTCACTACCCAACACCTTCTCATACTATATACTCCATCCCTGCCTCCTGAGTGTCAAGCACTGAGTCTCCCCCAGGTACTGTGATGAACTCTACCCAAGTATGACCTCATTTAACCCTCACTTCACTCTAGTAAGATAAGGATTCCCATTCCCATTTTAAAGTGAGGAAATTGAGGCTTAAAGAAATTAATCAACACTCCTAGTTAGGCCCATTACCAAAGAAACTCAGTCTCATATTTTAATCTCTTTTTAACCTTGTTTTGCTCAGTCCAGCCTTAGTGAGTGCAATGGCTACAAGTCATTTGATAGTCAAAAAAGTAAAAACATAGTAAATAAAGCAGCAAAGTTATCTCATAAGGACAAGAACTGTTCTCATTCCCACTGGAGCTGGCTCCCTTTGGCAATGCAGATTGCCACCTCAGTCACACTTAAGGAAGCCTGCCTTGCCTTCTCAGATGGCTGATTAATAGACGTGTGACTTTGTGAAAGCAGAGAGCCATGTTAATAAGGAAGGAAGACCCTGTAGGGTGCAAATGACTAATTTCTTGTTGCCTTCCTGTTAAAGTATCATGTATATGTGTTAAAAATCAAAACCAGGGGGTCTAGCCTCTAATATGAGAAGATTCCATGAATCTCTATTATCGTGAATAATGTCGTGAAAGCTCTATTATCTGATAGATCACTTTCCCTAACAGACACACATAGGCACACATGCTTCCTATATCAATGCTTCTCAAATCATCTGTAGTAAGGAGTGTGTGTGTGTGTGTGTGTATTTTACCTCTATTCATGGCAGTCTGATTCATGACTCTAATGTAGATGACTACTACATAGCTCATATCACATGTGACTCGCCAAGAATGACCATACCTGAACTGGTCTTGACCTTGTTCAATAGGTAAAGTCCACTGGCCACTGATTGTGCACTTAGATGGCATAGTGATGTCAAATTGCTATGAAGTTTCTTATTCCAGATTGGTACCATGGATTTCTTCAGGACTGGCACTGATCTTCCAATGACATTTTAAGTAGCCCTGCACTATAATTTTACACCTAAGAGTGGCAAATCCTATGCACATAGTGGCAAGGAAGTGTGCCCTCTGCTAAGGGAGTCACCACTACAGCCACCAGAATGACATTTCTGAGGCCAGTGTGAACAATATCAGAAATCACCAACATTGTGAACATTTTCTGATCTTGCAGAGACACACCCATATTTTGCAACATACTTTCTTATACATTAAGTAAAGTAGTCCTACCACAGCCCTGTGAAATAGCATCATTCCCTGATGCCCCAAACCCACACCACCACCACCGCCTCATCTCGTTTTACAGATGAGGAAAGTATGGCTTAGAGTATTTGGATGACAATCCCAAGCTCACATAGTAAGTTTTAGAGCCCGGCAGGGATGACATCAAAATTTTCTCTTTTATTTGCCAGCTCCAAAGAACTGATAACAACTGCCATCCGGGAGGACACTTGGAAGCTGTGCCTGGGCTCCACGGTAAAGAGTATCTGATAGGTTAACCGTGTCTGCTGGGTCAGTCTGGATACACCTGATACCCTCAGGTAGATTCTAATCCAGGCAGCCTAATTTCATTCTCCACGTGCTTTACCACTCCTCACACAGCTGATTCTCCCAAGTATCCACTTCAGAAAGAGAGAACCTACTAGAACAACAGCTAGATGACATTTTGGAGGCAAAGTCTGTTTCTTTTGTGAACTGAAGACAAGAACCATCAGTTTGTGATGTGTGCTAAGGAGACAATGCACATTTTCACAGCTGTGATAAATTAGCGAAAGTAGCACAGAATTATAGGCAAAGCGAAGGTGATACAAAGTTCTCAAAGATTAGATGTATCCCAGATTAAACTCTCCAGTTATCCTAGTCAATTACAGAAATGGTGCTTAGCAGGAAGTAGTCACTTAAGCCCCTGTTTACAGGCTTGCCCTAACCACGCCCCTTCTCAGAGCTGTCCCCAGGGCTCTGCAGGGGAAAGGAAAACTGCAGCGGGGAAGGAGGTTAGGATTTCAGCTTCATTCTGGAAGCTACAGTGCTCAAACACAACCTTGTAATTAGCAGATAAAAGGTGACTTGGGCTCCGTAGATTATAGGAAGAAACAACCCTAAAGAAGAATCAGCAACATCTTGAGTTGATGAGTAGTGGGGAGGCAGATGGGGGGGACTGGCTTTTCTTTTTGGTAGCCCAAAGTCAAAGCCAGCATTACTTTAAAACTGGCATGTGCCCATGTTTATGTGAGAATGAGAACAAAAAGAAGACTTCAGTGAAGGAGAAAATGCACCGCATAATTGGATCTTTGAAATTCCAGAGGGAATGGCCCTTTCTGAGAAGAACAATGTCTGTTATCAACAGAAGAATTTCAGGGCCTAATGGAGAGTTTTTCACCAGGTCATGTAGTGAGAGTCATATACAGAATGAAGAAATAGCCAAAACAAAATAAACCCTGTGGGCTTCTGGATGTTTCTCAAAATCTTTCTCAAGACGACAGCAGATTCTAGACTCAGCCAAGCACCCCAAATCCTATAGCTGTCATGATGATAACATAACAACATTTGGAGCCTGAGTGCAGATGTAGAAGTCATTTCTTCATGAGGCTCCTCCCAGCCTGTCCCTCCCGGGCTCCGGATGCTCCAGGCCCACATTTCCAGCTGCCGGTTGGATGGCTCCACCGGGCATAGACAGCACATCAGACTCAGCACGTACAAAGTTGAATATATCAGCTTTCCCATGAAAAGAGATCTTGTTTTGACACTCCCAGCCTCTCTCACAGTTACCCAGACTTAAAATCCAGAAGCAGCCCTGGTCACCTTCATCCCCTTTATACCCTGAACTGAGCCAAGAGTCAAATCCTATAGAGCTAGATTAGATCTCTTCTCTCCTTTTCCATTCACCTTGAATTTGCACTGTTCAAGCACTCCCTGCTGTTCCTCTGGACCACTACAGTGCTCACCTGTTTCCTCATCTCTAATAATTATCCATTCCAATCCATTCTTTAAAACTGTGCCCAGATGATAACTCTCATAAGGCCCACCTCCACCTTTGACAGCCAGCACTTTGCTTAGCACATGGTGAGTATTCAGCTAATATTTTCTGGATGGATGGATGAATGGACAGGTAGATGGATAATGTATTTACTCGTTATTTAGTACTGGCCTGACATCGTACTGGGCAGTAAAGACAAAGCAGGAAACAAAGCTCCTTCTGACAAAACACCTTCTTGCTCACTAGCCTTTGGTGGCCAATTAATATAAATGGGTCATTCTAGCATTCCAGCCCTTCTCCCACCTAGCCTTTAGCCACGGGTTTCTAACCTTGGCACTATTGACATTTTGAGCCAGATAACTCCAGCTGTCTTGTGCACTGTAGTGTGCTGAGCAACATCACTGGCCTGTACACACTTGGTGCCAGTAGCACACACTTCCTTCCCAGTCGTGACAAGCATAAATGCCTCCAGACATTGCCAAATGTCCCCATGGGGTGACATAAAAAAATCACCCAGTTGAAAACTACCAGTCTATGGTTGGGTTCAATTTACATCTGCTGTCCCAGGGAAATTATTAATAGCATTTCCCCTTTCACTTTCACATGTGCCCCGGTTTGGAAGACAAACTATACTGTTTCCCTACTTATGTCTCCTGAGACAGCAGCTTTGCTCTGTTCTCATGCAGATTCAAGAGGAAAGCAACAGATTAGTAGGAAGCCCTCAGCTTCCAAGAAACACATTTTTGTGGTGAATAGATCTCCTCTTTAAAGAATATAATGCTCTCTTCTTCCTTCAGCATATGCAGTTCTGGGAAATAAAACCGGCCCAACTGTTCTGCAGGGAATGTGAAGGTCATAAGCTATCCTCGCCTCTCAAAAAAGATTCACATAAATGTTCATAGCTTTTTTTCAAAAAGTTGTATGTTCCACAGATACTCTTCCATGTCATACTAACCCCAGATCGTCCAAAAAGAAGTTCAAAACACTCAAGTCCACCCATCCCACTTCTTTTCTGGTCATGAAACAATTTTGTTCCATGTATTAATACAAAGAGCTCATGTTATACTCATGAAATGCCAAGACACCTGGGCGAGAAGTTCAAAGTTTAAAATTGATCTGCAGTTTTGACTAGCATGGTGGTTCTCAAGCTTTGCTGTGTTTACAGGATCCCTGGAGTTGCTTGCTGAGCCAGAGGTTGCTGAGCCCCACTCTCAGAGGTTCAGATTTAGGAGGTCTAGGGTGGGGCCCGATAATTTACATTTCCAAGTTCCCAGCTGATGCTGATGCTGCTGGTCCAGGAATCTAGAAGATGCCAGCTGCTTCCTACCTATTCCCTCACAGACTGGAGCATATATCATTTGGGGGTTGGGGAGTAGGCTTGGAGAAGAAGGGAGGAAAGTCAGGGAGACTTCACTGGACTGCTTGCTTGGGTGTTTTCCAGAAAAATGCTCCACTTCGGCCCATGCTAGAACCAGAAGGACCTCACTCCCTGCTGTTTTTCCCTTTAGAGATTAAAGCTCTTCTATGGGCTCCAGTTCCATTCTTTCTAGCATTCTCTTTCTGTTCACTGGCTGCTGATCAGCACCCTCAATCATTCTCCAAATCCCCACAAGACAGGTCCCATGTTTTAAAAGCAAAACCCATCAGAAAACCAAGAGTTTCCAGAAGCATCTCCTATTCTGGCAAGTGCTTCCCTTTTTCTTTGACTCTGATCCCCTTCATTGAAAACCCTTATGAGCGTGGTCCATCCCGGGTGCATCCTTTCAGTCCCCTGTAGACACAGGAGGCGCATCTGGGTTAGTCCTTCTCATTTGTTTCAACTCACGAGGAGGAGAATGCTTTGCTTTAACACTGACGATGAAGTCTGAAGGGGCCTCAGACTGGCTCCCAGGGAACAATAATTCAGGCTATGACTTAGAATGCTTCCTTTCTTCTGTCACTGTTACCAAGGCCCACAGAAAAGCAATCTACATTCTCTTTGACCTCAGACACAACCGTCAGAGGTGTCACCTGTTTCCCCTTAACTACCCTTCACTGTTTACTTTTAAGTTCCCATCTCCCAGGGAGGACACTGATCCCGCTTACCTTTTCATCATCATCTGGGAAGGTGAAAGGAGTGTGTGGGCCAAGCCACCCTCACCAGAGTCATGAAGACGCTTGTCTGAAACTGGGGCTCTTTCCTGGCCTAGAATCTTGGTTTAAGGAATAAGGAAAATGTCCTATGATTGTAATCCTTCCTGTTCAGTGAAAGGGAAGCCTTTAAAGTAGCTATTTATATTTTTGTGATATTAGGAGCAGCCAGATGGCTTTGCTTACTTTCAATTTTTAGGTAAAGAAAATTTCTCTTTCTTTATAATAAAATATGTATTCCAGAGGCAGTTATTCATGAGTCAATCTAAAATTTGCAGGGACCTAACAATGGTTTCATAAGAGATGGAGACTAGTTTCAGAATTATTCTATTATGGAAATATGGCTTGTAATGTTGATTCTTGTGTCACCCATGGGTCATGGTCACGTGGGTTCATACGTCACCCATGGGTCACAGTCATGTGGACTTGCACATTCATGGGTCATAGTCATAGGGATTCATATGTCACCCATGGGATGGGTCACAGTCCTATGGATTCATATGTCATCCATGGATCACAGTCATATGGATGCACAGGACATCCATGGGTCATAGTCATACGGATTCATACGACACGCATATGTCAGCCATGAGTCATACTATTTCTTAAGATATCAGAGTTTCTCCCAAGCACATATGACCTTAGCATCAGAAATAACTCTTCTGTTTGGTGAAAAATGCTTTTAGTTTGAGAATTACACAGATTACAAGTCGCAGAGATTCTGTACTTTAGTATGGAGAAACAGAAACAAACACAAAGGACGGTCATGCAAACACACATAGGTCTATCAGGTGGGGATCCCCGGTATATACACTTATAGTTAGCTCGCGTGCCCAATATTTGCCCAGGTTATAGAGGAACCACTGAGTAGTGTGTCTTTGGCTTTTCATGAAATTGTAAATATCAAGTCCTATTTTAAAAGGCTCCCTATTGCAAGCATGGCATATGAGGGCTGATATGCTATACCACGTGAGAAAGAAGCGGCTACTGTATTAGGGGCAAGAAAAACATGCAAATGCTTTTGGGTCAGTTTGAGGATCAGCTCGCTGACATTTACGTTCAATAGGCCTTCGATCACCTACACAGCATTTATTGTTCTTTTTACCTATTTCTTTAATCTGCATGGGGTCTGGGCTATGGTGAATTGTGTCTTCAGTGTTATGAGAACAAGTTGTTATTTTTAACATTCCAGCAATTTCTTGTTGAAGGTGAAGTCTGGATCACAAAACTGGTAAAGTGGGAAAAGATATTTCAATTCAGGGGTGTTATAACACCTGAGGGTTTTATGCAGTGTCTTATTTGAGAAAAGAATCTGGATTTTCCCTTTGGGCAGATCTGTCCTTGCTCTGAAAGGGAATATTTTGGAAAATGTTTTCTGGTCACGTGGATATAAACCACATGTCTCCATAGCAGAATCAGGGAAGGTGTCAGCAAAGTATTCCAAGCACAGATGCTTCAGATTCTGATGCTGAGGAATTTGTTTACCAATATAAAATGGACATGAAAAGATGCTTGTCACTAATCATTACGGAAATGTAAATCAAAACCACAATGAGATATCACCTGACACTCATTAGCATCACTATTACAAAACAAAACAAAAAGCAAAATCCCCAAAAAATGACCAGTGTTAGCGAGCATGCAGAGAAGTTGGAACCCTGGTGCACTATTGGTGGGAATGTCAAATGGGACAGCCACTGTGGAAAATAGTACAGTGGTGCCTCAAAAATTAAACGTAGCATTGCCATATGATCCAGCATTCAACTTCTGGCTATATAGCCACAATAATTGAAAGCAGAGGCGCAAACAGATATTTGCAATGGTGTTTCAGTTTTACAAGATGAAAAGAGTTCTCCAGATAGATGGTGGCAACAGTGGCACCCAATGTGAATGTACTTAATGCCACTGAACTGCACACTTAAAAATGGCTAGGACAGCAAATTTTATGTTGTGTGTATTTTACCACAAATATATATGTTGATTATTAATAATTAGATATCTAAATAGCAAACTATGATGTTAAAGAGATTGTTGTTTACTGAATAGCAATGTGAATTGCATGAGGCTTGAAATCATCTAGTAGGGATTTTTGATGTCTGATAAATAACATTATTTAAAATGAATAATCTAGAATTATATTGGCCGGGCGCGGTGGCTCACGCCTGTAATCCTAGCACTCTGGGAGGCCGAGGCGGGTGGATGGCTCGAGGTCAGGAGTTCAAGACCAGCCTGAGCAAGACCCAGACCCCGTCTCTACTAAAAATAGAAAGAAATTATCTGCCCAACTAAAATATATATAGAAAAACATTAGCCGGGCATGGTGGCACATGCCTGTAGTCCCAGCTACTCGGGAGGCTGAGGCAGTAGGATCGCTTAAGCCCAGGAGTTTGAGGTTGCTGTGAGCTAGGCTGACGCCACTGCACTCACTCTAGCCTGGGCAACAAAGCAAGACTCTGTCTCAAAAAAAAAAAAAAAAAAAAACCAAATTAGAATTATAGAGACGTATTTGACTGCATTGTTTCACCACTAGGGCAGAGTGGCATCGAGGGAGCAGCAGACCTCACCCTGCTGTGGGAGTTGGCATGGTGCTTCCCTCAAAGGAAACACATGTTCTACTGTTAGTCAACCTGGGACACAAACACAGGCTCCAAGAAGGAAGGGTGGGAGATGGGCCCCTGCTACATGGCAACAGAGGTGAAGGAGGCAAAGAAGAAAATGACTAGCAGGGAATGTCTCATCCCATTATGGGGTAAAAGCAGTGATATGATATGCAAAATCCAGCTTTAAGATTTACTTTCCTGCATTAGTAGCAGACATTATTGGTTGTCTGACTACTCTCCATTCCCCCTTCTTACTGTGCTAATAGAACTCCAATGTTACCAAGATAGCTACCATTATCCATCTGTTCAACTACTTCTTGGGAACTAATCCCACTCTTGACCAAGTTGTCTAAGCCATTGATAGGAATGGGCAGATGATGTAATTCTGGCCACTGGCATGCTCAGCTAGTGGGGAGACGTCTGTGAAAGAGTTCCTTGTCCATCAAACGAGACACATAGGAGGAAATTGGAATCATTCTTCTACAGCTGTTAATGGGTCTGGATGGGATGGCTATACTATCATAGTGATTTTGTGACCATGCAGGGTGCTAGCTTTGAGCCAGAAGCCAATTCAGGGAGATAGAAGAGTAGAAAGAAGGAGCAATACTATATTCTTGAGGATGACGTTTATGTGAATGGGTAACCATTCATTATTTCAAAAGTGGAACCATCCTACCTGTGAACTTCTTACTGTTTGAGCTTTTGGAATCAGGATTTCTATAATGTGCAGCCAAAAACATTCTACTTAACTTATTCAGAATTGTGATTCCTTCTTGTTTTCCCTAAGCCATCAAAAAAAGAGGTTTGTGAGAAACGACGGTCTAGTGTTGACAGGGCCTTTGGAAAATTAAGAAGGGGCTGATGACCGCAGAGGGATGAAGTGGCCTTTGGGAAGAGCCTTAGGAACATGAAGATATGGTTATAAACAGCAAGAGGCGACGGGCAGGGAGGCCCAGAGCAGCGATCCATAGCATGAAGTAACAAGTGACAGCAGGGATGGACTTGTGGGACATGTAAACTAGCCCTAGGGGTCTTCAGAAATGTGAGTGGAGGGGAATTCATTTAAGACATTGATCATGTTCAGACATGCAGAATAGGGGCGCGGGCTACGATCCTCAGAGAGTAAAGGAAAAGTAAGACTTCGGAGGCATTCAGAAAATACTGGCTATGAGAAACACCACAGGATCTCCTGTCAAGAAAATGAGATTCCTATGTGATTTTTTACATCTCTCTGTAGATTTCCTATGAAAATACTAGTCATCAAAATGACAAATTCAAATTGGCAGATTCAGGCAAACGGAAAGGACATCTCTCCCTGCCCCTCAAATGAGCTCGGGAGCCATGCATGCCGTTTCTGACTGAGGATGAGAATGCAAACACTCTCACTCAGACCTGGACAAAGTGGTAAAAGATACAGTAGGATGATCAAAAACACGGTTTTCACCTTAAGTGTTTACTTTCAACTCTTCATTGGAATGTGTGTATATAGGCAAAATTAATAAGGAATAAGCAGTTATATTTTAGATTAATAGTTGTACCATTATTGGAAAAACCTACCTCATTTAAGTGCAGCCATGAATATTTTCTGCCTTTTAAAAATATTATAATGAAAGCAATGATTGATTGCACTTGGGATATTTTCCCCGGTGTAGTTGTATTCCACCGCAGTTATAAAAACATAATTTTCCAAAGGCCATGGCTACCTGACAGAAGCATTTAAAAACTGACTATATCCTTGGTTTTGCAGGCACACATGTGTATGTGTGCGTGCGTGCGTGTGTGTGTGTGTGTGTTACATGACATGACAGTTAAGAGGAGAAACTCATATTTGACATTCAGAGCCCCATACTCCTACCTCTAGTGGCTGCCTGGATGTACTGATGCCAGTGTCACCTGAGTTTCAGTAACATGGGCTTGTCAGAGGTTTTTATGTGCTGTAAACGAGAGCTGTCCACTGTATTAAGAACTGTCATTTTCACAGGAGGGACAGAAGCCCATTTCTGACTCTCAAGCTGTGCAAAGAAATACTGAGCCTAAAGTGGAATTCTTTGCCAGATGCACTCACCCCCTAAGCACCAAATAGAGCTTAGAGCTTTCAAAAGTGCTCTGAGTTTAAAGATTTCACAGCTTCAGGAACACAGCCTGGGAGAAAATAGGAGAAAAACAATACAAAGACAACATCAACGGTGTGATCACACACACGAGTGAGGCATCAACATGGGTCACCTCGTAGTCATTGACAGGTGTTTAGAGAAGAACATATGTAACTTGATATTGATGCTAACGACAGAGGGTTTTGGAGCAAGTTTAAAATGTAGAAGGAAGAAACACCCAAACCCCATCCCCATGGCAGCTAATTCACTACACGCCAGAACTCTGCATGCTGTTATTTTTACCTACCTTGCTCACATCTTATGCTGACATTAAACCAAACCATTCTGAGTGTAAACCCTTTTGTTCTGTGTCACTATTTCACATAGCCTTGGTGTGTTAATCAGACTGTCAGCAAAGGCAAAAAATAAATAAATAAATAAATAAAATAAAAAGGCACATTCCGTCCAAATGAAGAAAAATCTGAGCTTTCTACAACAAACACATTTTCCAGTGGATGAGCTTTTCACACAGTAATTATTTTACTTCTCCCCAAGATTACTGATTACATCACACAGAAAAACTGAGAGGGCTGTTTTATCTTTCCCATCTATCTACGGTTCTTGTGCAAACTTATACTTGTTACCATGAAAAATGACAAATTTGCCATCTGATCAAAATGTTAACAAGGTAACTGTCAGTGAGATGGATCTCTGACTGTCACTGCAAGCTAGAACATGAGGATACATTGGTATTTCTCAATATAGCCACTTCTTCCCCAGCGTTCACTAACAACATTTCCATGGTGAGAGTAATAAATCACCTGGCATAACAAGCTATATAGGATCTCTGGGATATGATGGATTCATCCTAACAGCACTATCTGCAAGGTAGAAAACAATTGATAATGATCTAAAGAAAACCCTAATCAACTGCCATTTGCCATAATGGGGTAGATGGAGCAAAGATATGAAATCTTAACCATGTGATGTATGCTAGGACGGAATTGGATTGCTTTGGGAAAAAAAAAAAAATACAGCAACAAACTAAACACAAATGACTTTCCATTATGTAGGGTCAAATGAATAAAAAATGAAGTTAATAACACAGTCTAGATACAAACATTATATTATACACTGGCAATAATCGGATAATCATAGCAATTGCTGAGTTCATAAATAGCCAAATAGTAGAGGGCTCCTCATATGACACAAAAAGATTCTGGCTCAGCTCTTGGTCTAATAGACTCTTCTCCAGTGTTTTTATGTTCTTTAAGATTCTTTGGGATACACTGTTTCTGAGCCCTTAATTTAATAGTTTAACCAATGAGATCATTTTCTTTCCACATAGCAATATGACCAAGTGCTACACCAAAAGAACCAACAGGGAAGAGAATAAAAAGATCATATAGAAAGAAGAACAAAAGGAAAATCAAACACAGGAAAGAAAACTTCTGCAAGAAGATCGTGGCATCCGATCACATAGACAAAGAAATGTGGCTTCAAACTGCCAAAGAGCTGCCCCATAGCTATATCCTTTTAGGTTCTAAGGGTAAGAAGTCTCACATGGCCAGTTGGTTTCTTGACTCCCCTTCACTCACTACTTACTCTCTGGCCATTCCTGCCCCTGCTGTTTGTAGAACACTCCAAGCCCTCCCACCCCCTGCCCCGTGGGGCTTTGTGCTTGCTCTTCTCTCTTGTCTCTCTCTTCCCTGGCTCCTTCCCTTCATCCAGGTTAAGTCTCCCCCAAGGATTCTTCCTTGTTCATTGGTTTAAAAGTAGCCTCCTGCCCCTTTGGTCTCTATCACAGCTGCTTCTTCCATGGCAGAAAGAACCATGTCTGCCTGGATCATTCTCGGTTCCAGGCTTCCAGCACATTCTCTGCCATAGTAGGGATTGAGCACAGCCCCGATCCTAAACTCTGAGATGTAGAACTGCCTGGCTTTAAATCTTAGTGCCAGAACTTAGTAGATGTGTAACCTTGAGCAGGTACTCAGTTTCCATATGCCTCAGGTCCCTCAGCTGTAAAACGGGGAGGGCAGCAATGCCTCTGAAGGACAATGTTGCAAAGACGAAGTTAGTTTATCCATGTAAAGCGCTTTAGATGGGATCAGGCACATAGGAAGCCGTCAATTAGCTACTATTGTTATGATAACAAGAAAAGAGGGAATTCTGGATTTCAGTGAATTAATTCACGATAATAGATGTTGGATCCATGAACCATCTTCTTCATTACTGGCCTTTATTTTACTATTAGCCAAAACAATATTGTGTCCCTTCTAGTTCCAAATTCTCTGACTAAATGGAAAGAGTGGGTACTGGTATTTAAGTCTCTTGAAGCAGTGCCAATAAATACAATCAGTCACTTCCAATTTGAGAGTACTTGGAACAGCAGTGCTGTTGCTTATTTGACATCTCAACAGCATTTAAAAATGAAAAAAAAAAAAAATGGAGTAATGGATCTATTTCCTAAAAGCAACAAACATGTTTGATGCACAAACATTTGTCATGGGCAGGTACACTGTACATTTGGTGCCCACTTCTTAACGATCATCTCTTCATCTACCCCCAATCATGCAATTGAACGTTTCCAATGGGCCACATAACAGGGATAAAAGACAGGAAGACCACCTGGCTACAGAGATACCTGCTTCTAAAGAGGCCAAGTTCCAACCCATTACAAATTGGTGACCACATGTATGATTTCCACTACATTAGCCAAGTTTTTGAATCTTTTTAATTTTCACATATATGGTTATTTATCCTTCCACTAATTAGAGCTTAGAAATAAAAGTGTCTTTTAAGAGACATAAAGGAGGGAGATGTGGGCATTAGCTCATTAACAGAAATCATTTCAGTGTGAAGAGTGGGAGGAAAGTGGACTCCACTGTCCCTATAAGGCAGTAGTTCTTAAACTTTAGAGCATCACAAACCCTGTCAGATTTTAATTAAAACTATGGATCCCTGAGGAACATGTACATACACATAAGTGTTCACATATAATTTCCAAGGGTTGAAGGATTTCCCAAAGCCAATCTGTAAACCACAGCACCCTAGTGTAAAAACCTGGCTCTACGAAGACTTCAAATCACCCTCACTTCCTTTGCATAGAACCATTTCTTCTCCAGACAAATAAAAATAAGTAAAATAAAATTAAGTCTAAAAAAAGTAAGGGCTAAAATATCAGACTAAAATATTAGAGTTTAAAAGATCTTTGCTTAGTTACAGTCTAAAGCTAAGCATATTTGCTTCGATTAATATATAATGCAAGTTTTATTAATTAAATGCAGATTGAAATAAGATAAGATAAATGTGTCCCTGTGTAATTTCTGAATACATAATAATGTGTTGGTTTTTTCTCCAATAAATTAGATGAGGCAAGCTTTCTGTTGTTAAATAATAGCAATATAAGATAGAAGAAAAAAATTTTAACATCAGGTGCTTTGGAATTATTCACATGAGGAATTTTTATTTCCTACTTTCATTTTCACTAAAATAGTACTTTTTCTCATTTTTAGCCAATCTCAAATGTAGGGTGTTTATCTTGCCTACTGTTCAAATTAAACATCGCATATTCTCAGGAGCAGACATGCTCAAAATAGGAGTCCTTTAAAATGCCTGAATTCAGTATAAAAAACATTGCTGGTGGGAATACAAAATGGAAAAAAAGTCTTAAAATACATTGAGATATGGAAGATAAAACATTTAAAACACACACTTTAACGTGTTTGGAAGTATAAGGTTAACACAGTTCATGAAATAAATTTTGTGAATCATACTATTGAGACATACTCACTCATATCTTCAATTAGGTGGCTAAAGGGAAAAAAGTGTTAACAATATTTAAATGCAGAAAACAAATTATTAGGAGAGATCATTATTCCTTTATTCCTTGTTTTCACTAACAAACAGAACAGACAGTAATTGAGTTTTAATAAATCTCTGAGGTGGTATTTAGTGGAGAAACCCAGACTGGCAATGGGATCTAGTTTCCCTTCAATTACATTCTCCCCATCAAGGAGATAACTTTCACATCCCCGCAAAGCAAACTGTGCAGGAAAAAGATGGGCAAGAAAAGTGGGTGGAGGTACAGAGAGGTTAAGAGCTTCAAACAACTTCAGATGGTTGGGAGAAACATGTAGAAATGGAAACACACTTTGAAGAGGAAGAGGAATGTTCTGGCAAATGGCACTGGTCCCTAAAAATGGGTGACATCTGACACCTTGGTCCACTGGCTCTGCTTTCCTACATGATCCCTGGTTGTCTCTTTGTCACTGAAGAAACATAGCAGAGCTTTCGTGTTAAACACACAAGCCTAAAGCTGAGCTAGAATTTCCCAAGCTGAAAAAAGGCAAAACGAAACTGACTTTGGCCGTGACTATGCTGTTCAGAGAAGGAAGATGATAGACTGTTTAGTGGAAATTATTTTCTTGAAAGTGTTCTTACTAGTCAGCAAACCTCCATTTCTTCCCAAATTTCCTGGGTCTCTTGCTTGTTTTAGGATCCACATAAGTAGGACACAAACAGTGATGTGTGAGAGCTGGTTTGTACCAGCTCACAAGAGCTGTTTGTGTAATTTTTAGAAATTTTGTAAGCTGGTTGTTTCAAAAGCCATTAAAAATAAAATTATGTAACTTGCAATTACATAAATATTAAAAGCAAAGGAAATAAATATTAAAAGCAAAGGTAATAAAATATTCAAAACTCCTGACCTCCTAATTATTTCACTACATTTCACTATTGTCTATGCTCTTAGGTTATATATGTCAATTGTACCTGTATGCTAGAAATACAATCAGACAGTGTGCTACTGCACATCTCTTTCCAACTCTGTGGTGACAGCAAATTTGTAGCTTGAAGTCAGCCATGGTGCGAGTATTTACATGACAGAATTGGCAAACACTACAGATTTGTATTCCTAGCTATCTAGACTTAAGACAGTGATGGAGAAAATATTAATAATGCAGATCAGGCTTCAAAGTATTAATATATTGTGTCTATAGCTGTTACAGGGTAAACAGCACAAAAATTGAGAAAATATTATTTAGTATTCTATAACTATATTATCTCATTCAGCAAAATGTCACTCATATCATTGAGAAATGAGTAAAGTTTTGATATATATTTTTATCATTTCACTTTTGTCTTGGTACTATAAACAAAAACATCAACCAACATTCATGATTGGAATATACTTATTTGTCAATGAAATGAGCAACTTTGCTTAATTGGAAAGTAACCGAGCATTTATTCCTCATCCGAATTTCTCAAGTCATGGCCGAATTGCAACTGTAAGTTGACTATGAATAGAAGAATTCAACAAACATTAACAAAAGCATTCTGTGAGAATCAAATTGGCTGTATGGTGTTTACAATAAAGAAAAGTGTATATTTTATTATTTTTCGTAAATTGTGTGCTATAATATTTTATATCAGTAAAATTTATGATCAACATATGTATCAGAATGTATAGTCATACATTTATATATATCTGCACATACACTCACACATAAGAACCGGTTGTTAACATTTATCAGCATACCACTAGATATAAATACAACAATAAGTATACTTAGCAAAAGATGACTACTCAACTTCCCTAGGAACAACTTTGTTATGGTTGGAAACTATAGGCTAGGAAGTTTACTGAATCACTATTAAAGTTCAGTGAAGTCATTTCATATCTCTAAAGTGCCATATATTTGGCTCTAATGCCAAGCTATAACAGGTACTTGCCCAAGAAGCAAGGCTACCATGATAGTGACAGATTTGAAGTCTCTTTCTCTCATTTTGAGGGTAGGTAGGGAAGTCATGCTCGGGGACAATAGGTAAATTCATGGTTACAGGCAGCACAGAATGGGAGCAGTCAACATCTTGCCAGTTGCCAATGGCCTGCTGAGTAGCTCCTGGGTGTAACGGGAAAGTATTAAATATTAAACTGAAAGGTCACTGATGTGAAATCCCTGGAACAATATTCACTGTACATGTCACAATAACATTAAAAGATTCTGCTCAATATTTGATTGTATCCAAATAGTTAAGGACTGTAACATTTACTTTCTAGGACAAAAAAGACCTTAAGTCAACTATTCCTGTGGTTTTACACTTTAGAGAGCTGTAAAAAAAAATAAATAAATAAAATTACCAAACCCAAAATACAGCAAAACAAAAATAGGGTACCAAAATAGATTTGCTAATTAAAAAAAAAATGTTTCCAAGTAAAGACATTTTCAAATCATTCTTTTTATTACCCCCTTTGTGTCAGAAAAGAAAGGTCACAAATTTGCTGTCAGAATCGCTTGAAAGTACACAAAGTGCATTTACTATAAAGGTTCAGAAGAGGAAAGAGGATGAGAACTGGGCTTAGCTAGTGGAGATCACAGCTCCATCGTGGCTCAAGTTCATCTTCGAATACTGTAAATACTGCCTAAGAAACAGGGAGCACCGCGGAGCAAAGGGAGGCTGCCACATGTCCTCACTGCTCAAGAGGGTCTCAAGGGTACTGTGACCTCAGAAAGAAAAATGCCTTCTGAAACAGCCCAGAGGGCTTCTAAAAGCACATGCTACTTGATGCTTTATTTATTTAACTATTGATGTCTCCGACTTGATTTGCTCCAAGCTATTCTGAGCATCCATGATGGAACGAGCAGGCCGGCAGCGGCAGCCTATTAGATTTTGGTTTCGTAGAGTACGGTGCTCTGTTTGATCATCCACTTTTCAAGATCTGGCTTCACATCCTCACTGCATCTTCCTTACAAAGCTTTGCTACTTTGAATGCTGCTTTCTTTTCAGTCCCTGAAATACACATGCCTGGGGTGTCACCAACAGGTTGGCTTTTCCTTTGACTTCCCTCCACGTAAGCCTCGAGGCATGTATAAAGGACATGAGTGCTGCTTTCATTTTCCAAAAGAAATCAGCTTTATACCGGGGATTGCAAGCATGTGCCAGGTTCCCCACAGTGACTCACACATACTCGGGGAGAACCAAACCAGCAGGGAGGCAGGCCCCAGCCAAGAGCACATTTGCTAGTTTTCCTTGAAATTTTCAGAACTCCGACCCTAAGAGAAGCCAGTGCCAAGCATTTACTTGCAAGGAAAGGGGGTTACAGATCAAGGCAAAAGACACATTTGGGGAAACCATTCCATCGGGCGAGCTCTGACTTGGAGGATCTAAGGCAGCTTTCTCTACCTCTGAATGCCACAGCGACACAGTGGCTTCCTGTGGCTCTCTGGTTACAAACATTTTCTACCAAATGAAGACAGCAGCAGAAGCAAGGACCTCCACATTCCTACCATATGTGACAATCTGGAAAGCCACCCTCCCTAAAAGTGGTCATTAGCGGGGGCGGGGAAGGCACTGTTCATTCTCCCCTCTCCCAGCTTCCACTCACTCATTCCCACGTAAGCCCGGAGCCAACTTCACCTGAGCATCCGGCTCAGATCCTCAGAACAAAGAATAATTCACTCCTGAAATTGAGGACCAACTATTTACCAGGTACTCTGCAAGTATTATATTGTTGTCTTACCTGAAGCCGGGTAATTTATTAAAAAAAAAAAAAAAAAAGGTTTATTTGGTTCACAGTTCTGCAGCCTGTACAAGAAGTGTGGTGCCAGCATCTGCTTGGCTTCTGGGAGGACCTCAGGCTGTTTCCACTCATGATAGAAGGCACAGGGGAGGTGGCCATGAACACTGCAGGGCGAGAGGGGGAGCAAGAGGGGTGGGAAGAGGGGCCAGCCTGTTTTTAACAACCTGCTCTCAGGGAAAATAATAGAGTCAGAACTCACCCCTGACGGATGACATCAATCTATTCATGAGGGATCTACCCACAAGACTCAAATACCTCCCACCAGGCCCCACTTCCAACATTGGGATCAAATTTCAACAGGAGGTTTCCAGAGGTCAAACATCCAAACCACAGCAATCATGATCTAATGCTCATAGCACAGTGAGGTGGTATTTGGATGCATGCTTTACAGAACAGAAAAGTAAGGTTTTTTGTTTGCTAAACATGCATTTATTGAGCACCAACTATGTGTCAGAAATTATGGTACAGGGCTACCAGAGAATGAGACAGAATTCTCTCTCTGACCTCATGGAATTTACATCCCAGTGGAGCTCAGAGAAGTGTGTACCTAGGCAGTTAGTAAATAACTTGTGGCTGGCTGGTTGGCTAAGTTTGCATGGAAGGGAGTGGGGGAGGGGAGCGGCATAGGAATAAAAGAAAAGAAAGAAAAGCAATTGCCCAAGGATACTCATATAATCAACTGAAGATCTGAAATTTGAATTCCAGTCTACTCACTTTCTATCCCACCAAGTCACACAGCCTTGCAGATCTCCCATCGCTCCTAATCTCCGAGATGAAAAAAGAACCAGAGAAAGAACAGTAGCAGTAGAATCTTCTCCATGTTCTGACACTATTCACTGAAGTCTGAACATCATCTTTGGGGGAAAAGCTTTCTTTCACAGCCCTGAGAAGAATAGGAACTGAATTCCAATTCAAGGTGAGGACTAGAAAGTTCAGAACACTGCCCGCCCTTTTAAACCCACCTTTATTAATATTCTTTAAGCATATAAGTAATGAGAAAGTTGCAAATACAGCCCCCTCTGGCTGTAGCAGTCAGAAAGTCAAGAAAAGACTGCATGTCATGCCATCCTATTATAATAACAGATTAAAAGGCCACAAACAGGGTACTAATTAGCAGTCATAAAAACTTGAGGCTCCAGATTGCTCATCTTCATATCTGGGCAGTAAAAGTGCCACGTGCACAAATAACATGGAAGTAAAATACCAGGGTGCCATTGCCCACGGCTCAGCCAGCATTGGCTGGATCCAGTGGCACGACCTGTACTCTCTCAAGAATCCAAAGGCATTCGGATGACTGCCCAAGAATTAAAAATCAGCCAGCCCAGAGAGAGGCAAGCACCTCCTAACTCAGCGAGTGACAGCGAGAGACCTTGCCAACTTCTGATTGATCGTCTTCAAGTCCCTCTCTCTGAGATGTATTCCTGTCCATGGTCTCTCCCTGGATTTTATGCAGAAGCCTACTTCTGAGAAATGAGAGGGTTTTATTAGCATGCAGGGGCCAAAGTTTAGCCTGAAAGAGAGATACCTTCTCATCAATAAAATCTTTTTTGATTAAATTCAGTCTTTCTTCTTGGGTCTGCTCAGAGCTTCGAAAATGAGCCAGGTGTGCTTTCTAACTTTTATCTCCAATTTGTTCCCTGAGGATTTCAAGGATTCAGTTGCCATCAGGGCAATCTGTGAGAAGAAAGAAAGGAATGTTCTTTCTTTAACAGTTGCTTCTTGATAAATTCATGCCTAGTAATTCAGACTTGGATACTCACTATGCTCATACAGCTAGCCTGGCCAAGTGGCTGTCTATTCTAGCTTAACTAATTAATGTATAATTTTAAAAGTGGTCATCCATAGCATATATGGAAAGCCACCTTTTAAAAAAGAATTTAAACATCTCTTTAATAAGGAGAAGAGTGTGTCTATATTGCATTAAGACTGAGATAGGCAAATTCCTTTTAGCCTTTTAACTGACACAAAGTGAAAGCAAACAATGATGCAGGTGAACTGTATCATAATCATATTCACTTTATTTCCAGCATTATTGTAAAAACTATATATTATTTAATGGCATCTATTCTACTCACTATATCGTGAAATATTTGGGAAAAAAATCAAGACTCTTCTTTTAAAAATATCAGCCCCACATTAGAAAGGAAGTGGTCCATGTTTATTTATTTTCCTTGAAGGATCGAGGCAGATATGGAACTGGGACGGTCCTGGGTCCTCGTCTCCACACCATCGGTGATCTGGCTTGTCCAATATGACCTTTTGGAAGACTCAGAGTTTGTCTTTGTGTTTCCCATCTGTCTTCGTCCATTTTCTTCTACTACAACAGAATATCTGAGACAGGGTAATTAATAATGATCAGAAATTTATTTGGCTCACAATTCCACAGGCTCCAAGTCCAAGACTGAGGGGCCGTACCTGGTGAAGGCTTTCTTGCTGTCATACCCTGGTGAAAGGCATCACATAGAAGCAAGAGGGAGTGCAAGAGGGGCTAAACTAGCTTGTATGACAAACCTACTCCCACCATCCTGACATTAATTCATCATGAGGGTAGAGCCTTCATGATCTAATCACCTGTTAAAGGTCCTACCTCTCAACACTGTTACATTGGAGATTAAGTTTCTAACACATTAACTTTGGGAGACACATTCAAATTACAGCACTATCTTATTCCCATAAATATACTTTGTCTTAATTTGTCACCACTGCCTGGGATGATATTCAAAGATACTTAGTAATTCTTGGAAATTGGCCAATCAGAATGGGACTGGACACCAGGTATTAGTAGCCAGTTCAGCTTTCTGGGGCATGCTTCCTGTGTATCCATCCAGCCCCAGCTGTTTCAAAGATTCTTATGACAATATGAGCAATCTCCCCCAAATTTACCTTCTTAACTGGATGCCTAAAAGGACAATTGAGGAATATCTAATAGTGACAATTCTAGCACATGGGCCATTAGGAAAACTATTCTCAGACTGAATAAAGCCTCCCACCCCATCAAATTACACCACAAGGGTGAAGCCTTACCATGGTCCCTGACTTCCTGGGCAACCATGGCCAACTCATTTGCATTCTCTAAAAAACCCATTTCCCCCTCATAATAGACTGCTGCTTTTGTCTTGCTCTCCCTCAAAGAATACTGAGAGATCAAGTAAGAGAAGACACTGCAGTGTGCTTTGAATGCTTCCAAAAAAAAATACTTTCTAATCCCCAGACATAATTGCTAGTAAATGGTTTCTCTTTTACATGAGGGTTAAAGGATTTTTAATACATACATTCTTTGGTGCTCATTAAGAAGACACTAATTCTTCTTGGGTTCATAAGCACATACATAACTAAGAATAATTTGCAGCAACTATGCAATAATGAATATAATATCCTAATGAGAGAACATACGTTCTGGAAAAGTATGTTGTTCTTTTCTTCCTTCTTTTCTTTTGTCAAAGATACATTGTATCGAATTTTCTTCAGAGGGTTTGTTAGTGCCCGTTTAATATTATCCCTCTCTTTCACGTGAAAACTTTCATTAGAATCTTAGGCAAAGCTTTAGGCTTTCAATGAAGAGCTTATTAAAAAATAATTAATATCTCAATGGTGCTCAAAATACCACATTACAGCAAATCGACAGCACTGTCACAGGACACAGAAATGGGACGATATTTAATACCAGAGAGCCCAATCTGATTTAGCAGTAATTTAATTGTTTCCAAGTACAAAATTAACTTCTTTGAGAGGGTAAAGACTGCAGGGCTTCGGGACGTCTCATTTGGTCTAAGCAGATAATTTCCTTGTGGGGACTCCATGAAGAAGATTAGACTTGAGTTCTCAGTGGTCTCCATAGCTGGTTCTCCACTTTTCACACTCCTCACACTAGGATGGTCAAAAATACAGTACTGGGCATCACTTTGGGACCCTTTTCCAGATTTCCCAGAGGGCCAACCACTGGACAGAAAAGGTCACCCATGAACCTTCTAGTTCATACCTAACTGGAGCGGCTTAAGGAGAGACTGGGCTTATGGTCTCCGCACACCAGTGCCGCCTCGGTTCATTTCTTGTTGGGGATGTTCTGAAGTTCATTTGTTATATTCCCAAGGCAAAATTGTTATGTTAATTCATATACAAAATGGGAACCAATTTAATCATTGTCTTTTATTACTCTGAAATCAACCAAACTAGTTTACGCATCTTAGCAATCTTAAATAGCATTTCCCAAGTATGATCTTTGAGACACTATTGCCACAGAGATGCTTTGCAGAAAGAAAGACAAAAAGCAAAGCAAAGAAATTATGATAAAAATAGTTCAGAGTACTTTTGAAAATGCTGCTTATCATATCTCTATTGGGAGTTTCATGAAGAATGCTAAGGTCAAAGAAGCTCTGCAATTAAGAATAGTGTTAATTTTGCTTAGCTGAGCATTTTTCAATGTGATTTAACGTAGAAGTTTTCCCCCCACTCTCCCAATCTGCTGTCATTCCAGAGACTACAGAGCATACACTTTGGGAAGTGATGGCCTAAGCTAATCATCACCCGAACCCTGCATTAGGTGGCTGCTATCATTTTTATTTAATTACACAAGCATGCACTCAGCATTTATCCAACGTAAGGTCAGAATAAAGGTTATGTACTCTTCAAGGGTAGGTTCCCAAATTGGTAGGACTTGCATTAATCCCTCCAGGGACTTGTACACTTTCCCTGGGTTTAACAATCTATGAGTTAGAGACTGTTAAATCCATCCTTCCAGTTGTCCAGCTCAGGTCAAGGGCCAACTCTGTGGCAGGTGAAATTTCAGGAACTAGAGCAACAAAATATGAGTAAGATGTGGCCTCCACCCTCAGGGAGGCCCCCATGACAGAGTGGTAGACGACCAGATACCAAGAGATACGTGATATGGAAAAGGGGAGGTCTGCTTTGCACAGAGGGCAAAGGAAAATCGGTAAAGACAGTGGCTACTGAGTCAGGGTACAGCGAGAAGGATTTTCACTGCGAGGCAGAAGAGGACAAATGGGAAGTAATATGAGAAGCACTGAGGCTGCAAATGTGTGCGTGGGGGGTGGGAGACGGCCTTTCTAAGTTGCTCATCCCCCGAACATCACAGAAGAACCCATGAGATAAAAACCTAAGAGCTCCATGACAGGGCAGGCAAATCTCAGCTAATTCCTTCTGACTAGGAAGCCACCGTGCCCGTGTTCTGTACCTTGCCAGATGACAGGTCTGGAGTGGGCCTCACTGCGTGTCCCCGCAGCAGACGTGCCACAGGAGTCATCTCTTTGATGGGCACCAGCATAGGATGTGCACTTGTGCCCTGGCCTGATGAAACAAATGCGTCTGTAAAAATTGGATATTCATGGATGTCCTGTAGGTAAAATCATTTTACATGACGTGAGGAATGATCCATTTAAAGGATCCTTGCAGTGAACCTCTGCGCATCAAGGGATCCATCAGCATGCTGAGATTTCTGTTTAGATTTGCCTGAAGAGCTGCTTTTAGGGGACTCCCGAATTTAGAAAAATGCTAAAAGGCACATGTATCGAAACTCTGTTTTCTCTGAACTAAAGAGAAAATGACGAAAGTAAACTTAAAGGCTACAGATGCCATTTGACAACAATTTGATGTGAATTCACAGTCCCATCCATAACTCGAGTTAGCCAAGTCCCTATCTTCTGGGATCCTTGACTTACCTAGAGGCTCTGTCTACCCTAAATAATGGCCCTATAACATACACTTTGAAGAACAATGAGGGAGAGAGAAACTAGCAGACTGTTACATCACCAGGAGGGACACAGCTGCTCAAACAGGCAGCAGGGTTTAAGCACAACAATGCAAGCTTTGAACCTCCTAAGCAAACCGACAAATTGGCCTCTGGAGTCCAATTCCCGGCACCAGCACCGCTTTGCCATGATGGCCTGTCTCCCGTCTCTACCGCCTAATGGCTCTCCACACCAAGGACAGTCGGTGTGATTAAAATAACCATCAACAGAACAGTTTGGTAATTAGCCACCTTTTTTTTTTTTTTAACATAATTCTGATCAGCAGGATTGATCGGTTCTTTTGGTCATTAACAATCTATTTGATAACCATAATTTTAAAGTCATTGCTTTCCTGAGCCTTAGAGTTAAAGAGGTTAGGGGCCAGATTATATTTAGACGGAGCTAAGAGCTGGCAAATTAAGAAGGGATATGAAAGTGAGATTTACAAAGTAGTATTCCTCAGAGAGTGCTGTGCCTTATAAAGAGTTGGGGTATTATTAATGCTAGGGCATGTGTTCAATCACTTTTTTTTAAAGGAAAAAACCTTAATTAATGTCCTATGCCTTCACAATATAACTTAGGTGGGGGTGGGAAATCCCTAAAGATCAAACCCAGACCAAAATCAAACTTTGTTCAAAATGAATCACCTACCTGTCAATTATAAAAATATTGCCCAACACTAAATCAAAGACAGAACATACACTTTGGTCATATTTGGACATCCTGACAGGAGTGACTCCTGCAAAATATTTTCATATTTCATATGAAAACAGATATGGAAACTTTTAAACTTAGTCTTAATACCATATTTAAAAAGTTGACTCATTCATAGACACTGTATCTTAAAACTATATCTATGACATTTATAATTATATAGTACATTGTGTTGGTAAGAAATATTAATATTATGTTTATGCCACTACATTTTGACCTAAGATTTTATTAATACCCAACCAAACCTGCTTGTTGGTGCATTTGTTTCATTTGCTGCTTATGGGCCATCCAAGGGAAAAACGAGCTGATTCTCCCACTGGCCTGTTTACCAGTAGCACAGAGAATCAGTCCCAGGATCCGAGGTACCAACTGGCCATGCAGCCCAGGTCCATTCTACCAGCAGTGCAATAACCATTTGTCAAGAGCAAAATGACAAGAATGAGAGGAAAGTGTGGCTTTCTTCAGCTTTCCAGTTTTAGATTGCTATACAGGGCTCTTTCCAACCAAGAAGAAAGAATATAAAATGAACTGAATCAGTACATGGAACTGAACTGGATTTAGCATGCTCTAATATGAAACAACGATCCCTAAAATTGATTCTCAAAGGCATCTCCCAGTAATGGGGAACCAGAGGAGTGTCCCCAAGGCTGAAAGTTTGGGACCAGCAATTTGGCAACAACACGGGTTCTATCTGCCTTTGTAAATGAGAAAAAGAAAATAAAACAAGACAGCAGAACAATACTAGTGCCACTGATTATAGTTCAGAGGAGCTTGAAAAGTTACTTGAGACACATTTCAACCATTTCCCCCTTTTCTACAGATTACTTGATATTAACTCACATGTATCTATAGCAGCCCCATGTTCTATCTCAGAATTCACAGCATAATACTTAAATAGGAACAAGAATTAGTTATTGATGGGCAAATAGTTTTTATCTCAAGTGACACCTCTGATCGGCTAGCAGTAATCTGTGTTAAGGCATCCGAGGCCATATCTGAACTCAGTGGAAAAGAGCAACATGACCAGTTAATGATGTCTTGGAGAAGCAGTTTAGCATAGAGATTAAAAGCATGAATTCTGAAGACACTCTGATTTTTGAATCCCAGACCTATGCCTTACCAGCAGGGCAAGATATTTAACCTCAATTTATCACATATAAAATGCTAAAAACAATGACAATCATCTTATAAGGTTATTATGAGCATTAAATAAATATAGACAAAGCAACTCTCACAATGTATAGCACATAATTTACACTTAATGAACATTCTCATCATCACCAGCAGGACTCCTTGTCACTGTTGCTAATTGGCATTGCAGTGCAGAGTGGTGACTTGTCTTTTGCCTGTCGACATGTCTGTGTTCTAGAATCTGCTTCTCAAGTGTAGAAGTGCCAAGTACCAAACTTTGAAGTCAAGGGAGTGATGGAGAAGTGGGATAAGTCAAATTTATACAGTTCATATGACTGAATACATGAATTTGATAAAATCAACCTCCAAAATGCAACATGCAATGTTGGTGTTGTAATATCTTTGGACTGTGAATCTTCCAATGATTCATCTTTTCAGAGAATTACAAAGTGACCAAACTGGTACATTCTTGACTTAAAACAATTGTTTGGCTTTCTCCAAGCTTCCCAGACTGCTAATAACATGCAATCCCACACCTCCTACTTTCCACCAAACTGAATAAAGGATCAAAAGGAGACTTTGGTTCCATCCCAAGTGTTACAAGCTGCTTTCACATATTGAAAGTTTGGCTCTATCACTAACAGGCAAGGAAATACTTTCAAACCTGGCAGGTGATGAGAACAGACTTCATGACTTGGCTGCACTATCATCAGGCATCAGGGCTTGGAGTTAGGGCAGTGGTGCTCAACTGGTAGCGATTTGGTTCCACAGGGGACATTTGACAACGTCTGGAGATATTTTTGGTTGTTACAACTGGGCGGGAGTTGTTTCTGGCATTCAGTGGGTAGGAACCTGGGATGCTGCTAAACTTCCTATTATTTAAAGTCCCACCTTCAAAGCACAGAATTATTTTCGGGCCCAAAATGTCAAAAGTGGCAAGGCTGAGAGACCCTGTGTTAGCATAGACACGGATCAGTGTGGACTCACTTGTTAAATGTTTTCCTCACTACACTGGAAGCTCCATGTGAGTAGGGACCATAATATCCTCAATGGCTAGTGGGGTTCCTAGTACTTAGCAGGAGCTCTATTAATTTTTGTGGAGCTAATGTATCATAATAGTGGAAATCAATGCAGGTCACCATTTTTCTTTACAGCAGAGCAAACATATCTTTCATACCAAAGTCATAAAATAAGGTGAAAAGAGAGGAAATAGCTGAACATGACTATGCTTATTTGGGCCCTAGCAGAGTAGATACCTCCAATAAATCGGTCCCACCTCCTGTATCCCTATCTTCCCTACAGCAGTAACTGATGCTACATCCAGAACGTAACAGTAAGTTATGTCAGCTCTTCCACCAAAATATTGCTAGAATCCACTAGCTTCTCTGCATCCATAAAGCTACCAGGCATGCCCAAGCCCCCATCATCGACAGCTCTAACAGGTCACCCTACTATTGTTCTTGACCTCTGACTTCCATTCTCTACACAACAGTAACCATATGACCTTTTAAAGGCATTAATTAGATCACATCATCCCTGTGTTCCAAACCTGCTGAAGTCTTCATTGTGGCTTAAAATGTCTGGCACCTGCCTACCTCTTTATAGTGCAAGCATACTGGCCATTTTCCTACTTAACCAACATGTCTCATTCCTTCTTAGAGCCTTTCTATTGGCCTGGGAAAGAGCTTCCTCCAGAACCTTACATGGCTGGCACTGTCACATCACTCAGGAATCAGTTTAAAGTTAACTCAGAAAAATTTTCTGACTACATAGAATGAGTAACTATCCTCTTTTCCATCTCTTTAATCAGACATTTCACTTTGTTTTATTGTCTTTGGATTATGAGGCACAGAGAGCTTATTCTTTATTCACTCATTTACATTTGCACATTCACGATCCTTCCCCGACTAGAGCGTCAGCTCAATGACAGCAGGGAACTCAACTGTCTTGTTCTTTGCTGTATGACAACCATAGTGCCTGGTACACTGTAAGAGGTCAATATATATCTGCTGAGTGAATAGATTTGGATAGATATGTAAATGAACTCTTAAGAAAAAGAAGACATCCTAAAAAAGATGTGTGAACTGTCATTTGCAAAAGAATTTCCTACAATTTCCAAATTAAACCCCAAATAGCATTCTTTGTTTAACTGAGATCAATCTAACATAAGACTAATCATCAGAATAATAGAGAGAAGTGGTTAATGTTCATCAACTACCAAATGTAACTCAGAAATTAAATTAATAATTTGTTAGTATGAATCTCCCTCATTTTTTTGTGAGCACTAAAGTTCATCCTATATTTTTAAAATCTCTTACAAGCTGAGAGACAATGAAATAATGAAATCAAAGTACAATGAAATAATTTTAATAAGGCTCAATACATAACCATAGCAATGATTTCGTAAGTTTCCAAATACGGTTCAGCAGTGTGGACCAGCACGATATGAAAATAAATTTAAGTCTGTTTTCCTTTTATACTTTTTGTTACTGAGAAAAAAAATCATTAAAATATTTAATATTCACAGGCAGTATCTCAGGCAAGAATACGAGTATGCCATCCCTTGCAGAACCTGGAACATAGCAGAAGTGTAATGTTGCTTTTTTTGGACCAGGTGATATATTTGAATGCATGTCAACTATCAAGAAAAGAGGCCAGAAATATGTTAGCAATGATCGGGAGCATGGGTGGATGGTGGCGTACGGAGGCAAGAAGAGTCAGAGGTTCCTCCTGCCCTGACTCCTGCCCACCTTTCCAACTGCAGTTATCACTTCAGCAATACCCCCCAAACTTGCAGTATTCCTAACTTATCATCATAGTGTTGGGGTGCCTATGTCCTTATTTACACCAGAGATCAGCTTAGTCTAAAAGAACTTTCTGCAATGATGGAAATGATCTAATTCTACACTGTCTACTGCTTCTGTATTAGAGGAACAGAATTTTCCATTTTATTTAAACTAACTTCAGTTTAAATAGCCACATGAAGCAAAGTGGTTACCATATTACACAACACAACTCTAGATGCCTTTCTTTACTCTCCCTATTCGTTAGCAAACTCCTGCTCATCCTTCAAGGCCCAACTCAAATATCCCCTTCTCCAGAATCCCCTTCCTATTCTTCTCTTTGTGGCAGATTGCATTATTTTGATGATATCAATTTATCACTCTCTATTTTAATTATTTTATGATATGTTGGTCCTCTTCACTAGACAGAGAATCTCGTAAATTGGCTCATCTTTAAATCCTCAGTTCAGTGCTTGGCACATGAGAACTATTTGACAAATACTTGTTGGATGCTCAAGTGAAATAGTGAAACCATCTTTAGATGTGAACAAATGTAACAACTTCCCAGAAAATTCTTCCCCAGGGAAGGTTTTACTGCCTCTATGTAAAAAGTTACAAATCAGATATTACAGGTGGAGCCTCTCTAATCAGAAAATCCAAAATTGGAAATGCTCCAAAATTTGAAACTTTCTGAGCATCAACATGATGCCGCAAGCAGAAAACTCCAAACCTGACCTCTTGAGATGGGTCAAAATACAGTCAAAACTTTGTTTTGTGCACAAAAATTATTTAAAATATCACATAAGATTACCTTCAGTCTATGTGCATAAGCTGTATATGAAACACAAATAAATTTTGTGTTTAGACTTGAGTCTCACTCCCAAGATATCTCATTATGTATATGCAAATATTCCAAAATCTGAAAAAATCTGAAATCTGAAACACTTCTGGTCCCAAGCATTTTGGATAAGGGATATTCAACCTGTATGACCTTCAGACTTTGCCACATGGATTTTTTTAAATGGAAATTGCTTGCCAACGTTAAAAACAGATTTCCAACACTTCCAGAAACAATTATTTTATCTGGCAATTTTAGTTCCCTATTTGGGCTTGGCAACAATGAGCCAGAATGGAACATGCAGCTGGACCTTTTAGATAATGAATGCACTCTACAGATTCTTTATTCTTGCTCTAAGCACACTTTAATCATTTACGGTCTCTGTCTTTCTTCTGCAGCCATTTGATCTTACAACCCCAAACACTGAATGAAGAGCCAGGAAGTTCAAGTTCAGACACTGATTTCTCACTTATAATGGTAAAAACAATAGCAACAGCAACAACAACAATGGTTGCTAATACTTATTGAGCATCATATGCCAGGTATTCTACTAGGTAATTAATGCACATTGTCAGATGGAATCCTCCATGACCTAGGCAATATTCTTAGCTTCATTTTATCAATGAGGATTCCAGGACTCTGAGAGGAATGGTGAGAATTACCAGAAAGATCTGCCTCTAGTTCTGTCCATCTCCAGGGTCCTTTTTGCCATCTCTTCATTACAAAGCCACGTCCCTCCTCACCCCTACACATTCCTCCCAGCCTGGATTTAGATCTCAAACATGTTTTAAAGCAGGACTTTGGACAAGTGACATACCTTTCTGCATTTTGTTCCTTCACTAACAATAACCTTTAGAAATAAGAGCTGACATTACCTCCAGGAGCACATGTGGGCACATGAGATGACGTAAGTGAAACTTGAACTTCTCAGACACTTTCACAAATGGAAAATGATCTGAGTGGGCAGGGGAGTTGCTGTGGAAAGGTTGACACACCAGGAGGAGGGAGGCAGGGAAAGGCACGAACCATTTAAAGAAAACAATGGCAATGTGGCTTTTGCTAGCACCCAGAATCGAGCATCAAGGAGTCTCATGGAGGGAGAGAATGTCACAGTGGAACTAATAAAAATTTGGCTTCCTGAAGGTTGCCTGTAGCTTTGTGTCAGTTAGGTGGCATTGGAAGGATGCAGGTCAATGGAGGGTTTAAGAATCAGCTGTTGTGGGCCTAGTACTCTGCCAGGCCAGGAAATGGCAAACATTTACCATAAAGGTCCATATATTAAATATTTTAGGCTTTGCACGCCATATGTAAACAAATGAGCATGGCTGTGTTCCAATAAAACTTTATTTACAAAACTAGGCTGGGGCTCAGAGGCATAGTTTGCTAACCCCTATGCTGGACACATGGAGACAGACCAGCGGCTCCACAGGAGCCGCTGTACCTGTTCTTCCCAGTCATCTGGCACAATCACAGGGACGATGCAAGACACTGCCTATGGGATTCACCTCTCTGGGGTAGCCACAACCCTTTGAGGTAAAGGCCTGGACAGCAAGAATGACTTATGCAACAGGCTGTCTCTGTGACTCCAGCCCTAGACTAACTCCACGGGGGCATGAGGAGAGGCAGCCTCTGCGTTTTTGCAGTGAAGAGTTCCTCTCGGCAACTGCGCAGGCCTGTCAGTAGAAAGGTGACACTACATGGCCCTCACCCATGCGAGGTATTAGCTCCTCTGATTAAATCAAAGTCCACAGATGACAGGCCTGCAATGCCCAAGAGGCTACAAAACAAGGATGCTTAGATTTATATTTTAGACAAAACCAAAGGCTTCTCTTGCCCTTGTACCCTCTTGGACTTCCCCTGGATGCCACCCCTGGTACCACTGTGCACTTAGTGGCCACTTGTGCTTGAATTGCCCACATCTTAGTACCAGATATTAATATATATACCTAGACGGGGGGTGACTTTTGTCTTAGGCCACATTGTCTACAATCTGTGCAGTCCTTCTTTGATGTGATAACCTTGAGCTTGGTTGTTTTTCTTCCAAGTATGTGAACAACATGATCCAAAGAAACAAAAATTTACTTACTGTTGTGCTTGTTAATCGAACCTATCATTATCCTTATGCTGTTGGTTCTTGTCCCACTGAATCCTGTTCCCCCTCACAGTATTAAGTCTGCTCATTTCTAAACTATTGTTTGAACTTTAATATTCTAATATGTTTTACTGTCATTTTCATTCTTTGCTGTGTTACGTTCTGAGTGAAACAGTGAAGAATGTAAAAGCAGGCCTGGTATTTGGAAGGATCGTGGCCTCAGCGTCAGAAAGCCAGAGTTTCAGCTTTACTTGGCCCTTTCTATCTGTGATGAGTGAACATTTGAACGTTAATTTCTTCACCTGCAAGATAAAGGGAAGGATGCCGATCTCAGAGAGGTGCTGCAAGGATTGCATGAGTTAAATATGGAAGATTGCTCCTCCAGCTCAATAATAAAAATACAAACAGGCACAGGCTTAAAAATAGGCACAGAATCTGAATAGACATTTCTCCAAAGAAGCTATACAGATGGCCAGCAGGCATGTGAAAAGATGCTCAACACCATTAGCTAGCAGGGCTGGCAAACTGAACTAAAACCACAGTGAGATATCACATTACACTTATTAGGATGACTACAATAAAAAGTTAGAAAATAAAAAGTGTTGATGAGGATACGGAGAAATTAGCATCTTCTTACACACTGGTGAGAATATAAAACGGTACAGCTGCTTTGGAAAAGCGTGGCAGCACCTAAAAGGTTAAACACAGAGTTATCATATGACCCAGCAACTCCACCCCTCGGTATGTACTCAAGAGAAATGAAAAATATGCCCACATAAACTCTGGTAAATGAATAGCAGCATTCATAGCAGCATTATTCATTAAAGGAAAAAATGAAAACAAATGCCTATCAAATGATGAATAAACAAAATGTGGTATAGCCTTATAATGAAACATTATTTGGCAATAAAAAGAAGTTTCTGCACAGCAAATAAAACAATCAACAGAGTGAAGAGACAACCTACAGAATGGGAGAACATATTTGCAAACTATATATCAGATAAGAGATTAATATCCAAAATACATAAGAAATTCATACAACTTAATAGCAAAAAAGAAAAAAAAAAAACAAGTGACCCAATTGAAAATCGGCAAAGGACCTGAAGAGACATTTTTCCAAAGAAGACATATAAACGATCAACAGGTTTATTAAAAAATGTTCAACATCACTAATCATCAGAGAAACACAACTCAGAACCACAATGAGGTACGAGATCACACCTATTAAAATGGCTACTATAAAAAAGTCAAAAGATAACAAGTGTTGTTGAGGATATGGAGAAAAGGGAACCTTATCCACTGTTGGTAGGAATGTGAAATTGTACAGCCATTATGGAAAACAGTACAGAAGTTCCTCAAAAAATTAAAAATAGAACTACCATATGCTCCACCAAACCTATCTTGGTTATATAGCCAAAGGAAATAAAAATCCTATCCCAAAGAAATACCTGCACTCCAATGTTCATTGCAGCATATTCACAACAGCCAAGATATCAACTTAAATGGCCACTGACAGATGAACGGATAAAGAAAATGTGATATATACATCAATAAAGGGATGTTATTTTTCCTTAAAAAAGAAGGCAATCCTGCTATTTGTGACAACATGAATAAACCTGGAAGACATTATGCTAAGTGCAATAAGCCAGGCACATAAAGACAATTACCGAATAATCTAACTTATACATGGAGGCTAACATAGGCAAACTGTTAGAAACAGAGGCCGGGCGCGGTGGCTCACGCCTGTAATCCTAGCACTCTGGGAGGCCGAGGTGGGCGGATCGTTTGAGCTCAGGAGTTCGAGACCAGCCTGAGCAAGAGCGAGACCCCATCTCTACTAAAAATAGAAAGAAATTATATGGACAGCTAAACATATATATAGAAAAAATTAGCCGGGCATGGTGGTGCATGCCTGTAGTCCCAGCTACTCGGGAGGCTGAGGCAGGAGGATCCCTTGAGCTCAGGAGTCTGAGGTTGCTGTGAGCTAGGCTGACGCCACGGCACTCACTCTAGCCTGGGCAACAGAGTGAGACTCTGTCTCAAAAAAAAAAAAAAAAAAAAAAAAAAAAAAAAGAAACAGAGAGGAGAATGGTAGTTAGCAAAGGCTGGGGTGGGGGAGATGGGCAGACTTTGGTCAAAGGGTAAAAACTTTCTCTTATAAGATGAACTAAATCTAGTTCTGGAGATCTAATGTACAGCATGGTGACTAAAGTTAATGATGTATATTTGAAATTTGCTAAGAGAATAGATCTTCAGTGCTCTCACCACATACACACAAAAGGTGTATGTGGTGAGAGCCTATGTGAGGTGATGGATATGTTAATTAACTGTACTGCTGTAATCATATCACCATGTAAATGTATGTCAAATCATTGCACTATCTTACATATATACAATTTTTGTCAATTATACCTCAATCAATCTGGAAAAAAAAGAAATAAAGTACTGATACACACAAGATGCATGAATTTGAGAACTTTATGCTAAGTGAAAAAGACAGTCACACATACCACCACATAACATGTGATGCCATTTATGTGAAATGTCCGTAACAGGCAAATCTATAGAGACGGAAAGTAGATCAGTGGCTGCCAGGGGCCAGGAGCAGGGGCAGAATGGGGAGTGACTGCTGTTGGACACAGAGTTTCTCTTGGGAGTGATGAAAATGTTCTGGAATTAGATAGTGGTGATGGTTACACGACTCTTTGAATGTATTAATGCTTGAAACCACTGAATTGTACATTTCAAATGGGTGAACTGTATGGCATTTAATTACATCTTGCTAAAGCTATTATTTAAAAAGATGGAAAGTTCTTAGCCCAGTGCCTAACACAAAGGAGGAACTAAAAATGTTCACTATTGTTATCACCTGGACATCAGTTTATTCATTTTTAAAATACAGTTATCGTGGAGCCTCTCAGCTCTGTTATTTTAAGAACTGGAATACTGAAACATATGTGTGGTGAGGTCTAGAAGTGGAAGATGACGGTGGCCTACAGTTGTCAGGAAAGGCCTTGAGAAGCGTGAACAGGGTAAGGGTGCAAACAAGCGCTGTCAGAATCACCAAAAGCAGCATCCGAAAGTGCAAAGGTGGGAATGATTTGGCTCCCTCCCCGTTGGATCCATAAGGAGGAAATTTGATTAAACAAATGGCTCATGAACGCAACAGATAAGTTCAAGAAAAGACAAAGTCAGATTTCCAAGGGTCTTGGAAGCCTGGGCCAAGGCGATTAGACTTGCCCTAGCTTCAGAACGTTGGGAGCTGAATATAAGGAAAACTAAGGTGCCTGTTTGTTTATGTTGTATAAATGGGGTTGCTGGAGTCAGAATCCAGGAAGGATGAGTTGGTAGGGCCTGGAGAAGAAAGATGATAAGAGAGAGAACAGAAATGAAATGGTACAAAATAGTAGCTGCCTCTTTATTATAAAGGGGACAGAATGTGGAAGAAATAATCTCCCCCTCCTTCCTCCACAGCTAACAACCACCACCACAAAACAATGCTAACAAACAGAGGAAATTTATCAATACGCTCTAAATAAGGAATCAAGTACAAACCCATGCCATAAAATTCAAAAGAAGCAATTAATAAGAAAAAAAAAAAAGGTAAGAAGGAACAGAGGGAGGAAAAGGGCAGAAAAGAAACAAATAAAAGATGATTATGGTGCAATCTGGAGTTGCATCAAAATCTCCCACCCCAACCTTCAGAAAGAGATTGTGGAAAGAATATGAGTTGACAAAACTATGGGCTTTCAAATCTTCCCCGCAAGTAAGAGAGAAGTAGACAGAGGACATGACTGGGGAGCCCTGGGGAAGCCCCAGAAAACCACTGGTGAGTAGAATCCCAGGACTTTGGCCCAGCCGGGAACAGGAGTAACTATGAGAGGGGTTTGGCGGGAAAAATGGATAGAACCTGGTGAGTGACAGTACACAGGGGATAAAATTCCAGACTGAGCTGGACATGACCCAGTTTTCTAGTGTGGACTGTCCAGAGTTGCGGTGCCATCAGGAAGGCCAGGAGCAGGAAGAGGGGAGCTTCTGGGGGGCAGGGGATGTACTCTCTTATCAGTTGCATTAAGTTTGAGCAACTGATTTCTTGAGTTTAGATGTCTGGATCAACCTAACCTAGTGCCTCCCAAGCAGTAAGTCTTTTACAGGTGTGTGCAGGATGGAGGAGGAACATAAAATTTTAATTGAAAATGAACAAATGGTGGAACCAAGAGACTGAGATTTAAAAAAAAAAAAAACAACAACACATTTTTTCAACTACTCTGGAATCAACTGGCTCCATGAGCCTTCAAACATTTTTAATTTCAAACTGTCTTTTAGATGCTATAAAGCCACAGTCTGAGTCACCTTGCACTTAAAAAAATCATCAAAGTATATTAGAGAATAGAAAACCTGAATAAGTAATTTCCTCTGCTGATAAAAAGAAGAAAAAAATCTCACAACTTATTTAAAGACATTTAGCACCTCAAAAAGATTTTCATAAATCTATCATAAAACTAGGTAAGTTTTAAGATAATTGTTTTCTATACTTCAATGATATTATGTAATCATAAAACTTTGGAAATCAAGTCAGTTCACCGAAAAACTCAGGAGTGCAAATAACAATGCTGTGTAAAACCGGCCAACTTTCTGGAAGCTACTAGATGGTTCTGGAACTGGGCTTTTAATTAAGAAGGTGAGAGATTCAGGTGTCAGACATATCCAATTATTGGCTCCCTAATGAAGCTCACTGATCTGCCTATGGGTATTTCCTTTTCCATCCTCTTCCTTGTGTATTGTGACATTGTGTGTCTGTGACATTTGCTCATGAAATAAGTAAACAATACACATGCTCTTGAATGCAGAAAATAGGAGTCTAGTGGACACAGTGAACCCCCAAGGGCATGAATATAATTCCTTGATATTGTGTGTGTGTAGAGATATCTGTGTCTATAACATTTTTTCCACAAAATTAGTCTTAGACTTTCCAGGACATTCTTTTCATGTTGGGGCTTCTTAACTTGGCCCTTAAAAGATGCTAAAATTAAATGCAAATTTTTAAGGTATCTGTGGAAATAAATACATTAAAAATGTTCCCCATTAGGAAGTCTACAGTTTGTGGCAGGATGTTCAAAGGGGCCTGTAACCCCAAACAGATCAAGAACCACGGCATGTGGGACCCTAAAAATTAAAGACACCGAAACTCTTTAGTGAACTGCGCCAGGCTGGCCAGTTCGCAGCGCTTCTCGGGAGTCGGAGCCTGCAAACCACCGCTCGCTGACGGAGCTGCAGCTGCACGTCAGCTGCCTGCGTAATTCCCCCGGCCTCTTATTTTCATATGTAACTAAATAGTCTCTTAATATTTCCAACTGCAAAATAAAATTTCAGAGATATTGGAATCACTCTTAGCCTAGTCTCGAAATATACTATTGTTGTCACTTTGAAAACTGTAAATAGCATTCAAGATGATATTTAAGTTTGTGCCACCATTTAGTGGAAATGTCTAAGTTTTGAAATAGTAGGGAGCTCACATTCCATCTGGGGTGTTTTCATTTTCTCTCTCATTCCCAGGGCATTTTAAAAGTCAGCAGCAGCGTCAATATCCTTTCTGCTATGCTAATGTGGCCTCCACGTGGAAATCAAAGGGAAGGAGTCCTCAGGGCAAGTGATTCTCTCTCAATTGAACTATTTAGTGTCACAGAATTACGAAGTGTCAGAGCTGAAAGCAGGCTTAGAGGTGGGAGAGATGAATAACTCTCAGTTTGAGGATAGGGAAACTGAGCCTCAGACAGAGGGAACTGCCTACAGTCTCAGTGGCCATAGAGACAGGACTAGAGCCTCTATAAGCGGCCTTTCTGATGGCCCCATTGTCAGGTGTCACTTCCTTGCCTGGACCTCTATGGCCCTTCATCAGAGAACATCACCCCGTGTTACTCAGTGGCTTCCACTTTCCAGCATAGCTACTGTCACTCATTTCTTACCCATACGAGGCAGGCTAATGTTTCAAAGTAATCACTGCCATGCCCTCTCCTCCCTGACCCTCTCTTGGCTAAGGGGAAGTGCATGTATTGCTTAGCAATAATCTCCTGCACTCAGCAACTTACCTTCTGAGTGCAAAAGGCACCGCCCCAGTGTGAGACAGAAATGATTCATGTAGGGATAAGGAGGTAGAACAGCTCTACCTGCCCACCCCCAGACTTCAAAAAAGAGTTTCAAGCTGGAGAAGGGACAGGGTTGAGAGATAAAGCAAGAGACAGAAAGTGTGTGTGTACATGTGCGTGTGTGTGCACTGAGAGAGCATGCTCTACCCCAACCTTCCCCCAAGCTTGAGGCTGAACCCTGAGGTTTGGTGACATATTAGTTTTCTAATTGGTTCTGTAACAAATTTCCACAAACTTAGTGGCTTGAAACAACACAGATTTATTATCTCACAGCACTGGGGGAGGGCAAAAGTCCAAAATGGATCTAATGGGCTAAAATTAAGGTGTCGGCAAATCTCCTTTCCTTTCTGGAGGCTGTAGGGGAAACTCTGTTTTTTGCTTTTCCAGCTTCTAGAGGCTGCCTGCATTCCTTGGTTCATGGCCCACTTCCATCTTGAAGGCCAGTGATGAATGGTTGAGCCTTTCTCTCAGCACATCACGATGACGCTCATCATCCTGCCTCCCTCTTCCACATTTAAGGACCCTTGTGATTATATTGGGATAATCCAGGTGAATATCCCCTGTCTTAAAGTTGGCTTATTAGCAATTTTAATTCCATATGCTACCTTAATCCTTCTTTGCCATGTAACATATTTACAGGTTCTGAAAATTGGGACACGGACACCTTTGGGAGGCCATTATTTGGTCTTCCACAAGTGACTTGCTGTAAGCCTTCCCTTTGAATTTTGGAATTTAAGAGCACAGTGAATTTGCATTCTGCTTTTCCCATCCAGAATTCTGACAGTACACAGCCTTGCAAAAAGTGACGAAGGATTGCAGCAGCAACGCGAGGGTCTGGTGGGGGTCCTAAATTGCCCATGTGCCTTAAGAAAGTACGTAAGAATAAACTTTTCTGGGCCCGTGAGAAGAACACTGAAAAGCTGGTAATGGCCACAGGCTAAGGGCCCTTCACATGCTTGGGATGAGAGGCCATGTCAGGATCATGGACACTTCCAGAAATATAGGAGACCAAAGGTCACCATCCCCCGAGGGATGATTGCCTTCCTTTTTGGTATCAGCAGGGACCAAGCATACACACAAGGATCAGGGGAGGCAGATTACTTGGACACCAGATTCCAGGGAAACAACAGCTAAGGACCACATAATCCCTGCCCACCCCACGTGGCATGTTGGTCACAAAGCAGGATACAGAACGCTGAATTGAGAGGGTGGAAACCAGAATGAGGCTGAATTATAGGCCTGAACAGAATGAAACAGCACTGAACTTGCTGAGCAAAACCTGGCCTTGGGCTAAGGAAAGGGCTTGCTTTCATGGCCAGAAATGAAGCTGAACTTTGGGAGTCATTTTTGTATGGTCAAGTTGGTGATTGTGAAATTAATAACTGCTATATAGGCTGCTCAAATGAAGCTTAGATGTAGTAAGAGACAACTTAGTGACGAAGAAGAAAAAAAATCTGAGATAAGAGAAAATGAACGGGAACACGAGACTGCTGAGTACCACATCAGCACAAGTGTCTATTTTAACATATCCTTTCCTCTGCTTCTCAAAGCAGGAACTTAACGAAAATTTTATGCTGAAGAATATGTTTTTCCTAACAAGTTAGAGAGTAGAAATACCAAAAAAAAGACATTTAACCAGGCATTTCAGCTTAAGTGACAGATCACACACAAGTATTTCCTATGAGGTCTTTATCAAAACTAAAGTCAATTTCTTTCACTAGGTTCACCAATTACTGGTAAATGTTGGCCCTGACAATGAGTGAAAAAGAATATAAGATGTCTTCTTTTTAAAAGTGATCCCTAATGTTTTCTTTAAATTGTAGCATTATTGTATACTTATTACATAAAGTTTTGGGAAATGCAAAAGTGTATGAAGAATGATACAGGAGTGATCTGTTATTCTATTTTCAGCCACAATCTCTTTTACATATAAAGTGCAATGCTTCCATTCTATGCTCAGTTTGCATACCACTCTTTTCATTCAATATTATATCCCAATCTTTTTCTGCCATTATTTTTAAAAATTCGTATAACAGCTACCTATATGACTATATAGCATTAAAATATATCCCTCTGTTATCTGGCATTTAAATTATTTCCCATGCTTAGATTTTTCAAATTAATTAGATCAGTTATGCAAGTGTTACAGACACGTACACGCACTCGCACTCTGAGGTCCTTCGGAAACTGTGATACAGGTAAGAGCATTTTTGAGCCTGGAGGGGAATGACACTCTGGGCAGGTGTTGATGTAATTCCAAATGGGAAGGTGCCTGTAGATAAGTTCATCTTAGATTGTTTGTCTCAGAGAGTGCTAGTGGGGCTCTCAGGGGGAGCATTTATCAAATTAGTTTTCAGATAGATTCCAGAAACAGGTGCGGGGGACAGCACTGGTCTTTGTGATTTGATACTGGAGTGACCATCAAAGTCTCACTGTGCCTCTGGACTAAGGCCTGATGTTCTAGCTTTAAAATTCCATTCTTTTCCCAGAAGGCTTTGTGAGTTTGAAAACTACTTTGCCGTCTCAGGAAGGTTTTCAGTGGGAACTACTGTTCTGACTGAGGTGCAAGTTCTTCCTTGAGAGGAGTTTTGACAGGAAGGCAGGCCAAGAAGGGGGGACTTGCAGCCGATAAAGGGAAGCCCCTGAGCTGAGGAACGGGAGAGCCAGGCTTGGAATTCAGAGGGCTGGGGAAGCACCAGAATCAGCTCAACAAATATTTCCTGAGAACTTACGCTGTGAGATAGTGGCACTTGTTAGGTGTTAAGAGGTAGAGAGGATAGGCCAGGTGCAGTGGCTCACGCCTGTAATCCTAGCACTCTGGGAGGCCGAGGCGGGCGGATCCTTTGAGCTCAGGAGTTCGAGACCAGCCTGAGCAAGAGTGAGTCCCCGCCTCTACTAAAAATAGAAAGAGATTATTTGGACAGCAAAAAATATATATAGGAAAATTAGCCGGGCATGGTGGTGTATGCCTGTAGTCCCAGCTACTTGGGAGGCTGAGGCAGTAGGATTGCTTAAGCCCAGGAGTTTGAGGTTGCTGTGAGCTAGGCTGATGCCACGGCACTCTAGCCTGGGCAACAGAATGAGACTCTGTCTCAAAAATAAATAAATTAATTAATTAATTAAAAAAAAAAGAGGTAGAGAGGACAAAGGTAAAAAGATACCTCTGGGAGTTCGTAGAGGCAGCAGAGTGACAAAGAACTCAGACCCTGGAGCCAGATAGCCTGAGTATGAATCCCAGATCTGTTTCTTTCTCTGTGTGCCCACAAAAGGTCTTGGGTCTCTCCGTGCCTCAATTTCCACTTCTTATCGTGGCAAGCGTAACTTAATGTCCTATCTTGCACTTCCCTGGATTCACTAACCCATCAGCATGCTAATGTCATAATTACATCATAGTCTCCCTGTCTCCTTGAAGGCATCTCCAGTGGAAGAAAATCTTGTTCCCAATCTCTCAAGAAGTATAACTCAGCCTTATCCCAGATCACCAATAAATAAAACCACCCAAGTACTTCATGCCTTCGATTCTGAGATGAGACTCGAAAGGAGAAACTATCCCAATGCCTCAGAGAAGGAAGGTAAATGGCAGATACACCACGTGGATGGAAAATAATTTAAAAAAACAAGTGGGTTGCTTACTTCAGGTTGCTAAAAGTAAATTCAACCTCAGTCTTCACATCAAGGATATGGCCAAGATTACCAGAGAAGGCAATTGAAAGTTCCTACATTGATTTGACTCGACTGTGCAATGTCCTTTCAATAACTCTGAAGAGTTTTCTAAGAAGAAACAATTTTTTAAAGGAAAAAAAAAATATGTTGGAGCAAGGCTGCATGTCAGTGCAAAGGGAATATTCTATGAGTTCCTTAGTTACCACTAACATAAGAAGGATTTCCAACAGGTCCTGGTGCAGCTGGCCTAGAAGATATTTATGGTCCATTAAGAGTTGTAAGCAAGACTGTTTCTTTTTGAGAAAAAAAGCAGCAATTTTCTTGTAAATATTTTAGTGTGTTATCATGACATGAATACACTATAAAGCATGTGAAAGTACTTAAGAGGTTCAGTGCACAAAACCAGTACAGAAAAGATGATCTTGGGGATCGTAGAAGCTTGGCTGGAGTGTGTTGATGACTTCCTTGCATTTAAAAAAACTATAAAAAGGAGATATAATAAAATGTATCTAGCTGGGGACTAGTGGGCCATATCCTAAAAGCAGAGAAAATGTCTAATTTTGTAAAATGCCATTTTGCTTGTAAGCCTTACACACTTAAGTAGCAGTGGTGTTTCCAGGACCTATGGGTTTAGTGGAACTCTAGGATGTGGGGTATGAATAGGCACACACATCCATGGGGTGTGTGTGTGTGTGTGTGTGTGTGTGTGTGTGTATGTCTTTAAAGTTGAACAGGGATATGGAAACCATTTGAGATTAAGTATTGGAAAATCACAGTCTCTAAGAAAATCTCTTTTCTCACTATCTTTGAGTTTTTCATAAAATTGAGGGCTAATATTTTCTGCAGACCAAAGCAAAGGGTGACAGAAACAAGAAAGGCTTCGTAATCAAACAGACTTTGATATAAACAAGTTTTGCCATGAGCTAGTTATAAGGTCTTGAGACAGACATTTACCTTTTGTGAGTTTTAGCTTTAATTGAATGGTATTCATGACATCTCCCCTGGCAGGTTAATGAAAATTAAAGTAAGGTATGTTTAGCACCTAGCATAGAATCCAGCCCATTGCGAACTCTCATTAAATGACAATAATAATTTTATTAGGTTATTATTTTTCATTAGTCCTTTCCCTAGGAATAAAGACTAACAACTATAATTGTTTATACTGCTAACCTAACTCCAAAAGCCCAATACTACAAGAAGCACGAGAGACACTGAGATTTAAATAGAAAATTCAACATTAAAGAATTTGTGATAAATCACTATGTTGACCCAATATGTAAAATTTAGAGCTATGCAGGTATAGCAGCCTTTTCTTGATTTTCTTGATTAGAAAGAAAATCTGGCACCATTCAAATTACTCTTCAAATCTAGGGTAGGGGGTTATGACTGTTTCTACAATGAGCTTCTTTTCTTATCAGTAAGCTGGAGCAACTGGAAAGTGTTCTAGAACGGCACCATCCAGTAGAAATCTAATGCAAGTTATATGTTACTAAAAATGTTCAATAGTCACATCGAAACAAGTAAAAAGAAATGAGTGAAATTAATTTTAGTGATATAACGTTTAACTGAGTATAACCAAAATATTATCATTTCAACTTATAACTAATATAAAACATTAGTAATGAGATATTCACACTCTCTTTTTGGAGCAGGCTTTGAAATCCAGTGTGTATTTTACATTTCCAACATATCTCAATTCAGATATGTCACATGTAGTCTGTGGCTACCAAACTGGACATCAATAGTAGACATCACCTGGTGGTGACAAAACTACAACCACATTTTGGGCACCCAAGCTGGGATTCCAAACAGCAGGCTGTATTTCCAGGACCATATGTGCCTTCTCTAAAGCAGGGACCTCAGAGGCCTCATGGTTCCTCTCTGCTGGCACGTGGCACATGAATGAACCCTGCTCCAAGCTAAGAAGTAATGGATTTTTTTTTTTTTTTACAGAGGTTATTGAGTGAAGTCTATCATTCTTTCATCTAACAATTGACAGATGATCATTGAAAAGCAAAAACATTTGCAAATGCTTTGGGGACCTTAAAATTGTATTAACTTCTATCTTCCTTTTCCCTCTAGTTCTCTTGCTCATTGTGATTTTCTTCTTTAAAAGAGAGATCAAGTCAAATGTTTGGGGGCTTTTCGCTTTAGGGCCATTTTAATTTATATTGATGGAAACGTGTCAATGCTTAATTCATCTAGCTTTTCTTCTTGCTTCATTTAAACATTTCTGCTCATAATTTATTTTTCTAATAATTCTTTTTCTATCCCTACTCCCTACACTCTCAGTTCTCTAAATAAAATAAATTTGGAAAAATGTCTGAAATTGTGGTAGTGTGCTTTAGCCTCTAAAATTTCGAAAACTGTTTGGATACTGTAATTGAATGACTGTTTATTAATAGTTATATCAAGAATCTTGAATAGAAACTAAGATTTTCTTTAAAAAAATAAAACACCCAAATGACTCATTTTTCAAACATTATAGCTAAAAGGAGGCTTCATTGCAGCAGTCACTGTGAGACTGAGAACAGAACTGTGAGAAGCAGATAGGAAGACGGATGCCAGCAACAAGGATTCCTTGGAGCAGGCATTTTCTTCCTTAACTAGCAGGCACCTTGTAGCTTTCCGGTGGAAGACATCTGACTGGAGGGAGAATTCACTGTGCAGGGCAGATTCAGAAATAATGAGAGAGGTCCACATGGAGTAGTTTGATTAACTGGTTTTCCTGTGGACAATATGGATAGAGTGACATGTGATTAACGTTTTTTCCTATTTCTCAATTGAATATGCAATTGAGCATATTCAAATGACATAGGAGAGCAATTTTGGGAAACTGACCTCAAAGAAAACTCCAGGAAAAACTACAGAGGTGGCATCATTTGCCTTGGGGCTCGTGCTCTAGATACCTGTACCCTCATCATCAGCCACTCTTCCACCTTCTTTCATTGTTTTTCTCTTTTGTGTCCAATGACTTCATGATTTCCCTTGGAGGCCCCCAGCTCACCATTGCCACCCTTACAGCCTTCCATGTTTCTCAACATTCCTCACTTGCTGAACTCTATAAAACATGACTAACCTGAACTGTACATCCTCTGAATCTTTATCTCTATGGGGATAAATGGGAAGAAATAATTTCTAACCAGATATATGCTTTTCTGCTAATTTCATGTTTCTCTCCTACAAGGGACATAGAGATTTAATAATCTGACATAGGATAGGGTGAACCAGATGCCCACCCAGTTCTCTCAATGTTAAATATTAATAGATAGCCAAAGAACATTCGAATATACAGAGGGAGTATTTGAGGTCACAGATCATTAAATTAGCATACCTACACATTTATTTGTTGGTTATATCACATCCAGATTCTCTGAATTAAAAGTCTCCATGAATTTAGAATAACCCATGGGATTGCTATTTTATTCTGAATGAGAAGTACCAAAGTTTTTAATCTAAAATTCTCAAACATTCAGAAACTTACCACTCAGTAGGAAGACATCAGTGAACCCAGAAGAAAAAAAGCTAATTAACTGTCTCATTGAAACATTCCTTCCATTTTGGAGAGTCAACTAGGGACCCATGGACTTTAAGCCCATTGTCAAATGGTGTGTGAAAGAGATCCAAGTTCAACAATAAATATCATCAGCAATATAATGGTTCTCTCCAGCCCTCAGGGCCAAATGACCTGCGTTTTAGCAAATTGATTTTGTTCATGCATTGTGTTAAGCCAACCAATTGTTTCCAATGACATGCTTGAACCCACAGTTGCTCTGTGAAATTCATGGTTGAATTTGTCCAAATGCTAATTGCTATTCCCATTTGCTTTAATAAGAGTCACTTCCTTCATCAGTAATGGGTTTTACATACAGTGCACAATCACAGCCATTCAATGTCACTCATAAACATTTGATGAATTGTCCAATACAGTTATGAGAGTCACTTATTTGGGACACAGCTAGAGTAAGTCCTACTCAGTTAATGAGATGATGTACTATCACATTAGGCAATGGGTGTTTCCCTCCCCCACGTTAGCTATACATGTGCTTTTATCCAAGGACCCATTTGGGTCATTATCATAATCTTCATCAACTTGTCAAGATAATGGAGGGCCCACTGAGTTCAGAGAAGGCCTCACATAATTCATGGAAATTTAAAGAACACAGATGTAGAAAGAATTTGGAAGCTACAGATAAATAAGACCTGCATAGACAACCATAAAGAAAGAGCTTTTGAATAGACTCTGCTTTGGGAAGGGTGGAGTTTGAGCTCAGTTTTGAGAGAGAGAAGAAAAGCTTATGCTCTGAAATGGGGCAGATAAGCTAGTGGGCAAAATGCACACAGACAAGTCCAGGATATACTGCTGGAGGAACAGCAGGTGAAGACAAACTCAGAGATGATAATCAAGGTTGGAATGAAAGGAAGAGTAGCTCTCGAACTTGCTTTCAGCAAATCCCACATCTGTGTTTGTTACAGGTGCACAAATCTAGGTTTTGAGGGGGAAAAGTTAGTTATTATAGTAACTTTGACATGTGCCTATCAGATTTGCTTTGCAATCAGACAAGATGTATAATTGCTTTTCCAAGCCTTTCTGTTGTGCCACAATTTGTAGCCATCTGTCTGATGATTTCTGACCAAAGGATTCTATTCCATCAATGCCCCATTAAATTAACCTCGGAGGGCTGAGAGCACCAGGTCAGAGTTTCACTCAAGATAGCTATGAGTTAGTGAATTGACCCTCAGAAAAGCAAGATACACTTTCCTTTTAGACTATGTTAGAACTAGTAAGGAATTCCAAGTTTTTCTAGTTTAACACCTTGTTCTTTGATGTGTTCATTCATTTAACAAATATTCACTGAAAGCCCACTCTATGCCAGGTTAGGACCTTGCTTTGAAGGCTTTATGATGTAGTCAGGGGATGCAGACATTGAATAATATACTAATAAATTATGTCAAGTGTGGTAAGTGAAGAAAATAGGCATGGTGATATGACAGAGTTACCATGGAGAGGATAGAGGATTAGCTATTGTAGATGAGGCCATAGAAGAGTGAAAAGAACTCTTTGACAAGGTGACTTTGAGCTGAGATTTAAATGAAGACATGGAGAAGAAAAGAGAAGATGGTAGAAGTTAGAGGCAAAGAGAACATGTGCAAAGGCCCTGGGGTGGGAACAAGAATGATATATTTGACAAAAGCAAGCAGTGGGAGAGAATGAGACTTATAGGAGCTGGAGAAGTGGGTAAGACCCACCACTGAAGCTAAAGAAGTCACCCAGGGCCATAGCACTGTGAATGAGTAGGCAGGGAGGTGGAGCAGATGTTTCAGATAAGTGGTACGCACAGCAGACCAGACAGAGGATCCTGGGGAATAGTAATCTTTGAATGGCAGTGACAAGAGGAACAGTCCATGAAACAGGCAGGGATCTCAAACTCAAAGGCCTTCAGGGGCCAGGCAGGTATCATAAGCCAGTGAAGCAGACCTGGATATGAGACAGAGAGTCGTGGCAACTGTAGTGACCCAGAGGATGAGTGACATGCCTGACAGCATTCAGACTCATTAAAAAATACTTCATAGGCAAAATAAAGCACATCATTAAAAAATACTTTGCAGGCTAAAATCAAACACATATGAGGAGACAAGCAAAGCCCAAGGACCCATCAGTATGCAATGCTGAGCTGGAGGAAAAACAGGAAGTATTCTGGGAGTGAGAAAAGTCAATAGAGTGTGGTCTGTAAGTAAGGAGTTATATCAGGAGTTATACCTTATATTTTCATGAACTAAACAAAAAAGAGTATGTTTTATTAGACAGTCACCCAAATGCTGCCATATTAATAAAAAACACTGTTACAGAACTTGTATAACCTGAAAATGGAGGTGATACACAAATGGGTCAGATTTATAAAGATGGGAATCGCAGAACCATGTGGTCCATGTCCTGACTAAACGTGGACATCCTCTTGAAGAATCAAGGCACCCACTCTGTGCTTGGATCCAGGGATGGGTCACCCCCTTGCAAGGCACTCTACATGTTCAGAAGTTTTTCTTAATTTGACCTGTTATTATGTAGAGCTTTTATCTGTCTCTTTGTAGTCTGCCAATCCCAGATTTGCCCTCTAGAAGCACATAGAACATATTTAATAACTGTCCACCTGCCAGCCCTTCAGATATTTACAAATGGTGACTTTGTTACTACCTTTATTCTGTAAGTCTTCCATTCTCTAGACAAAACATTCTCACAAACTACTCCCCAAATCTCTGTTTTCAGATCTAATCACCCTTTTTGTGAACCTTCTGCAGTATGTCACTACCCCTCTTAAAACAGTCCCCAGAGAGAACACAATGTTCCTAGCTGCTTTATAATCTATTCTAGGGCTTCCTTAGGCACCGTTTTCTGTGTGCAGCAGTAGGAATACAATCACACTCTCCCAAGCTCCATCTCCCGCTGTTCCTGTTTCCCACTCCCACCTTCCAAGGCAGTCTGCTTGGCGAATGTCGTGAACAGGTGCATAATCAAGAGCGAGTGCTCCCATCACTATAAAGAATGCCACCCCTCATCACCCCATCATTTCTGATTAAGATCACTCAGTCTAATGTACGTTATGTCTTGTACCAATAATGCCTGTGTGACGCTTCATGCTTTCCATGCCTCTTTCTAGACATTATCTTATTATAATATGTACTCAAATTGGAGAAGCATTTTTGTCCAAAGAGGAAGATGAGTGGTTAAAGGCAGAGGTAAAATTGGAAATCTAACCCTTGGAAAAGAAAGCTGGATAGGAACATCCAATAACCTGGCTTTGAATCCGGGTTCTCCATTTGCCCACCATTGCTACTTTTTAAAAACCAAAATTAATAATGATTATAAGAACAGAAACAGCTACCTGCTAGTACAATCTTAGTATGTACCAAGACCTGTACAGTATGTCATGTCATACACATGGCAATCTTTTGAAGTAGTATGTACTAGTATCTCCATTTTAAAAATAAGGTAATGAAAACAGAGGTTAAATGACTTCCCCGATGTCACATGATTAGTAGCTGGCACTGTGATTTGAACTTAATTCTGCCTGTTTCCAGAGTTCAATCTCTTCATAGCCTTATAGCACAATCTCCCTTAGTGGACACTGTCCGTTGTACATATGACTTACATGTTCACTGGAGGAAAAAAGAGAAGAACTGCTACTATAATTACTTTTCCTGAGATGCTCCTCCAAATAGGTAGGAAGTAGGAACATGTGTTGCCTTATCTGTGGGGCTAGAGATGCCATCAGAGCACACATGCAAGGACAAAAGAATAAGACAGCAGAGAAAGGCCACACACCAACCACAGTGCTGGACATCACGTCTTGAACTGGGATGAAATGTATTCATATGGCTTCTCTCACAAGCACATTTGGAACACAAACAAGATTTCAAGGTGACTGTTCAGCCTAAGAAAACAGTGTTTTCAAGCACTTTTAATACCATTTCAGCAGCGTTCACTTGTATATAAATCATGTACTAATTTATTCATTAAAATAGCCTTATTTGGCAACATTTTATTAACCTTAGTTTATGTTAATAAGATCAGTACTTATATATTTTTAAATTGTATCTCTTTATAATTACTCCATAATTCTTATTTTCTTCCAATGTGGATTAAGCCCTTCCCAATCCCCAAAATGCATTCCACATCCAATGAAAATGAGTTCAAATTATAGTATCATAGGATATGGCTTTGGAAAGCCCAGATTTGGCAGAGAGCCTATTCCAAAATCTGGTCATGCATCAGAATTTCCTGGGGATTTTCTTATACTTATATTGTTACTGATTTCTGAGTGCCTGTGTAATCTACTGGATCAGAACCTCTAGGGTGGGAACCTCCTGGGAACTGAGATTTGCAGCAACCAGTCCACAAACCAGCACCTGGGTACCAGTGACAAGACCATTCATTTATACCCTGTACAACAAGTCCACTGCAGCCCCTGGAAGACACAGGAGCACGAGATACGAAGGGAAATCCTAAAGGCATAATAAGCAGTCAGTTCAAATGATCCAGAGAGTCCCAGAAAAATTAATTAGAAGTTTCATTATTAACTGCTGACCTCTTCTTCTTTATTTTTAGAGTTTGAGTTGCCATTTTAATCCCCAGCTACTACAAAGAAGCCCCATAGATACACAAAAAGATGCATAGATTCCACCTGGCCCCTGAAAACCAGATGGAGATAATCACGTGGGTTCATTTGGTAGAGCTACATGACAAACAGCCAAAATAAAAAATGAATTTTAAAAAATCATTCTCAAAAGGTTAGAACAGGAATGTCAAATAAATAGCAAATATGGCACCTCTCTTGTATCTGACACCCATGGCAAGCATTACTAATTAATCACAGCACTCGTCCTTGTTGCAGCCAGAAACTGTCCTTTTCAACCAAGCCCTCCAGGGTGCTAGTGCCATTTGATCAGCTATAACATGTGGGGAACATGTTTCTCTTCCTTGGCTAGAGTAGGTAAAGTGAAATCGCTTTATATTTGCACCAGACTGATCCATCACAGGCTATGCGCTCCACGTAGTGGAGATGGATATCCGGAGGTTCTCATGCAGATGAGACCCTAGGAGCAGATCACCTGGCTCTTGCGGAATCATGTTTTCTAGTGGTTTCACATTTATATCTTTGAATGGCAGTATTCCTAAATCAATTAACTGCTAAAATGTTTATTAGACATGGGTTATACTTAAGTCATTCAAACTAACCTAGTTTCTGCTCACAATAATTCAAAGTTTCACCTTGAAAAAAATGCTACTGGGAAAGACAAGTTGAGTTCCAAAAGAATCACGTATCAATCTGCTTGATTTCCATTGGTAGCACTGTAGATTTTCTTCTACAGAGACTCTGAACCATATCTCCATGCAAATACTTAGTGCCCTGGTTGGCAAATGACAGGACAGAAATCACAAGCACACTTGGCTTCTGCTGGGCTTCATAGGAAAAAGAGAACCATTATAATTAGTTTGTCTTGGGTTCCCATGCTGGCCATTCTTGATCCCATGGCCTCTAATGCCACTTTGCAGTCACACTGAATAGAAGCCCATTTAAGACCATATCTAGGGTGGTACCTGCTTCATCGGGTTGATTATATCACAACAACAGCCCCTTTGATCTAACAAAAAGATCAGAGAGACTCCACTCACCTCATCACAGACGCTGTCACTTCGGTGAAAGTCTCCAGCCTTCCTGGAAAAGACATGGACATGGACGTGCTGAAAAAGTACAAGAAAGAGAAAATAAAATGTGATCATCTCCCCATATATTTTTAGACTTGACAGTGATATTCTCATGAAGCCCAATTACTCCACCTTGGTTCCTGCTGGATTATTTTTCAGAGGAAGATGATATTCACCTTCAGTAACTGTATCTGAAATCTGCTGAGAACAGACACAAAACAGGAGAGAACAACTCAGTGGCATATATGAGAGTTTGAGGGAAATGCCAGCGCATTTCAGAGGCCCTCTGAAATTATTCATGGTTGTCAGTCTTGGTTGTATTTAGCCAGTGCTTTGAAATGACAGCCCATCTTCAAAGGTGACCACTGTGACTCTGAGGCTGACAAGAAATAAGCATTGGCTAACAGAGAACTGCATAAGTAACAGGCAAACGAGTGAGAGCAAGACGTAGTGTGGGCCGAAATACAGAACTGGGGCTTTGACTATATCATGGTAATATAAACAGTTCTCATTTATTAAGCTTTTACTGCATTATCTCATTTAATGCTTTTAAAAATCCTGTGAGGTAAGTTCTACGAGGAGCTCATTTGACAGACGAGGAAGTCAACGCTCAGAGAGGTCAGGGCCCCACAGGAGCTGGAGGAGTCGGCACAGGCCGTGGGGTCGCCAGGTTCTTGTCACCACGTTCTTCAATCGGCACACGCACCGATTCCGTGAACTTCATCTTTCAAACAGCCCATTTCTCTAGTCTACTAAAGCACCCGGGTGATATACATGGCAATGCTATTATGCAGAGATCGTGAATCAAGGCTCATAGCGTAGCTAATTCAAATATTCTTTAAGGCTAAACTGCCATTTGAAAGTTTTACTTTCCAAATAGCCTCTATTGTACCTCAGCTGAAGTTAAACCACATTCCTGCCCTTGAGCTATGTTCCCGCATTTATTACAAACCGTGGGGAGGAAAGTGAAAATGAAATGCCTGGATGGGGAGAGGCAGACAAAGAGTCAGACCTAACCCCATCACACTCACCCCTTCCCGGTGACTGTGGTGGGCTCCAGCCTCCAAAGGGCCTCGGGAGAACTAGGATTCAGTGTCCCTGTGGCTTTGCTGTATAAGGAGTGGGAAATGATATGCTATTAAAGCAGAGGCAGGGAGCAAGGCGGTCCAAGGTGAATGAAGCAGACAGGAGCTTCACAGCAGCCCCCGAGCACACAGTCCCCAGTGAGTGACAGACTTTGCCAGAATATTCTCCAGTCAATGAGGAAGCCAGTCACAGATCCCTCAGCAACTGGGCTGAGTGCGTACTTAAGTCATAAAGAATTTATGAGCATAGGGAGAGAGGGGAAAATAAATAAACAAGGAAAAATAGATCACAAACTACCCATGGAACCAAACTCTTAGGAGAGTCGTGCAGGGTGGGCCCAGGCCAAAGTTTATTGAAATCTATGGACTGGGCGACTCACAAGCAAGACCAGGAAAATGACTCGGTACAACGAGAGAGCCCACCCTTAGAAGGGGCCTTCACTCAATCTTTACGTCCAAATTCTGCTACTATCCTTTCTTCTTTTCTTCCTTTTATCCTTCCATCCCCTTCTATTTCCTTGTCCCTCTCTTCCTCCCCATGATCCATTCATCCATCCATCCTTCATCATCTCCCTTGTACTTTCTAGTAATCAGATGTTCCAGACCAGTGTTCTGCAGTCAAGCTGCCTCATGCAAATCCTGGAGCTACCACATACTGGCCGCGTGACCTGTACTCACAAGGTCTATGTCTCAGTATCCTTACCTGTAATAGGATTGCTGTAGTTCCTCCCTCACGGGGTTGTTAAGAGGATCAACTCTGCTAAGCATGTGCTTAGCATGTGGCTTCGCACATAGTACTCAATACATGGAGCTGCAGCAGAATTACTCATTGTTAAAAAAAAAAAAAATTAACCTAAAGATGAAGTAGACATCACATTTAGGGTTGATTCCTACACCAGCAGAAAAGATATTTAAGAAGATCCTTGATTGGGCCATTGTTAATGCATCTCTTTTGCTGAAGTTTGTTTTTATTACTTTGACTACCGGCTCTTAAACTTCTGCCTGCACCCTGGGGCTTGTTGAAACACAGACTGCCAGGTCCCTAAACTATGCATTTCTAACATGCTGCCACTTGCTGCTAGAGCTGCTGGTCTAGGATTACACCTTGAGAACCTCTGGCTTAGACTCTCCATCTGGTTCCTGACTTCCCTCCTGCCAAGTGCAGCAATGCAGGCACCAAGATAACTCCCTGTTTTGCCTGTCCTACTGCATTATGTGGAGACCTACTTGTGAAGGCTTCCTTGTCTTCCTGCACTCTGACCACCCCCTTGTCTTGTCCTGAGGGCTATGTCTGTTACCATCCACTAATACCATACGGCAGGCTGTGAACTCACATTAAGGGAACCTCCTGGGTCCAGGCTTATCTCCTGCCTCCTTTTCTTTACCTTCTGGGTTTAGTGTTCAGGGATATCTCGAAAGGCTTTGTTACCACTGAGTTCTGCAAAAGCCACTCTTGATCACCGGTAACCACTTGAAATCCACTGTGACACTGAAGACAATAAACAGCTCACTGCACTGGCAATTTTTCCCAAGGGCAGAGATCTCAACCCTGCCTGATATCTTGACATAAATTCTTAAGTGACAGGCTGATCACAAGGTCCTGACAACCCACTCAACTTCTCAGAGCAGGGAAATCATGATAAAGCCAGCTTAAAGCCTGGCTGTCGTGAAGGAATACCACCACCATGGCCTTTGATAGGACGGCATTCGGATAAAACCCTATGAATAGCAGAGATGGAGATAATTTGACATAATCTCTTCTTAGTGATTTCATAGTAAGCTATCATGATCACAACTTACTTTTCTAAGTGCTAACAAAGCATCTATTTAATAAAGTGCTTCACAATTTTGCTAGGGGCTGCAGTTTACCTGGTTGAGTTAGAAAAGTATTTTAAAAAGTCCCATGGCACATTCCATACCAAAAAAGTTTTCATAGTCAAAATTTCACAATGCTAATTAGCTCATTAAAGTACCTGAGAGGTCCCACACAAAAGATATTTCAGTTTGTCTCATCCAACGTTCCAGAAAATTTTTTGATTATGGCACTCTCAGTTTCTATTCATATAATATTTACATACATTTTTCTAAAACATTCATTCATTCATTCATTCAAAAATATCTATTGCCAGGTATTATTTTAGGAACCAGGGATATAGTGCTGAACATGACGAGGCCCCTGCTCCCACAGAGCTTACATGCCAATGGGCGTGCAGACAATAAACAAATGAATGAATAAATATACAATTTAATTTTA